>NC_141700.1:95681324-96305005 GCF_964263255.1 Lissotriton vulgaris
GGTAGCTATTGTGTCACATCCTCCGTCACCCTCCACGCACAGGTACTCGAAGCGACACTGAGTGCACCAAACATGCTTTTTTCACAGAATGATTTGGCATGCTTGGTCACCTTACTTCTTTCTGTAAGCACGCACTGAATATGTGTATCAAAATCTATTTTTCTCTGTTCATCAACAGTTGGTGGTTAGAAGGTGATATATTATTTAAGCAATGTCTGCCAAAGGGAATATTAGCTTACATATGACACCGAGCTGAATAAAAAAGTTAAGCTTAATGCTTATAAAAGGCAGAACTGGCTCAATGCAGGTTTAAACATCGACCCACCCTGAGAGGAACCACAAAATAGGACTAGCGGGCTCTTCCAGAGGTGATGATTTATCTTTTCAAAGTTATCCACCAATTGCCAGTCAAATAGCAGCATTCCTCATACCCTAAGCTCCGCTTCATGCTCAGGCTTGATTTTGATGATTACTGTGCCTAAGATTTTTTGGGTGGCAAACAGAGTACTAATCTGAGAACTGTCATTCTTCATCCAGCAAGGACGGGAAGGAGTTAGAAATTTCAGCCAAGCTGGAGGGCTTTTTTGAAGAACCAAACCGTCCGAAGACAGTCCAGCACTCTAGTGCCTAGTCTTTGTCTAGTCTGTTGTCTCATTCGTGAATTTCACTGAATGAGCGTAAAGCTACCTTGATCTCAACCCTCCTTCCGGTTCTCCTCTACATCTCCTTCACTCTTCCAACCCCTTTGTGCTACACATCTATTGTATCTTTTTTTTACGTGTATTTTTCTTCTTACTTTTTCCTTGTTTATGTTGTGCAGTCTCTGTAAAGTGCCGGATACCTATGGGTCAAGTTCGCGCTAAATAAAACTCGAAAAGTAAACATAAACATGCAAGAGTTACGGCATAGCAGTGAAGTGAGAGAGCCAAATCACAGTAACGGCAACTGTTGTGAAAACGCTGAAATCCAGCCCTCTCTTCCGATTTAGAGTGGATTCCTTGCAACAGCAGCATCCGCTGTGAACCGAGCTCCGGTAGTATCAAGGCTGCCGGCTTTCTGCCAGTGTTTGTTTTGCTGCAGTGAGCTTTCTGATTGACAACGAGGCCTAGATCAGTGCTGGTGGCACTAGGCAATCTCAACCACAGCCGGTCAGGGGACGTGAAGGAAAGTTTGTTCAAACACTGCGAACGTCTGCTTTAAGACCAAAGGAAATTATGGTTTCAAGCAGTTTTCTTTATTCTTGTCCAATAGGCAGAAAATCCATGTGGTAGGAGGTAGCTTCGGAGAGAATGTTTTCATTTATCCAATTAAGTTATCCTCTTCCTGGTATTAAAACAGTAATTAGATGTACAGACATCATTATTTCCTCTGCTTTTGTGTCTGTCTTTACATGTAACCTTGTTAGTTACGTTTTACTGTTCGAAGACTTGCTCAACATCCTAAAGAAATGTATTGTACAAACACAAAATCACAGACGCAGAGAATGTGTATTCGCATCCTAGGTAGGAAATATTTCATAAAGGAAAAATTATTCGACTGAAAAAAGATATCTTTAGAGTAAATCTTGTCAAAGTATTTCCTCATCTTTGCATATAGCTAATGTTTCTTTGTTTACTGGTATAGTAATTGTGAGACGCTGAGGCACAGTTTACTAGAGACTAATACAACTACACGTCACTTGCACCATTTGAAGTTCCTGGGACAAATGCTGTGGGACGTAGTAAAAACCCACTTACCTTCAAACTACCGTCCCCACCTCATTCAGTTCGGGATTTGTAGTAAATTAAGATATAATTCCAAATAACAGAATTGTAGATGGGTGTTAACAAGGTGTTTTTCACTAAGGCATCCAGAGTGAAGTACACAACAAGAGCAATATTTGAGCTGTCTGACGCTCTGCCTAGATGGAAGTTAATAAAATGCTTGTAATTAAAGGATATATATTTACATTTTTGTGAACTGCAGCTTTTTAGTTAATTGTGTGATGTATTTGTATTACTTGATGGTCATCTTGTTTGCCATTATTAATCAAATTTTTTCATAATGCTTTTTTGTTTATTTGAGCATGGCATTGTTTTGCTGTGTATTGCTGGTGTCCTTTTCATTCAGGGGATATGTGCTTTTATTGTAGGTATGGTCATTGGTTTTGGGAGCTGATCTCCCCTTATAGAGGGTGTTACTTAAGAACTATTCGATGTCGCAGCAGCGAAAATCTTGTTTTTTTAGAAGCGAGTTCGCCTTCCACCGAGGTATTCAAATAGACATTGTGGACAACAAGAGTTATATGTGCGTGGCTGTAGTGTCATTGGCTGAAAACTCATCAGTACCAGTAAGTACACAAACTCCAAATGTATGAAGGCTGTGAACCCTATGTAAGTTGAGTTCATTCATTACCAGTGCAGGCAAGCTATGGCGAGAGGAGTCCTGGAGCGCAATGCCAAATTTCCATATTTGCTGTATCGCACCGCCCAAAGTCCTCCCAACCACTTCCAATGTTTTAAGCAAAGAATAGAAGTGTGGTTTTGCCATCCTTCCTTGTGTCATTATCTGCTTTTGAGCTCTAAGGAAGGTATGAGCTGTGCTTGCAGCGGAGCTGTCCTCACTGTGGAGTATGGAAAGAAGTCTGCTCTCTGACACACTTCTGCAGGTATAGGTGGCAGGCAGGAAACCTTGTGCTTGGAGGCACCACGTCATCACTTGCCCTAGCACAAGGAGGAGCCCTGAGGGAGTTGGTGATTTGTCATCTGTGATTCCTTCTCCTCCCTTGAGGCTCTGCGAGGTGGGGAAGACCTTTGAAGCGGACGCTGACTCACACTACGGAATCCAATGATGTTGCTAATGATTCAGCCGAACCCATTCACTACAGTGTGAAGTAGGCGAGTTGAAATCCCCTTCTCTGTAGTGATCCACACTCCGCAAACGACAAGCTAAAAATCAGAGTTACTCATATGCTTCTGACGCCTTCATTGAAAGCATAAGGTTGTTTCTCAACCAGAGTATGCCGAGAGTTTCCAAATGGTTGTGAATTGTACGTGTCATCCTTTGTGCAACTCCTTTCTAGGTTCTTCACAGGGTTTTTGTATGATTAGACCTCACCTCTTTGGCAAGATCTTGCTGAGCAGGAATCGAAGACCCACTTTACTTGGATTATGGCATTCAAGCTGCTCTGAGTTTCTGATGGACTCTAGATAACCACCCACTTAGGAGGTTGTGATAGATGTGAAACTCAGTGGGAAAAGGGTTGGTTTAGGTGAGAGTTATGAGTGAGCTGTTTTAGGGATGTACATTAGGTTTGGAGGTGAGCTCGATACTGTGGCGCCAGGCGTTGGCTGGCACATTACTGCACGTTGCAAGTCAGTAATGAGTGGGATACGGTTGTATTTTATATGTATACATTGAAATGTTTGTTGGTTGAGGCCTGTTGACCTGATTGGTACCCCGTGCATCTATCCCGTGTTCCGGAGAAGAGAAGCAGCTCTCTGCCTGGAAGGTAACTGTTGGGCTTGGCAAGACCGTCCGAAAAACAGGAAACAAGCATTTACAATGCAACGGTTTCGCCTTCGGAAAAGTTAGAGCTATTGGCATTGTAAATGACAAACTTTTTATTTATGTGTTGGTTTTGAAAACAGATAAATATATGGCATTGTCATTTACAATGCCAATAGCTTACTCTGTCGCAAATGCGAGACGTATTGCATTTGCACACACACACACCCACACAAGAGCCCCACACACACACAAGAGCCCCCCACACACGAGGCCCACACACACACCACACAAGAGCCCCCCCACACACCACACAAGAGCCCCCCCCACACACACACGCAAGAGCCCCCCCCACACACACACGCAAGAGCCCCCCCCACACACACGCAAGAGCCCCCCCCACACACACACACACGCAAGAGCCCCCCACACACACGCAAGAGCCCCCCACACATGCAATAGACCCCCACACATGCAATAGACCCCCACACATGCAATAGACCCCCACACACGCAAAAGCCCCCACACACGCAAGAGCCCCCCACAGACACAAGAGCCCCCCACGCACACGCAGTATTCCCCCACACGCAAGAGCCCCCCACACACACGCAAGAGCCCCCCACACGCAAGAGCCCCCCACACACACACAAGAGCCCCCCACACACACACAAGAGCCCCCCACACACACACAAGAGCCCCCCACACACACACAAGAGCCCCCCACACACACAAGAGCCCCCCACACACACAAGAGCCCCCCACACACACAAGAGCCCCCCACACACACAAGAGCCCCCCACACACACAAGAGCCCCCCACACACACAAGAGCCCCCCACACACAAGAGCCCCCCACACACACGCAAAGAGCTCCCCAAACACACGCACAGAGCCCTCCGCTCCATTTGCATCAGGTGTGAGGCTCCTGACTGCTGACAGCCAGGAGACTCCAACAAAAGGAGGCTTATGACCTGCTATAGGCATTGTAAATGACAATGCCATTTATTTATGTTTTAAAAACAAAAGCATAAATAAAAATAATGTCATGAGCAATGCCAATAGCTCTAACTTTAAGAATGCCGAGACCATTGCATTGTAAATGCTTGTTCCCTTTTGGCGGCATCTATGTAATTGGTACACAAGCTCCTCCCGCTGCCAGTATTAGAATAAACCCTGTGGATTGAATGGGCATGAAGTCTCATCTCTCCTTTCACCTACCTGACCTTGTGTGATTTGAATGTAGGGGCGCTGTATTGTACAACGCTTAAAACCCCAATATTCCTAATCTGGCGCTTTTCAAAACCACCAGACACAATGAACGCACCTGAACGCCTTGAAGTGAACCACTTTGCAGGATGAGCTATGAAGGAACTTGATCCCGTCACCGGGAGGAGGATGTATGGTCAGTCGGGATGCCCTATGGTCCAGGTTTGGCACGTTCCAGGAATGGAAGTCCATCACTACAGCGCTGTCATCAGGGACATTTTAAGGATTTTGGGGGCTCTGGGCCAAACGTATTTTTGGGGACCATGTTTGGAACATCTTGGATTTATGATCCAGTTTCAGGTAGTTCGTGCCCTCTTTGGCCAGATCACTGACAGTGCACAGGGGCACTCGTCCAAATTCAAAATGTGTGTTTATATGTAATATTCGGAGACAGTGAGGTGTATTTAGAATATCGTAACATAGCAGCAGCTCACACATAAGAGGGTGCAGTGGGTTCGGTTTCACATCTCAGGGGGTTCAGTGGTACTGATCCCCCTCGAGCTCCAGGGAATTGTGGGTCCCAGGCTTCCTTAAGTAGTCTTCAGGCTTATGGACCGATAGCATGAGGGAGTCTCCGAGACACAGAGGGTGAAAGCGAATGAGAGCAAAAGAGTGAGGAAGAGAGGTAGGGAGAGAGGGGGTACGGAGAGTGTGAGGGAAGAAGAGAGGAAGGGAGGGGGGCAGGGGAGAGAGGGAGGGGCGGAGGGAGAGATGGAGAGAGGGGGAGAGGGGGAGAGAGAGGGAGGGAGAGAGGGAGAGCGAGAGGGAGAGAGGGGGTACAGAGAGGGGGGTGCGGAGAGTGTGAGGGAGGAAGAGAGGAAGGGAGGCAGGGGGGAGAGAGGCAGGGAGAGAGGCAGGGAGAGAGGGAAGGGGGGAGGTAGAGGGAGAGATGGAGAGAGGGAGGGAGGGAGAGAGACGAGGGAGGGAGAGAGAGAGGGACGGGGGAGAGAGGGAGGGACGGGGGAGAGAGGAAGGCAGCGAGGGGGAGAGAGGGAGGCAGCGAGGGAGAGAGAGGGAGGGACAGAGAGGGAGGGGGCGGGACAGAGAGGGAGGGAGAGAGGAAGGCAGGGAGGGAGAGAGGGATGGACGGAGGAAGGTAGAGAGACGAAGGGTGGTAGAGAGAGGGACGGACGGAGAGAGGGAGGGATGGAGAGAGGTAGTGAGGGAGTGAGGTGGGGTGGGAGGTGGAGAGGGAGGGAGGTGTTGAGAGAGGGGGACTGGAGAGAGGAATGGAAGAAAAGAGGGACGGAGGGAGGAAAGGAGGGAGGGGAGGGAGAGGGAGGGAGGAAGAAAGGGAGCGAGAGAGGAAAGGAGGGAGGGATGATGAGTAGGAGGGACAAAGAGAGTCAGGGAGGGAGAGAGGAAGGAGGGAGGGAGAGAGGGGGAGACGAAGGGAGGGAAGAAAAGAGTTAGGGAGGGAGAGGAAGGGATGGAGAGAGATTAAGAAAAAGAAAGAAGGAGAAATAGCAATGAAGTGAGAGGGGAGATAAAGTGAGAACGAAAAAAAGAACAAGAGCTAAAGAGAAAGGAGAAAAAGCAGAATGGAAAGGGGTGAGAGTAAGAGAGAGAGAGACACACATGTAGAGCAGGAGCGAGACAATGTGAGAGACCGAAAGAGAGAGCACGAGAGCGAGCGAGCAGGAAACAGGCAAAATAAGAGAGATGAAGAGCTAGAGAGGGAGAGAAGAGACGCAGAGAGAGGGGAGTAGACTGTGTACCTTGTGAGAGAGAGGGGCAAGTAGACGTCACCAACAGCAGAGCTGACGCTCCCCCCTGGGTCGGTAGGTACTCACACGGGTCAGCGTGAGAGGCACAGCCTTGCAAGCGCTATGTTACAGTCTAACTAACTACAAAACAAAGCGCTATGTTACAAAGTCCAACTAAATACAAAACAAAGCGCTATGTTACATGGTCTAACTAAATACAAAAGTAAGCGCTATGTTACACAATCTAATTAAATAGAAAACAAAGCGTTATGTTACACAGTCTAGCCAAATAAGAAACCAAGCGCTATGTTACAAAGTTCAACTACATACACAACAAAGCGCTATGTTACACACTCTAGCCAAAGTCAAAACAAATTGTTTAAGGAAAACGAATCTGACATTAAAATCACCCGTGAAAAAGAGAAAGGAATGCTAAGAAAGGGTCCGACCAGAAATGCAGTTTAAGCTAGACCCCCCACGAAGCACTGACATTTCACAATAGCACTGACTGTAAGAAAGGGAGCGAGAGAGGAAAGGAGGGAGGGATGATGAGTAGGAGGGACAAAGAGAGGCAGGGAGGGAGGCTGGGAGGGAGAGAGGAAGGAGGGAGGGAGAGAGAGGGGGAGACGAAGGGAGGGAAGAAAAGAGTTAGGGAGGGAGAGGAAGGGATGGAGAGAGTAAGAAAAAGAAAGAAGGAGAAATAGCAATGAAGTGAGAGGGGAGATAAAGTGAGAACGAAAAAAAGAAGAGCTAAAGAGAAAGGAGAAAAAGCAGAATGGAAAGGGGTGAGAGTAAGAGAGAGACACACATCTAGAGCAGGAGCGAGACAATGTGAAAGAGAGACCGAAAGAGAGGGAGCACGAGAGCGAGCGAGCAGGAAACAGGCAGAATAAGAGAGATGAAGAGCTAGAGAGGGAGAGAAGAGACGCAGAGAGAGGGGAGTAGACTGTGTACCTTGTGAGAGAGAGGGGCAAGTAGACGTCACCAACAGCAGAGCTGACGCTCCCCCCTGGGTCGGTAGGTACTCACACGGGTCAGCGTGAGAGGCACAGCCTTGCAAGCGCTATGTTACACAGTCTAACTAACTACAAAACAAAGCGCTATGTTACAAAGTCCAACTAAATACAAAACAAAGCGCTATGTTACATGGTCTAACTAAATACAAAAGTAAGCGCTATGTTACACAATCTAATTAAATAGAAAACAAAGCGCTATGTTACACAGTCTAGCCAAATAAGAAACAAAGCGCTATGTTACAAAGTTGGGATCTCTCTGGGGGCAGTGGATAAATAGAGCTTCGGATGGGGGCATCCTTTAGAAGGGTTTCTAGCACCGGGAAGGGGCGTGAGATAGAGCCTCGAATCGAGATGCGACATGACTGGGGGGTAAGACCTGGGCCATGGGTGAGGGGAATAATACTTAAAAGAAATCTCAGCCTGTGGAGGAGAAAAACTGTAAGAGTTGGGAGGGTAGAGGAAAGGGCGCATGGCAGAGCTTGTCACTTGAGGCCGTGGTATATGGTTCCAGAAAATCGGGGTTCACCGTAGAGATTTTTGCTTTCGGCAGAAAGGGTAAGACACGCCAGGCCTGGGGTGGCCAGAAACCCTTTCTGATGTTTCATAGTTCTAGAGGGAAAGGTGCTCTGGGAGGAGCAGGGAGTGCACGGACGCAGCCCCTGCTGGCTTGGTTCCCTCGCTGGCTCTGCTGGGGGAATGGGATATGTGCAGATGTGGGTATGAAAAGGTGGCATTGTCCACGCGGCCACGGAATATACGTGCAGTGGGATTTATTGAGCTGTGTTGTGACATCTCGGGTGTTACATAGTTGTGGAGGGGGGCGGATTGTGGTTCGGGGGAGGGTGCTGCCGAGTTCCTAGACTCGGGCTTGTGCTTTCTATTAGAAACTGCAGCTTTCCAAGGGTTCCAGGTCCGTATGCTGGTGTTTTTAGCAGTGCTCGTCATACAGGGGAAAGTGCCAATTCTGAAGCCCCACACACACTCATGCCCGATGTGCCTACCTTCACTTCCAGCAGTTACCCGAGTGGGGAAGCTTGTTTTCCATGAGCAGCGCAGACTTCCAGCGCTCGCCGTGGCTCCTCTTCTCGCGCTGGGCGGCGGGGGGGGGGGGGGGGGGCGGGCACTTCCGGCCGGCCGCGCTGGGATTGGCCGGCCGGCTGAAGAAACCCCCGGGCGGGACGGGATACCAATATATGTTTGTGAGGACAGGGGGGGGCGGGAGAGGACGAGGGGGGCGGGCGGGAGTTCCTAGACTCCATTCCAAACGCTGTAAGGAAAAGCGTACAGTGGAGCATGGTGTATGCCTAGCAAAAAAGAAATACAACATTATATGTAGGCAGCTAAAAATATATGGGTGGAAATGCATGAACACATCTGAAACAAGGGTAATTAGCACGCAAAGTAAGACCGAGAATGGTGGATCCCGGCAGATAAGTGTACATTGAGTGAATATAAATTAAAACGGACGGCGGGAGGGGGCGGGAGAGGACACAGGGGGCGTGAGGGGGGAGGGGGGCGGGAGAGAACACGAACGGCGGGAGGCGGCAGATAAGTGTACATTGAGTGAATATAAATTAAAACGGACGGCGGGAGGGGGCGGGAGAGGACACAGGGGGCGTGAGGGGGGAGGGGGGCGGGAGAGAACACGAACGGCGGGAGGCGGCAGATAAGTGTACATTGAGTGAATATAAATTAAAACGGACGGCGGGAGGGGGCGGGAGAGGACACAGGGGGCGTGAGGGGGGAGGGGGGCGGGAGAGAACACGAACGGCGGGAGGCGGCAGAAAAGTGTACATTGAGTGAATATAAATTAAAACGGACGGCGGGAGGGGGCGGGAGAGGACACAGGGGGCGTGAGGGGGGAGGGGGGCGGGAGAGAACACGAACGGCGGGAGGGAGGCGGGAAACGTGCCGGGGGAAAAGCATGCCCAGGACAGCAGCAAGCACGGCCCGGCCGGACCAGACACGGGGGCGTTCCCGGCGTCCCGTGACGTCGGCAAAAGCCAAAGAATGTCGGGAACGCCCCCGTGTCTGGTCCGGCATTGACGGACAGGCCCCTCGTCCAATGGCTAGGCTCCGTTTATGGAGCTAGCCAATCGGACGGGGGGGCGTCTTCCATAGTGCTTACTATACTCATTAGATTTCTCTGGAGGCGGAGCCTAATCGGCTCCGCTCACCAGCGAAACCTAAAAAGGCTTTGCTACTTAATCGCTTTATAATTTCTCTGGCTCTTCTCCCCGAAGCAGCGCGTGACTGCGGGGCTTCTCTGTCCTCTGCTCGGGCCCGTTGGTTGCAGAAGAACCGTCCAGCCCGGGCATGAACTGCTGTAACCCCGGCCGGCACGGAAACGAGCCATCCGAAATAGCACAAAAACACACGGAGCCAGGGAAACACAAATAAAGAGCTGTCCTCACGCGGGCGGAGGCGGGATGGCCGAGGTTCAGAAGGGCTGTTTGTTGAATGTGGCAGCGTGGCTGAAAGCCGCCTGGCTGACCCGTGGAAGGTTGGGAAGGGCAGGGCCGGGCATCAGCGTGGGCAACCCTGGCACTCCTGTGGGGCTCGGCACCGGACGCTGTGACCCAGTCACCCATTGTGGAGGCTGTGAGATCTGCCTGTTGTGCCAGCACACCCGGGTGCCAGGGAGACTCTTAGATACATCCCCTCCAGGCCACATTAAAGTCTGTATTTCTGTGAAGACTTCTTCACTGCTCTAATCTGCATATTTTATGCAGGTGAGGGCTGTCGGGTTCATATGCGACGCCCATAACGAGAATAACTGCCAGGGCGGGTGAATAGGCCCATTTCCATTCAGAAAGTGACATCAGACACAACAATTTGCCCGTTTCAGTTCAGATAATGGCTGCCACACATGCACGAATGTATCAAGTCTGCTAGTTTCCCTCCGATAATGTTACCTGGCTCATCCTATATACCCAAATCCCACAGATTGCGGCCAACGGGCATATCCAGTCTGCCCGGTTCCTGGGTATAAGATGATCCCCCGGTTTACTTCCTGCCCTTTTGCTGTGTCAGAAAGCACTCACGCTCTCTCTTTGCTCTCAAGTTAGCCTTCTCCTTGTGCTTGTACTAGGCTTTTCAGCTCTGTTTTCACCACGCGCCTATCTGACATACCTCTGTCTTGCTGGGTGCTTGATGGTTTAAAAGCCCCCCTCCCGTTACTCTCTTCATCTCTTCTTTCTTTCCCCCATGTGCTTCTCGTTACCATAGCCACTGTTGTATTCCCCCTTCAGCTTCTCATTAGTGCTTCTGGGGCTGTTGATTTTTTCTTTCTCCTAGAATCAAAAGGCTGTCTATATTGAAATCTCAGTTACCTTCAGGACAGTCCTGCTTTTCTCTCTGTCAATTGAAGATCAAGTGGCAAGGGTGATTTCATCAAAGTTTTTCATTACTTTTAACGTCATAGAAACTGAATGACTGTAATTCAGCCTCCCAGTCTCCTAACTTTTATTTTACTTAGAAATAAAAAGAGGACAGTATTGAAGACAAGGGGTTCGGCTGGACGAGAGAGGTTCAGCGACTCCGCACATCCTTAAAAAGCTCCCAGGCTTTGACTTGGGCCTTCCAGCAACTGAACAAAAACTTTCTTTGCAGGGACATTAGGGCGGTTCTTAAGGTCATCAACTGCAAATTGATGTCTAGCCTGTTGTGCTAGTACCTTCAAAAACAAGCTTGATACCTTGCCGAACAAGTTGCAATGTAGATGCTTCCGTGAACTTTTCATGCTTCCACAGTGCTAAAGTCTTTTGCAGATCAGGTTAGAATTCAATCTGACAAGGCACCACCTGCTATTAAAACCCAGGCTCCTCTCATACTATGCAAAACTAAAAAACGCATCAGTGGGTTCACTTAAGCATGTTCCATGGCAAGCGATAACACAAGTAAACTCTGTTTAGAGCCAGTACTTTGATTCCGCAGTGAACAAATTGGAGGCTGGTGAATTATGGAGGGTGCGCCGCCTGCAAAAAACATAACGCTATGCTGCTGGCAAAGCAGAAAAAAATTATAGCAGCAGACCTTGATAGAAAGGATCTGTTCGGCAAGTTCCATGGCAACTGGGCCGCCAAGTTGTTTCAATCATTTTCCAAGGTGCAGAAGAGGCTATTCATGTGGCTGTGATTTGGATAAATTCTTTTGAAAGCCTACCAATATGGTAAGTTAAGTGGAGGCACTGATTGCATGTGTGGGCCATGTGGCCTTGTTGTTCAAGTGTGGGTCACGCACTCCTCTGTGTGAGTAAGATGAGTAGGTTGTGGTGTGCTTCAAAGATATCACCCCCTGACGAGAAGGTGTGGTAATCAAACACGTGGCCTTGCGACAGAATCGCTTAGTTACGTGTGTTCATGTGCAAGAAGCTGTTACCGCTCAGGAAATTCTGGTTGTGCCTGATCTTCAGAATTCTGAACCTTCGTACATGTAATGCGGCGACTCCTTGCTATTTAAAAGGAGAATCAACGCAGTTGTCAGCGCAGTTTCCCAAATTATTATTAGTGGCCGTGAATGAACTGAATGACGCTGATACCAAAGTAAAGAACTAGAAGGAATAAGATACAGACACCAAAGATTTTCAGGAGTCCCCATATTGCAAAGTGCTACTGAGTACAGCCCTTAATGATACTTAACTGGCTTGTGAATTGTTGTCATAAGAGTTTTATTGCAGCTGTAGGTTTTGGTAATGAAGTCCCAAAAGGCCCCAGGAAAGCGTGAACCATGGACAGTATGTGATTAGTCGAAATAGTAATGATTTTAATTCCAGGGGAATCCTATTAAGGTGAACCTATTAAGATGAATTCCGCACTAAAAGCACTCTGTGCGTTTTTAGCTGATTGTTTTAAACCTTACCCCAGATATGTACGCATAGTACTGTTTTCTCAAATTTTATTAGACTAGTTTGTGAAGCACCTTAATTGTCTTGGCACACCGCCCCTTGTGCTGGAGTTTAAGATGGGTTAAGAACTTTTGGGATGAGGTGGGCCAAGTAGGGGTTTGTCAGTGACTGGATCATCTTGTGGGTAATGGTTTGGAGAAAAGCGGGGTGGGAACAGCAGTCACTTATGTAGGGGCTCAGGCTCTGAAGCACTCCTGAGCTTTTTTAGAGGCTTCACAACTGTGAGTTTTAGCGGAGGAAAAGCGTTTATGTATATATTATCAGTCTGTGTTTTATTGTAATGAATTAAATAATTGTACTTATTAAAAAAAAAATCTACTCTTATCTGAAGTCAAGGGAGCCTCCAAATAGACAGTTTTCTGTTCCCTGAATTTGTCCACCTATATTTTGCTTAAGTTGCATACTTTATCCCATTAAACCTAGACCTATTGGCTGTGCCTGTGCTTGTTTTAGCCCTGGCTATGATTTTTGCCCCATCTGTTACCGCAGTGAGTCAGCCTCATGCACTGGACAGCTGTACATAAGAGCGCCCATAGTTCTGTATGCCAAATGGCATCGCTACTAGCAAACAGTTCTCAGGTGATGGCTGCTCCTGTATTCGGCTTTCAGTCCACCAGGTTCAAGCTTGTGGCTGTGTTGTGAAGAGTGGTACTGTCAGCTTCCCATATACCTTTACTCCTTCGCCGTGCAGGTCTCAGAACTAAGAATAGGTCGGTTTCATGTCCATTAACTACTAGTTCTCTTCCAAGGGTGTATGATATGGCTTAGGTCCTAGGTTCTAGTACTGCAGTACCATATTCTAGTTGGCTGTCGTAAATGGCATCTGTTGTGATCCCTTGCTCCTCACAAAATGGCAGGTGCCTACTGTTCACACTCGAGGGACGGGCAGTGTCTGTCATGGGTAGTACCATTCTTAGATCTTCCTATTATTCTAGCACTATTTATTTTTATGTATTCCTGTCTCTTTGCTTTTAAGAGTTGTATTTTTACAGACGGAGAAGGGTGTTATTCAGGACTTTGGATCTGCAAGTGATGCACATTTATTTATTTGCAGAGTTTTATATAGCGCTAGCTAGACCGGGAGGTATACGAGCGCTTTACATGAGGATTAGCCAGTTACAAAATTACGTCAGTTCCAGGAGCCTAGTATAACACAGAGAGGAAAAAAACTGTGTTACACAGTAACATGAGTTACTAGAGCATAGCTTAACACACACATACATAGGAAATAAAATAGCGCCCATCTTTCTCAGAAGGCAAGCCACATATTTCTGTGAAGACTTCTTAAGTAGACTTGTTTATTCCTAGTATCTATGGCAACTGTTACAACTCAGAGATACAAACCCACAGCTATTCTCAAAGACATCATTTCCGTGTTTAAATAAACCCTTACAAAGAATGTTTAAATTACTCTGTAGTGAGCAGTGACCCTGGTTGGAATAGGTCATTGCATGTCATTGTTAAAGAGACTCACTCATTTGAAGGTGCTTTGGGGAACTGGTCTAGTGTTTCGAAATGTGTACCGAGTGAGCAATGCGTGTGCCCTGCCTGGCCTGTGAGTGGAAGCAGCTGGAAAGAATTCAGAGGCCAAGAATGTTAGCTGAAGAAGGGCGTGGAGCCCCACCCGGATTATGACTTCGCACACGGGGCACACTTTTATTTTCTCTCTCTCTAACGCACTGTGCACTTTTTTAACGCAACACAACCGTTTTCTTAATCTATTTATATCCACCTACAGAATATGCAGTCCTGTGGTGCAGAACATATTAATTTAAATACATATTTTCATTACAGAATCGGATAAAAAAAGTTATTCTGCCTATTTAAATGCCCAAAAATAATTGCCTCTTAGCGCTTTATGACGTAGTTTATTACTGGCCGATAAAATATTTTTGTTTCATTTTTATTAAATATTCCACAAAAATAAGCCTAAATATAGAAGTAAAATGTAAAAAATTAACCACACATTTTAATGTATTAATAATGCATGTCTAGCATCTTTTTCGAATATTGTTACGAGTTAGAATTTATAGGCAGGGCATAAAATGGTAAAAGAAAGTGAGATTTTTCCCCAATATAGGGCATGGCAGATCATTTTAATTAGGAAAAAAGGTGTAACCCCTGTTGGGGGTCCGTGACCCGCAGTTAAGTGGTACCTGTTTTTTCAGTCTTTGGAAGATGAAAGGCTGAGTTAGCCTTTCTGGGCTAGGTAAAGTGCTGTTCCAGAGTAGCGGGCCACACGCCGAAAAGCACTTTGACACCTCCTCAGGGGTAGCAAGCGCTATATAAATGCAAATCCTTCCCTCTCCTATCCCTCCACTATAACAAACTAACATGTCCACCGCCAAATTAATTTAATATCTCCCTATACTAATTCACTGCTAATCCTTTTTGGGTCCGGAGTAGCGTGCTAGTCACCGAGAAAGTGCTTCGGCATCTCATCAGGGGTAGTAAACGCTATATAAATGCAATTACATTCATAATGATTTGAAGTAGCAAAGAATGTCCCATCTGGATAGAACAGCTTTTTGAAAGAATCTTATGCCTGATTACTGAAGGTCTGGTAGGGTGCACTTTCAATAGGCAGGAATCACTTACTTGACTTGTTATTGTGCAGATGTGTGCTGCAACATGCCTTAAAGCCCGAGGCCCAAACTGTGATTTAAGGTTTCTTTACAAACCGCTTAGTTCAACGCTTGAGCAGGTCTGTCAGCCTAAAGCCACTTCCGCTTCTCATACTTGTTGCTGCATTCCTGCCCCTCTTCCATAGGATTGGCAATATCAACTCGCATTTTCCAGATCCAAGAGGTCTAACTTGTCTGTCTTCAATTGGAAAATAGTTTTTATACCTTCTGAGTATAGAACAATCATTGGATGAGAAAATGGGGGGGTGGCCATGAACCTGTGGCTCTATGGTGCCTGTGGGAAGTGTTGGAATATGTGATCTGGAGATGCTTTTATGGATTAAGAAAACAAACAAGAGCCGAATGTGGTATCATGTTTTTTGATGCGATGTTCATGTGTGTACTTGGAGAGGCTTGTTTTAATCTTCAATTATTCCATGTGCGTGTATCCATGGTTCTGCTCTGCTTTGTTAATACAGGTCCTTCAACATAAGTTTTTAGTTCCATAAGTTTTTTTATTCCATATGCTGCGATGTCAGTATATGAGTAACATCTCCCGCCCCTTGCTGTCTCTCTACCAGTTTTCTTTTTTTTCTCCCTTCGTTTCTGTCTTTAGTACAGTTCTTCTTTCCATGCTACTCTGTAACTTCCCGACTACAGCAGTGTGCTTGTTCCATTCGTTTAGTCTCTACTTCTGTATTAGTCCTTTGAGTTCCATTCTTTTTTCCGGATGTCTACATCCGTTACATGCCCAGTGACTTGCGCCCTTCCTTAAGTCGGTTTTGACTTCCGGTCCTTCCTTCTATCAATATCTATGTGTAGGTCAATTGTTTGCCTTCTCCTCTATGCTACATACCTACATTTCCTTTTCTGAGGCTTTCCAATAGCGACTATTTCTTCCTCCTCACGTCTGGGTGCCAGGTTAAATGGCGGAACCATAGCTTCCCTGTCTCCCTTTCTAGAGGTTCTATTCCTTCTGCACTGTGTGTGTTCACATACCTTGTTCCTGTCTTCTGCATGAGTTTCTAGGTGTCCTTCCTTCATTCTGATACACGTATGTAAGCACCCCACTTCCTGTATTCCTGCTCTTCGGCCTACTGGAGGCTGAGGCCTCCAGATAAATGTGCCTATTTACAAGTGAGAGTGCTGCACTGTCTATCTTTTCTCTCGCTTCTCAGCGTTTCTTCAAGAAATATTTATTTTAATTATTCCTGGCCTGGGTTAAATCTAGATTCTGGAACCTGCTAGTTATGTTTAGTGCACTTGTGAAGCGGGCAACGAACCCGGGAGAGTATTGTGGCGCAGATATATATTTTTTCCCTATAAGGTGAAAGCCCTTGGATGTATTTCTTGGGCTTTTTAAACCTTTGTATGTAGTTCTAAAATATATATAAAGTCCTGATCTGGTTGTGGGGCATGTATTTTTCATGTAGGCAAGGTTCCATGAAACGGAGATACTCGTGTCTAGTTTAGGACCTAACTTTCTATGTGTGTATAATGCAAGAACCGTTCTAAAAGAGGTCCCATAGTACTACAGCAATTCGGTTAGTAGTGTTAAGACACAAGCCCCCTCTTCGCCTGGGGGGCGAATTACAGCAGAACGAATTGTATCAGACACATTATATACATCCTTTTGATAAAGTATGTTTCAACTTTTCAGTTCTGAAAGACGCTGCAACTTCTGTAGGAGAACTTCAATGCTTACTAGCAAGTTTCAATGTTGGTTCTACTGCTTCAACCTTAAAAACGGCATTGTCAGTGAAAGAAAGAAGCACGGAAATCCAATTAAAGTAACTTAAAAAATATATATACTAGTCAACGTCTACTATCTGCACAATTTAAGCAATGCATTGTATTTCAGTTTTCGTAACTTGTGACTTAAAAGGTGGTTTGAGTGCAAGTACTAAGTTAGCAACATTTAATAAAACATGTTCCCCTGTGTGAACTTTCTTCTAAACGCTGCAGCTACTGAACACAGTTATATCTTGCTAACCTGATGAATATTGTGTCATATACAAAGTTTGAAAGTATTTGTGCCCGTAAATGTTAAACCTATCTTCTATGTCTTTCTCATAGCTTTGAATTGAGTAGCCTTGCAACAGAAATGGGAGACATCATGGTGGAACCAGTCTCAGAGAAACCCTTGGAACGGGTGCCGACACCGGGCTCACCAGTCAATGGAGGGGTACCTCTTGATGTCATCTCAGAAGGCATGGGTGAACTCCCTCTAGTGATCGACCCTGAGGTGGCAAAAAAGGCCTGCGAAGAAGTGCTGGAGAAGGTAAAATTGCTGCATGGCGCTTCTGTGGAGAGCCTGGATCAGATCGATGGGTGCGAATCAATGGAAGAGGACAGCGATCATCATGGTGAGACTGGGCTGGTGAACGGAGATGTGAACGGGCGAAATGGGCATCGAAACCTCGAAACTACCGTGGGGACCCCCACAAAAATCAGAGAGGAGGACGAGTCCCCAATTGACATTAATACTGTCAAAAATGCCAGGAGGCGACAAAAGAACAATTCGGCCAAGCAGTCCTGGCTGCTGAGGCTCTTTGAGTCTAAACTCTTTGACATCTCCATGGCCATATCCTACTTGTACAATTCCAAGGAGCCTGGGGTGCAGGCTTACATTGGAAATCGACTTTTTTATTTCCGTAATGAGGATGTGGACTTTTACTTGCCGCAGCTGCTGAACATGTACATCCACATGGACGAAGACGTTGGGGACGCCATTAAGCCATACATCGTACACCGCTGTCGGCAGAGTATCAACTTCTCGCTGCAGTGCGCCTGGCTTCTTGGCGCCTACTCCTCGGACATGCACATCTCTACCCAGCGCCACTCCCGTGGGACCAAGCTGCGCAAACTCATCCTCTCTGATGAGCTGAAGCCAGCGCACAAGAGGAGGGAGCTGCCCACGCTCAGTCCAGCCCCTGACATGGGGCTGTCCCCTTCCAAACGAACTCATCAGCGCTCCAAATCCGATGCAACGGTCAGCATCAGCCTGAACAGCAGCCTGAAGCGAACCGCAAGCAACCCCAAAGTGGAGAACGATGATGAGGTAAAGGGAGGCATGTGAGGGTTTGACTGAGCATGTTGGCATGACCCATTTGTATGTACATTTGTCAGCATTAATGTTAATGAAAACGTTTGTAAACTGTCTATGGATCTTTTTAAATAATTGGTTCCTTGTTATCCTCTTCAAATTTGTGGAGATTAGCATCAATTTGTGTGCTCCATTACACAAATATGGAGGTTTCTAGACGCTGTGTATGTAATCATTTTTTATATGACAAATCAATTCATCCAGTACTGCTTCTTTTTTCTGCTGCAGAGCAGCATCCACCTGGAGAGTGCTTTGCTGAGGGAAGGACATTGCGCCCTTAGTAAGCGAATACTACACCTCGCCGCATGGGGACGGGGGGGGCAGGTATCCGGAGACCACAGAAGCAATGCAGCCTTCTCTCGAGAGCCAGCCACATAACTGAGAGCAGGGTTGTGCACTCAACTCACAGAATACAAACTGGTAGCCTTTATCTGCTGCCGCTTCCAAGGGATGTGCAGGATTGTTTTCCTTTTAGTAAACTGCCATTTCTGTGTGACGTTTGCTCTTCGATTAAATCAGTCATGGTTGTGTTTTAAGTTTTGCCATGTGGAATTATTGTACAATAACTTGGTGTTTACTCCAAAAATTGACTGTATGCTATATGCAGAATATATTGTTGCTATTGGCAGTTCAAATTAAAGTACTACAGGTCCACTGGCTAGACTCATCAGAACACATTTACTGCATAATCCATTTTTAAATCGATTTCAACCCCCCTCTTTTCTGGTTGGTACCAGTATAATTGAGTGGATGCTACATTATTTAAAAAATATACAGTATTACAGCATTTTAATTTCCCAATTATAAGATTAGGAGACTGAACGTTGTTGGTCTTTAGTCAGTCTTGTTTAGATAAGAGTACGAAGGTGGCAGGCTTTCATTCTTTTACTTCAAAGTCAATACGTAAGACTTTGAAGCAAAAACGCTGCAAGCGAGTTTTGTAACGTTAAAATCCTTATTAGATAGGACAGGTAGTAAGGCACCCTGAGTACGATTAACAACTTGCTCAATAATGGGTGATTAATTATTAAATATTTAAGATTGTATTGCAGGCAATGTAATAGTCAATTGAAGGAAAATGAGTGCCTTCCTTAAACTGGTGGAACTGCTTTGAGGTGGTTCTCTTTCAAGTGTCTCAGGCTGCTCTCCATGCTCTTCCTTTATGTAGAGTGATGCTTTTAACACTTGGTAGCACTGAAGCTGTCTCAAAACTGGAGCACCCACAACATGGTCATAATGAAGTGTGAAGGTTCTGCACCTAGGCGTCATTACAGACCTGTGAAACTTTGGCGTTAGTAGGACACTCTCACCTACGCAGATAAAAAGGTCTGGGCAACTATAAGATATCAAAACCCGGTATGCTATCGCCACCGCCTTATGTGCTAAAGCAAGGTTTGGGACAGTAGTCCTCAATCCACTATGGGAGCAGGCTTGATGCACCCCTCCAGGTTACATGACCGGTCCTGGGCCTCACATTGTTCACATTGTGAAGGACTGACCTCTGCGTTTACACTAGATTATAGTGATGCAATGGCCAAAATAATAGGACCTGGATCCCCCAGCATGCTCCCCTCTCCCTCTTGATAACCTGAAACCCACATTAAATCATCGACAGAGATTTGCGTGGGTGTAAAACGTCCAATATTTGACATTTCATAAACATGACAAGGCATTTCAAATTCCTTATTTACAGTTATCAACACAGTTTTATTATTGACTTTCATATTCTTCTTCAGCAAGATTCTGATCCTCCAGCACTAAGGGACCTTCCAGCTCTCATCCTCCCTGCCGAGCATCCACGCAAGGTGCAACCCACCTGCGCCCAAGAGAAGTGGGCCCCAAACCTCTGATCCTTGTCCGTCCTACCCAGGGGCCCGCCCACAGACCACCAGGCTGCCCAGGGACCCAGGAGGCTCGTAACCTGTCGCCCTAGCCTCCCCAGCCGGGGCCATATTTTACAGCGAAGAGCTTACCGTCTCCCCTCTCAGTGCTGGCCTAGGGAGTACGCAAGGTGGACTCCCGTCCATTCCGTCGGTCAATTTTACTGTTCCAAGGTCTTTCTACCGCCACAAAGGTGACTAGGGCCCAAAGGTCCGTCACCTTCCCCACCAGCGCTCTGAATGAAAGACCCCCATTCCCTAATCCAGGTATACGTACAAATGCATGCTAACTGCACTCTTTGTGATACATGACCTCACTGGAGACCATTCTGTGTGGAATGTGCCACAAGCGGCCCTTCGCTGAGCACGACTCTGCCCATTTCCCCCTGAGCCGCTTCACTGAGACCTTCCAGGCTCTTGGCCCCGCTCCGGGTCCATCTTTGTGATACCTCACCTCACCAGAAATCACTTGGTGCCGGATGTGACGCAAGTGGCCTTTCGCTGAGCGCGACTTGGCCCCGTTCCCCCTTGAGCTGCTTTGCTGCGACATTCCAGGCTCCTGGCTGCGGTATCATGTCTGACAATGCCATTTCTGCCCAGGAAAGGACCCTCTCCGGACAGGCAAACTCAGTTAGCCGTGCCTCTTTGCCACCAAGCTCTCCAGTACCCCTTCCGCCTTGACAGGGCACACTAATGAACAGGAGAGAAATGGAAAAGTCAGGCACAGTCATGACCAAAATGCAAGTATCGTTTACCAGCCACCCGGGCTTGATATGAAGGTGTAACCCTAGCATAAGCAATTCACCGCTACACTCTTAATACTGGTTCTCAAGTTCACTCGTAATACTGGTTCTCAAGTTCACTGTATATACAAACAGTGTTATCGAGTAGTACTGTAACAGCATTATATGATTTCCAAGCCATAATTTGCTTAAAACATATCAAATAAGTACCATGCCAACAGAATGGTCAAACATTACTCCACTAGCGCTACTGGAATACGCCTTCTTCTTCCCAATCCTTCTATGTTTTGGAAAGAAGGGATGTAGGTCTGGGAAATATTGTACAGATGTTACAGATAGAATTAGTCTTGCAGGTCTAGAAACCATAAAATCAATCTTGAGCATGCTTCCTGGGTGAATTCAATTTAATTGATTTTGCCAATTTGAAGCTTGAAAGGGGGAAACAGCAATTTGTTTATTATTGATATTTTGAACCTGAGTCACGCCTTTTTAATCGACAGGACTGTCAGTTTTGATTTTGAATCTGAAGGCATAACATGGACTATTTAAAATTCCCGTTTGTGTTTTCCACACAGCTCTGCATCCTCTACTTCCCCTCTTCGGCCGATAGACTTCCAGAGAGTGCAAAGAAGGACTTCACCACACTCACTTGGGCTTCTGACCACCTTTGAATTGTCGGAGCACTGCTCAGCTGACACACATCCATTTGAGGGTAACCAAAGCACCCCCAGACTCCCTTAAGGGGGGCGCCGTGGGCGACTGTTGCTCTCACACACAACCCTAGGATCCAGTAGCCCAACCTGACCTCCCCTTACTCACTCACCAGGGGCACAATCTTGAGAACTCCCTCAGAGTGGGCTCGCAAGTGAGTTGCCTGTGAGATGTGCACTGTTAGCATTTCCTAGTTCTTAACAACATAAGGTGTACTTGTATAGCTCATTGTTCTTCCAGAAGGGCCTCTTGGCGCTAAATAACAGATGTTTATTGTTACCCCACTCAATGATGCACATTTTATTGACATCAGAAAGATGAAAGGCTGAGTGGGCCCGCCAGGATTTGAACCTGTGACCAAGAGCTCAAACACAGGCCCCATATAGTGGGTGCCTTAATCCACTAAGCCACCAGACCTGGCTAACTTGTCCGGATAAATCTGGGCATAGGCATACTCTGAAGGGGGGGGGCCCGAGTCTGAAGTACAATTGACTTAATAACGTCGTACAAGGACTCCTTTCCTTGACAATTCCCTGATTCCTAGGAAATTAGCCCACCGGCCAGGGGCAGTCCCCATCTGCTGCAGGCAGGTTCCTTCTAAGAAACCGTTGTTGATTCTAGGGATTTAGAGCCAGATGTAGGTAATCTCGATTTACCTACTCTTAAATACCGAATCA
The DNA here is from genome assembly GCF_964263255.1 of Lissotriton vulgaris. Lineage (NCBI taxonomy): Eukaryota > Metazoa > Chordata > Amphibia > Caudata > Salamandridae > Lissotriton > Lissotriton vulgaris. Next base: position 95,703,445 of record NC_141700.1, read on the forward strand.
TACCGATTCAGTATTTAGGAGTAGGTAAATGGGATGTATGTAATTTCTCTTTTGAAACTACCGAATCGGTAAGAATCTGTAATTACCGAATCGGTATTTACCGATTCGGTAATTGCCATTCATTCCTATGGGCCTGGAGGCCCATAGGGATGAATGTCAATTACCGAATTGGTAAATACCGATTCGGTAATTGGGGGAAACATTGAAGGGTGGCAGGGTGTCACTTTGACACCCTGTTGCACCCCCCAATCGTGTATGGGTGCACATGTTGCAGACATACTTGCCCTAAGGGCATGTATGTCTGCAACATGGCAGCGTTTAAATAGCAAAAAAAATGCTTTTTCAAGGTTTTTCATTATTTACCACCAACTTCTAGATGGTGGTAAATAACGAATTCTTAAAGCCCTGTAGCACTGATTACAGTGCTACCTACATCTAAAAATACAGATTCGGTAATTTTACCAATTCGATACTTTTACAGAATCGGTAAAATTACCGATTCTGTAAAATTACCGAATCTGTATTTTAGGTGGCCCTACATCTCAGTATCCCAATACTGGTCGGTAACGGCCGAAAATCGGTATTTTCGGCCGTTACCGACGTATTTGGATACCTACATCTGGCCCTAAGTGGAAGTAACCAAGCCGTATTCGGTCTGCATAGGCACAGCCCGGTTAAAGTATTGATTTCTATGTCTATATAGATTATGACCCTCCATACCCCTATAAGGGGATGAATCGGGAAGACTACACTAGGGTCCCTGGTTTATTTACAACCCTGGTCCGATCCTCACATCCTGGGATGGGTGGGCATCCGCCCCCCCCCCCCAAAACATTTTGGGTCGGGCCATCCCCTAACATGCACCGTGGACTTGTGTCCAGTAACTGGCTAGTAGCCGCAAAACTCCCTTTTTGTCTAGAATATAGTAAAACCACACGCTATAAGGGGCCACCCCTTAGTTGTCCAAGCTCAGGAACATCCCTGTACCAAAGGGAAGAAAGCGATCGTGCCCCCTTCCCAGTTACATGTTTTACCTCATTGCATAAGGGTGGGTATGTTACTCCAGATGGAGGAAGAGACATTGCACTGTAAAAGGCATGATCACCATTTCTGAAAGGGATAGTGGAAAGGGAAATTGTAGCCACCAAAGGTTCCCTCCAAGCCCAGTATACCTCCAAACAGACACCAAGGAAGTACAGGTCATTAGCGATGCGAAGGGACAGCCCCAGTCTTGAGACATAGCCCTGGAACAGACGATCCCTGAGAAGACACCCCATGCAAGCAAAGGCAACCCTCAGCGCGAATACCGCAAGCGCACAATACGAGACAGTCCTTATGTATCAATAGCCCGCATTAGTCGACAGGAGTGGCGGGAAAAGGAGTCCCAGACTTTGCTTGTGCCTGAACCGAGGTCGCAACCCCCACACGAGAATGCACATCTTATAGGCGAAATAGAACGAACCATGATTTTATATACTCGACTTGTCCCTGGTGTTAGTGCTTCATCACCTATCTGCCTTAAAGGCATTCACGTAGCAGCCAAAAATGCAATAAAGTCGGCAGCATGTATCTCCTTTGGTTATTTTCTTTTACCGTGAAGTACTGACAGTAACGACACCCTCAATGCTGCCACCCCACCCAGACAGAGATGATGCCCAAGAGGTGGTGCCCGTAACGGGAGAACCCCCAACCCAACCAACCTGGGACAAGACAGACTTCATCTGCGTCCATTTCCACGGAACGCCTGCATTCACTGGCGTGTTCGAACATTGCTGGGGCCCAAACAAAGCTGGCGGGCTGGCGGTGACTTCAACACCCCTGCCTATGCCGGCCCGATTCCCAGCAGTGCTGTGCTGGGTCACCAAGATGCAACCACCAACAATAGACACCCCCGTACCAGAGCTACTCCCAGCTGCGAAGAGCAAACTCTGTGCTCTACCTCTCGCCAACCACAAAACCAAAAGCATCCTCTGAGCTCCCACGAGCGTGCACCACTTCCCCTGTCGATGCACTGAATGTGGACATGAGAAAACCCCCTTTTTAGGTTTCGCTGGTGAGCGGAGCCGATTAGGCTCCGCCTCCAGAGAAATCTAATGAGTATAGTAAGCACTATGGAAGACGCCCCCCCGTCCGATTGGCTAGCTCCATAAACGGAGCCTAGCCATTGGACGAGGGGCCTGTCCGTCAATGCCGGACCAGACACGGGGGCGTTCCCGACATTCTTTGGCTTTTGCCGACGTCACGGGACGCCGGGAACGCCCCCGTGTCTGGTCCGGCCGGGCCGTGCTTGCTGCTGTCCTGGGCATGCTTTTCCCCCGGCACGTTTCCCGCCTCCCTCCCGCCGTTCGTGTTCTCTCCCGCCCCCCTCCCCCCTCACGCCCCCTGTGTCCTCTCCCGCCCCCTCCCGCCGTCCGTTTTAATTTATATTCACTCAATGTACACTTTTCTGCCGCCTCCCGCCGTTCGTGTTCTCTCCCGCCCCCCTCCCCCCTCACGCCCCCTGTGTCCTCTCCCGCCCCCTCCCGCCGTCCGTTTTAATTTATATTCACTCAATGTACACTTATCTGCCGCCTCCCGCCGTTCGTGTTCTCTCCCGCCCCCCTCCCCCCTCACGCCCCCTGTGTCCTCTCCCGCCGTCCGTTTTAATTTATATTCACTCAATGTACACTTATCTGCCGCCTCCCGCCGTTCGTGTTCTCTCCCGCCCCCCTCCCCCCTCACGCCCCCTGTGTCCTCTCCCGCCCCCTCCCGCCGTCCGTTTTAATTTATATTCACTCAATGTACACTTATCTGCCGCCTCCCGCCGTTCGTGTTCTCTCCCGCCCCCCTCCCCCCTCACGCCCCCTGTGTCCTCTCCCGCCGTCCGTTTTAATTTATATTCACTCAATGTACACTTATCTGCCGCCTCCCGCCGTTCGTGTTCTCTCCCGCCCCCCTCCCCCCTCACGCCCCCTGTGTCCTCTCCCGCCCCCTCCCGCCGTCCGTTTTAATTTATATTCACTCAATGTACACTTATCTGCCGGGATCCACCATTCTCGGTCTTACTTTGCGTGCTAATTACCCTTGTTTCAGATGTGTTCATGCATTTCCACCCATATATTTTTAGCTGCCTACATATAATGTTGTATTTCTTTTTTGCTAGGCATACACCATGCTCCACTGTACGCTTTTCCTTACAGCGTTTGGAATGGAGTCTAGGAACTCCCGCCCGCCCCCCTCGTCCTCTCCCGCCCCCCCCTGTCCTCACAAACATATATTGGTATCCCGTCCCGCCCGGGGGTTTCTTCAGCCGGCCGGCCAATCCCAGCGCGGCCGGCCGGAAGTGCCCGCCCCCCCCCCCCCCCCCCCCCCCCCCCCGCCGCCGCCCAGCGCGAGAAGAGGAGCCACGGCGAGCGCTGGAAGTCTGCGCTGCTCATGGAAAACAAGCTTCCCCACTCGGGTAACTGCTGGAAGTGAAGGTAGGCACATCGGGCATGAGTGTGTGTGGGGCTTCAGAATTGGCACTTTCCCCTGTATGACGAGCACTGCTAAAAACACCAGCATACGGACCTGGAACCCTTGGAAAGCTGCAGTTTCTAATAGAAAGCACAAGCCCGAGTCTAGGAACTCGGCAGCACCCTCCCCCGAACCACAATCCGCCCCCCTCCACAACTATGTAACACCCGAGATGTCACAACACAGCTCAATAAATCCCACTGCACGTATATTCCGTGGCCGCGTGGACAATGCCACCTTTTCATACCCACATCTGCACATATCCCATTCCCCCAGCAGAGCCAGCGAGGGAACCAAGCCACCAGGGGCTGCGTCCGTGCACTCCCTGCTCCTCCCAGAGCACCTTTCCCTCTAGAACTATGAAACATCAGAAAGGGTTTCTGGCCACCCCAGGCCTGGCGTGTCTTACCCTTTCTGCCGAAAGCAAAAATCTCTACGGTGAACCCCGATTTTCTGGAACCATATACCACGGCCTCAAGTGACAAGCTCTGCCATGCGCCCTTTCCTCTACCCTCCCAACTCTTACAGTTTTTCTCCTCCACAGGCTGAGATTTCTTTTAAGTATTATTCCCCTCACCCATGGCCCAGGTCTTACCCCCCAGTCATGTCGCATCTCGATTCGAGGCTCTATCTCACGCCCCTTCCCGGTGCTAGAAACCCTTCTAAAGGATGCCCCCATCCGAAGCTCTATTTATCCACTGCCCCCAGAGAGATCCCAACTTTGTAACATAGCGCTTTGTTTCTTATTTGGCTAGACTGTGTAACATAGCGCTTTGTTTTCTATTTAATTAGATTGTGTAACATAGCGCTTACTTTTGTATTTAGTTAGACCATGTAACATAGCGCTTTGTTTTGTATTTAGTTGGACTTTGTAACATAGCGCTTTGTTTTGTAGTTAGTTAGACTGTGTAACATAGCGCTTGCAAGGCTGTGCCTCTCACGCTGACCCGTGTGAGTACCTACCGACCCAGGGGGGAGCGTCAGCTCTGCTGTTGGTGACGTCTACTTGCCCCTCTCTCTCACAAGGTACACAGTCTACTCCCCTCTCTCTGCGTCTCTTCTCTCCCTCTCTAGCTCTTCATCTCTCTTATTCTGCCTGTTTCCTGCTCGCTCGCTCTCGTGCTCCCTCTCTTTCGGTCTCTCTTTCACATTGTCTCGCTCCTGCTCTAGATGTGTGTCTCTCTCTTACTCTCACCCCTTTCCATTCTGCTTTTTCTCCTTTCTCTTTAGCTCTTCTTTTTTTCGTTCTCACTTTATCTCCCCTCTCACTTCATTGCTATTTCTCCTTCTTTCTTTTTCTTACTCTCTCCATCCCTTCCTCTCCCTCCCTAACTCTTTTCTTCCCTCCCTTCGTCTCCCCCTCTCTCTCCCTCCCTCATTCCTCTCTCCCTCCCAGCCTCCCTCCCTGCCTCTCTTTGTCCCTCCTACTCATCATCCCTCCCTCCTTTCCTCTCTCGCTCCCTTTCTTACAGTCAGTGCTATTGTGAAATGTCAGTGCTTCGTGGGGGGTCTAGCTTAAACTGCATTTCTGGTCGGACCCTTTCTTAGCATTCCTTTCTCTTTTTCACGGGTGATTTTAATGTCAGATTCGTTTTCCTTAAACAATTTGTTTTGACTTTGGCTAGAGTGTGTAACATAGCGCTTTGTTGTGTATGTAGTTGAACTTTGTAACATAGCGCTTGGTTTCTTATTTGGCTAGACTGTGTAACATAACGCTTTGTTTTCTATTTAATTAGATTGTGTAACATAGCGCTTACTTTTGTATTTAGTTAGACCATGTAACATAGCGCTTTGTTTTGTATTTAGTTGGACTTTGTAACATAGCGCTTTGTTTTGTAGTTAGTTAGACTGTAACATAGCGCTTGCAAGGCTGTGCCTCTCACGCTGACCCGTGTGAGTACCTACCGACCCAGGGGGGAGCGTCAGCTCTGCTGTTGGTGACGTCTACTTGCCCCTCTCTCTCACAAGGTACACAGTCTACTCCCCTCTCTCTGCGTCTCTTCTCTCCCTCTCTAGCTCTTCATCTCTCTTATTTTGCCTGTTTCCTGCTCGCTCGCTCTCGTGCTCCCTCTCTTTCGGTCTCTCACATTGTCTCGCTCCTGCTCTACATGTGTGTCTCTCTCTCTCTTACTCTCACCCCTTTCCATTCTGCTTTTTCTCCTTTCTCTTTAGCTCTTGTTCTTTTTTTCGTTCTCACTTTATCTCCCCTCTCACTTCATTGCTATTTCTCCTTCTTTCTTTTTCTTAATCTCTCTCCATCCCTTCCTCTCCCTCCCTAACTCTTTTCTTCCCTCCCTTCGTCTCCCCCTCTCTCCCTCCCTCCTTCCTCTCTCCCTCCCTGACTCTCTTTGTCCCTCCTACTCATCATCCCTCCCTCCTTTCCTCTCTCGCTCCCTTTCTTCCTCCCTCCCTCTCCCTCCCCTCCCTCCTTTCCTCCCTCCGTCCCTCTTTTCTTCCATTCCTCTCTCCAGTCCCCCTCTCTCAACACCTCCCTCCCTCTCCACCTCCCACCCCACCTCACTCCCTCACTACCTCTCTCCATCCCTCCCTCTCTCCGTCCGTCCCTCTCTCTACCACCCTTCGTCTCTCTACCTTCCTCCGTCCATCCCTCTCTCCCTCCCTGCCTTCCTCTCTCCCTCCCTCTCTGTCCCGCCCCCTCCCTCTCTGTCCCTCCCTCTCTCTCCCTCGCTGCCTCCCTCTCTCCCCCTCGCTGCCTTCCTCTCTCCCCCGTCCCTCCCTCTCTCCCCCGTCCCTCTCTCTCTCCCTCCCTCGTCTCTCTCCCTCCCTCCCTCTCTCCATCTCTCCCTCTACCTCCCCCCTTCCCTCTCTCCCTGCCTCTCTCCCTGCCTCTCTCCCCCCTGCCTCTCTTCCTCCCTCACACTCTCCGCACCCCCCTCTCTGTACCCCCTCTCTCCCTCTCGCTCTCCCTCTCTCCCTCCCTCTCTCTCCCCCTCTCCCCCTCTCTCCATCTCTCCCTCCGCCCCTCCCTCTCTCCCCTGCCCCCCTCCCTTCCTCTCTTCTTCCCTCACACTCTCCGTACCCCCTCTCTCCCTACCTCTCTTCCTCACTCTTTTGCTCTCATTCGCTTTCACCCTCTGTGTCTCGGAGACTCCCTCATGCTATCGGTCCATAAGCCTGAAGACTACTTAAGGAAGCCTGGGACCCACAATTCCCTGGAGCTCGAGGGGGATCAGTACCACTGAACCCCCTGAGATGTGAAACCGAACCCACTGCACCCTCTTATGTGTGAGCTGCTGCTATGTTACGATATTCTAAATACACCTCACTGTCTCCGAATATTACATATAAACACACATTTTGAATTTGGACGAGTGCCCCTGTGCACTGTCAGTGATCTGGCCAAAGAGGGCACGAACTACCTGAAACTGGATCATAAATCCAAGATGTTCCAAACATGGTCCCCAAAAATACGTTTGGCCCAGAGCCCCCAAAATCCTTAAAATGTCCCTGATGACAGCGCTGTAGTGATGGACTTCCATTCCTGGAACGTGCCAAACCTGGACCATAGGGCATCCCGACTGACCATACATCCTCCTCCCGGTGACGGGATCAAGTTCCTTCATAGCTCATCCTGCAAAGTGGTTCACTTCAAGGCGTTCAGGTGCGTTCATTGTGTCTGGTGGTTTTGAAAAGCGCCAGATTAGGAATATTGGGGTTTTAAGCGTTGTACAATACAGCGCCCCTACATTCAAATCACACAAGGTCAGGTAGGTGAAAGGAGAGATGAGACTTCATGCCCATTCAATCCACAGGGTTTATTCTAATACTGGCAGCGGGAGGAGCTTGTGTACCAATTACATAGATGCCGCCAAAAGGGAACAAGCATTTACAATGCAATGGTCTCGGCATTCTTAAAGTTAGAGCTATTGGCATTGCTCATGACATTATTTTTATTTATGCTTTTGTTTTTAAAACATAAATAAATGGCATTGTCATTTACAATGCCTATAGCAGGTCATAAGCCTCCTTTTGTTGGAGTCTCCTGGCTGTCAGCAGTCAGGAGCCTCACACCTGATGCAAATGGAGCGGAGGGCTCTGTGCGTGTGTTTGGGGAGCTCTTTGCGTGTGTGTGGGGGGCTCTTGTGTGTGGGGGGCTCTTGTGTGTGTGGGGGGCTCTTGTGTGTGTGGGGGGCTCTTGTGTGTGTGGGGGGCTCTTGTGTGTGTGTGGGGGGCTCTTGTGTGTGTGGGGGGCTCTTGTGTGTGTGGGGGGCTCTTGTGTGTGTGGGGGGCTCTTGTGTGTGTGTGGGGGGCTCTTGTGTGTGTGTGGGGGGCTCTTGTGTGTGTGTGGGGGGCTCTTGTGTGTGTGTGGGGGGCTCTTGTGTGTGTGTGGGGGGCTCTTGTGTGTGTGTGGGGGGCTCTTGCGTGTGTGTGGGGGGCTCTTGCGTGTGTGGGGGCTTTTGCGTGTGTGGGGGTCTATTGCATGTGTGGGGGTCTATTGCATGTGTGGGGGGCTCTTGCGTGTGTGTGGGGGGCTCTTGCGTGTGTGTGTGTGTGTGGGGGGCTCTTGCGTGTGTGTGTGGGGGGGGCTCTTGTGTGGTGTGTGGGGGGGCTCTTGTGTGGTGTGTGTGTGGGCCTCGTGTGTGTGTGGGGGGCTCTTGTGTGTGTGTGGGGCTCTTGTGTGGGTGTGTGTGTGTGCAAATGCAATACGTCTCGCATTTGCGACAGAGTAAGCTATTGGCATTGTAAATGACAATGCCATATATTTATCTGTTTTCAAAACCAACACATAAATAAAAAGTTTGTCATTTACAATGCCAATAGCTCTAACTTTTCCGAAGGCGAAACCGTTGCATTGTAAATGCTTGTTTGGCTTCCCTACCCGACGTCCAGATTCTGCTGCAACACCCATGTCCCAACTAAACCACACAGGCTCCCATGTCCGGCGACTCCAGCACCAGGAGTCGGCGCACACCTCCGAACCAACTCCTTAGGGCACCAGGGAGCCAAGGGATGCCAGAATAGTAGACGTGAGCCTGGCCTTCAAGATACACACCGGGACAAAGCCTGCGGAAAATTGCCCACATGCGAAACCGCTGTATCCCCGATGATTGGCAAGTCACCAAGACACTAGACTTCACGCGTTAACGCCGACTCAATACCCATTAATCCGTGTTACGAAGAAGCCGACGGTGTGTCCCGGCAGCAACTACCCGCTCTAGGCCAGACCGACACCACAGACACAACACAAGCCCGTCCCCTACAGGCGGCCCCCGGCATGTGTGAATGGGCGGAGAAGACACAACACTCGTGCCGGAAGCACACACCGATGCACCTAGACAGTGCCTCAAACCACGCCGTGGAAGGCCAACGACACCGGGCCAAGTAAGGTCCCCCGTCCTCTAAGTAAGGTCCTAAGTGCGCGCTCCTTGATGGTCGCGCTTGTCAAAGTAAAGGATACTAGATGCCCACGCAGATGGGCAGTCACGGCAAGAGAACAAGGCTGTACCATGCAAGTAACATTCCCGTCTCCAAAGACCTTAATCCTAGCGGCGGACAGACTGTTTGTCTGATTATAGTGCCTACCAAAAATACTATGTCACATGCAAAACATGTTGTTTTTCTTACTTAAGTATCTGTAAATTACCCTGTACTATCCTCTGGTCTTCTGTTATTAATAATAATTCCTTCATGAGCCAACCTGAAATCCATTTCAGGGTCCTTGTCGCCTCATACCCTGCCTGGTTCATGATAAACAGTTAGTTATTTCGTACTTTTCTTTTGATTACCCTTTTGTTTTTCCTCTTGTTAATATTTAGAGACCACAAACCATCCTAAAGTGGGTCATGCCAGCCATATCTTGCCTGTCATTTGTTTTATGGTTACCAGAAGGCTTCATGTCACCAAGGGGGCAATGCTTCAGTCTTCGATTTTTTTTTTTTCCTTTTCAAATCCTCTTTTTCAGGTGAGTTAGTTCATTTTAATCAACTGGATGCTTCATCTAGAACTGAAGACCCTTGAGTCATCTGGTAAACTTGAACTTGTTCATACTTTTATTACAGGACATTTGCAGGTTGATCCTCTCCGAGTTTGGGGTAGTGAAAGGAGAACAACGGAAATCATTTCCAGCTGCTGGAAAGTGTAACCATGCACAGATGTGCATTCACTGGGCTCGGAAGTGGGGTGTGCCCAAAAAGCTGTTCTCTGCATTCCCAACGGTCGCCCATATATTGTAATATATAGCACTTACTATCCCCTGACGAGGCGTTGAAGCGCTTTCGGCGAGTAGCACGCTACTCTGGAACCCAAACAAGATTAGTGGTGAATTAGTATAGGGAAATATGAAATGAATTTGAGCGGTGGACAGGAGTCTGTTAGTTGGATTGAAAAGGATAGTTGAGGGATGTAAGAGGGAAGGGTCAGACCGGCTCCAAGCAAACTTTTGCTCCAAATAATGAAGTTTCTAGGAGGCTGTGTCTACTTCTGCACAGCCAGCCGTTCTGCAGCAGGTTTTGATTTTTCATCTTTCTTTTTCCTCCTTCAGCTTGTGGTTTGAAACAATGCCACAGCTGAGTCGGCAGAGGAATGTGTGCCTGGCAAGCCGCACATTCTGCCTTGACGTTTGGTGGAATGGAGACTTTGAACTTTTTCAAACTTGGGGGAAGCAGGAGTTGGCTGTGCTGACTGAGAGTTTCACGTTTCAAGGAATGTGCATTCGAAAGAGCAATGTTTTCACAGCTGGTGGGGTTGGCACTTCTTCCCCCTACAGGAGAAGGCTTCAGGGATGTCCCGTGGAATTTCCTTTCCCAGAGGGCTCTCCCTCGCTCATGGCAGTGTTCCAGAAGCATGGCATTGTTGTGGAAAGCTTACGGGTAGCGCAGTTGGATGCTCCCCAAGCTTTTCACCAGGTTTAAAGTTTTTGTGTGGATTTAGGACGGTCTTTATTATGTCTTCAAATTGGCACAGCATGAGAAACTTCTAGTGATCTGAATCACTTTTTGGGACTTGCAAGAATTTGGGTGTGAGCTTGTGTGTGGGTTGAAAGCCCACAACTTAAGTCCTCCTCGGCAGTAAAATCTTATCACAATTGCACCACTTCAGGCAACTTTCTAGTGCCAACTTGTTGTAATGAACTTCTTATTGCCCACGGGTAAGAGGTTCTTGTGTTGCCCACGGGTGAGCGGTTCTTGTGCTGCCCACGGGTGAGAGGTTCTTGTGCTGCCCACGGGTGAGAGGTTCTTGTGCTGCCCACGGGTGAGAGGTTCTTGTGCTGCCCGCAGGTGAGGAGTTCCTTTGCACCCCACGTGTGAGAGGGTCTCGCGCACCCCACGTGTGAGGATCTCGCGCACCCCACGTGTGAGGATCTCGCGCACCCCACGTGTGAGGATCTCGCGCACCCCACGTGTGATGATCTCGCGCACCCCACGTGTGAGGATCTCGCGCACCCCACGTGTGAGGATCTCGCGCACCCCACGTGTGAGGGGGTCTCGCGCACCCCACGTGTGAGGGGGTCTCGCGCACCCCACGTGTGAGAGGGTCTCGCGCACCCCACGTTTGAGGGTCTCTCGCACCCCACGTTTGAGAGGGTCTCTCGCACCCCACGTGTGAGAGGGTCTCTCGCACCCCACGTGTGAGAGGGTCTCTCGCACCCCACGTGTGAGAGGGTCTCTCGCACCCCACGTGTGAGGGTCTCTCGCACCCCACGTGTGAGGGTCTCTCGCACCCCACGTGTGAGAGGGTCTCACGCACCCCACGTGTGAGAGGGTCTCGTGCACCCCATAGAGGTTCTCATGCTGCCCACCCAGTGAGAGCTTACCCGCTCTGCCCCTGGGTTAGAGAGCGTCTGGTCATCGAAAGCGTACCATGCGGCTCATGTATGTGCACCCAATATCCCCAGGAGCATTGCAGGGGAGTATTAGATTCCAGGCCTGTCCAGTTCTTAGTCTCTGATGAGGTAGCTATTGGGATGTTGGTTTTGTGCTGATTGTGATCATGGTGTTGAGTAAACCATATAGGAGAAGAGTTACATACAGTGCACTGGGTGGGCAGCATGAAATATGGGTAGTTATGGGTTGGAGTGGCTAGAAGGTGAGCAGAAAGATTACACCTCGCTCTACAAACGGAGTGCGTGGCATGTATAGCTGTCATAATGCACTGTGAGGGCATACATGGGTCTAATAACAAATAGGAATATTTTAACTAATGCTTTCATTGCAATGCCGATCATGTTGCCAGTATTCTGTCTTATTCATGGCAGCAGAACATAAAATCTTTAATATAAACCTGTTTCCCTGTTTTTTAAAATATTTACTTGTTGTCGTGCTTGCTGTCTTTTTAACCATTCTCCATTGTTCTTCTTGAATATTTCTTCAGTTTAAAAAAGGCAAATTAAACAAACTAGTACTTTCTGCATTTAGAAATCTTGATTTACTGTACTTTTTGATTGTTCGCTTGTGAGTTAGCAGGACGTTCACGCTGTTTAAATTTGCTGTCGTTGTTGGATACCAAACAACTGTCTGATGTTAAGCAATAGAGCCCCATGGTTTTGAAGATGTTTGTATGTATCGGTATTTATATAGTTTGGACCTAGCTGTGTTAATTTAGTGGTGTCGTCAAAAGGAGATTTTTCAAACACCACCAGTCTGAGCGGACTTGTGAGCGAAAAAAGCGAAACAATGATTTAATTTATGTAAATGTAAATGTACAGGAATTTATATAGCGCAAATCACCAAGCGGTTTCTAAGCGCTTGCTTAGGGAACCCGTCCTGGTATTTCCCTGTGAGATAACCCCGTCAGGGTATCCGCAAGGTGAAAGCCAGGCATCCCGCCGCGAGGGGCCGTTGTGGAGATTAAGCAAGCTTTTGCCCAGAGTCGCAGAGTGTGAACCCGTGAATCGAGTAGGCACCGGAGCGAGAATTGTCGAGTCCATGGACATTTTAAGACTCAAGACCCCGCGGAGCCGGGAATTGAACCCTGGTCCCGGGCTGACCTCTGCTTCCAGGTCTGCCTCCTCTAACCAGTGAGCCACACTTCTCCACTTTTATGTTCTATTATATTCGAGAGGTTTTTGTGCAGTAAACAGTTTTCAAAATCTCAAAATCAAAGTCTGTCTCTTCCGGGGACATTTCTGAAGACCGCTGTTCTGCATGTTCACCCGTAGCTCCAGGAAAGATTTGTTATTTTCTTTAAAGGACAACTTCGTATATGTATTCGTGCCTGGAAATGGAGTGAACCGAAGAAAACATGGACATGCTCACTCACTTTCCGTTAATTCTCTACTAGTGTTTCTTTCCCCAGAACAAGATCCTGGAGTTGCAGAGACGACTTAACTTAATCAAAATTGAGACTGCATTCATTTTCTTTTTCAACACAGAAGGTTTGTTCCGAAGCCACCAACGTTCACCTGGGTGGCTTGCTCGAGTAGTCCGTATTTACTTCTTTGGTAGGAAGTACCTTTGAAGTTTATGTGAAACAGAATAACACACCAGTTCTCTGAGTCCGGTCAGGATTATTATTTGACAAGAAGTAACACGTTATTAAACACTGTAGTCCTGCAGTACATTCATAATAGAGTGGTAGTCCTAAGACTCTAGCACTGGCAGTGTTGGAGATATTGTAAAATATAACTTTTAGGGCACTGCCCTGTTCCACACTCTGTTTCAGATACTGTTCTTTTGACCGCTCTCATAAGAACCAATGTTATCTTGTCGGATTTAATGTTATCTTGTCGGATTTAAGTACCAGGAGAGTTTTTAATACTGACGTCAGCATAAGTGTCCTAGGGGTACCGTATAGAGTTACCGATTTCAATGTGAAAAGATGCGATGGGGTGACTTACTACTTAGACCATTAAACTTTAGTGTTGGAGTCTCCATGAACTTTGGAAGCCAACATTGCTGTCCCATTTGATGCTAACAAAACAAAGAAATCCATCCCAGTGTTGGGGTATCTTTACTCTTGGACATGATAGGTGGTGGGACTGGGTCCAACAAATAAAAAAGATGTTGTAATCCCAGTTGAGGGGGTCCGAGTTCACACCATTGACTTCCTAGCTCAGTTCCATGAGCTCTGGATCCTAAATGAAAGTGCTGGCTGGTTCATAGCACTCTGTAAAGTACATCAATGTCTAGAAGGGCCTTCTCTTGTTGGTGGTGGTACTAAGGGTCACCCAGGACTAAGGTTGGCCGGGAGCTGCTGCTCATGCCACATCAGTTGGAGGCTGTGGGCGTTCAAGGATGGTGAAGGGGAAGTTTACATTTTATGAAAGGGTCACTCCGCGGTGAAAGGAGGTGCATGTTCTCCAGGCAGAATCACTGCTCCTGGGACTGCTCACCTGCACGTAGTCATCCTTTACCATCTCGAGTGGGTAGTGACTAAATGGCTTTGAAGCACTCTGCTAAGCAGCTCTAGATTTCTTTGGTTGGGTGGGTTCGCCTATTGGGCAACGCCTCCAGTCAACGGGTAGGTAAGCTGCTGCAGAAACACACGCAGAATTGCTGGTTTGGCCCTAGGCTTTGCAGGGGGGGCTGGCAGCCTTCCAGTACTCTGTCCTTTAAGCACCACCAATCCACGCTAGAGTAGTTCAGTTTCCTCTTTAAACCTCTGAAGCTTCAGTTATCCTCCCATTGAGAACAGTTGGGTCAGGGGCCTGCTGCCAATCTGATTCGAGGCAGAGTTCCAAGGCTGGCTCCAGTGATTTGTCCTTGCATCTCAGAAAGGCCAGATGGTCATTCCGGAGTGATATGCCAGACATCCATAGTAGAGGCATTCTGTTGCTGGCGGAACAAGGTATGCTCGTTGTCAACATGATTTGAGATGCCAAATTATTTTTGATTGATTGAGTTGTCTCGGGTATGCTGCTGGGCAGATTACATGGGCTCCTTTCTGCCTATACTCCCATATTTTTGGAATCATACCTGCAATGAAGACTTAAGAAAGAAGTGAAGTTTACCAGGTTCTTGTGCTAGCTGGCAAACCCTGACAGTGACTCGCCTGAGTCTGCTGAAAAGCAGTTACACAAATAACCTTATGTGCTGCAGAATTGCTGGATAAATGTTGTAACCCGATGTTACATGTGGCAGTCGGTACGTAGGCCCTGTGAGAAACTCATGCAGTGTTGTATAAAATAATAAATTAACTGTCCTAACCATACTGTAAGGGAGTTGAAGAAGATGCCCCGTGAAGTGCACATTGCAGGGGTAACTTTTAGGTGTCCTGTCTGAGGTAGCCTAGGGCTCTGCTAGGGAGTGTCGGATCTTTCTGCCGACATGTATGTACTTCAACACAACGTGTAGAACAATCTAATTAAACGCAGGAAATGATAGTCTGCAACATTATAAATTTATATCATGAAAAATTGACCCGCACCAAGGTTTATACACACGTATTTGATTTATCCAATTTCTATATTTCACAGTAATAAAAGATATTTAGACAGAAACTTCCCACACACAAGAATTTCAAAAAAGAGTTGATTGTAGATTTTTCAATTTTCTTTATTCAAGTTCTTAGTTAAAATTCACAGCATTGCCAACGCGTTTTGTCACATCCGTGACTTCTTCAGGGCTCAAAGTTAATGTTTCTGACAGAATTCCTAGTTAGCGTCAGCCCCCATATAATCTCTACGTGTTCTGGTCTGATATATTCACATTGATATATCCGCGCGTACCCCTCAAGACAATCAGTGCAACATAGGGAAGGTACCTCCTGTTCTTTTATTTCCTGTTCTTTTATTTGCGGCTAAAAGATTAGTGTCTCGTGGCCAGCGCTAGTATGAGTATGGGTGAGTCTCCAAATGTCCTGGACAACGTATGCGTGTCACTAATCTTTTAGCCGCGAATAAAAGAACAGGAAATAAAAGAACAGGAGGTACCTTCCCTATGCTGCACTGATTGTCTTGAGGGGTACGCACCGGATATATCAATGTGAATATATCAGACCAGAACACGTAGAGATTATATGGTGGCTGAAGCTAGCTAGGAATTCTGTCAGAAACATTAACTTTGAGCCCTGAAGAAGTCACGGATGTGACGAAACGCGTTTGCAACAAGCAATGCTGTGAATTTTAACTAAGAACTTGAATAAAGAAAATTAAAAAATCTACTATCAACTCTTTTTTGAAATTCTTGTGTGTGGGAAGGTCCTGTCTAAATATCTACTATTACTGTGAAATATAGAAATTGGATAAATCAAATACGTGTGTATAAACCTTGGCGCGGGTCAATTTTTCATGATATATGTTTTAGTGACTTTGTCACTTTCAGGGGGTGTATATGGGTCGCATCCTCGACCGTGTCGCACAAGGAATCATCTGCTAAATAGGCACTTACCAATAGTGAAAATCTGTGCTGGTCATTATAGTTCTGACCCTTGAGTGCTTTTGTGAACGTTATAAATTCATTTTGTACAACATTTTCTGAACAAAAGCGTTTTGTTTTTTTTCTATTTGCAGGAGTGCATAACCAGTAGACTAGCATTATTTTAGGGCATGACAGGTGAAAAAACAGCAGCAATTTAGTTCAAGTAAGTTCTAGGCAAGTAGATGTGAAAAGCTACATTGTGGCTGAATACTTGGTGCTGGTTCATCGCCACTGCATGCGACTGCACGCTGCCGTAGTGAACAGGATGAAGGCACATGATCTGAGACGGAAGCAATGGTTACCAGAGTCTTTCTTCCATCCCCATGTGCGTTTGCGGTCCTAGTGAAATAATACGACGTATACGGACTTGTGCCCTACCTCTGCCCCAGTCAAGCAGTATCTTCTCCCCTGCCTGTTCTGTGGTGCATCAGCACACCACCAAATGCATCGAAGTTCCCCAATATCAAAAGCATCCCTCTTCCTTGTGTTTGAGGCTTCCCTGCCAAGGATTGCGCTGCTTTTTAGGGTAAAATCTTCCTATGACCATCTCTATGCTTCCTGTGCAGCTGCCCTGTGTTTTAAATGCCTAACCACAATGTCGAAACATTGGAAACCCAACAGGCAAGCGTGGCTACTCGGCAGAATGTCACTGATGTGGTAATCCTTCAGTTCAAGAACAGTTGCACCATGAACCCTCAGGACCCGGCGTGAGCCTTGGATTCCAGTGATGACAGGTGGGCAGCGGTAGTGACTGTTTTGTGGTCATGTTCTCTTTGGAAGCGGGGTGTTTAACTCCTAGAGCACATGGTGAAGGCTGTGCCAGCTGTTTTTGCTCTTATGCCTAAACAAAGGTTAAGTCTAAATACATACTCTTGTCACACCAGCTGTAAAGGCAGCTCTAAGCCATGGTTGGCACTAGTACAGCTGAGTACTTTTCATGCCCAGGTCTGCAAGCTTCTCAATATTATTTTGTTTTCTCCTGTGGATGATGGTAGTGAAGGTAACTGTAGTTTTGTCTTTATTTTGTAAAACTCCTCCATCCTATATAATGAGAAATCTTTGTTTGCCTGTCGGTAAGTTAGTGGCAACATATTTTTTGTCGTAGCTTTGGCCTGGATCCCCTCCCCTTTCTAAAAACTTGCTTCATAGTGTACCAGAGACTTCGCCTGGACTCCTAACTTAACCAGGTAATAACTCTTTAAGATCTGTTATATCTGCAGAGGAGCGAGGTACATTACCTTTGCCAGACTCCTAGTAACGATCTGTATTTGCATCTATATGTGGTTCCAGTTCTAACATGTTACGTGATGAGTAAGATCAGCGGGGCTTCATTTGTTGTAGTTTCTTAAGGATCAAAAGGTTAGATGACGATGCAGAAATTAAACCAGCCCCTCTGCAGTCGTTTTATTGTTTTTTGCTAAAGATTAGCCATAAAACAGGCTTCTCTGGACTGTTCTATTCGTCAGGGCTTTGTTATCATTTTTGTTCTAATCGACCCTTGTTGGCTGACTGCCTATGTTTCAATGTATTGTTACATTTCAACTAACTTTCGCCTTGTTTGTGTACCTATATCCCTACGGGGTCCGAGGCGCCTCTACAGAGGAATATAGCGCGTTAAAAAAAGAAAAGGAAAAAAATGAAGAATATTTACCTCCACAGCTGCTTCTGGTGCAGATGTGTAGGAGTGATGGGGCGAACTGGTGGAGCACTCTGCGTTCCTAGGAACCCTGCCTCGGTGCACTTCGACTTTAAATCTCGCTGCTGGTGGTTTGCACCTTTACCAGAGAAAAATAATGGTCAGATGTTCACCTTTTAAGATTCGGCCAAAGGCCCCGAAAATTATACCTAAATATAACTTTATATAAAAATCGTCTGTCCTTATTTCAAACATGGCTTCTTTTTGGTTACTTAAATTATCAACCAGGGGTCATTGAGGCAGTTGTAGAACACATTTTAATCTTTTTTTTTTGTTTATCAGCGTTACAATGTAAAGCTTGCACACAGATAAGGTGGGATATGCCTGCTTTTGGTGATTTTTCCTAATGTGTGCACCGGCCGACACATACTGGTAATGCTGATAAAACCCGGCGAGGTGGCTGGCAGCGCGTGGTGTGCCCCCGCGCACATGACGTGTCGTCGTTCCCCGCCCTTGCTTCTCCGCCGCCCCCGGGCAGGGATATTGCTTACAAGTAACTTTCCTCGCTCAGTTCTTCCATCTGAATTATAAATGAGGCTCTGGTTTCCACTATGTGGGACACGGTCGTGCGGAAACAATAGGAGCGATGAGTTTTTCCAAATCCGAAGGCACAGGGAAAACGTGTTAGTTAGTCGGGCGCGTCACCCGCCCTCCTGGGGACTTTTCAGCAGCTTGTTTGTCTGCAGAACAATGCGCAAAAAACCGGGCGCCGCGCGCCTCCCGCTGACGCACGCGGCATCGACGTCTCTTGTGTGAGGAGCCTCGCGAGGAGCCCGGCGCGGCTCGGGTTCCCTCGGTCCGGGCTCGGGTTTCCTTGGCCGCCTCCGGTGGCCCCATTATTCAAACATGGTTCAAGGTGGAGGATAGCATGAGGCGGTGTAGGGGCAGGTGTGTGCGCCGACCTTGGGCTGGCTGCATCTCACGTCCATGCTTAATTATCAGGCGAGGGGTATAAGCTGGGCCCTATACAGAATATTAAATGATCTACAGTGCGTGAAGAGGCCCAACGTTTCCCATAGAATACCAAGGCTGGGTAGTCTTGATTCCACCTCATGCCCTTCTTCCCCCGCTCTCGCTTCCTGTTTCCTTTTCTCACTCATGCAGGTTCTGCCCCATCCTCGTTTTCTTCCAAATGGGCCGCGCGGCCAGGTACCCAGGTCCTGCCCTTCTCATCACTGCTGCTATACGTCTAATGATAGCATACCTGCTCTTCTTTAATCTGAACGGGGGAGTACCTGCACTGCTGCCATACATTTCATGAGAGAATATCGGCACTTCTTTAATTTGAAAGGGGGCGTTCCTGCACTTCTCAGCCCTGCTGCTGCAATGCATTTGATGAGAGAATACCAGCACTTCTTTAATTTGAAAGGGGAAGTTCCTGCACTTCTCAGCCCTGCTGCTAAGCATTTAATGAGGGAATACCGGATCTTCTTTAATTTGAAACGGAGAGTACCTGCACTTTTCTGCACTGCTGCCATACATTTCATTAGAGACTACCGACACTTCTTTAATTTGAAAGGGGAGTACCTGCACTTCTCAGCAGAGGTGTAGGAGTTGCAGCTTAAGTGTTGGCACTTCTCAGTAGTAACTATGTGCTCTGACATAGGTTACCTGCAGTTCTGTTTTTCTACCCTTTCTCAACGTTTTCCTATCTTTTTCATTTTCCTCCTTTCTTTCTGTCGCTTACTCTGGTTCTAAAGTCCGATGATAAACCATGTCGCAGGCCGAATTAAGCACTGAGGACACCTGCCAAACCCACGTAATGGGCAACGTTTTCATCCCATCCTGTCTCTTTTTTTAGCCAACAGCACTCTGGTTTTAAGCCTAGACTAACCGTGTTAAAAGTGTAACTGCACTTCCCAGTGCTAGCTGCTGAGTGATCAAAAAAAGGACTGGCGGAAGGTGTCGCACATGACATGGGGCCACTTGGCAGCCGTAGCTGGTACAGGGGAAAACTGCTGATACACGCTGCTTCCCTCGAGGCCCACGTGGTCCAACTGAAACGAATGCATCTCATGCTGAGAGGAGAATGCATCTATTGCTCAACAGCAGAGCGCCTGGGTGTCATAAGACTTCATGACTCAATTCCCTCTTTGACTTTTGTACTCTGCCCACACTTTCTCCGAATATCCTAAATGATATATTTTTTTTTATACAAAGCATGTCGAAAAATGTAGCGGTTCTCTCCTAGCAAACGGAAAAATCTTAGTGACACACTAAAGTTATTCAGTTCATTTTTTTAAATCCACCGAAATACAATGTCACCATGTAACTTCCAGACCTATTTCTTTAAGAAAATATGTTTGCTTTGAAAATATTCAGTGTTTGAACAATTATATATAAAAAAAAGTGTTGAAAAAAGCAAGGTTAGTTCCATGAACTTAGCCAATATTCAGGTCGGTGTCGACTCGACAAAACTCCTGGCCGCACTTAGTCTCCTGGCCCACTATTGCTTTCAGTCTTCTTTACCTTCCGACACCTAAATAGGCTACCGTTGCCTTCATACAACCTCCTCTCCTATACCCTGGCATCGCCTGTCCCGGTGTCAGTGGTCTTTGGACTTGAAGGGAATGGTGGGATATGAGTTTATGGGGAATGCTGCAGAACTAGTAGTATGTACAGCTGTCCCAGCTTTTTTGTTTCCAGCTGGTACGCTGCTTTATGTGGACCTCCGGCTCTTCAGAGTTGGCCAAGGCACGGTCTATGTGGATACGCAGATGAGTACTTGAAGGCTTGCACACGTGTGCAGGATAGTGTTCCATTCCATGCGTGTAGCAGGCTTAAAAAGAACTACTGTGGGCACATCCTTTCACTTGTAGGCCTATATTATCCTTGTATTCACAGACATATGTTACTTTCCAACGCTAAGTAATGTGAATATTTGTAACATCGTTTTGTTGTGTATCATGTTCTGTTGCCAAGTTCTGTCAGATGCCAAACTCCTCTCAGTCGTCTGCAAGCTTCTGGTTTATTACCTTCGATTGCTTGCTGCATTCCTATTGGTTCTGAAGCTGATAATTGTTTCCCTTTCTGTCCCTGTAAGCCTAATTACCTCTTTGATGTGTTTTTTTCAGATTTCATTGCCTTGCAGTTTATTCTTCAAGCACCTTTATTACCTTGGTACTTGAACAGGATAGTTTGGAGTTCTTGTTAGTCAGTCTTTGCCTCTCTCTCCCCTCTCTTTTCAGTAATTAAGAGACACGGTAGGTTGCCTGTCTTAGGAATGCTCTCCTTCCTTGGTGGCTCTGTAATACTTGGATCCGAACAGTGGTAGCACATGCTGGAAGGAGGAGGGCGTACCTTTTTAGTCTCTCAGCTCAGGCATTGCGCTCTCGCAGAATCTGCAACAGGGCACATTTCCTAAGGATTCACATAACCGAATTTCTCGCTTCTCTTACTCTCAGTGCAGTTATTGCCTAGCCCTGGAATACCCTGTGAATGCTTTATGTTTACAGAACGGCCGTTGAGTTAACTTGCTGCTTTAATCTTAGATGTTTTCAGCGTGTTTAATACCCCAAGAAGTGCAATCACCTCAAACGTGCTAGCCTGCTATATTTGCTGTTACTCACCAGCGACGTTAGGAGCCATTTTGTAATTGTGAACTTTTAGGATTCAGCCAGTTGTCCTGAAAAGACTCCCCTTCCTCCCTCGGCAACCTTTGTACAGCGATAGCCGGTCTGGCTCCCTTGCTGGGGGACAAGTTGCTGTGGAGATCAGCTGTGGTGATGTCATGCTGCTGGCCTAGCAGACTGCAGCCCTGGGCTGATGACTCAGGTTCAGAGGGGGGGAGGCGGGAGTGCTGATTGGTGGAGGGAGCAGAGCTCCACGTTGGTGGAAATGCAGGCTTAACGTGTTTGAAGTTGCTCTGTGGGCTCGGCTGGCTTCAGTCGAGAATCCTCCAGCTGCTTGCATCTAATCACCACCGAGCACAAAGAAACCAGGATTTTTTTTTTGAAAACATATTTTATTGATGGATCACACAAAGTTGCAGACCCCTGTACCCCAGAGGTATCTGCCGGACATCAGCATACATATACAACAGCGCAATCCATCATTACGTTTTATAATCAATGCATTGGGATCAATGTATGTAACTCATCCACCCCCTTCCCTCCCATGTACCCCCCCAACTATCCCAAACTCCATCCCACCCGGATCCCTCCCCCCCCCCTGCACGGTTTCCGACATGTCCAGTCATTCACACACACACAACCCACGATAGAGCACACTCAAACCTCCAGATCAGGGTCCGGTTCTGCTGGCGGCGCCAGCCAGATACTTGAAGTGTTTGCTGGGGCAGCCCCGGGCCAGAAATATGGGTTTCTCCATCCCCATACAGAAATCAAGGCCCCTCTTCCGTGCTATGAGCGATGGGGCCTGCGGATTCTTCCAGGCCCTCGCAATGTCTCTCTTGGCCAGTGTGAGACCTGATAGAAGCAAGTGTCGCTTATACAGGTTGCCTCCCACTCCCTTCAGCACATGCAACAAACCCAACAGCGGTGTGCGCGGGAGCACCCAACCCAGCGCCTCCTCCATACCATTCCAGACGCCACTCCAGAATACTTAAGCGTTCACAACTCCATACTGTATGGAAGAAGGTGCCCTCCTCATGTCCACATCTAGTACATTCTGGGGAACCAATTAGGCCCGCCCTCCAAAACCTCTTCTTTGTATAGTACACCCTGTGGAGGTATTTGAATTGTATCAACCGAAAGCGGACCGATATGGCCGCTCCTCTAGGACCCACCAACGCCTCGTTCCAGTCCTCCTCCTCCAGCGGCCCCACCTCAGCCTCCCAGGTCTCCTCAAGTGCCTGCAAGTCTGAGGAGCAGTGTATGATCAGGGACTGGTAGATACGTAAGATTTTTTTGTGTCTATCTCTCCCATAAAAACTCAGGCCTCCAGCGGGCTGAACTCAGGAAGGGACGCCAAGCCCTCCAGATCCGGTGCCAGAGCATGGCGCAGCTGTAGATACCGGAAGAACTGCGTGCGGGGCATGTGATACTCCTGTGCTTAGCTCTTGGAAGGACTTAAGCGTCCTTCCTGACATAACATCCCCCAATCTGGAAATACCGATGGAGTCCCAGCCCGTAAATCCTGAAAGGGCCGCCAGACCTGGTAGGCGGCCATTGCCCCATAAGGGGGTTTCTTCAGTCAGGGTTCCGCCACCACCCCATCCGCCGCAACGCTCGTCTCCAAACATCAAAGACCACTTGTGTCACCGTCGGCAAGGCCCTGCGCCCCCTTGTCTCGTAGAGCCATGTGTGGAGCGTATGAGGTTCCATCAACAGCCTCTCTAGTGCCTAGGCCGGGTCACCTCTATCCCCATACCACCATTCATTTAACACTAACAGATGCGACGCCTGGTAGTAGGAAAGAACATCAGAGGTCGCCAGCCCCCCACAATATGTTGAGCGAAAGCACGTACACAACGCCACCCTAACTGAGCCGCCTACCCAGAGGAATTGCCCCAGAGCGGAGTCCACCTGCTTGAACCAAGAGGGCTGAATTGGATACTGATAGTTTTGTAGCTGATACAGCAGTCTGGGTAGGGCCACCATTTTAAATATGGCCGATCTACCATAGATGGTCAGCGGCATGCAAGACCACACAATATCAGCCTGGGTCCGTTCCCAGACCGGTGCTACATTCCGCTCCCGTGCGACTGCCGGTATCTCCGTCAGAAATACCCCCAAATATTTGATGCCCCCTATTGCCTTCTGAAGCTCCGATGCCCAGTCTCCCAGCGTCGGAAGCCTCCCCAGCACCCAGAGCGTATATTCATGTATAGGCCCGAGGTTTCGCTAAAGATTTGCAGTATACGTTGCAGGCGGGGCCCGAACTATTAAGATCCGTTAAGAAGAATAGGACGTCATCCGCGTATAATGCGATGCGGTCTGATATGTCCCGCGACCACTCGTAACTGAGCATCAATCCGGACCCAGGCCGCCAGGGCCAGGGGCTCCATGGCCAAGGCAAATAGGTATGGAGAGAGGGGACAGCCCTGTCTGGTGCCCCTCTGGATTGCAAATCTCGATGACACCGCTCCCGCCACTCTAACAGAGGCCGTCAGCTCGGTATACAGCAACTTCACATATGACGCAAAAACCGGCCCTAGGTTCAGTCGTGGCAAGAACGAGAACAGATAAGTTCAGCTGAGTAAATCGAATGCCCTGTCCAGATCAGTCAGGAATAGTGCCGCCTGCGCCCCAGAGGACCGAATCACCGCAACGTGAGCTCGCCTGATGTTGTGCCGAGTCGCCCGCTGGGGCATGAACCCGGCCTGGTCTGGCCTGGGTGGATAATTTCGGAAATATATGGCAATAATCTATTGGCCAGCGCCTTGGCCAAAACCTTGGCCTCCACATTTAATAAAGAAATTGGACGGTACGATGCGTACTGCTCAGGGGGTCGACCCGGTTTGTGAAACACCACCACCTCCGCGTGTCTCTAGTCTTGGGGCAGACTACCCTGCTCCCTAGCCTCCTCCACCACCGCTCTGTAATGGGCTCCCAGCTGCAGGTGGAATTTCTTAAAGAATTCGCTGGGGAAGCCATTAGGGCCCGGAGCCTTCCCAGTGTTCAGTTCCCCAAGAGCATCACCCAACTCATCCTCTGTCAGGGGCCTATCTAGGCGTTCGCGAGTTTCATCTGTGATCGCTCATGGCGGCAAGTCGTCGATAAATTTGGCGACTAGGTCCGCGTCTATGTTTTCATGTGGGGAGTATAGGTCCGCATAGTACGCCACAAAGCCCTCCGCGATCAACATGGGCTCCGTCATCAGGGAGCCGGAATCATCTAAAATCCTTGGGGGGGTCTGAGCGTGAAACTGTCCCTGACATAATCTATGAAGCATCGTCTTGATTTATACCCCCATTGATACTCTGCTGCCAGTAGCCAGCCACATCTGCCGCGCCTCATCTATTAATAATGAGGCGGAGGACTGCTGCGCCAGCAGCAACTGCTCTACCGGCCGGTCCTCTCCATCCAGTCCACTACGTCGCTCCAACTCCCTAATGTCCGCCTCGGCCTGAGTCGGGGCCTCCCTACGCCGCCTCTTAGCCGCCGCGCACCATGAAATATCCACGCCCCGCAGCGTGAGCTTCATAGCCTCCCAGAGTGTCCCCTTAGTCGCCACTGTCCCTACATTTGAAGTGAAAGAGTGTGGCTCACTGGTTAGAGGCGGCAGACCCGAGAGCAGAGGACGGCCTGGGACCAGGGTTCGATTCCCGGCGCGGCAGGTTTCTGGACGAGGGTCAGCGGACTCGATAATTCTCTCGCCTCGGTGCCCACTCTGATCAGCGATCACACTCGGCAACTCTGGGCATTAGCTTGCCTCATCTTCACTAACGGCCCCACCAGACCGCCGGGGATGCCTGGTCTCACCCTGGAGATACCCATTAAGGGACCATCTCTCAGGGAAGCCAGGAAGGGTTTCGCAGCGGTCGAAGCGCCTTGGGACCCTACGGGTAAGTAGTGCGCTATATAAATGCCAATACATTTACATTTACATTTACATTTTCAGCTAGATAGTGCGCGATAGCCTTTCTCATATGTGCTTGATAGCCCCCTAGCTGCAAGTGCCAGACCGAGAGGGAAACCAGGATTTTAAAGAGAGACCAAAAACGGAAAATAAACCCTGCCTCTGCCTTGGCCACACAGGTTCCTCATTGCTTTAAATTGGAATGCGCAGCAGTTCTCACTTCGCCTCACCTAGGGTTACACAGCTCCAAGTGCAGAGCCACGTTTACATTTTTGTAAATGTGCTGCTGTGCAAAGTGTGCCTCGTAGATTCTTCTACTCCACAAAAGTAGGACTGGCTCAACCCTTCGCCATTAGTTGGATATACAACAGATCAGGTGGGAGGCGCATAACATAGTTTAAAAAATCTGTTTATTTCTCTTTGGATTACCTTTCACAGTTTGGACCATCTTGAGTGGGAGAACCAAGTTATATTTTGATCTGGGCACCATATGTGTGTCGGTCCGCCTCCCATACGTACATCTGTCTGTCTCCTAGCTCTTTTCTTGGTTTAACACTTAAATATTTAAGGCCTCACAGTTTGTGGTGCATGCCCTTCTTGTGTGGGAAGATATGTACACTTGAGTGATGGATAACACAGGCAATTCTCTTGGGTCTTTTGGGTTTTGCTTATCCCTATCTCTTCAACCATCTATTGGTGGTGTCATCATTTGCAGACCTTCTGGCAAGGCAGGGGTATTTCTGAATGCCTTAGGGGATGCCATGTCGCACTTGACAATTAGGTTCTCGCATTTCATGGTACTTGGTGACTTTAATATTCATTTAGACTGCACCACAACTAATGAGCCAGTATCTTTGTTGAATACTGTGTACTCCTTCAACTGGACCCAATTTGTTTTACAGCCCACTCAACTGGCGGGTCATATGATCGAATTGTATTTTTCCCATGTCAAACTGCAGATGCAGGGCCCTCTTCCCTTCCCTTGGATGAACCACTTCCTGAATAGATGCAGTTGGCCTGCCACATTCTTGAAGTATGGTCAGGTAAGGGATGCCCTTTTCCTCATATAGACCATACAGTAAAGTTAAGGAAAGTGAGCTTCTGGCCTCTTTAACTGGGACCACCCCAAGCTCTTGAGCAACATTGAAACTGACGCTGTCCAGATTGATAGCTGGATTGTTTATTTTCTTTTAAAGAATGAACAAATGAATTTATTGACTGTTTGAATAATTAAAATCATGATAGTAAAAAAAATAGAAAACCTTATTAAAATGACCCCCCCTACCCCATCCCCTTCCGTATCTTTGTCCTTCTAATCAGCTTTGACCCTTAGCTCATTTGTGCAGGTTCTCAAAGTTACTTGTAATTGCATGTTAAATGAAACCGATAAAACAAACAAATACTGGGACTTTAAATCCCGGTTTGCTTATTTAAACTTTAAGTTATGAATAAAAAGATAGACCTCCTAAGGCTGGGACCATCCTACTGACTTCAACATGTTATAGAATGTAGCATGCCAATAACGAGAAATGGTCAGTTAGTCTGGTGCAGAAGTGGTATCTCCTTGCAAGGCCTCGTTTATGGCAATCCTAATTGGGTGCCTGAATTTCCCCAGTCTTGCTAGGTATCATGTCGATGATTCAGCGAAGTACAGGGTCGAAGCCTCTCTACAGGTCCTTATTCCATTTGCCATAAGTATCGGGCGAAGAAGGAGCTGACACTCGTTATTCAGTTTGGGGCAACAGCACAGGAGGTGCAGCCAGGGTACTTTGTAAAAGGAACATAGCCTGCACTTGATGTTTTCCCCCTACATGCCCATGCTGGGTTTTAAATCTGTGATGCGTGCAGTGATGAGTCTCATGTAGAGAATTTTCCTGCGGACTTGTATTATTAATGCCACGCGTAGATAGGGTTGCGCTTTTTACAAAATGTATGATTTATCAAATGGCTCTGTGATTGAACTATGACGGAGAGTTTCAATGTCTCGAGCGAACAATATTTCCAGAACCTGTTTCTTCACGCTTGCTTCCAGGCCGAAAAAGGAATTTCTGGTAATTGTAAACTTGCTTTTTCTATCCTCACGGTGTTTGGGGCCTGACCCAGGCTGGCGTGCCAGGCTGAACCTTCCACCTCAAAAACCGACCTCAGCTGGTATCTGAGTGGGTCTGCTGGTGCCCTTAGGATCCTGAGGTATAGCTTCATCAGGTCTCCCTCGCATGACAGGGCGGGGCTCTCGATGCCGAGCTGCAGTCTCAGCCTTGAATTCCTTGCTGACTGCAGGATGAGCAGCAGAGATTTGTATGCTTAGGTTTGGGTTGTATTTGAGAACTTGTCCAGCGTTCCAGGAAAAAGCCAGATGACCGTAACAGATGGCAGCTAGCAATTTTGCCTTCAGGACGGACAGTACCGACTCGGCTGATGGATGTAGCAGATGTTGGCTCCGTTGTCTTAATAGGTGAATGACGTTTTTGGCCTTGGAGAAGTTTTTTTCGGTGTATATTTAAGTTGGCCCTTTCTGAGAGCCGGACCCCAAGGAAATTGTAGGCTTTTACTGTTCCAATTGGCAGGCCGCCCAGAATCCAGTGTGCTTCCCTTTTGTGTTGATGTTTCCCAAACACCACTACCTTGGTCTTCCCCTGATTTACCAGCTGGATTCGCTCGGTGGTCACCAAGCTTATCCCCTAATAAGTGTAGAAAATCTGGCAGAAGCAAATCTTCTTTTCCTGGTTTACTGAAGCTCTCATTGCAGGGAAAAACTGTGCAAAAAGGCTGAGAGTAATTGGTGCAAAGGATATAAGACTGAGAAAGAGATCTAGTGGGGGGCCCTAAGGAAATACAATGCCTCGGTCAAGACTGCTATAAAGGCTTTCTCTGGAGACCAGATTGAAATGGCTAGAAACAAGTCCCAAGAAGTTTTCAAGGTAGCAAATACATTATTGACCTCCACTGCTTGTACTAGGTGTGTACCTCCCTCGTTAGAATGGCTAAAACATTTGGCCTATTTTTTTCGAGGTAAGATTCTTAGAATCCAATCTAACTTGGCGGTTTCCTCCTTGCAAGTTAGTAGCTCTTATCCTACTAAGGAAGTGGCTAAGATGGGGGATGCCTCATCTCGTCTATAAACTCTGTCTCTTTAGTAGAGTCTCTGGCATCCATTCAGAATCTGGGTCACCAATATACCCCTGTCCCAATAGTTTCTTAATTATGGACGCAGAGCCAATTAATCCACTGGTAAACCAGTTGCTCAGCTACTCTCTTTCTGCGGGGGTGGTTTCCTGCTGGTTGGAAGCAGGCCAAAATCCTACCCCTATTGAAGGCGTTGGTCGACCCCAATGTACCTGGCAACTATAGGTCTATCTCCCTGCTTCAGTACTGTTAAAACCTTTTAGAGAAACTTGTAAACAGGCAACTTTCCTGCTATCTGGAGATGAATGATCTCCTGCATCCCAGTCAGCCAGGTTTCAGGCAGAATCTGATTACCGAAGCAGCCCTATTTGAGATATCTGAGCAAATCAAATGCACTTTGGATACAGGAGGTTCGGCCGTGCTGATTTGCCTTTGGTACATTACCTCATTCTACCCTCCTGGGCTGACTCCAGATGATCGGAGTAAAGAGGTTGACACTAAAGTGAATGGACTCTTTTCTAGGAAATGGAGAACAAGAGATTTGGACCCCACCTTTTTGCATCAGACAACAAGGCTATAACAGTTGAAATACCCCAGGGCTCTGCCCTTCGTCCCACTTTGTTTATTATCTATTTTGCCCTTCTTGTCTTCCTGGTCGAATCATTTGATGCCAAGATTACATCGTATGCAAGGATCATCTCTGAGCCCCACCCTCTTCAACGTCTACATGAGCCCCCTCGCGGCCATCGTACGCAAACACAACCTCCGCATAATCTCCTACGCCGACGACACCCAGCTGATCCTCTCCCTGACCAACGACCCCGCCGCCGCCAGAGCCAACCTGCACGAAGGGATGAAAGAGGTAGCCGAGTGGATGACGACCAGCCGCCTGAAACTGAACTCGGACAAGACGGAGGTCCTCATCCTGGGCTCCTCACCCTCCGCCTGGGACGACTCCTGGTGGCCTCCCGCCCTGGGCACCGCACCCAAACCGACAGACCATGCACGCAACCTGGGCTTCATCCTGGACTCCTCCCTCTCCATGACCAGGCAAGTCAACAACGTCTCCTCGGCAAGCTTCAACATCCTACGCATGCTGCGGAAGATCTTCTGGTGGATCCCCACCGAGACCAGGAAGACCGTCACCCAGGCCCTCGTCACCAGCCGACTGGACTACGGCAACGCCCTCTACGCCGGTACCACCGCCAAGCTCCAGAAGAGACTCCAGCGGATCCAGAACGCCTCAGCCAGACTCATCCTCGACATCCCACGAACCAGCCACATCTCCGGACATCTGAGAGACCGTCACTGGCTCCCCGTCAACAAGAGAATCACCTTCCGCCTCCTCACCCACGCACACAAAGCCCTACACAACCAAGGCCCGAGCTACCTCAACAGCCGAGTCAACTTCTACGCTCCCAAACGCCACCTCCGATCAGCCAACCACGCCCTCGCCGCCGTCCCCCGCATCCGAAGAGCGACTACAGGAGGAAGGTCCTTCTCCCACCTGGCCGCCAAGACCTGGAACTCCCTCCCGACCGACCTGCGCCTGACCCAAGACCACCTCTCCTTCAGGAAGAAGCTGAAGACCTGGCTGTTCGAGCAGTAGCGGCACCCCCCCCCCCAGCGCCTTGAGACCCTACGGGTATGTAGCACGCTTTATAAGTGTCACTGATTGATTGAACACTCAGATTCTCTTTTTCTTTGTTAAAGGCAATGACATTGACTCTGACTTAAGTATGCCATGCCTGGTTGCAGTGTTCTCCTGGATGCATCAAAAACAGCTGATGTGTAACACTGACAAGACAGAAATATTCTTCTTCGTCACACAGATGGCCGGAGGAAAGTTCTCTTCTGGCTTCTGAAACTGAGGTTGTTAAGCACCTAGGAATTAAATGTGATCACTGGCTATCATTCCAGCCACATGCTAGACCTGTTTCGGGCTTCTCCACACACTGAAAAAGTTCCTGTTCTTGTCTGGTTCATCTAGGAAAACTGTGATTCAGGACCTTATTACTACTCAGTTGGATTATGCCACAGTCTGTATTTTGGACTACTCGACTATGTCCTATATAGATTACAGGTGATCCAAAATGCTGCGACACAGTTATCACTTAATCTAACTTTGAGAACTCTGGTCTCCAAGTACCTTCCTACTCTGCAGTGGCTCCCTGTAAGGTAACTCATTTTGTATAAGACTCTGGTGCTGATTTATTTCGCTCTGCTTCAGATTGGCCGAAGTTACTAGTCCACCAGAACCCATTTCTACTGCCCTACTAGGAACCTCTGATCTTCTAATAGGGCCTTAGTCTGTGGAAATCTATCGGCTAGAGCCAGGGGTTGTTCTTTCTCCTGCCTAGGTCCCTCTGAGCAGGGCCAGACTGGCCGTAGCGGGCACTGGGCGTTTCCCTTGTGGGCCGGTTTTGTAGGAGTGCTGCAATATCGGGAACCTGTAACAAAAGCGGGAGCAGTGCTTCTCACTAGCACCCCAACCTCCCGGGGCCAGTTGAGCAGCAATCTTCCATACCTGGTTGCTGTGCCCAGTCCGGCCGTGCCTCAGAACGGACTTCAGCTGGAGGACTCGGGGATCAGCATTTTAAAACAGAAGTTACAAGCTTGGCTTTTCACCCAGACTTAGATGAATGCTGAAAGACTAGCGCCAGGAGACTCATAGGAACATCTGTGCTCTCTACAAATCCCTCATCATCATCTTGTTTGTAGTTTAATAGTTCCTATATCTTTGTGTGTAAGGAACAGGGCCCTTATTTTCTGGATCTTGTCGTTCTTTCCCTGCTAGTTCTCTGTTATTTGGTTCGCATAGGATTTTTGTATACTAATTAACATATGACATTCTACCAACCTTAGATCAGTTTTGGACCATTTAGTTAATTCAGTACATGTGAGCAAATCCATCAACGTAGTCCTCCCTTTAGACATAGCCAGCCTAACTCAGAGCAGATGTTGTTGTTACAGCTCAAGGGTGCAATTGTGTGATAAGTTATGCTCATCGTTCAGTTGATCCTGGTTTGATAAATTGATATGACTTTCAGCTCCACTATGGCAATTGAAGTGGCTTGTTTCCTGTTTAGGAGGGATTGCCTCGAAGTAAGCTTGCTACTCGAAGTCTGGACAGAAACTCTTGATTGGCCGTTCTTTCCAGAATCTTTCAAAGTTTGGTTGGTCTCTAAAGATCTGGGCCCACTTGCCGTATGCATTTGTCTTTATTCAATGTTTTTTCTGTTTCAACTTCAATTGGTGCAGAGTGTCTAAATCAGAGGTATCTTTTAATGGTAATCGAAAGCCATCTAAATGGGACACTTTAGGGCTGTGTGATTCTGCTTCTTTGGATTGAAGCATGGATTAGAATCCTTATTCTCTGTAGTTTCAGTACGTGTTTTTGGTTATGTCTTTGTGCATAGTGGTGAAGTAGTCCAAAGACATAGGGATCCACGCTCTGATTATATGCTGTTTTCAGATGGAGAAGCAAGTATAGGCAGTTGCTTGTACCCTTCCCCTGCACTTTAAGTTAGGGAGCACAGTAGATCTGATTCGAATAGGATTCAAAGGTTCCTCACCTTTTCAGTGGGGTTGGTTGGTCTCCTAGATTTTGGGGTTAGTAAAAGTTGGAGAGATAGTTGCTGTTCCCGAATCAACACATACTTTAACAGTTTACTTTCGTTTTCTTGTGACCCAATGGTATCTTTTGGTTATTATTACGGTTAGGGGATGATACTATTGTTTGGTCGTTAAAAATTCCCCATCGACCCTCCACATTTGTTTATACACACTGTACTCCTTCATCAAAAGACGTATTTTTTCTCCATATTGAAGTATACTACACTGTTTCAGTGTAAGGTGACCTGTTTTTATTTTCGAAACCTGAACATTACAGAAACATAGATAGACATGGGCTCCAATTTTGCATCTACAAGGAGCACATAATAACTTAATTGACATCTCCCACCAACAAAGGAAGCACCGACAATGAGGCAGTAGGAGGAAATAAATGCACAGTATTATATATGTTAACTAAATTGCTTTGTACTAGGGGGTCCTACCCAATTATGCAACACAACATATGAAAAACTGCCTCCCCCTGTTCAGTCGACCTTCTCGCAAAACCGAGACGTGCTAAATTTACCAGGACAGATTTTGATAACTCGGGGCAGTCCTGGCAAATCCAGGCTGTCTGGTCACCCTATATTAGTCGGCGATGATGGTTTTTTACGAACGTCTGCATAGATATGTAAGCGTAGGTGATTTTGTTCTAGGTCAGTTATTCCAATTCTAAATTAATTGAATTGTATGTGTACTTATGTGAGTATCTGGAAAGTCTAGCATGACTCCATCCCCTTTTCACCTATAATGGACGGGTCTGTTTAGCAGGTCTGAAACTTGATTGCTAACGAAGAAAGGAGACTGTTAGCTTGTAAGTACTCTTGAAAGTTTTTTCAACTTTTCCATTATCTTACTTGGCTATTATACCTTAGACATCCATACGTAGGTGGACAGATCTATGTGGAAGTATATGAGCTTCTTGAGAAAATGAGTTGTAGCATAATCTTCGTCCTAAAAACATTGACCTGCAAGTGGTTGGCATTTACATCTTCTATTGTACAGGGCAGAATTAGTTCAGGGCCGCCCACAATTTGAATATGTTTTCTAAACCTTCCTTCCGGGATGTGCTAATTGGTGAAGTGGGAAACATAACAAGAATTGGAAATGCAATAGGTCTCGCATTAGGGAAGTTTGAGCTATTGGTCTTATAAATGACTTTTTTTTTAATTTATGTGTTTTTTGAAAATAGCTAAATTAATAGCTTTGTCATTTACAATGCCAATAGTTATAACTTTCGCAAATGTGACACCTGTAGCATTTGTAATGCAACATGTTTTGTATTTACGTGACTTAAATGTATTGATATTACAAATAACAATGGATTTTAATTTTTTTAAATAATTAATACTTAAATAATTTAATTTGTAATGTCAATAGCTTCAAGTTTTGTAAATAACTTTTGTGAAGATTATGTTCAGTGTTTTTTATTGTGACGAAAATCCAAGAACAAAAGTGAAATATTAACATCTTTTTATGATTTGTAATAAAGCTTGAAAACAGCTTGAAACATTAAGAGAACATATTTGAACCAGTGATGCTGTGGTTGCGCTGAGTGATGCTGTGGTTGCGCTGAGTGATGCTGTGGTTGCGCTGAGTGATGCTGTGGTTGCGCTGAGTGATGCTGTGGTTGCGCTGAGTGATGCTGTGGTTGCGCTGAGTGATGCTGTGGTTGCGCTGAGTGATGCTGTGGTTGCGCTGAGTGATGCTGTGGTTTCGCTGAGTGATGCGGTGGTTTCGCTGAGTGATGCTGTGGTTTCGCTGAGTGATGCTGTGGTTTCGCTGAGTGATGCTGTGGTTTCGCTGAGTGATGCGGTGGTTTCGCTGAGTGATGCGGTGGTTTCGCTGAGTGATGCGGTGGTTGCGCTGAGTGATGCTGTGGTTGCGCTGAGTGATGCTGTGGTTGCGCTGAGTGTTAATGTGGTGATGCTGTGGTGGTGCCGAGTGTGAGTGGGAGATGGGGAGAGGGAGAAAAAGGAGAGCAGGGAGAGGGTAAAGAGAGGGAGAGAGAGCAGAGAGAGAGGAGGAGAGAGAGGAGAGGGAGACGTAGACTGGGAGAGGAAAGGGAGAGAGGGAAAGGGAAGTGAGGGAAAGGGAGAGAGGGAGGGTAAGAAGAGAGGGGGAGGACGAGAGCGAAGGACGGAGGGGAGAGAGGGGAGGGAGAGAGGAGAGCAGGCAGAGGGGGAGATGGGGAGAGGGAGAAAAAGGAGAGCAGGGGGAAGGTAAAGAGAGGGAGAGAGGGGGAAAGCGAGAGGGAGAGGGTGAGAGGAGAGAGGGAGAGGGAAGTGAGGGAAAGGGAGAGAGGTAGACGGAGAGAGTGAGGGGAGGGAGAGAGGGGGAGGATGAGAGGGAGGGAAGGAGGGAGAGGAGAGGGATTGGAGTGAGAGAGTGAGAGGAGAGCAGTGAGAGGGATATTGGAGGAGAGAGTGAGAACCGGGTGCAGCATACCAATTCATGGCAGTCAATTTATAGTTTTGAACAGTCTTAATTGCAAGACAGCAATCAGATTTTAAGGTGCACAGTCTATATTGAGTTTCAAAATGTTCGTTTTCTACATGGTATCCCTCCAATGAGGTTGAGTACTGGCCTTTGAGGTTACAGGAAGAAATCACAGTTGAAAAGAGGAGCAATAAACAAACTAGCCGCAACGTACACATAACTATTGTTTTTGATTCAAGAGAAATTAATACGATTCTCTTTAGTTGTATGCAGAAGTATATTTTCTACGAAAGTGGATAAAGAAATACTTATGAAGACAATACAGAAATTAGTTACCATGCAATAAAGCCGTAATTGAATAATACATAACAGAAGCAACATGTGATGCTTTCAAGCTCAGTTCTTTGAAAAGCAAACGAAAAGATGGTTTAAAAAAAAAAATCCACGCCAAAGCTTGCTATTGCTCTCACAAATAGGAATGCATTTGCTTGGCTTTACTTCTACCTTCTTTTTTTTATGCATAACAGACCTGTTGTGTTGGCCCCATTACACCAAAACACGACAACTTGTCTTCAGAAAATCATGAGCAAACCACTGCTAAAACCATGTTACTCCAGAGTGGGTAGCGCGTGTTCACAACATCAAATACATGGTGTTTGGCTCAGGTTTTCACCAATAGTGATGCAACAACCAAAATTACCGCGCAAGACACAGTGAATCTTACCTTCATAAAGTATACGGCAAAGTTGCAGCCCCACGACAAATCCCTCTGTACCAGGTAGTGGACGAGTGAGGGCTGGAACCAGGAAGTGAATAAAATGGAAGTCCCTGAAAGCTCATTGGTTGAGGACATACGTAAGAGCTGGAGCATCAACCGCAATTGTGTTAAATCAAAAGATCGGCAAAAATGAGGAAAGACTATTTGAGTGGTGAAAGACTCTTTGTCTCATACTGTTCATTAACTAAAACTGGCGATTAGGTGCCAATATGTGTGAATAAAGTCAGCCCCTATTAGTGTTTGATAGCGGAGGTACATTGCTTAAAATTGACAATTGTACTGAAACGGGCAGTGAAAATTGGGTATATTACGTAAATGTACTGATTAATTTACCATCAGCCAAGCTTCCAGTTGTGCCAAAGAAAGGAAAGGGAGAGAGGTGGAATGGATAGAACCAGCGGTAACTAAAAAATGTCAACAAAAAAAAATTAAAATAAAAGGAGACACGGCCTGGCGGCCGTGAAACTGAAAGTACGGCCGGCCGGCCGTGAATAATTAGGGAGGAGAAATGGCTCAGTCAGAGCGCACGCTGGGGGCTTTGATGCAGCAGGGGGCTGAGCGGGAAGAGCTGCTGGTTGCAACAAGCTGGGGAACAGATGGCTGACTTTGATGTGCACGCGCTTTTTAGGTCATTGCGCTTGCGCATTGACCTAAAAGCGCACGTGCACTGCATCAAATTGCCACTTTGGTTAAACTCTGGATAAGCCCCTATATCTCTCGCCAGCTCGAATGCGCAAGCGCATCGGCAGGCGAGACCTAAAAAGGAGGCATTTAGTATGAGTGGAAATGGTCATGGGTGTGGAGTGTTCACAATGAAGTAGTCAAGATGCAGTGAATCCACTTGTTGTCTGTGATCTTTGAACAGCTTATCTCTGTAGTTCGGTACGTTAATGATTCTTTGTGTGTAGTGTAGATTTTTTACATGACATCTCAGCAGTACCCTCTCCCATGAATCTTAATTGTTGTGTCCATTTTAGAACACTAACCACATTTTGTTAAAGATTGAAATCCTTCAGTTTCAAGGTCATAGGTTTATGATCAAACCATTGAAATAGCTATTTGTTGCTATGATACTAGAGTGCATAGTATCAACTCTTCATCCGGGTTGACTCATGCACGATTGGAGTAAGTGATTTAATATCCTAACAAACACTGCTTGGATCTCCAGCCTTTTTAAAAATGCATTTTTAGTTCTGTATGCACACTCTGTTCAGTGTTGCCTATGGACAGCTATGGTTATTGATTGTAGCCAACCCAATGTTGATGTCTTCAAAGATGAGGATTTACTGGGGTTTCCACGCCTTTTTGTGGGAAGATTGAGGAATTTCTTGTGGCACTCAAAATTCTGTATCAGTTATCCTATGCATGAGGCAGAGTCTGAGCAGTATAGGAAGGAATGCTTGAAGGTTGCACAGAAATAAAGTCCATATCCATACCTAGAAGGCCTTATTGAGATGGTCTTCAACCTGTTGTTGTCAAGATGTCTTTAAGAATTTGATAGTCCTTGGCCATTGCAAGGGAGGGTGTGAGCCATGATTCAAAGGAATACAGCTCCCTATGATTAGGTTTCACAGTGAAATTAGTGAGGTATTTCTGGTGCCAATAATATGCTCAAAAGTTGTGGCTTCTTGGTAGGATTATGAGATCTCTATAGATTTGGCTCATGGCCATAATGAGCCTCCTGAGTCCAACTCTTTATTTTTTTTTCCGCCGCTCACTGTTCGCCTTCTGCTTGATATATTGGTATTGTAGGGCTGCGTAACTCATGTGAAGAAGAGAATAATTGGTTCCTTATCCTTCACCTGCTATTGACTTTATATTTTAGGGATGCATTCTCCCGTTTAATATGAATAATTGAAGCTGTGTCTCTGAATTCTGTTGTCATTAACCTGCTTCATTTTATTTGGAGTGCAGGCGTGCACAGTCCCATTACATATAACTGGAACTTTGCATAGCCTGTACTGCTGCACCATCACTTGCTCCATCTGTTGATACTGTAGGAAATGCTACCTTCTATGAGCAGAGTAGAATCGCCAATTGGCACCATTGTTAAATCCGTAGCTCATCAATAATGTCTGCAGCTCCTTTTACATAGGAAAGAAAAAGATGTGTGCTTGGTTTTTGGCGGTGTGTGGGCAAGCAATAGGGCCTCCGAATATGAGAGACTGTACCTTAGATGTCTACTGGTTGCCGAATGAATGCTCTCTACAGTTTTGTTTGCTAAGCTACCACTGTGAAAAGTGGGCTTTCTTTGTGCAGTCTAATTTTTAATTGCTTTGCAATATAACCAAGACCTTTTTTTTCTAGTTGATACTTTTGGCTGCAAATCCTGTAACATGGCATATCACTACGCATGAACAAGCAGGGCCTCTTCAATCACTTTCTCTAGGACTCCACCTTTGAACCTATGATAGTGGAGGGTACAGAGGTATAGAATATCGGACAGTCGTTACCCGTCCTTGTCTGAAAGTGCAGGAAATTCTCCCTTATTCCTATTGCAGGAATTCAGACAGAGCAGCATGAGGGTTGGGTCTAAGATTTGAAGGAGGGTCTAGATTGGATTGGGGCTTGCTATGTAACTGCTTAAGTCTCTCCCACTTGGCACCGTTGAGCATTGCGAATCAGTTCTCGCCTTTACGACACTGGTTTCGGACACCTCTTGCAAGTAAGAGGGTGGAGGAGCATCTCTGCAAGACTGGAGAAATTGATGTCACTGAAAATATTGACTGTAAATTTGGTAATAAACTAAGTGGTTTATAGACTTTTCCCTTCTTTAGATACTGCACTATTATTCCACATATGTAGGTGCCGCATCCTGTCTTTGTCTGTAATGGAAGAAACCACTTAAAGCCACTTCTAATCATTACCCGTTAAAAATGCTAACATTTGGCAAAATAAAGCCAGTCATAAACACCACCAGCTGGCTAGACATTACGTGCCGAATAGGCTACTTACAGACAGGTTTTGTGGTGGTCAATTACAAGACTTGCATTCTCATCCTGGGTTTGTGCTTTCCTAGCGGGCCCATCATGTAAGTGAAATGTTCAACAAATATACTATCGAATTATACCAAAATGGGCTACCCAATGGCATAGACTATGTACTGTGCCGGCCACAGCATTATCTCATGCTAGGGATTGTGGATAGCTGCAGATTGCCGGTAAAGGCACAGTTTAGATGCCCGGCCAAAGTATATGAATAATGTTTGGTATATGAGTTGTCACAGACTGGAGTGTTTTACGTGACTAGTTTCATAACCATTATTTGTTTTCTTATAGCAGCGTCTCTTTGTAAGGGTACTAATTTGTCCGCCCACACTCTTTTGTGGTTGCAAAAGATAGTGGGCTGTTTCCGACTGAGGGGAAAGTTAAAGATCTTTCCTTGCCTTCCACAAGCTCTTTTACCTTAGTGCTGTGAACCTAAATATGGCAATTAAAATATGTGCTTTGATTCAATAGAAAGTATTGTGCGGCTGCTTGCTACTGTGCTCAGTTAATCATAATTGTGTTATACATTATTTTTATTTACAAGTATCCTGGGTTAGAGGGGAAAAAACTGGCAATAGTATCTTGGACTAGCGCCCACACTATGCCTTAAGCCGTATTATGGAGAGGTATGACTGTTGTGGGGGCAGTTGGAGGTGGTGGGTACCGGTGTATATATATATATATATATATATATATATATATCTATATCTATATCTATATATCTATATATCTATATATCTATATATCTATATATCTATATATCTATATATCTATCCAACCAACAAGTCGCTATAGAACCCTGCCACTTGCCAAAGGCGGGCCTCGGATGGGATAGCGAGTCCCAATGTATCCAGCCAAAACCTTCTCCAGTAAAGAAAAGAAATCCGGGCCACTTGGAAGTGCAAAGCGTGATTTTATTCAATGGCTTTCTCGACGCGTTTCGCAGTCAATTCTGCTTTTTCACGAGACGGAAACCAAACAGGAAGTACTGATTATATACAGTCACATGGTATTAGATTCATACTCATGGAAAACAGACTACAGGTAAGTTCACGGGCTGAGTCCGGTGTAAACAAACACTCGCTGTGCAGTAGAATGGACAATTTAGCAATCGCATATGTGAAATAAATATTTACACATTACATACATTCGCTGTGCAGAAAAATGAACAAATAGCAATGGTGTTTGTAAAACAAAAATAATTGCAGATATGCCGTCTTGCATATATGATGCACCTTACACCATAATAATGCAGCCCCTGTGGGCACAGTGATCGCAACCTTTGCATGCAGCGGTTGTCCGATTCAAATGTAACTGCAACCAAGCGCTGTTTGCCTTATACTCGTCATTTAGAGAGAAATGACGCCCCAGTGGGCACCGTGACAGCAATGAATTCATTCATTCATACTGTCCAAATCATTTCAGACGTGCGCAGCCTACTTCATACTAATGTAATTGCGCCCAAGTGGGCCAAATAGTTCTAAATTTCAGCGAAGTCCATTCATACATTTCACGCTCATCCGAGACTGCTAGTAATCGGACAGATTCCCAAGATTGATCACCAGGCAACTCTGTAAACCAAAAGTGAGAGATATGCAATCAGTGACTGTAATGTAAGTGAATAAAGTAATAAAGAAAACATAGTAAGTTAAAAAACGGCAGAAATATACACAGACAAACCAACAGGTTAACCTAAATGCACACTCATTTCCTCATGTAAATTGTGGCCATTAGGTTGGGTGGTCTTATACTTGATAATAAGTCTAGATTCAAGTCTTCTCATCTCCTTTATGCGGTCTCCCCCTCGTTCTCTTAACGGGACTGTCTCCAGGACACAGAATGATAGCAAGTTAGCATTACTCCTGTGGTGCGTAGCGAAATGCCTGGCAATGGGATACTGCTTATCTCCATTGGTTATGGCTCGCATGTGTTCGAGCACTCTTTTCTTAGCCTGGTGTTTGGAGCTGCCGATATAATGCAACTGGCAGGGGCATTTCAATGCGTATACCACATGGTCGGTAAGACATGTCACATGCTTGGTTATTTTGAATTTGCTGGCATCTTTGGACAGTTGTATTTCCTTAATGTTTTTACTGTTGCGACAGGCTTTACACCTGCCACAAATGTAAAAACCTTGTACTGGGTTTCTCTGTTTGATTGTCTTCGGTATGAGAGTCGAACAGAGAGAGTCTTTCAGGGATTTGGGTCTCCTGAAGGTAAGTTGGGGATGCTCAGAAATAGCTGGGGCTAGGTCCTTGTCAAGTTTTAAAATGTTCCAATATTTGCTCAAAGCATTCCTCACTCCCCTAGATTCACAGTTGTAATCAGTGATAAATCTACTGATTACCCCTTCATTGGGCTGGTTTGCTAGTACGGTGGGGTTGAGGAGGCTTGTCCTGTCTTTCTTTTACCTTAGCCAGGGCTCTGGCAATGCATTTGCGACCATACCCTCGTTGTTTGAACCTTTCACTCATAAGAGTTACTTCTCTATTGTAGTCCAATTCGTCAGAGCAATTTCTTTTAGCTCTAAGGAATTCCCCTACGGGGATGGAATTGATAAGATTGGTCGGGTGACAGCTCGAGGCATGCAGTAAGCTGTTCCCAGCCGTACTCTTGCGGAATAGGGTCGTGGTAAGAGTGTTATTTTTGTTCTCAACCCTGACATCCAGGAATTCAATTGTTGTGGGATTTGTATGGCAGGTGAAGCTAAGATTAAAGTCGTTGGAATTCAAATCATTAGCAAAATCCACCGCCTCTTGTTGGCTACCACTCCAGACAATGAAAATATCGTCTATGTAGCGTAGCCAACAAACAACTTTGGATAAAAAAGCCGGGGACTGGTAGACCACCTTCTCCTCCCACAGTCCCAGGTAAAGACAGGCAAAGCTCGGCGCAAAACAAGTCCCCATCGCCGTGCCAAGCAGCTGATGGTAGACAGTTTCATTGAATAGGAAAAAATTCATAGTGAGGCATGTGTATGCCATCTCAAGAATCATCTCAGTATGGAGAAGATAAGAGATAGACCGAGTTTTGAGGAAGTGTCTGCATGCGTCAATCCCTTGCTGATGCGGAATACAAGTGTAAAGGCTATTTACATCAAGGGTCATGAACAGCCAATCAGGGTCCCAGGGCATGTTGTTAATTTTCTGTAGGAAATGGCCCGAGTCTCTGATGTATGAGGGTAAGTTCAACACCAGGGGTTGAAAAAAGAAGTCCACATATCTTGAGGTGTTTTCCCAACAACTGCCCCTGGATGATACAATGGGTCTACCGGGGGGATTAGTCATGTTTTTGTGGACTTTAGGTAGGAGGTAGAGGGCAGGTATTTTAGGGTGTCTATTGAGAATGAAATTAAATTCCTCTTTGCTAATCAGCTTCCTTTCCCTCCATACATTAAGTTGTTCCGTGTATTTTGAAACACAGGCAAGATAAATTGCCCTACTGCTTTTTTCATATTTAGTGCAGTCACTTAACTGCGACAGACCCTCATTGATATACATGTCACGGGGTAACACCACCATGTTTCCCCCTTTGTCAGATTTCTTGATGACAATTTGTCTGTCATCACACAGGGATCTGATGGCCTCAAATTGTGCAACAGTTAAATTGTTGTTTAACTTACTATGTTTTCTTTATCACTTTATTCACTTACATTACAGTCACTGATTGCATATCTCTCACTTTTGGTTTACAGAGTTGCCTGGTGATCAATCTTGGGAATCTGTCCGATTACTAGCAGAATCGGACAACCGCTGCATGCAAAGGTTGCGATCACTGTGCCCACAGGGGCT
This sequence comes from Lissotriton vulgaris, assembly GCF_964263255.1. Classification (NCBI taxonomy): domain Eukaryota; kingdom Metazoa; phylum Chordata; class Amphibia; order Caudata; family Salamandridae; genus Lissotriton; species Lissotriton vulgaris. The sequence goes on from NC_141700.1 coordinate 95,745,171, forward strand.
GCATTATTATGGTGTTAGGTGCATCATATATGCAAGACGGCATATCTGCAATTATTTTTGTTTTACAAACACCATTGCTATTTGTTCATTTTTCTGCACAGCGAATGTATGTAATGTGTAAATATTTATTTCACATATGCGATTGCTAAATTGTCCATTCTACTGCACAGCGAGTGTTTGTTTACACCAGACTCAGCCCGTGAACTTACCTGTAGTCTGTTTTCCATGAGTATGAATCTAATACCATGTGACTGTATATAATCAGTACTTCCTGTTTGGTTTCTGTCTCGTGAAAAAGCAGAATTGACTGCGAAACGCGTCGAGAAAGCCATTGAATAAAATCACGCTTTGCACTTCCAAGTGGCCCGGATTTCTTTTCTTTACTGGAGAAGGTTTTGGATATATATATATATATATATATATATATATATATATTTGTAAATATGACTTATTTTTTATTATCAGACTTTTACCCAAAGTAATCAAGGGAGAAAAGAGAATGATGGGAAAACATTAATACAAGGTTGGAGCAGGAATGAGAGAATATTCAATAGAGGTAGGAAGTGTAGGCTGATCTAAGAGGTGGAGTTGTAAGTATTGCTATTTGGCCGTGGGCTCTAGAAGTGAGTGAGAGACACATAATAAAAAAAGAAAGCAGTTATCTCACATTGTTTTTTTTTTCCTATGCAAATTATTTACCCCCCAGTTCAGATTTCCGAATGTTAGAATGTGAGAGAATATGATTTTGGTTGTACTGAAAGGTAAAACTGCATGAGTTCTCTTTTCTGCGTTCAGAGCTCGGATTTGACAGATTATTTCTCAAGCTTCTCCCGGTACATTGTGGAGGGAATTGTCCCAGGGAGAACTGTGAGATTAGGTGAAATTACTCCGCCTTGAAACATCAGATTGGGTGAATACAGAGTGGGTGAATACAGAGTTCTCGCCCAGTTTGACAAATTTAGAGTAAGCCTTTGAATAATGAACACTTTCATACATAGATATGCATTTTTTTTAAAACTAAAGTGATGAATCCCTCCAAGTCCCCCAATGGTTGCGAAGGAGACATTGTTAAGAGGAGACACAGAGTAGCATAATTGTAATAGTTGATATGGATGCTTTCTTTAAAATCTACATCTCTAGTTGTATCTTTTACTGATAGAAACTTATTTGTTCTGTCTCAGTGATGGTTAATGTGGGACAAGTAACCTTACTGATGTGAAATAATCTTTGGACCAAAAGTCTTTCACCCCATTACTGTTGGAGAGTTTCTTCTGACTTGCTGCAGGGTCAGGAAGCATGCTTTAAGTGTATGGAACTTGCATGCACATATATTTCTTTTTGTGCGGTCGTTAGTGCTGAGGTTGACCATTGTTCGTTGAGGGCCGGAATGGAATGCAGTGACTCAGTTGCCGCCTCCTTCGTCTTCCAGTGTTCCGCGCCTGTGCCAACTGCATCTCCTTTTACAGTTGCTTCTCGCTTCCCACTCCGGGCACATTGTACGCCTTGGAGAATGTCGTGCCAGCTTTGTCACAAAGCTCATCACAGTGGTCTAGGCAGAAAGGGCACAAGCGGGAGCCAAGGCGGGGCTTTCCTCTCCCAGGAAACAATCAGCTGTTGATGCCAGTGATGCTGCAGTCAACGGCGCCCATTCATTGTCCCAACCAGCAGAAATGCAAGGTACCCATGACGATGTCGCTGAATGTTCGCAGAGCGGATCCTTGAGAGCCCAGCCACCCAGCATTGGCTCTTCTTCGCTCGCGGACAGGTTCTAGTGGTTGAGCATGTGTATGAAATCTGGCATAGAGGGATCCTCCATGGATTCCCACTGCTTTACCTAGATCACTGTGGAACCCTGCAGGCATTACATTCAGATCATACAGTTTAGAGTTGTGGTCGACTGTTGCAAAAAATTGCAAAACGTGTTGTTTTTAAACTTCTCTCAGTACTATCGATCTGAATGCTACACCAAACGCGGTTTTTAACATTTCGCAAAGAGATCACTGGTGTCCAGCATTCATATTTAAAAGGAAAAGCACACTTGTATTTCATCATACAGCTTAATGATTCACTCGACACTGTAATCTTTTAAGTTTTTAGTCCTAAAAAATTACTTTGCATTGAGAAAAAGGAAAGATTGGTTAATAACCTTCTTTATTTCCCCCCAAACTCTTGACCTCGGTGTCAGCCCATCCTGGGGAGGGCCGGCTGTATATTTATTGCATTTTATCTTCCGCTGCCCGTGTTTCCAAACTGCAGGCTTCCTTCATCGGATCTGCATCCTGTGTGGACGACTGTGTCGACGTGAAACAAAGTTACTCAATAACAACAAGGAAACGTTGGCACAGAAGCATCCAGTCTGCTTTCCGGCCACTGAAAACATTTGTAAATGTGTAGCCATGGATTTAGAGCTTCCTCCTCGGAGCTGCCAGATTCTTAAAGTCATTATATCCTCTTTGTTGTTCCTCCATTGCCGTCTCCTCACAAAGGTTTTATGGAACAGTTGTCTTAGAATGTGTTCAGATACTAGCATTGATAAGGAAGTGAACCGCAGGGCCTGGCACTCTGTGGCTTGGTCAAGAGTTGAAATGGCCAAGGTTTTCTGAGCATGTTCTAGGCGGCAGGTGGGTGGCATTGAGACCTATACGGGCACAGTTCTCACTTCATGATCAACCTGCTTGAGGGGGTGGTTGCAGGCTCCGTGGAAATGAAATGGCGGACATATTCCCATCAGGAGCTCCCGGCATCTGATGTTTTCTCCAACAATTGAGTGGAAGGGGTCCCTTCCTGCTTTTTCTGCGTCTAGACCGGGATCTGTGCACAGTTGGGTGGATGCTTTGATTTTCTTTTTCCCAGACTTTAAAAAGTACTAGGAAGGGTATTTACATATGCTTTACCAATTGAGTTGCCCTTTTTGTGGGTGGATGCCAGAAACTAAGACTGTAATATTGTCAGGTAAGCTGCTATAACACAGTGCAGGGCGCCCTGCTTTCTACTCAAACAAGGTGATGGGAGGAAGGTTTGCAAATAGTCTCAACCACTGGCAACCTCTGGGTAGCCTTGTATTTCCACCAGTGTTTATTGCAAGCTGTGCCACTCCGGACGGTGGCACACCTTATGCAAATCAGTATCGCCCCTGCTCCTCATGGAAACAGCCGGGTGAGTCTCTGTGCAGAAGGGCAGCCTCCCTTCAGAAGACCAGACTAGTTTCGGTCCCGTTAGGCCTTGTCTGCGAGGTATATATTGGATCCTGTGGCATAGCGAACGTAGGGCACAAGTCTGGGCATACCCTTTGTCACGTGGTGGATTACAGTAAACACATAATAGGTGATGGGAGGAATGCTCGCAATAGTTTAACCACTGACAATCGCTATGGGTAGCATTCCAACCTACCTCCTTTCACCCATTGTGATATTCCTCCATTATGCAAATCGGTACTGATCTTTCTCCTGGGGACTATTTGCCTCAGTTGCATACACCATCAAAGGCTCTGGTGGATTATTGTGGTAAATAAATAAGTAGATTTAATAGCAAAGCATACCTCGATGAATGAGGTTGATTTTTAGGTGTGGCAGAAAAAAACACTATGGTAATTCCTGTTGATAATCTAGCACCTAGTTTATCTTTTTTGTACCGTCGTTATTTCTGAGGTTGACCATTGTTCATTGTGGGCTCGGAATGGAATGCGTTGACTCAGTTGCCGCCTCCGTCTTCCAGCGGTCAGTGCCTGTGCCAACTGTATCTTCTTTTACAGTTACTTCTCGCTTCCCACTCTTGGCACATTGTACGCATTGGAGAAGGTCGTGCCAGCTTTGTCAGAAAGCTCATCACAGTGGTCTAGGCAGAAAGGCCGCAAGTGGGAGCCAAGGCGGGGCTTTCCTCTCCCGGGAAACAATCAGCTGTTGAGGCCAGTGATGCTGCAGGCAAAGTTTATCATTTTTTTGTTGTTGAAAGTTTTATATAGTGTGAACTAGACCCAAAGATATAAGAGCGCTTTGCATGAGCACCAGTTGCGTTACAGGCGTATACTTTCATTTTTGTTTTGCTTTGTTAGGCACAGGGAGATTACGTGATTTGCCCAGAATCACAGGATGTTGAGATGTTGAGCGTCCCTGCTGAGACTCGATACCCGGTTCCCATGCTTCGAGGTCGACTGCGCTAGCTATTTAAGTGAAGGCTTATTGTTTGCTAACGCGAGTCCTGTGTTCTTTAATGACAAGATTTTACTCTAAACATTGAACATGTATTTTTGAACTGTTTAACCTATTTCTACATTGTGATTTAGTACCTCATACAGTAGCAATGAATGATGCAAATATCCAGCTTGTAAGAGAAATGAAGAATTTTAGCAGCAGGCCTGCTATTAAAGGGTGCTACTGCTAATACAGTTGAAGACTATTACCTGTTGAGCGACAGTAACAATACGTTTGTCACTCCCCACTAGGACACATTGTAAGCTCACCCATATTTTCAATAATAGCCTAGAATGTAAAAAATTCAGGTACGTTTAATGGATTTGTTTTTCTCAAGTGTCTTTCATTGATTTTCAAAACGTAATGCAAACTAAAGCCATCAACATAACATATCGACAATAGAGCATTTCCAAACATACCGGCTCCAGGAGGGGTCGTTTTCACCGCACCAGCACAGCGCCACTGGGTCCCTGACGTTGTGGCCGCCCCCGCCGCTGTGCAGCGCCATCGCACGGCCGCGGAGCGGACCACAACTCCCAGCGTGCCTAGCAGTTTCCACCGCCCACTTCCTGTTCAAGCGCCAGGAGGCGCAACAAAAGGCAGCAGCACCCGGTGAGGTGTGGGGATCATTTCCAAACATACCGGCTCCAGGAGGGGTCGTTTTCACCGCACCAGCACAGCGCCACTGGGTCCCTGACGTTGTGGCCGCCCCCGCCGCTGTGCAGCGCCATCGCACGGCCGCGGAGCGGAGCGGACCACAACTCCCAGCGTGCCTAGCAGTTTCCACCGCCCACTTCCTGTTCAAGCGCCAGGAGGCGCAACAAAAGGCAACAGCCCCCTCCGCCTCGCGGACGCGCGCGGGCGGAGCCCGGGCAGAGGGCGGGCCGTCTGTGGCCGTCAGGGGACGACAGAGGACAGGACAGGCCGGTCCTCTAACATCTAACTTCAGTCATGGGTAAGAGAAAACTCCAGACATCGCTCACAGGGGGAACCAGCAAAGTTAAAATGGCACGTAAAACTAGTGCTCCCGAAAGTATCTTGACATATCTAACATCAGCTGTTGGGAAGCTTAATAAGGAAATAGCTGAGACAGAACGGGAACTTGGTCTGGAGGGAGCTTCGATTGAACATAATGAGCTAAGGATACCCTTAGAGCCCAATATTGTTATTAACAGTGCCTGTGACAACATTCCTAAGGCTCAACAGTCAGTGCATCAGGAGCACTCCACAGGGGTATCTGACCCCCCTGTGCGCGCCCAAGCACTAGTGGGGGATGCCAAGACATGTAAAACTAGGAAAAGAGCGAGATCATATAAAACTCTACCCTCACAATATAGAGCCACTACCAAATCACGACAAACCTCAACTAAATTTGAAGGCTCTATTGAGGATCTGATAGAAAGGGTATTAACTGACACTATTGAATCCACACTCATTAAGATCTCAAGTGATATAGTAGAAACCCTGAAAGAGTGTGTAGCAGGTATTATAACCCGATGTGAGAGGATGAACTCCCTGTTGCTCCAAAAAGTGGCAGAGCATTTAGTAAAGGATCCACTGCATCCCACAGGGCACACCAGCCAACCCATGGAGGTGACCAATACTGAAAATACAATGCCCAAAACAGCACACCTGCCGCTCATTCCATCAGCGATCCCTACAAATAATCCCAAAGCTGCTGGAAACACTCTGCACCCCAGCAGGCAGAACAACTCGGACTCCAATACTTGTGAGGTAAATGAAGGGGCTACAGACAACACATCTCACAAGAGAACGGGGCATGGTTTGTATCCCAAGCCTATGGTGAATCTACCCCCCGAGGCAACTCCTTTCGTGGCAGTTTTGGTGAATGTCCCAAAACTTAATCTGGGTGAATCAGAAACCCAACTAACTCTTATGGAAAACGTAAAGAGTTGGTGCGACAAAAACTGCACAGGCCCCAGTGATGTTTCTGCACATATTAGCTTGGCGAGAAGAGTTACTTGGTTGGGCCCGACAGCCAAACGTTTCCCTGATGATTGTGTCATCGTTAACTTTAGGAATCCACACGTTTGCTCAAGACTCTTTTGGGATGCAACTGACATTATTCAAGGGCAAATACGTGCAGTCCCACTAGGCTTTTTCTATCCTCGCCCAACACAACAAACCATCCGGGACTTAGCTCATAGGAAAAATATCCCAAAACAAAAAGTGCATCTAGCCAGTTGGGCCACTTTACCCCTTAGCTCATATCTTACCCTAGACAGTCACCACCAAGCAGCTCTGACTCCAGGTCTGGAGCTAAGTAACCGCTTTGATGCACTCACAACCCTGGATACAAACATCTGACTGGGCACCGAGATGGGGCAGCAGGAACCTTCTGGGTCTAAAGAGGTTGTAAGAACCATGAAGCTAATGACTTGGAATATCTCAGGCCTACAAACTAAAAGAGAAGACAAAGAATGGCTTGAAATCATTAAGCAACATGAAGTGATTGCACTCCAAGAAACATGGGACACCGAATGCAACTTTTGGGTGGAAGGATATGTATCCCACTTTAAAGCAGCACAAAAGTCTAATAGAGGCAGAAGCAAGGGAGGTCTTGCACTATTAACCTCAGTACATCATATGGGGGTGATGAAAATTATAGACATCAACTCCCCTAACTGTCTCATTTTAGAGGTCTTGATGAATACGGGGGAAAAACTCCTATATGTCAATTTTTATAATGCAACAGAAGGGTCCCAAGGAGGTGAAAACATCCTAATGTTGACTGATTTTTTAAACAATTACAAGAAGAGTCAAACTACTTTGGTTTATTACATTGTTTTTGGTGATTTTAACACACACCTCTGTCAGCTTAACTGTTATAACGGAAAATTCTATGATGATGACTATTTGACTCACCCGCACTTTGAACACACTGCTAAGGGGGGCGCTTTAGAAGAATTGTTGATTGATATGGATATGTCTGAACCAGCTTTTGCGAACCCGAAAGACAGAGTGCCAACATATAGTGCGAGAGGTAGTAACACTATCATTGACTATATTTTTGTGTCACCTAGTATCCTCATGAATGTTATTTCATATAACGCCATTATAACAGCATTTAGTGACCATAACCCGGTCGTTATGGAATTATTTAACATAAACCCTACTGTAGTAAATTATGACCATCAGTCAACATATCCTACAGTAGTCCAGGCTCACGACCAAGGTAGACGGGTTAAATGGTCTAAGATTAATGTTGAGGAATTTTTTATCAAATTGTGTGACGATTTAAGTGAGGAACTTAACATATGTAGGGATCCACTAACAACTGGAGGAAATGTTACTAATGCTTTTTGTACCATATGTAAAAGTGTCGCTGAGGCACTCACAATCAAATCATCTGACAAACCGCGATTGGCACAGGGATGGTTTAATGCCGATTGCTCAAAGGCGCATAAATCTCTTCTAGAAGCCCTTAAATGTAAGCCTCGAAATATAACTGTAGTGTCCCAATTGAGGAAAGTTTATAGGAGTACGATAGAGGCTCGTAAAAAAGAACTAAAACATAGGGCCTGGGAAGCACTTTATGAAAACCTTACTTTAAAAGACAGTGCAAAATTTTGGAAAATAGTGAACTCCCCTTTGTTTAGTGGTAATGAGAATGAGATATTAGAGGCTAATATCACGGAGAAACAATGGCTAGATCACTTTGAAAACATCTATGGAAGTAAGGCCCTTACTACCCCTTTTACTCCTATAGATTCTGTACCTACTGACATGCCATTAAGGGTTTCGGTAAAAGAAGTACTAAATGCAATCGAAAATACTGCCGGCGGGAAAGCTCCCGGCCCGGATGGGGTACCCGCCGATATGTACAAAGCTCATCCCCACATATGGGCAGTAGTACTCGCGAATGTTTTTAATCTAGCATGTATGAATTTGAATGATACCCCCACTACTTGGTCACACTCAGTTATTATTCCAATTTTTAAGAAGGGGCAAAGGGGTGACCCTAGGTGTTATAGACCTATATCGTTACTCGATTCTTCATTTAAGATTCTTGGCAAAGTCATTTTAAATAAAATCAACTTATGGGAAAAGGAAAATGCAATTTTATGTGATACTCAATATGGATTTAGAACAGGGAGGGGTACTGAGGAGCAGTGTCTTAACTTATACATGACTGTTTCTAAATATACTGCTGCTTCTAGTGGGTCAATCCACCTTGCTTTTATGGACCTGTCCACAGCGTTCGACTTAGTAAATAGGTCGAAGCTGTGGACAATTCTCTCTGAGTTGGGTCTAGACCCCGCTCTGATAAATTTCTTAGCTTTTTTGCACAGCGACCTGACGGCATCGGTCCGGATGACTACAGGTGGCAAGTGCACTAAGGGGTTTAGATCAGCTAGAGGGGTGAGACAGGGGTGCATTTTGGCCCCCATGTTATTCTCCTTGTACATTAATTCCCTGTATTCTGTCTTAAAAACTGCTACCCCAGATATACCTATGATGGGAGGATCACCGTTGCCCGTACTGATGTACGCCGACGACACGGTCCTCATTGCCAGAACCCCTAATGGTCTACAGCTGCTCCTTGACTCGTTTGGAGTATTTATGGAAAAACTAGACCTGGTTGTAAATATGGATAAATCACACGTTATGTCCATAGGGAAAGGAAAGAACACCACCAAAACCCTGCGATGTAATGGAGTGATTTTAACTAAAGTTAAAACATTTACATACCTAGGAGTCCTTTTTGACGACAGGGGCACCTGGACTCCACAGGTGGTTAATAAAGCAATGGCGATCCGACGGTCATTTGGAGCGATACAGAGCTTCGCTAAAAGACTGGGGGGTAAACCAACGGAAGCCATTCTCAAACTGTATAGAGCCAAGACCTTGGCTCTGGCTAGATACGGGGCAGGGATTTGGGGTTTCAGGGATTTGGCCCTGATACAGAAGGAGGAGAATAGGTCCATGCGTTCATTATTGGGCTTACCACAGTCCACACCCATCTTTTCTGTTTTAATTGAATTAGGGCAAGGTTACATCGAAGACACCCTTAACCTGGCCCCACTACTTCTCTGGGTGAAAATGTGGTTGAACCCAAACCTGACGCTAAACCGCCAAATTATTACTGACTGCATGGGGAGAGACAGAGCTAATAATATTAAATGGCTGAGTTATATTAAGGCTGCTGCTACCCTCCTGGGTCGTGTTGACCTGTATAGCAACCCCGAGAGGCTGTGTAATGAAGATGTTACATGGATCAAAACACAATTTTTAGAGTCTAGGAACATGCGGCGAGAAGCACAAGAAATAGAGAAAACTACTGTGAGGGCTCACTATATTGTTGTATCCACCATGTCCATCCAGCCGTATTTAAGGGTAGTGAACAGGCCGTATCATCGGTGGCTTCTCACCAAATTCCGTTTCAACCAGATGCACCTTCTTCTGGGAGAATACCAGAAATGGAATAAACCAAGGGATAATACCCCATGTAAATGTGATTCCTTTTCCGACCAAGACCTGACCCATTTTGTATTTTTCTGTCCCTTTTTTGCGGAGGGGAGAAAAAAATACATACTACCACTGATGAGAAATAGGGGATTTATGCAAGTGAAACCTGCATTGCTGTTTTTACAAATTATGGAGACCCCTATTGTGATGTATGGGGTGGCAAGCTTTTTGGTGGCAGCCATGAGAGCTAAACGTCTCAGATCAATGAATTCCATAAATATTGATTGAATCACGTAAATTTAGGTGTAGTATATTACACAACCCATGTCTGTAGATTTGTATAAATAACTTGCACCATATAGTTTTTTTAATTGTTTTCTGAAATTGCCAATGAATGAATTACTTATAGAATATAAATGTGATGTTGAATTAAGGGGTTTTGAATTTACTTTAAAAAGTAAAATGAAAAAAGTAAAAAGTAAAAAGGAAAATGAAAAAGTAACACCTGACCCCGATTTCCCCTTCATAATTGTTCTTTTTTAATGTCTTTTAAAATGCTTTTATATGTATACCACATCCCTGAACCGTATTGTTTAAATATGAATGAAATGCCATCCCCATCTTTATATTTCTTTATATATTTCTTTATATGTATTGATATGCCTTATATGCCTTATATGTGTTTATGTGTGTTGTAGTATACTTTTATGATTTTAACTAATCGAATAAAGTATTTTTGACTCTGACTCTGAATAGAGCAATTTGTTTGTTTTCATGCTCATATTGGTGATGAAATCAGCAAGGAGCATGTCGGAGGTTGATCCTGAGCGTGGAGAAGCAGCGTATTGGTGACTTCCTCTGCAATACTTTAGCAGGCGAAGCGACACAGGACGAATCGAGGGATCCTCTGCCTGCCATACCAAGCACATCAGCTCGCAGCGCGACCCAGGCTGTACCGTGATGGACCAATAAGCAGGATATTCAACCCATTCTCTGCCGCACAAGTCCATAGTATTGTTTCTGGTGAACCTACTATGATACAAAGAACTTCAGCAGATGAAGTCCGAGGGAATGTGGCAGAGAGTGTCGTCTAAGTGTACCAGTTATCTCACCATCGAAGCGGGTGATATCCACTCATTTGTGATGTTAAGAGCATGAAGATTTGAACCCACTCAGGTGGTATCTGGCAGTGCTGCCATTGTTAGGCAGGTTATGTCATCTATATTATCAATGCATAGGCAGCATATATGACGAACTGTGCTGAGTGGTGCAGCAACACCATGCTTATGGCCTCACCTTTGACCTAGAAAAGATCAAATGGTGAGTCACTGGGTACTTTTAGAAGAAAAACGATAACCATTATGCTTTCATTTCTGCTTTTTCCTGATATGTTCTTCTGGTTGCCTGACCCTCACAATGTTGCTTTATTGTGGGTCTTCAAGGTGCCATTCGAATTACTTTGTCGCTCACAGTGGATAACCGTTTCATTTCAACATTTCCTCTGCACTGTTCTGTTGGCATTATGTAGAAATGTACAAATGCAATCCCTAACCATGGACCAGGAGCTGCAAAAGCTCTGAAGTATTCCATTGCTTCCCACGCCTGATCCAGATGAGTCATATGAACTGCATTCATCGGGGTTGTACAATGCGCTCTACTCCCACGCACATCGGTGTTGTGGCCTTCACAAAGACCAGGTATTATTCTGAAGTTTCTGCCTCCCTGCATGTGCAATAAAACTACATCGTCAAAGGCTCGACATCTCGCTGTGCCTCTTTGAGTGTTCGCACATTCATTAAGAGGTTGGGTAAAGCTTTGCTGTTTCTGCGTAGAAGCATGTCCTATTGACTTCCCTTGCACCGGGTGCATGGATGACCATGATAAACTTTCAGAAAAATCTCCATTGCCCTGTGTTGTTTGACTCTCTGGTAGTCTACAAAATCAGACTACGGTGATGACGGGCCTTGGCAAACTGCCATTCCATTGGTCTGTTTGGAGAGGTATATGCTAAGACGACCGCTGCAAAGGATTGCTTGCAGAAGTCCACTGCACTGTGCTTTTTTTTGCAATTTGAAAGGGCTACTACTTCAGATTATTACACAGACTATAAATCACACTGAATATAGTGGTAGCAGATTGTCTGTAAATTCACGCAGCACTGGTAAGAGTTTACACTCTTGCACTGGTCTGTGAAAGTCAAGGCATTGTTTATTCTGCCCTGTTCAGTGAAAGTCTTCAGTTTGCTGACGTGGGTCTGAATTGGCTTGCAAAACTGTCATTAGTCGTGTTTGTGGAGTCCTGTGACTCTTTTCATTAAGTATGTATCTCTCTTTGATTTGTCCCTAAGTGTGAGTTGGGGTCTCCATAATAATTTGGTCCTGCTCGGGTTTTTTGGTTTGTGTTGGCTCGGCATTCATAATTTGAGTGAGGTGGGAGACGCTGGTGGTTGCTGTAGGAAGCATGACAGCCACCCTGCCTTTCTCTGAAGGTGTTGGGTGGCTGTTATTTGTTAGATGTTGTTCTGCTAGAGATGTTTGTGTACCATGTTGAGAACGAAAGTGCTGACCTGAACATGAGATGGCAAGTTTGACAGACCTGTGCTGTGTTGGAGGTATGTGAAGTGTTCGTTCGTATTTTGGGTATGGTTTTTCTTCATGATCAGTGCCATTTTAAACACAGATACCCAGCTATTCAGCATGTTTTGTGCACTGTTTTTAGTATTGTGGATTATAATGGGAAATAAGAAAAATCTGACTTTACTGGGATGTGATGAGCAGATAGGTGTCATATCCCATTGTATTTAATCTGCGTCTTTAAGTAGCTTATTAAACCGATTTCTCGGCGGGTAGTGTGTTTAATTTCTCCTTTCTCTGATACTTTCATCCAAATTTCAGTGGTTCAACCTCCTATTGCCAGAGCTTGCAAATGGCTGGAAGCCTACAGATTAGGTCACAGATTGGTGGAGGACCTCGTCCACAAAGGCACTACGGGGCCCCTCAGAGGTTACAAACTAAAATCATTGGTTTAAGACTTTTGTACTGAGAAAGAGTGTTGGTAAAACATAGAAAACAGCACTATAAGAGCAGCAGCAGTGAGAGCTTCAGTCGTTTTGTAAGAAACATAAAACCCCTCGGTCACATTAGCCAAAGTGTAACTTTGTGCATGGGCCACATGGCCAAAGGAGGCGATTGTTGCCAGGGTGCACAAGTAAGGGTTAGGAGAAGGGAGTATAGGTAGGTTCCACCAAACATTGGCACATGGAGTAGAGGGTGCTTGTAGTCATGGAAGGTGAAGGGAGTTAGAGTAGAAATGAGACTCAATAGCCAGGGGTGGCCCTGGAGCTTAGTGATGAAATGGGTAGCAGAAGATGGTCCAGCTGAAAGACAAAGGGGGCACAGATGAGTGCTGGCAGGGAGTATCAGGGAAGCCAAGCGGTGAGGTGGTGGGGGAGGCACACTTTGGAAGGCTGAAGAGCCACGAGTGGAGAGGTGGAGAATGGGCTCAAGCAGACTGAAATATGAGGTATATGAAAGGAAGGGAGTCCTGGCCTCGTACAAGGAAAGACTGTGTTACCTGCTTGAAATTGTAGAGTAGATGGGCTCCAAGGCAAGTGAGACAGAGTTGCATCTCCTTGAAAGCACAGCAGACACAAACCTGGGTGATGTTGAGAGTCCGTAATCATGCCACAGGAGGCATGTGGAGAGTGTCTAGGGTGGCTCCAGGGTAACATGAAAAGTACACAGAGTGGGGTGATGGTAAATAAAAAGGTGTGACTAGGAGCTGGCAGCCATGCTATGAGAGAGTAACAAGTGAAGGAGGTAGCACAGTGGGTGAGGCTGTGGCCACGGTGGTACATGCCACTGGAGGCATGGCACGTTGAATTTGCCGGCTGGTCCTGGCCAGATGGGGTTTCACACACAAAAAAGATCCCTTGTGCGGTAAGGTGGTAACCAGGGCCACATAGAGACTCCACTTGCACGCGGGAGTTCCAGGCTCATGCAACACAGCTTTCGCAGAGCAAGCTTACTTCGCATACATATCAGGCACTTCACAAGGAAAGCAGGTATAGTATGTTCAACAAAAGTGCATGATTCCCGAGAACACAGACACCAATGCACTGGCAGGAGAATCCTCCATATCATAAGACCTCAGAAGAGCAGTCCGTTTTTGACATTTCAGAACTTATCTTTCAAGAGCAACACCCGTGCATGCTTCTCTAGCACATAAAATAAAGGTACAATACAGACAGCAGCATTGCTAGCTTTCCTACACACAGATCGCTTCTTCCATTGGACATATGAGAGATAGGTTCTTATATTGGGCTTTTACACAAATCCTTGTGATGGAGAAGAAACCTCTTACTGATTTTAGGGGCTTTCATTGAGGATGGAAATAACATCTTTAGGTGAATTGCAGAGAGCCACATCTGACCCTGCTCAACGGTTCATATCGGCCTGTTTTAGGGTGGCTGCATATATGGTGATCTCTGCCTTGACGTTCTAAGGAAATTCTTTAGGCATATGCTCTCAAGCTGGAATGTTAGACAGCAGCCACCATATAACGACCACACAAGGAATCTTGTAATTCGAGAAGATGCAGGGCTGTTACTTTAGTGTGGTTAGGTCCCTCCCGTTCCATCATGATCTGCATGCTGCTTACGGTGAAGCATTGATTTGAATATTAAATACACCATAGTTGAACTAATGAGTATCAGAGAGCATTGTTGTAAGTGCGCATGATGCCGCTTGTTACCTTTATGCTTGGGCCCACACCTCTTAAAACAATAATGCACTATTTTGACTCTGTCAGTGCTACTTTTCATCATGAACAAAAGGTGCTACCATTTCCGGAGAACCACAACTTGGACCTGAGGACTGCAGTTAAAGAAATAGTCAAGAAACGTTTGGATATCTGGAAGGTGGTTGAGAGTTGGGTTCATGGTCCTCGTTGGGGGATCTGGAAGGTGGTTGAGAGTTGGGTTCATGGTCCTCGCTGGGGATCTGGAAGGTGGTTGAGAGTTGGGTCCATGACCCTCGCTCGGGATCTGGAAGGTGGTTGAGAGTTGGGTTCATGGACCTCACTGGAGATCTGGAAGGTGGTTGAGAGTTGGGTTCATGGACCTCGCTGGGGATGTGGAAGGTGGTTGAGAGTTGGGTTCATGGACATCGCTGGGGATCTGGAAGGTGGTTGAGAGTTGGGTTCATGGACTTCGCTGGGGATCTGGAAGGTGGTTGAGAGTTGGGTTCATGGACCTCGCTGGGGATCTGGAAGGTGGTTGAGAGTTGGGTCCATGACCCTCGCTCGGGATCTGGAAGGTGTGTGAGAGTTGGGTTCATGGACCTCGCTGGGGATCTGGAAGGTGGTTGAGAGTTGGGTTCATGGACATCGCTGGATGAGAGCTTCAGAAATAGTTTAACTGTTTGGCTGTTAGAGGATGACACAAAGAAATCACCACAGCAGGCAGATTCCAAAAGCTGGAAAAAACAAAAACAACAAACTTCCCCAGGATTGATCTAAGAAAAAGATTGTTCTGCCGTCGCTGCACAGGCTAGCCAGAATTAGGATAGTGATCACAGATGTATCTGGTCTAATAAAGGCACTTATGTTATTGGTTAAGTCTTCCTCGCAACTCACAGAATTACACAATTACTCCAGTATTGGAACTTTCATAGATTCCCATTGCTTGTATCATTCCCCGTCGTCGGAATGGGAGCCTCGGTAATAATATATATATATATATATATACCTAGGTAAATACACCCTAATAGGTGTAAAAAAGGTAAAAAATTAGGCCTAGGCCTCATTATCTTTTGCAGCCTATTGCTGTCATTATGTAAAAAGACCCAAAGTCCCCTTAGCAACCAATCAGATCAGCCTCACCCTGTAGAACCTTCCTGAGAAAGCTCAGAGCCTCAGATTTTCTACCGCTTCGTTGGTGACAGGGAGTCTCCTTAGAGCTCTGCTCTAACTTCAACTTGAGGTACTGTTTAAACAGTTTTTCTTTGAGGATTTCTTTCAACCTTGTCATGGCTGATAAGGAAAAGAAGAGCCTTTTCAGGTCTTGTGCCACTTGTGGCAAAAAACGACTTTATACAGAGGATCAACATCAAGACTGTATTTACTGTCTATACCCAGACCATAAGGTTGATAAGTGTAGTATATGCAGGAGAATGTCTGTTAAAACCCTCCGTGATCGTGAGGGACGGCTGCTTCTGTGGCTCAGGAAGTTGGAAAGGAAGGATGAAGTAATGTCTGGTGATGAGGAAGATGCCAGATCGACATCTTCAAAGACTTCATTGAAGAGGGGCGGATCGTCTGTGGACACTTCAACTGAACCCCCCTTAAAGGCTGTGCGTGTGACCTCTGATAGGTCTGGCAAGCCAGGGCCTATCTAATCTCCTCACGTGAGTGTTAAGGAGAGGGAAAGGCAGGCACTGCAGGTGCAAAAGGCTAAACTGGATGAGAGCTCGGCTGGGCCTTCCCACCAGGTTAAAGTAGCCAAGTCCGTCAAAAAACCGACTGTAGAGGCCTCTACAGGGGTCAAAAAGGACTCTAAAACATCTGAGGTGATTTTGTCTCCTCAGTCGTCGACGAGCCACCCAGCGACGACGAGGACGACGACGAGAGCGTCGACGAGGACCTCGATGTCGATTCCGTCGACGAAGACCGGATCGACGACGGCGTCGTCGACGATGACCACGTCGACGGTTACCACCACGTCGACGAAGACCATCCCGTCGACGATGACTATTCCGTCGACGGTGGCAATCTCGATGACGACGATCCCGTCGACGAGGACGACGGGCCCGTCGACGACGACAGCTCCGTCGACGAGCCCGTCGACGGTGGACCCGTCGACGATGACAGTTCCGTCGACGATCCCGTCGACGGTGGACCCGGCGACGATGATGGTTCCGTCGACGATGCCGTCGACGGTGAAGGGACTCTCGTCGACGGTCCCGTCGACGACGATTCAGAACAAGGAAACGGTGGATTTGTTTTCAACGCCGTTGACAACAGGAGTGCCAGAAAACAGCAGAAGGAGGAGGATAACCCCAGATATGACTTCTCCAAGGAAGGTGCCATCACTTCCTCCACCCCTTTTGTTGGATGAAGACGACTACTCAGAAGAGGAAAATGAGATGTATGGGGATGCTTACAGTCCATCTCAATTGAATCTGAAATACCATGATTCGGATTTGGATGAGGAATATTATTATCAAAAGGAACAGCGGCCAGAAAGACAGGTTGCATACCAAGATACCCAACCGCAACAGGGCATGGTAACGATGCCTATGAGTCTTTTGACAGACTTAAGGGCAATGCTGGAGGAGTATAGGAGCAAGAAAGGGTCGCAACCTGTGGAAGGTCAAGCACAGGTGCAACCGCAGGTGGTGGCAGCACAATCAGTATGGCCTACACAGGAAGAACATGAGAGGGAATATCCTCGGCAAGTCCAAGTGGATACCTCGGATGAAGATGAAACGGGGCAAAACCAAGATCAAGACCAGGAGAGTGAATGGAACCAATATATAGCTCCGGATCCGGCTTCACCAGTGCCAGACCCGGTCGACTCGCCACCGGCTGATGTAGGAGGTTTCTTCAGCCTGATGGAAAGAGCCACAGCGCGCTTTAAGTTAGCGATGCCTACAACATCTACGGATTGTTTTTTATACGATTTCAAGGAGGCATACCGTAAGGCCGTGCGCTCGATTCCCATTGTGGAGCACATATGGGAGGAAGGGAAGAAAGTGATGCAGACCCCAGCGACGGTCATTCCAACTCTTCCGAGCTTGGAGAAAAAATATAAAGCTCCGGATGACAGTCCCGCCTGTTTGATTGGACAACCTAGACCTGACTCGGTCATATCGCAGGCGGCACAGAAGAAATCGCGGAATCCTTCGGCCACCCTCACGACTCCGCCGGATAAGGAGGGTAGAAGGTTGGACAACGCTGGGAAGCGTTTTTCGTCAATGGCTAGCTTGCTGGTCAGAGCGGCGAATGCCTTGGCGATCCTAGCAAGGTACGACCGCCAGATGTGGAGTGATGTGGCACACTATGTGAATCTGCTAGCGGATGACCAGAAAGCGGAAGCACAGAAACTTCTGGAAGAGGGACAACGTTCCTCTTCGGAAATGATTGATTGCGCGATGGACATCGCCACCATCTCTTTCCGTGCCCTAGGCAGTGCAGCGGTTCTTCGGCGACAAGGATGGCTGAGAGCTACATACTTCCGGCCAGAGGTCCAGAATAGGATTTTGGATTTACCCTTCGACGGAGACATGTTGTTTGGGAAACATGTCGACGAGACCCTACAGGGTATAAAGAAAGACACAGAGACAGCAAGGGCTCTGGGGAACCTGCAATATAGAAAGACACCGTTCCGTGGAGCACGAGGAAGAGGTTTCTCTTCACCTAGAGGAGGTTATCAGCAACAGCGGTATTCACAGCAGTCGCAGTCTTACAGACCACAGTACGGCAATCAATACTATCAGCGGCAGTCGCAATCCCAATCTTTCTCTCGCCAGAACGCTCGTGGACGACAGGGGCGTCAGGGCAAGGACGCTGGCAAGCGTCAATAGCGGCCTCCCGACTCTGCCAACTGTTCCTCCGCTTCTGAGATCTCCAGTGGGCGGCAGGATATCACAATATCTGAGCAGCTGGGAAGAGATTACATCGGATCAGTGGGTATTAAATATCATCCGGAATGGGCATACTCTAGAATTCCAGGACTTTCCACCTACAAGAGCTCCCCACGCCACTACTTCCAACCATCTGAACCTTCTTCAAGAGGAAGCTCAACAAATGCTTCAAAAAGGGGCGATCCAGCGTGTTCCCCTATCACAAAGGGGAGAAGGTTTCTATTCCAGATTTTTTCTGATCCGAAAAACAAAACAAAAGTGGCGTCCTATCCTGGACTTGAGGGAGCTCAACACCTATCTCACGAAACTATCGTTTCGGATGATTTCACTCCAGGACATATTGCGCCTCTTGAACCCAGGCGACTACATGGCAACATTAGACCTGGAAGATGCCTATTTTCATATCCCGATCCATCCAGCTCACAGACGTTTCCTTCGCTTTACAGTAGGCAAGAGTCACTTCCAGTTCATGGTGCTCCCATTTGGATTAAAGTCCGCTCCTCGGATATTCACAAAGGTGCTGGCACCGGTAGCTGCATTTCTGAGGAGACAGTCGCTGGAAGTATTCCCGTACTTAGACGACTGGCTGCTGAAGGCCCCAAGCTTGCAGGAGGCATCGAAGGCAGTGGACACGTGCTTGAACCTCTTTATACATCTGGGTTTACAACTCAACAAGGAAAAGTCAGTTCTTCAACCTGCAAGTACGGTGAAGTTCTTGGGAGCGATACTCAATACTCAGGAGTGCAAAGCCTTCCCATCGGAAGAGAGACAGATGAAACTCATATCGTCAGCCACCCGTTGCCAAAAGAGAAGTTGGATGACGGTCAGGATGTACAAATCTCTTCTAGGGTCGATTTCATCCTGTATTCAATTGATTCCGCATTGCAGACTGCGAATGCGCCCCCTGCAGGAGGAGCTGGACCTTCAGTGGAGACAGGTGGAAGGTTCGTTCGACGACAGGGTGACGATAACCCAGCGGATGAAACGGTCGGTTTCATGGTGGATAAAAAGATCTCACCTCACTGTGGGACTCAGTTTCAAGGCTGCAAGGGCTCCTCAGGTCATTACCACGGACGCTTCTCTTCAAGGTTGGGGAGCGGTCATGCAAGACCTCCAGGTCAGTGGTCACTGGACTCCGGAAGAACGTCGTCTACATATCAACGTTCTGGAGCTAAGAGCTATTCGACTGGCAATGTTGGCTTTCCTCCCAAGGATTACAGATTCAGCAATCCTGGTGCGGACGGACAACACCACCGCAATGCATTACGTCAACAAGCAGGGAGGCACAAGATCGCCACTGCTTTCACAGGAAGCCCAAATACTGTGGGAATGGGCGATAGCGCAGAACATCACACTCGTAGCAGAACACCTTCCAGGAGTGTGCAACACGAAGGCGGATACGCTAAGCCGCCTGAGAGCAGTCTCGCACGAGTGGGAATTGGAGGACGCAGTGATCAAGGACATCTTCTCCCGTTGGGGGACCCCAGCGATCGACCTGTTTGCAACACCGGGGAACAAGAAATGCCGGTGTTACGCAAGCAGGGAACACCATCGAGGGTCACTGGGGAATGCCCTTTCGATGTCCTGGTCAGGCGCGTTTGTTTACGCCTTTCCGCCATTTCCCCTAATTCCTCGAGTCCTCAAGAAACTCAAGATGGACAGGTGCAGGATGATACTAATAGCGCCTGCCTGGGCTCGCCAATTTTGGTACACGGAGCTGCTTCTTCTATCAGAGACACCGCCCATTCATCTGCAACCCAGACTGACACTTCTCTCTATGTACAACGGCCAGGTTCTTCACCCGAACCCGAGCTTGCTTCAGTTGGCGGCTTGGCTCCTGAATACAGAGAGTTTAAGGATTTAAACATCCCAGAAGAATGCAGGACCATCTTGGCACAGGCACGAGCCCCTAGCACTAATAAGACATATAGAGCGAAATGGAAGAGGTTCCATTTGTGGTGTCAGAGGGAAAAAGTACATCCTTTCTCGTCAGCTCCGCATCAACTCTTACCTTATATTCTTTCTTTGGCACAAGCAGGTCTGGCTCATGCTTCTATTAAGGTCCACTTGGCAGCTATTTCCAGGTATAGGAGAACAAGATCGGGTCCCTCTCTATTATCAGCGAGAGTAATCAAACAATTCTTGAAAGGACTGTTTAGAGTTTTCCCGCCAGTTAGGCCCCCACCTCCGGTATGGCACTTGAATGTGGTCCTGGCCCAGCTAATGAGACCGCCATTTGAGCCAGTACATAAAGCGGACCTGAAGTTCCTATCATGGAAAGTGGCGATTCTTTTGGCACTCACCTCTGCAAGGAGAGTAGGAGAGCTTCAGGCTTTAACCATCAAAGAACCCTTCTTACAGTTCAAGAATGATACAGTTATCCTACGGATGAACCCCAAGTTCATTCCGAAGGTACCGACGGACTTTCATCTTAACGAGCCAGTGATTTTGAAATCCTTTTTTCCTCGGCCTTCAACCCAGGCTGAGAGGACACTTCATTCTCTAGACGTTCAGAGATGTTTGAAATTCTATCTACAACGCACAGTTGGATTTCGAAAGACACCCCAACTGTTTGTGGCTTTCGGAGCCCCAAGGAAAGGATTTCCTTTGTCAAAACAAGGGATATCTAGATGGATAACTAGTACGATCCGGTTCTGCCACCAGGCGGCAGGCAAACCTTTACAAGGACAGGTGAAGGCACATTCCACAAGGTCGGTCTCAGCATCAGCGGCGCTGTTTGCTGGAGTATCCATAAAGGACATTTGCAGAGCAGCCACCTGGAGCAGTACGCACTCCTTCACGAGACATTACTGCCTGGAGGCGGCTGCAAAGGAGGATTCGGCTGTAGGACAGGCAGTCCTGAGAAATCTCTTCCAGTAAGAGGTGAGCTTTCCTCTCTTCCCTCCTCCTGTTTTTTCAAACATTTCGTTTATTATGCTTTGTTACTGCTTTATAGTTGTTATAATCTGTGATGTCATTAGCTTATAATGATTCTATACTGTGCACGAAATGTTTGAGGTATGCTAACTGCTATCTACTCTGATACAAGCAATGGGAATCTATGAAAGTTCCAATACTGGAGTAAGAAACAAGTTACTTACCTGTAACTTTAGTTCTCCAGTATTGGTAACTTTCATAGATTCCCATGCGCCCACCCGCCTCCCCTGGGAAAGCTCACTTTAGGGCTAGGTGATTATGTGGCAAAGCAACGGCTACGAAAATCTGAGGCTCTGAGCTTTCTCAGGAAGGTTCTACAGGGTGAGGCTGATCTGATTGGTTGCTAAGGGGACTTTGGGTCTTTTTACATAATGACAGCAATAGGCTGCAAAAGATAATGAGGCCTAGGCCTAATTTTTTACCTTTTTTACACCTATTAGGGTGTATTTACCTAGGTATATATATATATATATTATTACCGAGGCTCCCATTCCGACGACGGGGAATGATACAAGCAATGGGAATCTATGAAAGTTACCAATACTGGAGAACTAAAGTTACAGGTAAGTAACTTGTTTCTTATGGCGAGGGGTTGAGTAATAGCCGTCTGTGTGTGTGATCTTTATCATATCGGACCATTATCTTTGTAACACAATGGAAACGTTTATAGGAATAGACTAAGCAGAGACATTAGAGTGATTGAATATGGCGAGCTTTTTCCATTCTTTATCAAAACACAAATGGTTGTTGAATGGTCTATTTCCAAAGTTGTATCTTCTTGGAGCCGTCTTACCTAGTTGTCAGCCTTGTGTCGCTGTAGTTGTGTGTACAGTATTAGCCATTGTGACACTGGTAACAACATTTGCCTGGTAAATCCTTTTTACACACCTTGAATAGAAGTTCCTCGAATTTAACATGGGTTATGTTGAACAAGCTTTACTTGGGAAGGAAACTGAATGTATAATTTAAGAGATCGAAAATCGTTAGAAGAACTCGCAATAGCACAATTCAGTGCTACAGTAAGAAAATAAAGGGTGTGTGAGCTTTCAGTAACAATAGTATAATGTGAGAAATGAGTATGGTATATATCAACAGGAAGTAATTCTGTTTTGTATATTCTCTCAAAGGCTGGGATTTCGGAGAGTCCTTTTACGTTTGAAATGCTCCTATTTCTCGAGGGACATCACATAAAATCTGCAGCTGGAAGTTTTTTTTTCGATGGTTTCGCTTGGCTTTTTCACCTGCTCTGGTTGCAAGAGCGCTTTTTTCCACCCAAAGCTGATTCCTTCCGAAGGAATGAGGCCTACGAAAGGAAATGCCTGCATGTCAGAAATTTGGCAACATTGCTGGCCGTTTTTGGCCGCGGCCTCAGACATAGGATTGTCCTCGCAAGCACCATCATTGGTTTTGTAGCAGGATGTGAATTGGATTAAAAGTACCTTTTCAAAATGACATTCTTATAAGCATTAAGTGTTTGATAGTAGGTTGGAAGGATGATCTACTTTACCATCAACTTAATTTACCGGATTCTCATAATAAGAGTTGCTACTTTTGTTTTTGAAGCACTTTTAATGTAAAGATACGTTAAGGGGGTAAGAGCTCTTGAATGGTGACCGTGCCAGAGTAAAACAAAATGTAGTATTTACCTGACTATGCCCCTTTTACCATAAAGGTCCTCACCGACCAGTGTAGCACATTATCTGCTTCTTGCTCACAATTCCTACGAGGAGCTCCGGCCTGCTTTGTTTTCATTTTTATCACTGTTTCTCTTCTCTTACCCTCCAGCACTGGCATCTTATGTGGCAACAAGCTTGTGAGTCTCAGCAGTTAATAGCTCTTGCATACTCTTGCATATTGTGCAAGCCATACGGTGCATCCTGTCCACCTTGTGAGCAGTCCTGGTGAGTCCCAAAAGGCCGTCTGGTGTGCAGATGTGAAACAGAAAGATAGGCGTGATATTGAACAACTCTTCACCAGCAGAGCAGTGAGGGCCATCCACTCTTTGTGTAGTGGTGATGGCCATGTCCTGGACAGGGAATACTTTGTCCTTCTAAATGGATAAGTCTGGGCAAGTTCTGAAGAACAATTAAGCAATCGGTTGAATTTTCCTGAGTTAAGCTCATACCAATGCAGTAATTACCAGCAACTGACATCACTGCATTTAGTAACCCGCCCGTCAAGAATGGCTTTTGTGTCCGCAGTGTGCCCTTGCCAATGAGACACGTCAATGTGGCAGTATAAGGCGGGCCTTTCTCCTCACCAATGTGTAGCACCTGCAATCCTCACTGTGTCTAGTGATGTTTCGATACCTCATGGCTGTTATCTTGTGTCCGAATGGAATATTCTGTCACTCCAAAAGACCTACAAAGGTGGCTGCTGGCTCACAATAGAGTTGTATTGTCCACCTGCATGTTGGATATTTTGCACACAAATTAAGACCAAGATCACTGCAATTTTAACCCTACAGCCACTACATGATACAGTACTTTTATTCCAATTAGTGATTCATTTGTACTCTCACTTTGAACAATTTGTTATCCGATGATTAGGGACCAGAGAAAATTGATGTTGCCGGGCAGCTTACCTTTGAAGTTAGCATAACATTTTCTTTTGTTTCCACTCATGTAGTTTTTTGCCTGTACAGTTGCTTCTAGTCTTTGCCGCATTTCTTGGGCTTCCTGCCTATTTTGGAGTGCCAATGTTAAGTCACGTTATTTTGAGCAGTGTGCTTCCTATCATTCCTCGTATGGTCCTAATATTAGGCTGCAGCATTCCACCCCTGGACTCCAGTCTCAGCGGCATTGCTCTTGACTTCATAAGTCAACCAGAGTGATCCTCCTTGTGGCCTGATCTCACATCAAGCACGAGTACATCATTTTGTGCACTCAACAGAATGCAACAACATTGGGGTTTGGATAGTCTGAGGTAATTGGTCTTTTGGGGACAGTCTGGGGCCACTGGTTTACGCACTGGTACACAGTTTTGCAGTTCCTGGACTTCAGTCATTTCTGTTGGGAGTTTAGTTGGTTTGATTGAACTGAACCAAGGCTACAACTCCTTGGTTGAATTGCTAAATGTAACCTATGAGTGAAAATGCAGGCTTCTGGCAACACTGACTCATCTTTTGAATCTAATACAGCCTTTTTATCGACTGTTGGGAAAATTCATGTATGTCTTTTCATCCCCAATCCTGTTTCCAATGGTTCTTCAAAGGATCCAGTGCTACCATCAAGCCTCATTATTCTTATGTCCTTGTTGGCCAGTCCCGGTTATCCATCTTCTTCAGAGTTCTGCTCTGACAACCTAAGGCAAGATTTCCCATCCATGGATGAGTGCTTTCCACCCCTACTTACAGTATCTCCGCTTAAGTGACTGTATTCTGAGGGAGTAATCCTTTCTCACCCAGTCATTTTTAGGTCTCGCCTGTCGATGCGCATGCGCATCGAGCAAGCGAGACTATGGGGGCTTATCCACTCTTTATCCACTGCAAGGAATCGTGGCGATTCCTTGCAGTGCCCGTGACTTTTAAGCTCAATGCGCATGCGCATTGAGCTTAAAAGCGCGTGCACGTCCGTCTTGTTTTACCTCGCATTTCTCCTCCCCCCTCCCCTCTCTTCCCTCCGTCTTGTTTATTTTACCCGCTCCGCCCCCTCCCCTTCCCGCCGTGTCGCATTTCTCCAAACAGGGTGTTTGTTCGTCAGCGTCTGCTTGATCTGGGCATCTTTTTCCAGCCGAGTACTTTCCCCCCTTTTTTCTCCACTTTATTGTCCACTTTATTGTCCTCGCCCTGTTGATAATCCAAGCACGGGCAGCGAGGATCTAAGCCTGCTTTATTAGAAACTGGCAAATTCTCCTCCACTTCTTCTGTGCTCCGGTTCCTGTATGTGCGTTGCGGGGAGACTGGCCTTCAGAGCACCGTGGACAGCAGAGAGGGCAGAGGAAGTTCATTGTAAAAGGACTCCTAAAAAGCATCCCTCCTACAACTCAAGTTAGAGGCTGGCTTTGACTGACGAGTAGGCTTCCCACTTGGCCAGCTTCCGCCACACATCACCAGTAATGTTGGAGCTGTTAAAAATAGGTAAATCACCTACAGCTAATATTTTTCCCATCAGTTCATACTTGAAACACGAATAACCCTTTTAAAAAGTGTTCTACCGTTGCCCATACGATCCCCGACTGATAAAGTAAACAGACAGAAAAGCGATGCTAAAAAAACAAGCATTGGCTATGCTGATCTGTCTGGAATTGGCTAGCAGTCTTTTAGCTTTGCCACTGCCCATTTTGCTTTGCCATGGTTTTCCCGCCGTGTCGCATTTCTCCTCCCCCCTCTTCCCTCCGTCTTGTTAATTTTACCCGCTCCGCCCCCTCCCCTTCCCGCCGTGTCGCATTTCTCCAAACAGGGTGTTTGTTCGTCAGCGTCTGCTTGATCTGGGCATCTTTTTCCAGCCGAGTACTTTCCCCCCTTTTTTCTCCACTTTATTGTCCTCGCCCTGTTGATAATCCAAGCACGGGCAGCGAGGATCTAAGCCTGCTTTATTAGAAACTGGCAAATTCTCCTCCACTTCTTCTGTGCTCCGGTTCCTGTATGTGCGTTGCGGGGAGACTGGCCTTCAGAGCACCGTGGACAGCAGAGAGGGCAGAGGAAGTTCATTGTAAAAGGACTCCTAAAAAGCATCCCTCCTACAACTCAAGTTAGAGGCTGGCTTTGACTGACGAGTAGGCTTCCCACTTGGCCAGCTTCCGCCACACATCACCAGTAATGTTGGAGCTGTTAAAAATAGGTAAATCACCTACAGCTAATATTTTTCCCATCAGTTCATACTTGAAACACGAATAACCCTTTTAAAAAGTGTTCTACCGTTGCCCATACGATCCCCGACTGATAAAGTAAACAGACAGAAAAGCGATGCTAAAAAAACAAGCATTGGCTATGCTGATCTGTCTGGAATTGGCTAGCAGTCTTTTAGCTTTGCCACTGCCCATTTTGCTTTGCCATGGTTTTTATGAAACATTGTGAGACCAGCCAATACCTGGCCGATATTAAAAACGAATAATAAATAAAAACATATTTGTGGTTCTCAAAGAGAACTGTGCGGTGCTACAGTCGTTCCTGGCACTGCAGTGAACTAGTTTTCTTGTGTTGTGATGTGCTCCTTGTAGAAGAGCAGAATGCTACCAAAGCACTTATTTTCGCAATTTAAAAAAAAAACACATCCTCACCCTCAAACGTGCACCCTCAACTCCTCACTCACCCTCACTCACCCTCACTCAGCCTCAACTACTCCCCCTCACCCTCACTCACCCTCAACAACTCACCCTAACTCACCCTCACCCTCACTCACCCTCAACACCTCACTCGCCCTCACCCTCAACACCTCACCCTCAACACCTCACCCTCAACACCTCACCCTCACCCTCACTCACCCTCACTCTCACTCACCCTCAACCCCTCACCCTCACTCACCCTCAACACCTCACCCTCACTCACCCTCACCCACCCTCACGCTCACCCTCACTCACCCTCAACACCTCACCCTCACACAGTGCAATAAGTCTCAGACCATTTCAGTTAGAGCTTTTAGAAATGTTTTTAATTCATTTGCATTGGCTACAGGAAACAAAAATGCTAAACATTTACAAAAAAAACCCATAAACAATTCTAAAAGCACTAACTCTAATGGTGCGAGACCTATTGCATTTCCAATGCTTGTTACTGAGTATGACATTTTTACTAAGAAACTCGCCACCAAGTCTCAATACACAACAAATAGTTGAGTTTTTGCGATTGAAACTTTCTCAAGTTATCTGTCCTTTCGCCTGATTTACAGGTGATGTAATTTCCTTCTCAAAAGTAAACAAATGCAACAGGTCAGTTTGGTGACCTGTGACATTTGATTCCTTTTGCGAAAAATCCTATAGCGTTATTCTTTCTGGTTCTTAGGTTTTCTCGTCTGATTCTGTAGTTGTTGAGATCCATGGGCCTACTGTGACACGAGTCAGTCAACTTTAGGGGAAAGCTAATTTCTTGCTAGTTATTGCCTATTTATATAAGTTGGGTAAGTGAGCTATAAGTCTTATACTCCTCTTAACCACTCGTAATCTTTCATGGGGGCTAGGTGGTACTCTGAACTCAGTAACTATATTTATAAAGCACTTTATACCAGAGGTCTTAAGGCGGCAGTGATATAAATCCTGCATTGGCATTACTCACCTTTGAAGAATTAACAAGGAAAATCACACTATGGATGAAAGCAATAATGGCAAACAAAGCAAAACATGAAAAGAAGGCTGAGGGGATTATTACATTAGGATCGGTATAAATTAAGCATTTCTTTTTACAAAGTTCCAGGGATAGAAGATGTAAAATCCATTTTGATATTGTCCCAACCCTTGCTTCTGCAAGGAACACACATTTTCTCCAGAGCTTATGAGGACACACAGTGAAGAATATGGCTGAGGCCAAGTTCTTAACATGGTTGTATGCTAAGAAGGATATTTTTAAATAAGTTATGCTCCTTAATCAGCTATCATACTTTTTAGAGGGACAGTCCTTCTTCACAAATTTAAACTGAGTTTTACTGCAGCATTCTGATATAGCTATGATATATGCATATAATGGAGCAACAGCAAGGTAAGTGAAATGCTTTACCATAGCCTTGCCCTGGAATTGATGGGTACACATAGCCCATAGATTAGGCGAGAGTTAGGGGCAGATATTACAAAGATTTTTTTCTTTAAAAACAAAATTAGCAGTTCTTGTTAGCCCATCTGAATTGATGGACCCAGAGGCGCTGTACAATGTCAGGAAATTAAAAGGCAGGGAAGGGTTTGTCATATGTTCTGAGCTTTTCTTCCTGTGTTTCTGCTAGGTGCTGTTTATTGCAATAAACCTTTAGATTTTAAGATCCTCTGTCTAACAGATTATTGCTTAATAGTGGAAGTTTGACCCTGGGCATGCAGGACATTTGCAAAACTAAGAGATGACATAGACAGGGACATTTCTTATGATCCCTGTTACAAACTGGGTGTTTTTCTTTATTTGCATGCCTTTTTTGGGAGATATATTTTACTTGGTATGCTCAATGCCTATTTTCAAAAAAATGGGTGAAAACAACTTTTTCAAAAGTACGGATTCTCCCAAATAGAGGGTAATCTGAAAGAACTGCAGTCAATGATTCACTATATGTTAACGGAATGATTAGTGGAGCTTCTGCCATTATGGTGAATTTCCCTTTTCCAGATATAAACTCTAGAGAACAATTGTTGAGATTGAGCTTCTGTTCCATAAAACTCTTTATTTTATATTGTAAATTATGGGTAACTTAAGATATAACACACTTTGTTTATGTGTGATGAATGCCTTTTGAGACTTAGGTTGCCATATTATAGTGCCTGTGTTTCCGCAAGGACAGTGAAATGGGTTTTTATCTGGCGCCAATACATGTATGTACACATATTCATGTAAACATTTGAACCAGTTATAGGATTCTTTACCAGTTGTTAAATCATTGGAACTAACATTTCTGTGAAAGTAAATTCTTTTTTTTTTTAAAAGCAGACTTTAATGATCAAATGCTTTCTGATAAATTGTGAAGTTATACAATAAATAAATAAAAAAAAAAGCCAAAAATACCTTCTTCAAGGGACCTAGGGGAAACTGTGTCAGATGTGACGTCATACTTGATTACAAAAAAAATCTGTATTTTAGCCTGTTGTATTTTATTCACTTACTTAATATTGCTTATATCTCTTTAAGTCACATGGGATAACTCATGACAGTAATTTGAACATGAAATACCATATTAATACCCAGGCAAAAAGTGCCTTCTGTATGTTGAATAACCTAAAAATAAAACCCATCATCCCCCTTGAAAATCTGAAGACTGTATAGCAATCCCTAGTCCTCTCCAAGCCGAACTACGGCAATTCAACGATCACTGGTACCCCAAAAAGCCACCCTATCCCGATGAAATCCACACTCAACGCAGCGGCTAGACTACTCTCTGGAGAGTGGTGATATGACAAATTCACTCCCATACTTAACTCTCAACTGGCTACCTGTCGAAGTGAGAAGCATATTCAAAACTGCTTGCATAATCCACAAGTCTCTCTGCACTGGAAATCGAAGCTTTCTCACTAGCAAACTTTTAAAAGCTGGCCAAAAGAGGCATCAGCGCAACTCACTCTCTGCCCCTGATTCCGCCCAAATGTTAGTAAAAAAGAATCCTTCACCTGTTACTTCTCTGGGAATACGCCCAGATTTTGGAACGCACTGCCTCAAGAACTTCGTGACAATCAGTCATACATATATCTCAGGAAAAAACGTACATTATTTCTTCTCAACAAATACCTGAACCCACACTCTTAAAATAATCAACGTGCTCAGATGCACTTCCCCCAACCATCGAAGAGCAGGCCTTTGCCCCCGAAACAACTGCTAATTCATTCGCCAACCCGTTACATCCTACCATCGCTACCCCCGAACTGTATCAGCCACTTATTTCACCCTCTTTTGTATATTATTTCCTTATATTTATATTGCTGTATGTAGGCATACTATTTTTGTTGTGTATTCCTTGTAAATGCTGTCTGTACAAACTTTGTAAAGCACTCTGATGCCCTCTGGTCAAGTCTGCACTTTATAAAAACTCGAGAAATAAATACATTGAAAGTACTGAACCCCGAGGAAGCAAACAGCACATGATAATAAGAAAACTAAGCCAACTACATCATATGTAAGTAGATTGTCAAAATGTTATTTTAGCAATTGCTTAAGACATTTAGACGTTGCACTTCTCATAGAAAAAGGTTTCATTGCACAGTTTGGGAGTAATAGTGAAAGAATAAAGGTGGGATACAGTACAGAACATATAAGAAAAATAATGAAGTAGAACGATGCATCTAGTGGGTTTTACAGAGAAACGTAAGAACATAAATAAGGATTGGCCAAAGAAAACATTTATTAAAAAATATGTTGCTTAAATGTGAATTGACCTTGAAAAATAAAAGGTAAGAGGTGTTTGGCAAAGCAGGAACAGTTGGTTTAATAAAACGCTGTGACAGGGAGAGCAGCGACAGAGTCGGGGGCTGAAGACTGTCTCAAAGTACATTGGTTATGGCCAGCATTCTTTTGATTTCTTGGAGTGTCAAAAAAACAATTTGTACATTCCTTTAGAGAAAGAAATCCGGGCCTAGTCACAGAGTCCTAAATCTGACTACCTGATATAGAGCACAGGTGGGTCTCGGCCTTTCGTGGGCACGGTGCGGACCAGTGGGTACATGTCCAGATATCCGGGTTGGGGAGCACGTGATCACTGCGTGTAGTGTGCATTCTGTATTCTGATTGGCTGAGTGTTCCTAACTTCATGTGGCATATACATTTATGATGTTTAGGGAATGCCACCCCTCCGGTCAAATGTGTTTTTATTGGGGCCAATCTCCTTGGACCATTGTGGTGTTGCTGCCTATCTGTGGGATCGATCAGGGTTTTTCCTGTTCGCCATTCATCTATGGGCTACATGTCACCCCATCTGTGGTCTGTCAATCAGTTGCTTCAGGCCTAGGTTTCAGGGCCTGCCTGGCTACGTATTTCTGACTCTCAGTTAATGGGGAGGTCATATCCGGTGGATACAAAAACAGTGATGAGAGGTCGTTGTTATGCATACATATGTCATGGCGTACACCGACATCGTATTTTCTAATGCTAACAAGTAGGCAAAAGGAAACTTAATTAGAGAATGAATAGTAAGCCAGTGAAGGAGAGGTATGTACCTGGTAAGGCTGAGGAAACAAAATGCACTTATGTTTTTCGAGTAAAAAAAGAATCAATGGAGGAGTGGGAAAAAGTAAAGTAGCAGGAAAAAATAAAATCTGTTTTTCATGAACGAGTGAGAAAATTAGAAGATATCTAAGCTTGAACAGCAGCAGGACACATGTCAAAGAGAACAGGGAAGATTCAGGAACTCTGGGGGACTCCAGGGTCTTTGACGATTTGAATACGTACTCAGTCAGTCAATTTACTTTATTCGATTCTTGCAATATAAGATCATAATAGTTCAGTAAAAACATCTATACATAATACATATATGCATAAGATAAAAACATAACAAACCGCATTAGGGAACAGTTAATAAAAACCAACTGATGGGAACAGTTTATAATTCATTCTCGTGTATAGTGCAATTTCCAAATTCTTCGTGATTGGATTAAAAAGGACGCCACAGAAACACAGACCATAGGATTAGGCAAAGATTATAGAAAATACATTGAGACACAACATTGTTTAAAATCATATTTAGTTCAGTATCCAATGGGGTTGACCCAGTATCCCTATGAACCTGGGCAGTAAATCAATATTATAAACAGTTGGTTCATTTGGGTGCAAAGTATTTCTTTTACTGTCTCATAAACATATGTAGCGTTCAAACATCTCTTTACTCAAAAGTGATTCCAGCAAGAAATGTTTTAAGGAACAGAATCCAAACCATCTACGTATTCATGTAAAGTTTTATAAATTGTAATCAATTGTAATCATTCATAAATACTTCCAATGTATATCATTTTACCAAAAGGCTGTAAAGAAGTGAACAATAAGTGCAATTTGTGACTTTTAGTGCTCTGGGCGCAGGTGTAACATACAAAATATTCAAACATTATTTACAAGGGGGGACACAAGAAAAGTTTATCGTGGCCTATGCTATTTCCACTATACAACTGTACACTGCAATTGTCAGTATTAAATATTTTCATACAATAGGTCCACTATATTATTCGTCGACGTTTCGACCCTCTGGAAGTGCACTTGGGGCGTCTGGGCGGGTCTTCCTCAGGACTTTGTGGGGTGGGGGAGGACAGCCTTCTCATAAACCCAGCCGGGCTTTTTGTGTTGAGCAAACTGTACAAATCAGTTCTGTCGGTGCAACAGCAACTTGTGCCCCCGACGATAATCCTGCTTACTGACTCGCAGATATTAACAACAGCCAGTACTCTTTCCCAGCTGTATGAAGGTATGGGGAATCTACCAAACGGTGCTCCGCAGCGGATGCTCAGAACCGATGCTGCTTGAGGGTTCACAGATTTAGAACACAGTCCGTGCTAATTCCCAGCTATGCCGACTGGAGAATTCAGGAGCAACGCCGTCCAGGAAGACATTTCTCCACCAGCCTGTTGCATCCGTTGTTGAGCACCCTTCAGTCGGCATTGCTGGGAATTAGCACTGACTGTGTAACTGGTAACTTTTGAAGGGCAAGGCCTGTGCGGGCAATTCACACTGTGTCGTCAGCATACAGGAGAATTGGACTGCAAACATTATTAATTTTAGGGACGTCTGGTATTGAGTCCAGCAGGAGAGCTTCCACCCCATTTGTGTAAATAGAAAAAAGAAATGGGGCAAGCACACAACCCTTCCGGACACCCTTGTTAATTGGAAACGACCTGGTGCACTCCCCCCTCTCTCCCTTATCTGACGCACTCATACATCCTAAAGGTGTTCTCTGAATTTATTACAGCGCATCCTGCTCTTCTGCTGTTTGCTGATCATCTATCCTCTTCACTTCTGTTGGACAAAACAAGGAATCTGGCATGAATGCAGGCAAGGTCTTTTCTAAAACTCCTATATCTTTAACTCTTAAAAGGGAAAGTCATCTACTCCAATGAATGCCTATCCATTCCTCAAGTCCCCTAAGTGTCCTCCATTACATCCTTCAGGCTCGCTCCGGTCAGATCTGCAAGCAGACTACCAGGTCTTCCTATCGCGCGTTCAGCAAGCACTGCTGTTTATTTTCGGTGCACAATGTCGCTTGCAAGGATTAGTAATCTGTGTTCATAATACATTGACTACTTGATGCTGCCTTTCTCCTCTTCTCAGTTGTTATTGTGCTGTGATATCTGTCCATATGTCATGGAAGGATACAATTAAGGAGATAGTTATGCCTGGTCTTTAGAAACTCTTCAGATCACAACTACCTCCAACTTACCTCTGCAATCGCTCAAAACCACTTCTTAAGCGACACAACATCTAGTTAGTGCATATCCGTGCCTACGTAGTAGTAGCGGTAGTAGCAGCCTTCCAATCTATGATCATACAGCTTTAAAGAAAGGCTTTTAGTCCTGCCAGTAGTGGGCTGTATACCTACAGGTTGGGTCTAAGCATGAGTTCTAGAGGTACAGTCACATTAAAGAAAATATTATCCTCTTTTGCTCACCTGTTCAACAGTTTATTATTCTGCATTTCTAATTTGTGACTGCTGTGTGCTGGGAAGAGTTTTATTTGGAGATATATCAAAACTACAGCCATCTGACTCTCTTAAATAACCCAGCAGGCAATAGTCTTGTTTTTCTGGTTATGGTAATATGATCACACAGCGTACACCTCAGCGCTGTCAGTTTTCCAATTAACATCAGGCCCCTCCCGGTCTGACTCTGATGAGGATCGTCTTCAAAGTTTGGACACATTGATTATTATAAGTTGACAGGAGGCCAAACCGCGTAGAGTAATAACATTTTTATTTCAAATGTTAGTTTTCCAAAAAAAACAAACCTACAGTGCGTCTTTCAAAATATTTGAGAAATCTAAAGCCTAGTCTATCAGTTCACACACGCGGGTAGAAAATAATTTAGGCGAAATATGTGCCCTTTGAGAAACCTTTATTAGTAAAGGTGAGGGGCAAACAGAAGTGGCAGAAGACTGGTCTGATAGGTCTAAAGGTTGGTTACAGCTCTGCATGGTGGAGTCCCAGCATGGACACTTAGCAGAGTTTTGAAGAGTTAACTATAGGCAGATAGTTCTGCTGCATGCAAGTTATAGGCGAAGGTGGCCTACTAGCTCAATGTATTTAAATGAAGTAATAGTTATCCATTGCCAGTGACGCTAGCCCCACTGCAAAGTAAGTAAACCTGTGATAGTTACTGTGACTAAAAAAGGAGTCATCAACACATTTGGCAAGCATAACAGTAACAACTGATCTTGATGGGATACTTTCAGACAGTCTTGCAGATTTGAAGTGCAATACACGAGGTATCACTTTTACTCGCATGGTGATTATCATTTTATTTACCTTGAAAGCATAAAAATACAGGGCAGGCCTCAGAGCGATGTAAATTGTACACAGCGGTGTGCTGGACAGACAGGCTGCTCACAACGCGGTCACTGCACAATCGATTACTGCGCTTTATTCACAGGGCCTTAAGACAGTGCAGTAACCGCTTGAACGCCTTGACATTAGTATTGCTTTTTGCAACAGTTGGTACTTAAGTTACCGATCTAGTATGTTCATATTTGTGATAAATCAACAATTGCTAAATTGCTTGAGAAAAAGGTAGTCCATCCATCAATAAGCCCACACCTCTGTTCTGATCCGAGTACTTAGACCAGGCCTTTAAACCCTCTGTAGCCTCTTCCCCACCGATTTATCCGTTCACCAGATGAATCCCAGTGAAAGATGGGCCTACTTCCTTTAGTTGGAGCTTCTTCTTTAGTAAGTGGAGTTATTGTTCCAGTGTTCTTTTATCAACACCTCCTAGATTTTGTGGTAAACTCCTTCAGATGAGGGTTTGACTGAACGCGGTTACTGTTGATCAGAATGTCCACACGCCAGAGGGTATTTCTGCTCAGAGTGACATTTTGTCCTGTCTAAAGTGCCAACTGAAATTTCAGATTTGTGCCTTTGTCCTCCTTTGCCGACTTGAACAGTTTCTGTGAATCTGGGCAAGTTGTTTAATTTCCATGCCCAAATCCTTAGGTGCCCAAATCAGGAGCACACAGAGATAGACTTGACATCAGTACGAAGTGCTATATCAAATAGTGCTAATGTTACTTAGATGAGATCTGCAGACTTCAAAAGATCATAGGGAAATAGCAAGTAACAGATGAAGGCACACTATATTTTAAGGTAAAACAAACCCACACAGATTTACATTACAACTCCCCTAGGGGAAACATGATATATTATTCCGATTATCTCTCCCGCTAATCTGTGGCCTAAAGATTAGACTCCCAGTAGGCCGGAAAGCCAGAGCACACCTTGATACATAGTTGTCCTGTTTGCCGACATGCCTGTCTGCGCTATCAAACTATGGGGCCACTCCAAAAGTAAAGGAACTCAGCAAGATATGCTACAAATATGTTTTACTCCCTATTGTCCAATAATCGATAAGACTCCTCAGTAGAGTTATATTAAGAGATCAGTGATCATGGTCCGTGTGACTTCAGCTGCAGGAAGGAAAGATGCCCTTCAGACAATGGAACTTGGAAATAGTTTGCAGCCAAGTTGGAGGAAGGAAGACCTACTTCACTGCAATGCAATCTGGGGTCGGATCATAAAAATGTATGATTGCATGGAAATGTCACTGTTGATTTGAGTCTGTTTGTGTTAACAAGGGAACCATGTTCTTTCTTGAAGGACATCATGGAGTCTGTTTACAGCTGAAGTCCAAGCTAAAAGATAATTTTAGCTCCAGTATTTGTCGCTTCTAACGTGCATTTTCTTTTTTAGGTCTAATCCGTGTGTAATGGCTATTATCGCTGCTGTGTGTCCCTAATGTAATTTGTGTATATGTTGTTAAAAAACAATAAAATTTGTCTCCATGTTTATTGAAGAAGCCTTTCCTTTGAAAGCTCCTTGGTAAGAAAAGCAGAGTTTGTGCACATTTTCAAGGTAAATGACCCTTGGTGCTAAAGTGATATTTGCTAACCCCTCCGAAACTCCGACTAGCACCCTCTGCTTCTGCCACCAGGCATTTGAACATTTAACACGATAGATATGCTTTTCTTGTTTCCAGGCTTGGAATAAGGCGTGTTACTGCCAGAAAGATATTCACTACATTTGAGTTTTGCTGACCACAGTAGTAATGCCCAATGTTTATCCCAACATCCCCTCCCTCTGGAGGCACAAAACTTGGGAACAGTTAATTGGAGATTATCTCTTTTATTGAAAAACAAAATGAACAAAAGTGATTTTGATGAAAGTGGAGCTTAATTGTTGACTTTTTCTTCTCTCCTTACCCCTCCTATTATCTCTCCTTCTCCTTCCACAACCTCTCCTCCATTTCCCAGGAACTTTCATCGAGTTCGGAAAGTCTCGATAAATCGTTCTGTTCCGTAAGTCGCCAGTTTTATTTCCATGGCTGGGTGGCTGGCTTCCTTCCTTCCTTTTCACAACAGCATTTCCTTTACCAAAGCGGCACGCTCCTAGGAGAGTCCGACTGAGCGCGATTTTGGCCGCACTGGGATAGGTCCTGGTCACCTGGTAAGGGCCTTCCTGCTGTGAATGGCGCCCCATAAACTAGTCACAGTGCATGTCTTTCTTTTGGCTGATTCTGTTTGTGATCCTGTGCACCGCATGTGCTTAGTACAGAACTACCAGCGACTGTTTGTTTGGCTGGCTGTGGTCAAGCTTGAGCCCAGTGTTATTTATCCTTTGTCCTGTCTGGCAGTGCTCACACCCTCTCACTGCGCCACGAGAGAACGTAAGAAGGTGGTATGAAAATTCTGTTCTTGGATAGAGAAGGTTTTATGGTTTATATTGTTTAATAGACGAGAAAAGCATGTTTGCAGGGAAGAAACTTGGATCAGCATTGTTGCAGCTCATCTGGGTTTTGACATAAGGCCATTGAATGTATGTCCTGGTGCTTAACTTAATGAAGTTTTGCTTTGGCCGGGATAGACTAGTTCTGTTCTTTCAGTTTACTTCCATGAAATTGTGTCTTCAAATGCCCAGAATATTTGAGCTCCTTTGCCTATTTATTG
This sequence comes from Lissotriton vulgaris, assembly GCF_964263255.1. Classification (NCBI taxonomy): domain Eukaryota; kingdom Metazoa; phylum Chordata; class Amphibia; order Caudata; family Salamandridae; genus Lissotriton; species Lissotriton vulgaris. The sequence goes on from NC_141700.1 coordinate 95,782,115, forward strand.
CATAGGGGATGTATTTGTTGTCCAGGACTAATTACAGGCTTATTCGGTCATCCCGCAGACTAACTTGGTCTTCGCACTCAGGCGCTACTTGTTTAGAAAAGAGTCAACTTGGCAACATGAATGAGCAGATTCATAGCACTGTAACAGAATTTGATTTATTCTGAAACATTTTTCGCAGGTTTCCCTTCACTTCTACAGTTATGTGGGTGTTTCAGGGAATAAAAAGGTCTTGGAAGAGCAAAGCCTGCAAAGAATGATGTTTGGTAGTGGCCAGGCTGTTCTCTGCGTCCCCGAACACTAGAGGATTTTAGTTGGCAGCTTGTGTGTCCAGTAGAGAATTTGTGAAGCTGTAGTGGACTAGGGACGAGGATGTATTAGAAATCTGTTTCTTGTGGACGGGGAATGGGACATTTTCGAATACTGTCAGTTGATGATCGAGGAGAGTTGCCCTTTGGTACCAAGGATTTTTTATGGTTGATCAGTAGCCTGTTGTCAGCTTCCCAAAAACGAGGCGTTGGAGCCATTTTTTGTAAAGTATTAAAGTATGTAAGAGGAAATGCTGTCTTCTCAAGAAAATTGTGGCTTTTTTGTTCATTTCAGACTTTTACCTAAACTCCCACAATCAGTGTGCCTCTCTGGAAATTCGCCTTTCTCAATAAGATCTGTCTAATTTCTTTATAACCTTTCTTAAACTAATATTTAATCTAAAATACTTTGTAATCCTTTGTCCTAACCATATCGATTTACATATATTTCTCATACATGGTTTGTTTCCAATTTGCTGAGGTAAGTATTCTTCACAACATGTTAAATTAAAAAGAGGCATAAAGTCTTCTTCTTTCTATTCAGTTTCGAAAAGTCACCACAAAGGAAATACAACTAAGGTTTGGACACCAAATGATGAAAAATTGTACTGCTTTTCTTATTAATTGAAATTACTGTCCTTTTTACTGTGTGCAGCTGTTTTTTATTGATGCGTTAAATTACAGCCAGTTGACTTAGTCCCTCATCGAAACGTCTTGATATAGCCTTGCTGCCTCAGTATCAGTTTTCGCTCTTACAACCATGTGACTAATAATGATGGAATACCTTGGATTTTTTTTTATCTAAGTGCTTTTGTCTATTTTCCATTTGTTTGTCTGATTAAATAAAAAAAATAAAAAATTGCATTCACATAGCTTCCCATGCCCAACTCTACCCATTGTCATGAGCATGCAGATTAATTTGTATACCCCTGATGCAGAATCCTCCTCTTTCCTGTTTACAGTTATGGACTTGTTGCGAAAAAATCTTAGAGCTCCTTGTGGGATGATTGTCCCTTAAATAACCTGCTTTCTAAAGCCTGATGAATTTGTTTGACACATTATGTTGCTATTGCTCCATTTAAATTATTGAACCATAATAAGGACGGAACCAGGAGATATTGACTTATTCGTTTACTTTGGTGTAATACTGTGACTTTTTTTATCTCCAAACCTTAAAGGTAAATGGCTTTGTTTGCACCATCAAACAAACCCATTTCTAAGTTTTGTAGCCTGTTCCCAAAGTTGTTCTGCATTCCCAGAGATCTACTCTTAAGATGTACTACGTCTGTAGTTCATTCCAGTGTAAGATGAAGACAATTAAGAGCTTTAGACTATAGTAAATTATAATTCTTAATATATTATATTGCCATCTTGTTGCTGAACCTGAACAGTCCTTTAAAAGCTTGTGTACCTCATTAGAAGTGATGTCTTAGCACAGACTTGTGTTACTTGGGGAATATTGCTATTGCCTAGGGCTTCCCCACTTGGCACAGTGCACTGACTTGTGTGTATGCTTTCTGTCGCTGTGTTTGTGGATGTTTGGTTCCTTGGCTCTCTGTGCCCTTTTGAAAATCTCAGTTTCTGAGTTCTCATGTTGCAGGGCTCAAGCCTTCCTCTCCCATAATCCTACTCCCATCATCCGATTCTTTATCCCCTAGCACCTCCAGGGCACTTGCTTCAATACCACAGTATGTCTGTCTCAGGGCCTCTTAATTTGACCCAGAGTCCAGTGTTCACAACGTTCTTCCCCAGGACCCTTTCTTTTGGTACCCGCAAAGGTGTTTGCACTACCCAATCTCTACAAAAACATTCTATAATAAAGGTTTCGCATCTTAAGATTCTGTCATATCTTGGAGCAATGTACATTCAGTTTTTATTCTACTCTGTGTTTTTTTATTAAATTTAACAATTCTGGCTCTTTTGTTACCCTGCAATTTCTTACTCCGTTTGTGTTGACTGGCTAGGAATGTTGTAATTTTGTTTGGTTTGAATTGAATTGATTTTCAGTTTAATGTAAACTCCTCATGCTGTAGAGGAACCTTGTTTTTTGGTTTTACCAGATGTTTCATTACTTATGTATTAAGTAGTTTAATGAAGGGCAAAGTTTAAGCTTGTAGCCATTTCTATGAACTAAATTGAGCAAACGTTTTTCCATTGAGCATAGTACACAGACAGATCGAATCCAACTGTATGCTAAAGTTAACATCTGCTGAACAGCTACCCTTCAATTTGTGTGCCATCAGTAGAAAGCTGTTCTGAATAGCCTGTTTAAAGGAATGTGGGAGGCCTTAATAGATATACACAGAGTACCCTTAATGTATGCCATCATACCATATATCACATACCTGTAAGATTAGTTTCAAAATGTGGTGATCCTCTTTTGACGTTGCTCTACTTTTTGCAACTCTTGTGTCAAGAGTGAGAGACATGGAGGACAGGGTAGTTAAAGTGGGGCAAGGCTGAGGTTAAAAGACAGGTTTCAGAGGCTGTCTGAGAAAGTCTTATTCAGACCGTTTCCCTCTAAGGCAACACCACTGGAAACGTCTTACACAGATGTCGAGAAAGAGTTTATAATTTTGAATCCGTTGAATGTCGGAGCACTCTTCAGCGTACAGTTTTGTCCACTGTAGAGAACTGTTCATGGTCTAGTCCAGGGGTCTCCACCCTTTTCTGTAACAAGGGCTACTTATGTTCAGTGAAAATTATCCCAAGCTATTGATATTATCAGTGATGTAATAGTGACCACATCGGAAACGATTATCATAGAGGCTGCCCAATGCAGGAGGGCCAGTAGGGATCCCCTCGGAGCATCAGGGGAGGTTTTCAGAAAAAAAGAAAAAAGCCTTTGTCCATTTAGAATACCTTTACCTAGGTAATTCATAAAAACCATAGATGCAGTGCTCTTGGCACCTAGGTAATAATAATAGTAATACGTTTCCAACGCCACATAATTATTTACTCAAATATCAGCTTTAACTGTATTTTGAAAATCAAACCAATTTCAAAACACAAACATCTTATGAATTCAGAACATACACATTTTTTCGTCTGTAATACACACTTTTCAATTTTGATATAAATATAATATTCAGCCATGCAAATGATTCTAATTTAGTAGGCTGGCCTGCTTACAGGAGAGCTACTCAAAGATACCTACAGAGCTACCAGTAGCTCCCGAGCTACTCATTGGAGGTGCCTGGTCTAGTCGCTACCGGTTTTAAGGCCACCATCACAGTTTATAAACTAGAGAAGTCTGAGACTGTGCAGCGTGTAGGTTTCCTAATGGACGCGAGGGGCGTGGTGCAATAAATAACTGATGTGCCTTGGAAGATGTAAATCTTTGTTAATGTTTTAGTTGAATGCTTCAACTATTGCCACCAAATAACCTTGTTTCATATCTACACATTTTTTAACTTCAGAATGAAACTGAATACATCACTTTTCTTTTTAATAATTTGGTCATCAACATTCCTCTTTCCTTAGTATCTCATTGTTAGAAAATTGACCTAATCAGCTAAGAATGTCTTTCTCTGTCTACGGTTCTTGAGCCTGCATCAAAGCCATTGGAAACAAATGTCAATCTTTAATGTAGTCATGAATTGCAGTCTTGCGTTTTTGCAAACCAGCACAGAAATTATTTATGGCACACATTTAACATTTAATGTACTGGGAAGGAAACCTAGATGACCATCAGACAAAACTCTATGAACATCCCTACTGCTTGATATTAAATTGGTAGGCTTTCTCCAAGTGCCTAGCATTTATGCTTTCCATTTCAAAAGGGTTTGTATTCGCACAGTCCCTCTCCTATCTCCTTAGCAATCTAGTCTGAGTAGGAAATGTTTGAAAATGTCCTCGAGCTGCAGAATGAACTGTGACTCACCTGAAATGGGTAGGATATAAAGTTAATGTGTATAGGTTGCTAATTCAGTCTTCACAATAAATTAAATTTTTGTTTGTGCTTGTATGTTCTCAAAATACTCTATGAATCAGAGAAAAGTGATATCATTTAATGTAATCTCTTACTTCCTTTACTCTGTATGTCTGAAAGCCAGTGTCTTTTAATCCCTATTTGGCATGTATATTCCTAGTTCAATTTCCATGCTTGTGAATGAAGCCTCTACAAGAGTCCCTGTTCAACCAACGGGCACAGGCAAAGAGAAATCCACACCTAAATTGTAGCGGAATTCTTGCATTGGTAAAATCTGTAGAACTTTCTGAAAGGAAGTTTTTTTGGTATGCCACTTCTAGATAAGGCACTCACCAGGAATGCTTGTGATATAAGAGAAATTAGTTGCAACTGAAGGCATTCAGACTTGCTCTACGGTTCGTTGTTATAAAGTTTTTACAGCAAAATACTGCATTGGTTCAGAGAGACATCCCTCACACTGATGCACTAAATTTAGAAACTGCAAGGGACACATTTTCATCTACTTTTTTGAGCAAGCCTAGCAGTTAAGGCTTGGGGTGATGGGGAATGAAGTTGCGCTCTTGAGTAAGTAACACTTTCCTTGAAATTAGGTCATTCAGCAGACCGCTTTTGAGAATGTTGCAAATATGGGTTATATAATAAGTGATCCAAGCTACGTAACCGCAACTGATGTTCGCTACGTATCGTGAAAAAAGAAAATTAAAATATCAAAAATGTGTGTCTTACTTTTTATAAATGGTCTTTTCGGAGAAGGTTTGCTCTAAAGAATAGACAAGACCATTCATGTGTACATGCTCAGTGAATGGGAAAGTCATTCATAAGAACGTACAATTATGATGAGAGATGATTATTATTGTCTTAATGATAAATGGAGGTCAGATGAAAGAAGTTGGCACTCATATAAGTTTTGATTTTAAAGAGGAAAGTGAAGAAATCTGCAACAGGAGACCTAACTCAATGCGGTGCCTTACGTCTTTGGAGATTTGTGTTATCTTTCCGGCTCATGCCTTTGTGTATACCCAGAGCTAAAGTAATGTCTTCCTTCTTCCTTTCTAACAGCTTCTTCATGTTAATTTAAAGTTGTTTTGTCTTAACAGTTAAGAGTACTGTTTCAGGCCACACTACAATGTGATTTCTAATACCTTTACTCTAAATAAGATTTTATTATAGCCACAGTTGATGAGCTTAGAGAGTTGCGTGTTCTCCTCGTTGATGAGCCATTCATTGTCTTTCAAAGACGTAGTCCTGCTTTGACACATTTAAGCCTTTCTCCCTAGAATACGGTCAAACATTCATACAAGAGACCTTCTTTGATTGCCAGTCTATTTCCCTTGTCATCGGTATCTAAGGCTCTATTTTACCGTATGGGCATACTAAGGATTTCCTCCAAAGTATAGTTTATGCTTTTAGCTCAGCTCATTATGATCAGGCCTTGTCCACGTTATAAATTAACTTGTTTACTGTACCATGTGCTCACATTGCTAGCAATATTGCTTATAATTGACTAGCACACCTTTGCCTGGAAATCATAGATCAGCACACTTCTAAGGATTAAGACTTCAACACACACTTCTAAGCAATCGTTGGTAGCACAAATTCAGCACAGAAGTAAAGTGAATGTGAAGATGCAAAGGTTTCTCCAAAACCAATGGAAACCTATTTAGACAACTTTCCCTTTTATCTCTCTCACTTCCAAATATTTGAATGTATTTCCTACTGAATAAACTAGGGCATATATTTATTAGTTCAATTTTGTTTTTACTTTCATGGTATGGACAATTTAGGGTAACATCATTGTGCTTGATGACTGCAATGTTGCATCCATGATTAAAAGAGAGTAAGTAAGTAAGAGGCACTTCGGACCGAAGAAAATATTTAAACCTGGAATTGGAGGATTTTGTGAGAGGGTGGCAAATGTTGGAGACATAAGAACTGCCTCGAAAAAAATCTTTATTCAGAAATGAATCCATTATCTAACAATTAATCAAACAACAAAATAAATACATCTTGGTGTGATCATTCTAAACTTAAATGAAAAACTAACACTAGATTAAGATCACACTTTGTCGACTCCCTGGATGTGGAAAACAAGTGGCCAGCCCAAAAGAGGTCTGGATTATTTCAGCATGAAGTACTAAAATCGACAATATGTGTCTAATGTGAAAAAATAAGAATATAGTACTTAAGGCTTTCATGGCGATAGTTTCAGTTGATATTTTGTCAGAACTGACCATTTAATAATGGAGTATCATTTCTGTAAAGTAATCCGTATTCTTATTTTGAGTGTGAAGATTTCATGCTGATGACAAATAGGCATCTCTTCAAATTACAGCAGTCTAATTCATTCATATAGGTTTCAAAAATAATGAACAGAAGAATTAAAATTAGTGTTCCTTGAAGAAAAAAGTCCAGTAAATTGATCCAAAACAGGTGTCTCATATTATCGAACGTCCAGGCCTCTTCTCTGCCTCTTATTGAGTATCTATTAACACTGGACAGCCAGTGGGGGTCCTTGACTTTCAAGGACAGATGTAGGTAAAAAAAGATTTATATTTACTATTGCAGCGATAACTATATAAAATAGAACGACTATGTGTCAGGTAGATTTGTTACTCTATATGTGTTGGTGTTCCTAAATTCAGCAGTTGACTGTGTTTAGGCAGAAAACTAAAAGGGAAGAGAATTGTGGATGTGAAACAATTGAGTGATCTAGTATTGTTGGGGCCATCGGTGTGTAGAATTGAAGCCACACTTTCGATGTTAACAGTTCTAGACTGCTGAGGATTCCTCTGGTAGGCTGATAACCTCACTGATCAACATACCTACAGAAAGAATGTTTGAAATAATTTGATGCTTTGTAAGGTTTGTCCTTTTAGTGTTACTGCAGCTACAATCACAAGCAAGAAATAGTTTTGAGAATGAGGAGCTTTTACCTAATATTGTTCTTTAGGAAAAATCTAAATGGGTTATTTACCAATAGATAATGTGCATCACATTATATAACAGACCGCATACATTAGACTTCTTTCTACCATCAGCAAAGGCACTCAAAGATGGAACTGAGCCAATGAGCCGCCACATTTTAAGAAGTCTTTGTCCCCCATTAAAATGGACCACACCCATGTAACACCTAAATTGAGACGGAATTTTAAAATGAATCTTGTCCAGTCCAAATATTCAATCTGAGAGAACATACAGTGCCTATGCTTGTTTTTGGAACCGTAGGATAATGCAGGAGTATGCTAAAGTGCTGCTCCATGTCTGAATACTTATTTTTTTAACTGACCAGGTTAGGATTTGGAAGCAATTACATCTGAAATGATTCTGCCTGTCTGTTATCTGCTGAGCCTCCTTTTCTCTTGGATTGAACTCCTGGTTGAGAGAAAATATGAGACGCTTTGGTGACAAGTGACTTAATGTTCAATATTTCTTGGTAATTGTACTTGTAAAAATTGTCAGTCAGTCTATTTTTTTAGTACCACAACACGTTTTATAAAAAAAAAGTTATTATGCCAGCACCTTTGCAAGCGCTGCCAATATACAGATTGAAACATTTAACACTCCAAGTGGTATTTATTAGTTCAGTAACATTGCTCTGTAAGGCAGGTCAGTAGACCTCCGGCTTTAACCTTTTGAAGAGCCATTTCCACAAACACATAGATGTTTTGTTGTAGACCCATTGTAAATTCATTCCTCAAGCTGTGTGTATTCCATGGTTAGGTTCAAGGTTTTATTTTTTTGTACGATTCATTAAAATCATTACAACACATAAATTTATTATGCAATGCGAGGAAACGCAAGCTAAAAAACAGGTTAGAAAAGAAAAAAGTGCAAAGAAGTAGAAATGTATCACGACTACAATTAAAATAATACGAGTCATGGAAATTTCTGCTGCTAGTTACACGAATTACTATGATAAACTTGAGAATTTTAATCAGCAGTTGGTGCACCATGTGTAAGCAGATGTGATAAACCCAGTGACAATTTGTATATCTCATGAAGGTTGAAAACCAGTGGCTCCCAACTAAATAAGTTAGGGAGCCAGTGCTTGACATTGTACGCCCTGCAGGCTTGAACAGTGATGTATGAAAATGTATGTTTCCCAGAGACTGATGTGCAGGTTATCCACTAGGATGAAAAGAGGAGCTATGGGAGCTCTAAAGTGCCAAAAGAATAGTTCAATGGAGACCACATCAGAGTCTGCATGCACTCCTCTGGCCTCCAAGGCAGCCAGTACAAGTAAGCAACGAGAGGGAGGTCCCTCCTAGAATCTAAAGTGCTAAGGCTGTGCAATAGAACTAATCAGTTGTATAAGCTATGGCTGCAGAGCGGGAATCCCATGTGAGATCAAAAGTGCAAATGCAGCTGTGCAAGGAAGCAACACAAGGGAGGTCCCTCCTGGAGTCTAAAGTGTGAAAACTATGCAATGCAAATCCCATCAGTTGCTCAAGCTGTGGCTGCTAAGAAGCCTTACCTCATTAGATCAAAACGTGCCAATTTAGTACAGTGTGCCTAGTGTGGTCAAAGGTGCAAATGCAGTACAGAGTGCCGCTCCCATTATGGTGGAAAGTGTGGTCATTAGCCGTCCGTGTCTATGAAAAAATGAGATAAGCTGCATAACTGAAAAAACAGTCAAGCTAATTCATTGACGTTTATAGTCTATACTCAATCTGGAAAAAGAGCGGAGCAGGACCTCCTGTTAGTTCCTCAGTGTTGCCATATTCAGCTGTGCTGATGCAGCCTTCATAAACTTTCCAAATCTTGTGTGGCAAAGTTTAGTTTGCGGTACCACATCTTCTGCATGAGACATCCTGGTCGTCGGTTCGATATCTATACTTGTATGCTTAGAGTGGTATTATGCCAAGCTGCAATAGTTTTAATTTGATTTTGAGTTTAGTTAGATACGATAGATACACCGGGAGGGTTGTAGGTTGGTATAAGCCCACCGTTAAATGTGCGTTCATTTTTGTACAGATGGTCTTGCGAAGCTAGAGCCCTTTTTTTTCTTTATTTTTTTTTTCTAAAGCTTCTTGGGCTAACAGCAGCCTAGCTTGTTTCAAGAGAATTTTTGCCCGGAGTGCAACTTGCAAAAGCTCTTTGGTGGCGAGTTGCTCAACTACCAACTGATAGTACGTGTGGAATTCTAATGATTCCATCTTGGACAATGTCGCACAAGCTGCTTTAACCCGTTGGTTGCTGCCTTTGGCCAACGGTCGTCGCGAGCACTACATTGGTAGTGCTGCGCAAGTCCGTTGGCCGACGCTGCCCCACCCATTTTTCAAACGTTCAGCACTGGAGCTGAACGTTCGACGCAGCCAACGGGTTAAGGTCCCCGGCTCAGCTGGCGATAGCGCAGCACAAAGAGAGAGAAAGCTTGCGTTGAGCACATACACTAGACGTGCCAAATTAAACTCCAAGTGATCAACTGAAGTTACCAGAATTTTTTACAGATCCATTTTTAGCACCAAAGATCACTGAGTCTACACAGTATCTTAAGAGGGCACTAATTTATTCCGTTGATTAGAGTGAGGAGTTTTGAAAAAGCTAGTGAACTTTTCTAAACTCTGCTTTTCAAAACAATTACACTACTAGGATGATTTTGCATGCTGTATGATGAATTGTATTTACTTATGTTTTTTATTAATTTCCAAAACCCATATTTCACACAAGGGCCAGACTCTAAACTGGAAAAACCTTCGTTGTTAACCGCTTCACCAACCTATGAGAAGCTGAAATGTGATAGTCAATGCACAGACATTTCATGGTGGATAGTCTGGCAAGGAAAGTGGCAGCAGTAGGTAGGAAATGTCCCTTCCACTGCAATTTCACACCCATTTCGTATGGAGTGCGGAATACTGTTTTTCATTTGATTTACAAAAGGTCAATTTGTAAGGGATTCCCCACTTGAACGAACTAACTTAGCAATAACAATAGTTTAAAAAATAAACCTTTTTATTACCATGCTCAAAATTAAACCATTCAAGTAGGTATTTAGTACAGTATGTTACAAGTTGCATGCTATTCAGTTTGGCGTTTCTTAGACCATGCAGACATGAAGCTTCAATCACATCCCTCCCCTACCCCACTACTTCCTAAGCTTATACATTATTTGCCTCAGTAGGTCCGCCAGGGTCCCCAAACTTTTTCCCATTTTTCCGGGCACCCTCTGCCCTGGTAAATCGTGTGTTCTGCTTGTTGACACGAGTCTAGGTCAGAGATCCAATTTGCCACTTCAGGAAGGGCGACCGCCCCGTGTTTAGCAGTGTTTCGATTCGCGACTACTTCGGCTAATGTTAGCCATATGTTAGTTTAGGTGGGCCATTTATGGATTTGAATGCACTGATCTTCCCCATTGTTAAAATTAGCAGTTCTTAATGAACTACAGCTTATAGGTGAAGCTGTCTATAGCTGCAACTTATAAAAGATTCTCTGATTCCTGTGCACATCATCTTGGTCTCATTGCAAAAACTCCTTCTAAAGATAAGAGTATTTTACATTTTAAAGGACAGTTTCTTATCTGATCTCAAAGTGATAAATGAATGCAAAAAATGCATCTTTGAAAGGTGCTAGCTTTAAACCTCATACAACAGGTATACTTAACTTAGCGCCCTATTTAGACCTGACAAGCTGTACTCTGTTCCCCCAGGACAGCGTAGGGATGTGCTCTGCTTCCCTGGCAGACTACAGTCTGCCATTTTTAGAGATCACTGCCAGCCAGGCAGTGCTTAATTTGAGCCGTTTGATTTCTGGTGCTCAGCATGGTACTTAATTGTCAGCCCCGGGGCCGTGACAAGTCTGCCACAAGGTGGCTCTGTCTGGCTAATTTAGACATGATCACAACAGCAGTTAATTATTAACTGAGTGTACATTAAAAATTTATATTATCCAGTATTGGGTTATCTTTCACAGATTCACATGCTTAGAATCATCCCCACCGACGAGGTGGGTCTCGTGGTACAATAAAATATATACATAATAGTCATAAAAACATTACAAAATAGGCTACCACGGACAGTAAAGTCACTACATTAGCCTATCTTAGTCCTTTTGCAAAAAAAGAACCAAATTAGGAGCACAGCCAATCAGGCTGCAGCACCCTCTTAGAACACTCCGCAGAGAGGCAAACCCTCAGATTTTCTACGGCACTTCCTGTGACAGGGAGTCTCCCTGAGCTCTGCTCAGTTTTCTTCACCTTTGGTTGAACTTTGTGAGTAGCTATGTCTGATTCTTCAAAGAAAAGCTTATTTTTGCCTTGTTCATGTGGGAAGAAGAGACCACGTTTTGAAGATGCCCCACAAGGAATGTTTTTATTGTCTTTATTCAGCTCACAAGGTTAAAGACTGCAGAATTTGTAGAACCTTCCCTGCCAAGACTTTGAAGGACAGAGAAGGAAGATTGCAAGTTTGGCTGGAGAAGTTGAAAGCTACATCTGATGTCTTTTCAGGCCATGATGGCAGTATTAGACCTGAGGTGTCCACCCCTCTAACCAAGAAGATGATCCCCCTGAGCGACTGAGTAAGATCTTGAAGAAGCCTCACTCTGAGACTGGTCACTCTTCTTCTAGAAAAGAGAAGCTTTCATTCTCTTCAGAGGAGAAATCTGGTGAAAAAAGGAAAATTTCAGTGAAAACTGCCTCAAAGCAGCAAAAGACTCATCCTGAGACTTATCAGGATTCCTTCGACGTCGAAAAAACCACAGATGGTGAGTGCTTCCTCTTTGTCGACCAATAACAATATCGACGATGATAACATTGCCTGCTTCGTCGACGTCGAAAATACCAGTGACAACAATGACTAGTCTTTGCTCGTCGACGCCTACCTCGTCGACGACGGGTCACCTGCCATTGGCGCTTCCGCCATGGACAACGATTCAACTCCCGTCGACTGGTCCACTGTCGACGACGATACAGGTCTACCGTCAACAACTCCACCATCTATGACAGCAGCGGCTTTGACGACGACAGCATCGTAGACAATGGTTTTTCCGTCAACGACTTTGATGATAACGTCGACAGTATCTTTTTTTATGTCTATTTCGGCTGGAACTGGCTCACCTCGTCAACACGGAAGCGTAAGAGACCTACATCTTTACAGAATACACCAGTTTTGACATCAAAACTATCGTCGACGTTCCCATCTTCAAGAAACTATTTTCAGGACGTTTCTCATATTTCACCCTTGCCTCCTAGTCACTATCTTGAAGAGTCAGAGGATGCTGACTTTTGAGCCCAGCACGCAATCCTTCTCAACTCCGGATCAAATATCAGGATGAAGAAGATGAGGAAGAGTACTATGAGCCTTGTGAGTCACTACGAGGTCCTCAAAAGACTTCATTTCAGCAGGAACATATGGTTCAAATGACTATTGCCTTTGTGCAAGACCTGACGGCTATGTTAAGGGACTTTTCATGCATGTTTTCCACCAGCAGCGCCTGTTCCAACACAACCTTCTACGCCTCCTGTTTTGCAAATTGCAGGTCCGTCTGTCCCCGTTGATGAACCTCAGGATGTTTTTCCTGCGCAGAACTTAGTTCAGGATGATGACGATACTGTTGCAGAGGATGGGGAACTACAAAATTCGCCCAAGACTGTGGATGAATGGGATGAATACTTGATTCCCACGCCGTCTTCGCCAGTTCCTCAGCCAGTGGATTCCCCTCCTGAAGATATTGGAGGTTTTCATGCAATTATAGAGAGGACAGCAACCCGGTTTCATCTTCCTGTATCTGTGAAGCAAACATATTGTTTCCTTTACGATTTTAGTATTAAATCTGTTTATTGACAGAAAGACAGATACAAGCAGATATTCGTGCAAAGCATAACCAAGACAGTATTATGTCCCCAAGTAGCTCAAACCAAGAGCTGACAGTATCGCAAAATAGGCACAATATCACAACTGGCTTACTGTCGCAACTGAAATCTTTGTCCGGAAGGGCATGTGAGTATCCAAACATAACATCAACAACTAACCCCACCTCACCACGCCTCACCACCCCCCAATCTACCCACCCACCAACCCTGTTCCAGGTCCAGTATCCTCCTGCTTTTGCCCTATGGCCTAACTGGGCGGTTCTGGGTCTCCTCCCTGCGATAGTCTCAGAAGACGCAGATATCTGGGACAGGTCACTTCCCTAAATTCCGTTGCCAACAGAGCTAAAAAGGGTCGCCACAAGTCTGAGTATTTGTCCCGGTCCCCTTTTGCAACCAAGGACAGCTTCTCCATACCAAGTACGTTCCAGAGACGGTGCAACCAGCCGTGAAAGGTGGGAATGTGTGTGGTACGCCAATAGGTTAGGATATCTGTAGAGCGGAGCCCAGGGTTATGGCCATCAGCCGGCCCCGGCGGGAACGCAGCAGTAAGGTAATGGGATTGGGTAATCCCAACAGCACATAAGCCTGGAACCTTGGGAGTGTTGTGTCAAAATGTGTGTCCACCTCGTCTAAGACAAGCTTCCAATATTCCTGTAGGTGAGTACAGTCCCATAACAGGTGAACCAGGGATCCCCTCTCACCACACCCACGCCAACAGGGCACATCACGCGAGCGATCAATCTCATGAAGCCTCTCCGGGGTGTAGTACCAATACGTGGTGATTTTGGTAAGAGTATCAGTCAGGCCCATATGGTAGGCAGAGTTTTGAGCCTGATAGCAAATGCCCTCCCACTCCTTATTGCTGAGCGTGCGTCCCAGGTCTCTCTCCCATCTTGCCCTCCCTGAGTTGTAGGTGTGTGTGTGTGTGTGTGTGTGTATATCTGCCTAGCAGTATGCAGTAGAGATCTGAAATGAGCTTCCGATCCAATTTCCTCGATAACCACCAAAATTTGTACGCGCTAAGTCTGCGGTCCGCCTCTCCTCGGATCTGTCCATGGAGCACCCAGTGTCGTACCTGGAGATATCGAAGCCGCTCCTCCTCTGGCATGTCGAATTCCTGCCGGAAGATATCAAAGGGAATGACTCCCTCCGCTGTGTATAGATGGAAAAGTACCCTGCATCCAGCTGGGCCACAACGAGCAAACGCCGTTGTATCTTGGCCAGGGCTGAAGCCCGGGTTATTCAGAATGGGTGTCAGTGGCGATGGAAAGGATGTCAACTCATGTGCAACGTTCACGAGATCCCACACTTCGAACGGGGTCCTCGTAATATACGAGGCATATAGGTTAGGGGGCCGGTGCAGCCTTAGCAGGATGGGGACTTCCTTGACGATTTTAAAGACCAGAGTAGGAAGTCTGTCCGTTCTATCCCAGTAATAGATCATATCTGGGAAGAATTTTCCGTGTCTGCGATTCTTCCAAGAATCGATAAAAAGTACAAAGCACCAGATAATGCTCCTGCTTGCCTGTCCGGTCATCCTAGACCGGACTCCTTTATTTCACAGGCTGCTCAACGTAAGTCTCTGAATCCATCCATTCCTGTTACAGCACCGCCGGATACGGATGGGAGGCGCCTTGATCACATCGGTAAGTGATTCACCACCATGGCAAGTGCTTCAGTTTGTGCCACAAACTCCCTGGCGATTCTAGGGAGATATGACCGCCAACTATGGTCTGACGTTTCCCCATCTCTTGATTACTTACCCAATGACAAGAAGCAGGAGTCAAGGAAAATTCTCCTTGAAGGAGAAAGGGCTGCATCCGAAATAATTGATATATCTATGGACCTAGCCTCCTTAGGCTTTTGACAACTAGCAGGAGCAGCAGTCCTCAGATGTCGGAGATGGTTGAAATCTGCCACCTTTCCACCTGAGGTCCAAACAAAGATTTTGGACTCGACATTCGATGGTGATATGCTCTTTGGCAAACATATAGATGAGGCTCTGCAAGATATCAAAAAAGATACTGACACTGTTGGAGGCCTTGGCAACTTACACTATAGGAAAACTCTTTTTTGAGGATCCAGAGGTGGAGGGGATCTAATTCCTTTCGTGGTGGCTATCAGAGATACCAGTCTCAAGGCTATCAGGGAAGATATAACTATCAACAGCAGCATGCCTACAAAAACCGTCTAGCTGCCGCTTATAGACCGCAGAATAGAAGACAACAGCCTCAACAACGGTACAAAAGGGGGTGGTGATGGACGGAGCATCTGAATCAATCAAACACTCACACCCAGTCAAAAGATCTGGGTTTAATCCATCACCGTTCTTTAGCCCACTCTGCCACCCCAGTTCAGACATGGCTATATCCAAATCAGTCTGACCCTGTGCCTCATGGGAACAGTCCAGCCCGAACTGCCAAGCCATGTCTTCCCTGGATAGGAAACAAGCTTCCGAGGACCTGTTTCTGGCATCCCAGCCGTCTTCAGCCCGGCTTGCTTGAATCCAGTGGCAAAGTGAGCAAGGGACTCACGTCTCTCTTTTGTACAACAGCCTCAACAAGGCAGGAATTCTGCTAGAAAACAGTGACTACTTCCTAGCACATGCAGGAGCTCTGATACACCTTATTTTCAGGATTCCGAATGTATCCCGATATCTCAACAACTTGAAAAGATTGACCACAGACAAGTGGGTCTTGGATATTATCAAATTTAGGCATACCCTGGAATTTGTCAGCATCCCTCCTACTCATCCACCTATAAAGAAACAACCTCCACATCTTGCTCTTCTCAGGAAGGAAGCAAAAACCATGTTCTCGAAAGGAGCAATAGAACGAGTGCCTCGCTCTCAGGTAGGGAAAGGATTTTATTACTGCTTTCTTCTAGTAAAGAAAGTCAGGGAACTTGAGACCTATCCTGGATTTAAGAAAGCTGAACAAGTTCCTTCAAAAGAAATCCTTTTGCATGGTCACGCTTCAAGAGATATTTCAGCTTCTGGACCATCCAGATTTCATGACCACATTGGATCTCCAGGATGCATTCTTCCACATCCCCACTCAAGCCCAAACATCAATAATTCCTGCATTTCACTGTGGCAGCTGCTCATTTTCAATTCAAAGTCCTCCCCTTCGGTCTACGTTCAGCCCCAAGAGTCTACTAAATTCCTGGCCCAAGTGGCAGCTCACCTCAGACTTCAAGGCATACAACTTTTCCCTTATCTGGACGACTGGCTAATAAAGGCTCCTTCTTTTCGGCAGTCTTCTAGAGCAACGCCCAGATGTCTTCAACTATTTAAATCCCTGGGGCTGTCCCTCCACATCCAAAAATCTGTTCTTTATCCTTCTCAAAGGATTCAATTTCTAGGGGCAGTCTTGGATACTATTGTAGGAAAGTTGCTCTATATATACTGGACTAAAGTAAGGTACACTGTGTATAGAGTCCCCAGAGGTTTGGCAGGGGCTAAAGTTAGATATAACCTTACTCTCTAAAGTGGTAGCTTGGTCGAGCAGTAAGGCAGTATCAAAAGACAGTGTAAAGCATTTGTTGTACACACTCAGTTAGCAAATGTTCTCACACACTCAAGAACTGAACTCTAGGCCAATTGTTTTGTATCAAAAGATATCGTTTTATTTTAGAACCGACAAGGTATTCAAATATGCTTTCTCAGAATGGATTCCTTTAGTTATATACTTTTCAAATAGGCGATATACTCTTTGAATACAATAGTCACAGTTTGTTGCAATAGGCAATACAATTTCAACCACAATGCAACATTGAACTCAATGGGAATTTCTAGTTAAATGCAATTAGTTACTTTGTAGATTACTTTTCTAACCTCAAGACAGGATCCTAGATTAAGTCCTGGGACATGTCCTGTAAACAGTTCAGTAAAAGCGTTTTGGTTACAGTCGTGATTTTTAAGGAGCATTGTTGTATTTTAAAAGTTGACACTTTGAAACTTTTTCAGTTTAAATTACCAATGTTATCCTATGGAAGGAAATTCAGTTTGCAGGTTAAGTATGTTTACGTTACTTTTGTAATACCAGTGCTGGACTCCTAGGTTCAGCACTGGGACATCTATCTAAAGCAGGCAAGTAATTACGGTTTTATCGTTGGCACGATTTTTACAGAATATTTGTACATTTCAAAAATTGAGACTTAGAAACCTTTTCAGCAAAAAACAGGCAATGATATCCTATGGAAGGAAATTCAAGTTACTGGTAAGTACGTTTATAATTACTTTTCAGGGTCAGTACTGGGCTCAAAGATGCAGCCCTGAGGTCTCTCCTGATAACAGGTGAGTAAATCGGAATTCGTTGTTCGGCTGATTTTAGAATATTATTTTAAAGTTCCAAAACTCCACACTTAAAGGAATTTCCAAGTGAAACCAGTCAATGTTAGCCTATGGAAGAAAAGTGAGTTATTGACTTTTAGCTAAGTACTCGACTGGTAGAGTTAAGGTTCTGGACATAGACTCGGGGGTCTCCCACGGTCAGGTAGGTACAGTTGGTACACCCTCAGCGGCACGGGGCAGCCGGGTGCAGAGGTAGTTAGGCCCAATGCTATCCAATGAGCGGCAGGGGGCCTTCGTTGGTGGCTGCTGGCTAGCAGGCCACGCGTCTGTGGGAGCTGAGCTCCTGGTCACATGCTCAGCGCAAATGGGTAAGTAGGATAGGACAAAGGTTGCACTCCCAGGGGCACTCAGGCTGCTGGGTACAGGGTGCTTTTGAGCCGTTGGGCACTCAATGTTATTCAATGGACATCTTGAAAAGGGAACAAAGGCTGCAGGCTCGGAGACGGAGGATCTTCTGGAGTGACCAACACTTCGAAGGGTAAGTTGAGATCTTGGAGGGGAGGTAGGCACCCCGGAGTTGGGCACAAGGGGCCGGTGGCGGAGGCGCCGGGTTCAGGGGTGTCTTTTGGCGTTGGGAAATCTTACCCTCTGCAGGTCGCGGTTGGGGGGTCTCTGGTTCTGAGGCTGCAGGCATCGTCTGGGTCGTCGAGGAGGGTCCTTGGGCACTGGATTCCAGGTCAGGATCGCTGGGGGGGACGTCCTCAGGGTCTTTGTCCACTCGGGCACAAGCCGGGCTCGGTAGTTTAGTCTGCCCTGTTCCCATGATGCACTGGGCCAGGGACAGACTGATTTGCATATAGCCAGGTTCTGAGCTGGGATGGTGCAGTGAGATAAATAACGGTGATGGATCAAGCCCTGATCTTTGGACTGGGTAAGAGTGGTCTGCTTAATTCAGACACTCTGTTCATCACCACCCCCTTTTCTGAATCTGGCTCGGCGGGTGCAGCGTGGGCTGGATTCACAGTTCCTGGCTGGCACCTGCGGTATTGCTGTTAGAGTAGAACCACTGCTCATGGGAGTCCCAGTCTCTAAGAGGGTCAAGGCAGGCAGGTCCTCTGGGGTTCCAGAGGTTGCTTTCTGTAGGAGACGCCAGGATTTAGCAGGAACAGGTTCAAGGATCAACAGGCCTGTAGGGCTTGGGGCCAAGTCAGTTGGTGTCATCCTCTTGTTAGTAGCTGCACGGCAGGTCTTCATCTTGGTCTTCTTTCTTGTTTCGAAATTGGGATCTCAGGAAGGAAGGTTCAGGGTGCCCCTAAATACTACATTTAGGGGCGTTACAGGTAGGGTGAGGGCAGGTCATCATTGCACTTACAGTGCCAAGGAATGGCCCTGGGTACTGTAGGGGCACAGGGCTCATGCACCTGTGCCCACACCACTGGCATAGGGCACCCAGCTAGAGGGGTGACTGATGTATGCCAGGGCAGTGGGTTTGTGGGCATGGCACACAGGAATGTGTGCCATGTCGACTCTGTTTATTTCTGCACCAGGACACTCAGCTTGCAAAGGCAGTGTGTGTGTGTCAGGGTGTGGGACCTCTAAGGGTGGCACAATAAGTGTTGCAGCCCTTGGGGCTTCTCTTGGCACAATACCCTGGGTACTCAGGGTACCATTTACCAGGGACTGACATGTGGCCAGAGATGCCAATTGGGTTTTAGCTTCAATACAGTTTTAGGGAAGGAACACAGGCCCTGGGCACCTGATTGGCAGGAGCCCGGGGCACACTCGGTTAAGGCACATCAGCAATTCAGCAAAAAGTGGGGGCATACCATGCAAGAAAGATGGCACTTTCTCACAACTATCCAGCACAAGGCATACTTCTCCAAAGAAAGGCAATCACGTTGTATTTCTCTGGCATCAGACCTCCAAAGAAGACGGTTCGCTTCTGTGAGAATCATCAAATCATTCCTGGGAATACTATCCTCCACAATACTGTTGGTACCCATCTAAGGATGAGGCCGATCCAGGAGGAACTAGACAGTCAATGGCTGCAAATCTCTGGGTCGTTCGACGACCTAGTGAAAATAACTCCAAATATGTGGGAAGCGCAGCTTTGGTGGATGTGCTCCAATCGGGCTTACTTTTTTTCCTTCTGTGCCGGAGTTCATCCTGACTACAGATACCTCCCTAGAATAGTGGGGCGCACACCTTCAAGATATTTGCATAAGAGGGAAGTGGACCTCTGCGATGGCAAAAATGCATATCAACTTCCTAGAGCTTCGAGCCATTTTCCTGACATAGCAGTCTTTTCTCCCAAGGCTTCAAGGGTCAACAGTTCTCATCAGAACCGACAACATCACTTGCATGCATTACTTAAACAAGCAAGGAGGTACCCGTTAACACATTCTGTCTGAAGAAGCTCAAAGCATTTGGGAATGGTTGCTTTCTCACAATATCACGATCAAGGTGGAACATTTACCGGGAATTCACAACACTCTGGCGGACACTCTGAGCAAGACTTCGAAGTCCTGTCACAAATGGGAGTTGGATCACTCAGTGGTGGATCACATATTTCGGATGCGGGTCAGACCAAATCTAGATCTCTTTGCCTCCAAATCAATCGGAAGTGCCCGTTCTTTGCCATTTGGGAACCGGAGAAGGGCTCGTGGGGAAGTGCCTTCATGATGAGATGGACAGGGATCTTTGCTTACCCATTTCCCCCCTTTCTGTTGCTCCCAAGACTTCTGCGCAAGCTCAAAATGGAACCATGCTGCATGATTCTGTTTGCTCCGCAATGGCCGCGTTAGCATTTGTTCACGGAGCTTCTCCTACTGGCCAAGCGTAGACCATACCGTCTTCCTGCAGTTCTGACCCTGTTATCAATGAGCAAGGGCCAGATTCTGCATCCTCGTCCAGTCCAATTGCATCTTCATGCATGGTTTCTGGATTAAAAGAATTCAAGGACATAGATTTACCTCCGGATTGTAGAGATATTCTGGCAAGGGCAAGAGCTCCTTCTACTCTAAAGACTTGTGCTTTGAAATGGAAACGATTCTGTTCTTGATGCCGTGACAAGGATATACATCATTTATGATGTTCTCCAGACAAAGTTCTGCCTTATCTTCTTTCATTATCTAAGTCTGGTCTTATGTTTACATCTGTTAAGCTACATTTAGCGGCCATTTCGACCTACAGACGTTTTGCAGGAGCTGCATTCCTTTGCTCTAATCGCTTGATCAAACAATTTCTAAAGGGGCTTTTTAGAACTTTTCCACCCATCAGAGCTCCTCCCCCAGAATGGAGGCTTAAAATATGGTGTTACAACAGCTCATGAAGCATCCATGTGAGCCTGTTCACCTCTCCTGGAAAACAGCACTTTTAGTGGCACTCACCTCTGCTCGGAGAGTCAGTGAAATTCAGGCTTTCAATATCAAACAACCTTATTTGAAATTCACCAATGATTATGTTCTCCTCAGAACTAATCCAACGTTTATTCCGTAAGTTCCCTCTACATTCCATCTTAAAGAGCCTGTTATACTGCGTTCTTTCTTGCCCAATCCGTCTTCCTCTGCTGAAAGGACTTTGCATACCTTGGATGTTAAAAGGTGTCTGAAATTCTATATTTCATGTACTGTCCATCAGAAATTCAGATCAATTGTTTTTCTTATGGTGGTCAAAAGCCAGGAACAGCTGTTACGAAATCCACTATTGCAAGGTGGATTGCATCTTCTATCCAATTCTGCCATACTAAAGCTGGGCATCCTTTTTCTGTGAAACCCAAGGCTCACTCCACAAGGGCAGTGTCATCATCTACTGCTCTTTTTGCCGGAATACCTTTGGAAAAGATTTGCCGTGCTGCAACCTGGAAAAATGTGCACACGTTTACACTGCATTACTGTCTCGATCTGGCGACAGAAGCTGAATCAGCTGTGGGTCAAGCAGTGTTGCGAAACCTTTTTAAATAAGGTAAGCCTCTGTAAGGAGGTGATTTATGTCATTACATGTTAACGTATACAAGGTGTATTGTTTCTTTTCTGTTTTGATACTGTTCTTCTCATATAGATCATATTATATATATAATGCTTCCCTTATTAGGGTTATAATGTTATATTCCCTTGCTATGTTGGTATTACAAGGTATCTATTGCGTTTCTTATCATACCCACCATCCACTATATAACTATATAACTTTGGCATCAGAGAAAAACCCTTTCCTCCAATTCACTTTTTACTTTTTGTCTTACCTAGTGGAGTATCCCCAGTCAGGAAGACTCCCTTAAGAGGAACTTTGCCCAACATTGTGTTGACATTTCTGACTTGGGGAGCAAGGGCACTGGACCTCCATTTCCTATACTAGTTTCCTATTTGAGCTCCTAGTCCCCCCTTCTTTTAGTGTATACATATAATGTTATATTGCCTTGCTATGTTGGTATTACAAGGTACCTATTGTGTTTCTTATCATACCCACCATCCACTATATAACTAAGGATTTTTTTTTACTGCTAACTATTCTGATTTAAGCATGTGAATCTATTAAAAAGATACCCCAATACTGGATAAGAAAACAAGTTACTTGTAACTTCAGTTATCCAGTATTGGTATCTTTCATAGATTCACAGGCAACCCACCCTCCTCGCCGGAGAGCTTACCTTATTGCTATTACATACGTACTGTCACTTGTGCTACAAAATCTGAGGCTTTGCCTCTCTGTGGAGTGTTCTAAGAGGGTGCTGCAGCCTGATTGGCTGTGTTCTAAATGTTGGTTTTTTTTTTTTTTTTTTTGAAAACCTTTATTGTGCTTAAGACATGATACAAATACGGGCCTACAACCGGCAGGCCGGCCATGATACTTTAAAGCACATGTGCAAGCATTACGTGTCCCTAGCGTCATCAAGCAATACAGCTAAAATTAACAGCAGTTACACTGAACGGAGTCATGTCGCCAGGGAGAAGGAGCATTGAAGGTTAAATTTAAAAAAAAAAAAATTCTGAAAATAACGCAGTGAAGAATAGAGTCAAGGAGAACTGAGTCCGTACAGTCGCTTCACAGCATGGGCAGGCAGCATCAAGAGAACCAACAGTTAGTGAGAATCCTCCAGTCAGGATGGTAGTATTGCACAAGTCAACAGTAGAAACAGTTCGCGTCCACGTACCACCCCCAGCGCCACCCGCCCCCTACTGAACCCCTGTCACACAGACCCAGAACAGAAAAGAGAAAATTATAAAAAGAAATACATAGGCACCATAGAAACCAAGGAAAAATAAAATATAACCCCCCACCCTACACACATGCAGAGGCTACGGCCTGCCCCCCCCCCCCCCAGCAGAGTGTTTGTCACCCCAAAAACCCGAAATTTAGGAAGAAAAGGAAGGGAAGAAAGAGAGAGGAAGAAGACAAAGAAAAAAATTCAATAGTGATAAGGGGAGCAAGGAAAAATAGTCCCAGATCTCCCACTTAAGGAGGTGGGGGGGAGCCAACACAATACCAAAACTCCCGGACACCCATCCAGTAGCGAATCCCACACCATTAAAATCTAAGGAGACTAAGGCCAACAACACAGGATAGGAGCAGCTCCAATTCACAGTCAAAGGCGTCAGGATGGACAAGAAGCGGATAAATGTGAGGAGCTATAGCGGTGATGCGCGCCAAAAAGGCGCCGCAATTTCAATCACATCAAGTAGGCCAATACAAGTTGATACCCGGACCTCCTAGTGCTGTCTAAGTCGCGAGCGACCAATACACCACGGTACCCACCCAAAACCCCGCCCCAGCCAGAGCAAAAACTAAGATGACCGCCCCGGGCAGCGCAGAGACAAAGAGTTAAAATGGACGCCACCCTACACAGGCAACCCCCCGTCCCAATAGTCGTTGTTGGCAAGTCAGACACCCCAAAAAGATTTAACAGAGCCGATGGCTCACTAGGTATCAGGATAGTCAATTGTGGCTCCGACTGTGCCGCAAACAAGAATGCAGTAACCTAAAGGAGGCGCTAAGAGCGAGTGCCAAACGATATCAAATAACTCCCAACCAGCTGGAAAATTCAATTTGCACTCCACGTGCGGTCCACACATTCGCCCCACACAGCATTTTGAACCCGACCCCCATCAGGTAAGAGAGCAATGCAGCAGACAAACAGTCTAGCCCTGACCCGATTTCGGACGCCCTTCAGTACACAGCCCTCCATGCATGTCGACCCCCTCATCAACAAAGGAACAAGATGGAAGCAGAGAGGAAGGGGGAGGATCACAAGTACAAAATGGACGACACCACCTACCCAATAATGCTTCGGTTACAATACAGAGAGCCCCAAAATTACTCTGAAAAACCAAATACAGCAGGGGAAAAGGCGAAGGTTCCAATGAGAGTTTGCAAGGGGGCCAGGAGTAGAATAGCCAGCAGTCCCGCCTCCGGCATGAGCAGCGATTGTGCTGAAACAGTAGCCGAGTGTGGGAACAATGTATCCCCGGCAGAGTCGGTATGCGATCGTCTGTAAACACCAAGCATGGCAGGGCGAAACATAGTCTCACTGGAAACACTCGGCAGAACAGTATCCTGAACAGGAGCCCTCAAGGGAGCGATCTGTCGTTGCTGGGAGCAGTCCCTCCGAATCTGCGCCAGGTCCAGGGCGATGTCGTCGAGCTTGTCGCAGAGCTCCTGGGAGTCTCGCCGCAGTGTCGCCCGTAGTTCACGTAGGGCAAGCAGGACATCTCCGTAGGTCAGGGTAGGCAGTGTGCCCCCCCGCCCCCATTGTCGGAAAGTGCAGGCAAGTCGATCCCCGGTGCGGCCGTGGCAGCACAGGTAAGGGGCAATGGCGGACGGTCTTCTCCGTCCCGCGGGTCAGCAGGGACTTCCATAGCGCCCACCATATAAGCCAGCAGTCGCTCCGTCCGCCACCGCTGCGAGTTGCTATGTAGCGGCGTCAGTGAGGAGCCCACGACAACAGAACCAGGCGGTTTGGGCGAACGAGCAGGCAGCAATGTGCGGGCGAGTCCCGCAATGGATCCGAGTCGTCCCCTCTCAACTCGAAACAATGGAGCCGGAGCGCCGTGCAATCGTCCCAGCAGTCGCGTGGCAAGCGCGATGTTCAGCACTCCACGGCGTCCGGGACACTGATATCCCCGTTCCAGGGAGAGCAGCCCCTTCCAGAATGCGAACGCTCCACAGGCAGGTTGCTCGTCTTCACTCCGCCGAGGTCCGGCATTAGGCGGCGAGGAGCGCTGGGGCAATGGCGTCGGGACCGGCACCAGGGTATCTCAGCCTTCCGGACGAGCCGAGAGTCCGGAAAAACATGGGCGAGATCAGCACGTCGCCCTCGTCTGAGCAGCCGATGAGGCAGGCAGGATAGCAGGCAGGATAGTTCGACGGGGCACAAGGACTGGCGGAGCCGGGAGCTCACACGTCCGCTCCGGTCGCCATCTTGGCTCCTCCTCCAATGTTGGTTTTTATTTCGCAAAAGGACTAAGATAGGCTAATGTAGTGACTTTACTGTCCATGGTAGCCTATTGTGTAATATTTTTTATGACCATTATGTATATATTGGGTGGTTCACATAGACGATGCGGGACTCAGGGACCTTAAACCAGTGTTCTGTGTGCTTCGCACAAGTGTTAACGACTCACAAGGGCAGCATGGGTTGGCGAAAGGGGAGTGAGCCAGCCACGTTTCCCACAAGAAGTTCCTCGGGGAGGGCTTGCCTCTCTTCCGGGGGGGGGGGGAGGGGCGGGGGGGCGGGGGGGCTTTGGGCGACAGGCGCTCTGCTAATTGGGGTGGTGGGTAGTTTGAAGACCCAGGGGGCAGGGAGGGGGGGACTGTTGTTCGGGGGAGGGTGGTACTAAACCACCGAGTTGGGGGGAGGGGCTTGAGGATTCTACTACAGTAATGCTGTGCACTGTCTGCTTGAATTGCTCATGTTGGACATGGATGATACCAATAAGTTTTTACCCCCGATCCCGCCAAAGCACAATAAACATCCGCTGCTAGCTATTCCTCCAATTGATAATGCAGAGCTCCTCTCCCTTATTGCCCATATTAAATCTGGATCTCCACATGACCTCCTCCCTGCCAAGATGGTTGCCCCTCTGATTTCTCTCTTAGGACCATCCATAAAGAGTGTTATTAACCTCTCTCTCATGAAAGGACAGGTCCCGGCAGACTGGAAAAGAGCGGTGGTAAACCCAATCAGAAAAAAAGCGGCTTCCCCATGGACAGACCTCTCAAACCTGCGTCCCATCTCACTTTTGCCTTATATCGGCAAAATAGCGGAGAAGCACATGAACACCCATCTATCAGGACATCTAGAAGCGACGGAGGGCCTGGACTACACGCAATCTGGGTTCAGGCCTAACCACAGCACCGAATCAGCCCTCCAAACAGTGACCAATAACATCAAAATGGCACTGGATGAGGGCAGCTTCATGATTCTGGTGCTGTTGGATCTCTCCGCCGCTTTTGATACGGTGTCTCACACGGTGCTTCTCGATCGTTTAAAGAACGTAGGTTTGGATGGAGTGGCTCTGTCATGGATGGAAAGTTTTTTATCCGGTCGCTCTCAAGAAGTTTGGCTGGGCTCCCACAAATCCACCTATAGGGAGCTCACACAGGGCTCATGTTTAAGCCCGACACTTTTCAATTTGTTTGTGGCCCCCTTGGCCAACTTAGCAAGATCATTTGGGTTTACCCCGGTGTCGTACGCCGACGACACCAAACTCCTCTTTCCTTTTAAAAGTCTGACCCCTGCAATAAAAAGATCATTTGCAGATGGAATAAGAGCAATATCAGAGTGGATGTCATCAAACTGTCTTCAATGCAACGTAGAGAAAACAGAGGTCATGCTGTTTGGGCAAGCGGCAATATACTGGTCACCTGAATGGTGGCCCTCAGAATTAGGTCCTGTTCCCAGCCCTAAGAGTACAGTAAAAAACCTGGGAGTGTTATTAGATCAGACACTCCCGTTTAAAGATCATGTAAACCAGGTGGCTGGTACCTGCTTTCGGGCAATTGGGATGCTAAGAAGAGTGTTTCCCTATTTACCAGATTGCCACAGGAAAACACTTGTGCAGGCGCTAGTCATCAGCAGAGTGGATTACTGTAACGGTCTTCTTTTAGGAGCCAACGAAGGACAACTTAATAAGTTACAAGTAGTCCAAAACACGGCGGCAAGGACAGTCCTGAATGTTCCCCCTAGGACTCCTTCCCGCCCCCTGCTGACTAGACTCCACTGGTTACCGGTAAGGAAACGAGTGCAGTTTAAGACCCTATGTACCATCCACAAAAGTGTGATAGGCGAAGGCCCAAGATATTTGGCCGAAACTTTTCGGCCACACGTTCCTGGGCGGTCTCTGCGTTCTAGCAGTCAACAGCTACTGCAGATACCTAGAATAAAGAAGTCCAGACAAGGAGGCCGAGCGCTGGCTCATGCGGGACCAGTACTCTGGAACTCTTTACCTCTTAAGCTGAGATCACTCACTAGTCACCTGACTTTCCGGAAGACCCTAAAAACATACCTATTTACCAGTAACTAATTTCTTCCCTGTGCTATGAACTATCCTTTGAATAAGACCTCCTGGATCTATATTTCTTACTGGCAAAGCGCGGAGATACCCCCTTGGGGGTTTATTCAGGCGCTATATAAGAATATAATATAAAATAAATGTTGGGAGGGTGGGGGAGTTGAAGAAGTTTCACGGTCACAAGTAGTCCACACTGTCCAGTTCGGATCTGGCACCAGAGTACAGGCGAACAATGTCTCACTTGAGTGGAGTCAACTGTCTGACAGATCCTTGATCAACTGCACTGAATACACCTACCAGGTGTTAACCGGGGAGGGGTGGAGAGGTGGGGATCCTTTACGGTCACACGGATGTTGTTGTCAGGTAGTCAGCCGCAGCGCCGGGGGTGGTGGGACGTGGCACCCTACACAGCAACGGCTATGGCTAGGAGGTGGGGGAAGAGTCTGAAAGTCCTTAGCTGGAATGTTAACGGGTTGGGAGACAGACTCAAATGCACCATAGTCCTACAGTTCATCAAACGACACCAGCCAGACGTGGTACTAGTTCAAGAAACTCATCTGCTGGGGAACGCATGTCAGGCCCTAAACAGGTGGGGCTACACTCTAGCAGCTCACTCCGGCTTCACCTCCGGCTCCAGGGGGGTGGGGATCCTCCTACGTCGCTCACTGCCCCTCCATATAGACTTCACTAAATCTGACCCACAGGGACGCTTCACAGCTATGTCTGGACAGTGGGAGGGCCGCACACTTAACTTACTTTCTGTCTACATTCCGCCTGGCCTCCAAACTCAGGCCTTCACGGACCTGGGCACACAACTCCTCTCCCTTCCCGATGGCCTATTGGTGCCGGGTGGGGACTTTAACGCAGTGGTGTCGGGGACCCTAGATCGGCAGCCCCCTAGAGATCTTCCCCAGGGACAGAGGTGGCTAGCGAACTTCCTCGAGGCCTTCGTGCTCACGGATGTCTGGCGCCTGCTTCATCCTGCAGGCAGAGACTTCACCTTCTTCTCCGGGTCGCACCATTCCTTTTCGCGCTTAGATTAAATCCTTACTGTCCTACAACATGACATGACATTACGGGAGGCGACACTTCTGCCCAGGGCCATCTCAGACCACTCACCGGTCCTAACACACATAACAGTCGGAAACAATCGTGAGGGCTGCATAGCGCCAATAAACGCATGGCATTTAAAACACGAGGACACCAGGAAGGACATATCAAACTCCATCACACAGTACTTTTACAATGTGGGATCAGTTGACTCCCCCGTTACTTTGTGGGAAGCATTTAAACCCGTGATCAGGGGGAGGCGCTTTCAACCATCTCGATTAGACGGAAGGAGCAACGTAGGCAGGTCACAACACTTGAGGTAGATCTCGGAGACCTGGAAAGGGAGGCGCTAGAAACTGGGACCAGAGAAGTCACTCACAAACTGCAGTTGAAAGCAGCGGAGTACAGAGCACTGGTTACCCAAGAAGCTCAAACTATGGCCGGGCACAAGATGGGTAGACTCTATGATCAAGGCGACAAAGCCGGGAAACTTCTAGCCTGGCTCGAGAAAAAACAGCAGGCCAGTAGGGTGGTGCCGGAAATACGCACTGAGTCTGGGGTCGTAGTTACAGAACCTCAGGAGATAGTGAGAGAGTTTGCGAGACATTACCAACGGGTCTACAGGCGAGAGTCCGATCGCCCGGAGGAGGACTCTATAGACCTCCTAACCGATATTCGGATGCCTTCCCTATCAGATGATCGGGAGGCCTTGGATAGTCCGCTTACTGAGGCCGAACTACAACGTGCAATAGGAGACCTCCGCCCTGGGAAGGCTCTAGGACCCAATGGCCTTCCCATAGAGATTTACAAGCTGAAACCCGACGTCACCAGTAAGTATTTGAAACCTATGTTCGACGAGAGTAGGGAGAAAGGGGTGTTGCCTCGTGATCAGCGCATAGCGACCATAGTGGCGATACCGAAAGAAGGGAAACCCACAGACTTATGTGCTTCATATAGGCCAATCTCGCTCCTCAACGCAGAGCCCAAAATACTGGCCAAAACACTTGCTAATAGGATCAAACCGATGCTTCCATCGTTGGTCCACCCTGACCAATCGGGGTTCATGCCCCATCGCAACACGGCTCGTAACATCAGACGGTTACATGGCGTTTTGGGGCAGCGCCACAGACTGCAGGATGACGCAGTGGTGGTTTCTCTGACCGCCACCATGGCATTCGACAGCCTAGAGTGGCCATATATGTTCGCAGTCCTGCGTAAACTGGGCTTTGGTCCTCATTTTATAGCATGGGTACATCTCCTATATGCAGAACCCCTGGCGCAGGTACTGGTAAACAACAAGGTGTCTGAGGTTTTCACACTCGAGAGAGGGACTAGACAGGGTTGCCCCCTCTCTCCTCTTCTCTTCGCCCTGTCCCTTGAGCCGCTGGCAGCCTGGATACGACAAGACGTTTACTTGAAAGGCATAGTCTGGACGGAAGGGTGGGAGGACAAAATATCCCTCTACGCCGACGACATCCTCTTGTACCTTTGTAGAACGCGCAGGTCGATAATGGCAGCACTTGATATATTTGCAAGCTTCGGTCGCAACTCTGGCTTCCGGGTCAACTGGAGCAAATCATATCTTTACGTCCTGCATGGTGACCCTCCGAGGCTCCCTGACACATGTCCTATCACGGTGGCAGAGGACGGGTTCAAGTACCTGGGAGTGTACATAACCACGAACAAGGCCCTACTATACGATCTAAACCTCAAACCGCCGTTAAGTCGGCTCCAAAGGGAAGCCAAATCCTGGCAGCACCTACCACTCTCTACTGGGCCGGGCAGCCCTATTTAAGACGCTAGCGCTGCCACGCTTCCTCTACGCGCTACGAAATTATCCAGACTTAGTCCCTAACGCATACTTTGCAGCAATTGAGGCGGCACAGCGCGACCTCCTCTGGGCCGGGTCACCCCGAATCGCGCTGACCAAATTGACGCTGGGGTGGTATGATGGCGGTATAGCCCTCCCAGACATTCGCAAGTATTACTGGGCAGCCCACCTTTCAGCAATCAACCAAGGGACGTATGGCGATGGGAATGATCCCGCCTACGGTATGGACAGATGGTTGCTCCCTGGGGGGGAACTACGAGATAGCACTCTACTCTAAACGGGGTGCACGCCAACTCACTGGACCTACACTACACTCGGTACAAGTATGGCACGCTGCTCAGAAGAAGCTCGGATGGTCAGGAATCCTTAGAATGGCTACGCCACTTTGGGCCTCTGAACAACTAGGCAACCTTGGACGTACTAAGGGCTTCCGCAACTGGGACTTGATCGGAATCTCCCAAATCAAGGATATCTGGGGCCCCAGAGGGATTCACGCGTTCGCCCACCTACGGGACACCTACGAGTTGGCGCAAACTGAATACTATTGATATTTACAGGTGAGACACTCCCTACAGGCAAATATCCCACCAGAGACTAAACTACCACAATCCTCCCCACTTGAGGATAGGATACTCGATGGGCACATGACGGAACACGCCATATCACTCACATACACAAAACTAATCAATCACCCCCCTGACATGCTCCTACCCCTTAGAGAGAAATGGGTTGCTGACGGGCTTGAGATAGATGAAGAGGAATGGATGTATGCTTTGGCCTCCCCGCGTGAGGTCGCGATATCGGCCCGCCTGCGACTAAATCAACTGAAGCTACTACATAGAGTATATATCTCCTGTACAAGTTTACACCTAATGGGGAGGGCTGATACTGTACTCTGCAGGAGGGGGTGTGGTGGCACGGGTACCTTCTTTCATGTGTTGTGGGGCTGCCCCAAGATTCAACGGTATTGGAGAAGGGTGGTGCAGTGTATGCAGGAGGTATGGGAGGTGGAGATTCGCCCAGAGGCCAAGACGTGTCTTCTCAATATCTGGGAGCCAACGGACCTGCCACTGAAAGGGAGGCTCTGGGTTACGCTCGGACAAATGGTAGCAAAAAGAAACATCGCCAGACTCTGGGGTAGTCCTGATCCACCTAAACTAACAGAATGGCATAGCGATATGGACTGGTGTATGCTACAGGAAAAGACTGTGTATGTGGCGAGAGGGTGTCCCCGAAAATGGGTGGAAGTATGGTCCAACTGGAACGATTTCAGGGGGGGCATCTGCGAGCCTCCGTCCATCACGCAGGCTCGCGCAGAAGATATGTAAGGATCCTAACGACCATGTGGTTCCAGGTGCTTTAGAGTTGGGAAATATCATTGCATCGTCAGTACAGAGGTGAACTTACTGTGCTCAACGAGATGACCGTGCTGGTTGGGTGGGGGGGATTTGTTCGATTGTTGGGGTTCATTTTACGATATTCTTGAAACATGTCTCATGTTTATGGCTATAAAAAAAGGAAAATCAGACCTTCACTATCCTTCTCTAAACCGTGTGGCACCTGCACTTTACCACGGCGCCGTGCCCCCGGGATGACGGCAATGGGCTGTGTAATATCTGAAGCAATGCATGTGTTACGTACTGCGAGGCCAGCCCGAGGGGTTGCAGGCTGAATCTGTGTATCATGGAAGATCACAATAAAGGTCTTTAAAATTATTATTTTTTTTAAATAATTAAGCAGTGCTTCCAGTTGGAGATCTCTGTGCCTTTAGATGAGCAACTGCCAAGAAGCGTGGCTGTGCGGGCTCCATTTTTACTGCACTAGCATAACTGTTTTTTGTTTTACAAACGCAAACTCGCAAAGTGGAATTTTGTTTTGTGTGAAATAGAATGCAAACGTCCCTGGCTCGCTGGGCGTTTACTCTCACAGTGTGGAGGTAATTTTTGTGTTTTGATGTTCCTGACAAAGTACCCCAGAACATCCTCCCTAAAAAATGGTAGACGATTAGAAGTGCTTAAAGCGAAGGCGCAATGTCCATCGAGCCATAGATCTAGCAGCTCAACCATAGGAACATGATGGTTCCACCAATTCTAAATTGAACTGGCAAACCAGGACTTTGGCGGACACGTTACTCCACCAAACTCAAATGAGGCCCGAAGTCTCATTATTTAAACTTTCATGTTGATGAGCGCTCCTTTCGCATTATTTGATCCTTCAGATTATGCAACACTAAAATTATAAAAGGTTGCTTCCAAACTTCTTTTCTGAAAGGTGGTTTCACCAAACTATCGGATTGTTTGAGTTTTATCTAGGGAAGGTTTAACTTAATAAAGGTTAAAACGGCCTTGTAAGATGCAAATAATGCTCAATAACTAACCAGTATGTGATTTAGAGATTCCTTAAACTTAGTAAATAGTAGAGTTTCCATTTGTAGCAATACATAGTCCCAGTGGATAGATTGCTGGCTTCCATAATGTGCTCTTGGAACCTTTTGTTCAAAGCAAGACCTTGTTAGTCTCGCCCTTTAGGTAACAAACCTGCAAACTGTGTCAAGATGGTTGATGGCGAGGCAATCATCCTTTTCTATCTCTTATTTAAGTTGAAGTTTTGGGGATAGGCCAAAGAGTTTGTAGTACTGAGTATATGGCCAAGGTTGAACTGCCACACCAGCATTGGAACCACCCTGTTCAACAAGTAAAATCTCTGTGGCAAAACTTCCAAAATCATTGGGTAGCCTACCACTCCACTAAATTAAAATGCTTTCACATTTATGAGCAAAACACCTTGTCGGCAAGTGTTTATATTTACTCACAGGTCTCTGGAAACCTTTCTGATGATGAGGGCGGCTGTTTATAGGGTTATATAAGAATGTATTTATTTTCATCTTGTTGAGGACCTGCTAGTACATGGTGTTGGTTTGATGCGGTGTCTGTTGTAACATGCTTGCACTGAATGTTTATATCACAGCCGGTCTATCATTCCCTGTTGCACCAGCTTTTTGCTGCATCAATGTGCTTTTTATAACAGTTTGTTTGTTAATGTATAAACATTTTTGACCTGACATTTCTTATATTAGGCTGTTGGTTCCCTCCATTTATTTTTACAGGCGCCTGATTCACAGAGGTTTCATATTTTTACAATCCTAGGCAGAACAGCTCACCGACTGGTCATGGCCGTGTCATGTTTTATGAGACATATTTTAGGGTGACCGAGCTCTGTCTAAAGCATGCATGTGAACTAGCATGTAAATTTGAGCCTGTCCTGTATAGATGTACTTTTAGAAGTTTATATGCGACTGAGGTCTCTTCTTTTGAGTCAGGAATTTTATTAATTCAGTAAACTGACAAGTAAGCCAAGCATAAGCCAAGAATAATGTGTAGTCAGCTGGAGTGTGGCAGACTTCAGCCGATTCCATCTTGGAAGCATTTAGAAGGTGATCTCCGCTTACAGAATTAGTTGATTTGGGTTCCTACAGATCTGAATCGTGTGGGTCCCTAAGTGTTCTGGGAAGGCTTTAGGCAGTAGCCAGTGCTCCCTGTAATCTTGCTAACATACCCCAGTGGGGCCTATGAGGTTTGTCACTGTTCAGGACAACTTATCCACTCTGAATGCAGACATTGGAGAGTTCATCTTGCAGTGTTTCAGAATACACAAGGAATGCTACCCTCTTTCCTAGACCACGTTTTCTTTGACACTACTAGATGGGCTGTTTCAGTTGGTCACTGCAGTTTTTCGAGACGCCCTCTTGTAATTATAGGGGAGGCACACATGTGGGTAGCAGCCAGGCTTTTGAATTTAAATAAGTTGATTTAGAACAATCAAGTCATAACTAAGTGGAGTGGCACATTTTGTAATTCAATTTGTTTTTCCTGCAAAACAATTATTTTGCATTATTTAATCCTGCTTGGAGCATTATTAAATAAACTTTTATCAGGAAAATTGCTCATAATGATCGTGTATATATGTGTGTGTGTGTATATATGTAAATGTGTGTATGTATATATGTGTGTGTGTATATATATATATATATATATATATATATATATATATATATATATATATATATATATACACACATATACACACACACACACACACACACACACACACACACACACACACACACACACACACACACACACACAGTAGCTGAACAGACTAAAGTAGAAATTTTGGAAATTTTGAAATTTTGTGAAGATTCATCAAGCGGAGACAAGGTATTGGCAAAACAAAAAACTCTCTTCCTATAGAAACTAGATCCTAACTATAACTGCCTACTGGCGACCGCCAGTAGGTAATATATAAATATAATATATATTACCATTATTAGGGGAATTATTTCTGAAGTATGCAGAGCAACATTAAATATTGCAAAATAATTGTGTTGAAGTACTGTATATTTGAAAATGCACACCATGGCTCTGATGCCGTTCTTTTAAGATAAAAAATTGAAAATTTAGAGATTGGTTAATATCCATGCATAGACCTTGTATAATCCAAGTTGGGTCTCCGTGAATTTCAGTGTTTAATGCTCCCTAATGTTGGCTAGGAATGTCGGATACCTAGAAATTTCGCAAAATCAAACATTTGAGTGCAATAACGAAGCTTACAAATTATTTTCGTTCATATCTGTTCAGATTTAGATGCCCCTGCAAAGTTTGAAAATTCAAAGGCAGTAACCTGTATTGAGATTTTGGGTGGGATGTTTTACAGGTTTCTGCATGAGTTTGATGTCCGAAGCTTACTTTTTATTCTTCCCGAACATATTTGGAGACTGGGTGGGGGATTCTTGTCGATCTCTAAATCAAGTGTTTACGTTTCCTTACCCATTTGGTTTTGTTTTGGAGGTAGAAGGATAAGGGCAATAATAACAGTGAGGCTACGCTTGTAAGGAAACGCCACTTTCTTATGGCGCAAATGCATATTTCCACTGGGTTCTGCTTTCGAATTAAATTGCAACATTTGTATTCGCTGTTTCCCGGAGTTGAACTTTCTGTAGTTACCTGAGTCTGTTGATTGATAATTGTGAGAAAAGTAAAAAATTAAAATCTGTTCCTTGCATTAAGATGATTATAGTCTTCAAGGGTGGTTCCTGCAGAAATGCTGATCATGTGCCTGAAATCCTTGTTGTGAGCTGCAGGAGTGACTGTGATGGCCATTGAGCAGTCTGCAGTGAGGTAACTCCAGGCTTTCGTTTCCACCCTTGCAGCCCGTACGCTTGGCTCCTGAGCGGGAGTTCATCAAGTCGATGATGGCGATCGGGAAGCGGTTAGCCACTCTGCCCACCAAGGAGCAGAAGACCCAGCGGCTCATCTCTGAGCTGTCGCTGCTGAACCATAAGCTTCCGGCCCGGGTCTGGCTGCCGACTGCCGCCTTCGATCACCATGTCGTACGAGTGCCCCACACCCAGGCCGTGGTGCTGAACTCCAAGGACAAGGTAGGTCCTGTCTGAGCGGGCTCTAATCCTCTTGGAAATTGAGAAGATTATCTCCATCAGGCAGGAGCTTTGTGCCACCAAGTTCAATGGAAAATGCACACTCACTGGGATTACAGAGGATTGGGATAATGCCTGTCAGGGTGGCTGGTCATGGGCTGTGCAAGGGAAGCTTGAGATGGCCTGCAGGGGTACGGGTTATGCATGACTACAACATTGGAGAAATGTCGTTTGTATTTGTAGTATATATTTCTTATCCTCACGCTGCACAAATAACCCAGGTGTTGCATGTTATGGAAGCACACTGGAGGGTGTGCTCTCTGTAAATATGGGCAGCTCTGGTAGACGTCTGGAAACCTTAAGAGAGATAAATCTCAGGGAAAATAGCTATAACAATAGGGATTTGTGCAGAGTTGTCATTAGCAATGTTTATTTATGTCTCAAGACCTTTAATTGGAGCAACTACAATTCATGGGCTGCAAGATCCACCTGCCCTGTTGCGTGACACAGGTGCGTCTGTCCCAGAACCCCCAGGTCTTCTGCGTGTGTGCTGGATGGGTTAATAATGGGGTCCAATACCTGCTCTGAATTGAGGTCAGATGGGGCCTGTGTCTGTAGTCCTAGTTTCATTCAGCCTCAATGTTCACGTTTCTTTAACCGTTTGAGCCTCTGTCCTGCATATAAGATATTGTTTGTTCTTCTAAGTAGAAAAGCAGATATAAGCAGAAGTTTCATCCAGCCAGGACCGATTTTCCAGCCCCAGTCCTCTGTTTGTACAGAATAGTCAAAGCCATGCCAAGCCAAATGCTCCATTAACCTTGCCCACGTCACCCACAGCCCTGCACTTTCCAGTGGCACGTTTGTGTCCACATTAGGAAAGTAATCTTTTGGTCTAGGGCGGCAGTACTGACATACCTCGATTTTCTCGAACTCTTGAAGTTGCACTAGGCCGCCTTAAAGCAGTCATAGAGGCAAGTGGTTCTTTTTAGCCTCAGACAGGCGCCTTTACCCAACACTAAGGCCGCCTTGAAACACTCATTAACTGTAGTCAGAGGACTTTATCCATGAATACCGATGGCTTCTCTCATTTGCAGTCGAGCTCCAAGCTTTTGCCTTTTTTAAGTCCATAAAAATAAGTAGTTGTCTGAGAATTGCTACCTGGCAAAATATTTTCCTCTAGAAAGCACAAAACGGTCGCCAACCAGTGCATTTCGTATCCCAGTTTGCAGTACAAAAATCCATTTTGTTTTGCTGCACACAGAGCAGTTTGAATAAGATGCAGCGGCTACCTTAAAACGTCAGTGAAATGTATAAAAATGCAAACTGAAATAGTGCGTATTTGACCAGATGAGATTTGTAGCCAATATGTTCCTCTGGGTGCTTAAAACATTCCCACAAACCTCATTCCTGAATTTAGACTGATTGTGCACCCCTGAGCAGCTGCTACAATGTTCGTGTATGCTTTGCTTAACCAAATGGTCTTCTGCCCAGTTCTGCTTAATAATAAAAAATGACTGCCATGTAAGCTGCCAGCTATGCCACATGTACAGCAGTCGGGTAACCACGCAGCACTTTTAGGTGAGGCTTCAGCAGTGAAGCTGTGTCTGTTGATCTATTGTTGGCACGTCTCTAAAATGGATGAAGAGTGGGCTCTGGCGCCACCCAGAGGAGAATTACTCTCTTCATGCTGTTGCCTGATGCATCATTCCACCTTCAGTGGAGTTCTTGCATTGCATGCATGAGGGGCTGTTTTAGTAGACTAAGTTATCACTTGTTAAATGATTTATCTCAAACATGCGTTATAGATTAAAAGAAATCATTTAGTTTTTTACAATGCAACAGGCTATTTTCTTGTTTTAGCCTTGAATCATGTGTAAGTCACTTACACGTATGTTCACTTGCACACAGGCACTCAACTCATTCTTGCTGCTTTGAACTAAATACCGATTGGCAGAGGACATTGGTCCAGTTTTAATGTGACAACAATGAAAACTCTGATTCACAAACGCAGTTTCCAGTCGTTAGCACGTTAACGACAGGCCTTTGGGCATTGGAGAGCGTGTTACTCCTAGAACAAGACTGCTAGTTTCTCCCACTTTGTTGTGGCGCATTGCCCAAAAGTGTTCTATAGCCCTCCAAGATCCCTGCCCAGTGATTCCCAATTATTGGCTCGAGTAAACCTGTGATGCTATCCTGGACGACAGCCCTTTGGCCTCATTATCCATCTGTTCTTCATCCCCATCATTCTGGGACTGTGGTGGGAACACTTTTCAGGAAGGTCAGATGTAAAGCATTAGGACTGAAATGCCGGGTGTTTATTCTCCCTTGGGCCTTTGAAACACCTTCTTATATTCCCACTATTTCAGAGATGTAGAGATGACGGTGGATTTTACTAAAGGGAAGTATTCTCTGCACATTTTCATCCAAAGAACATGCTTTGACTCCCCCCCCGCTATGATACTTTGATGAAGAAATGTACACACTGTATAATGTTAAGAAAGACCACATGGAGGCTGACCAACCCAACTGACATGGTTTATGTGGAGGGTCAAAAGACGCATGACCCCACTGGCATATAACCACAAAAGACAGCCGAAAAGCCTTAACCTTCCCATGGGGTTGTCTGCCTTGTTACAATGATTTACCTCCCTATAAAATACACTCTGAGCCAACACCACCCATTCTCACTATACTAGGCATGTTCTGTCCACTGCCAGCGTCCTAGACCACTTTCTGTGGACAAACCTACAATTGGTGGTCCTGCACCATATCAAACTTGTGCTCCATAATATATTTGACTTTGGAATGCAAAAAAAAGCCAGAAACTGTGCGTAAAGCGGCAGTCCTGAAGCAGGGAAAGAATATGGCATGAATCAGAAGGAGAATGAATGGACTAGATGTGTCATAGTTTGTGTGACCTGATTGAGTTCTGAAGCTAAAATTATACACTTTTGTTTTTGTGGCTTTTGCATCCCATGATTTGAACAACAATTCCCTATTTCCCCCAGGCTCCATATCTGGTGTATGTCGAAGTACTTGAATGTGAAAACTTCGAGACCTCGGTGGTACCTGTCCGTATTCCAGAGAATCGCATCATGAGCACGCGCTCTGTGGAGAACCTTCTGGACTGTGGGATAACCCATGAGCAGAGGGCCAGCAGCTTCACCACCGTTCCCAACTACGACAATGACGACGAAGCCTGGTCTGTGGATGACATTGGGGAGCTCCAGGTGGAGGTGAGCGTGGAATGTTTCGAGTCTGCGCTAGAGAATTAGGAGTAAAACCTTTAGAAACATCATTGAGGTGGTGTAGTGATCTTTATGGAGAAGGATGAAGTCAGGTGAGGTGCCCGATGAGGTACAAAGGTTTAAAAAGAATTCTTTAATAAAAAGAGAACATAACAGATGAAAGGAGTGTAGTACATTACAACAAATATATGACATTACAACATGCACAAGCTAGAGCGCAAAGGAGGTTAAACAAGACCGTTGAACACCAGGCTACTGTGGCCCTTCCCCTATACTGTCCTGAACTATTCACAGTGGTTTATGGCATGATTTCTGGATTAGGTTCAGGAGAATGGTTCCCTCCCCGACATCCCTGGCAGTCCGTCTTTTTTCTGCTTTATAGTTTAAGCGGCGCCTCTCGACGTCCTCCGCTTCTCCCAAACTGTTCCAAGGGGTTTCCGTGTTCACGAGCTTCTGTAAACGGAAAGGAGTAATTTTAATGGCTAACTCATAATTTAGGGTTTAATTAATCTGCTACATGTGCAAAGGCTGTTGTATAGGCCAGGCAGAATTGGGCGTTGATGGCATGTGAGAAGGGCGAAAAGGGCAGTCCGCTTTGGGGGGGGGGGGGCATCTAAAAGCATAGAGCTTTATGCTTTAGTGCCAGTAATTAATGCGCCGTTGAAGAAATAGTGGCTGTATAGATCTTGCTGAATATGTGCGAAGGATGCTAGTTGATGCTGTGGTAGATAGAGGTGATAATGTTGGGGGGCAGTGGGGTTAAGAATTATTTTTATTGAGCAGTGGGGAACCTCTTGAGCTGAGGCCTAAAATTGTATTGATCGTACTTAACACTGCCGGTGAGGTGAAGGCACAGATTTAAAACAGTCTGCCTCCTGAACAAGGACTTCAGCTTCAGAAATAGTGCTTCATTACAGCTGCACAACAAAACCTATGGTATGTCTCCTCTCGCCCTTTTCACCTGCCAGCCTCCAAGAGGCCAAAGCATGGGGGCAGCTCGAGGAAGCAGTGAACTGTACTTTAACTACATAAGTTTAAAAGAGTAATGTTAATGGTTGCTTCAGTCCTAAAACAATTAACACAAGTGGGCTAGATTTTACATCGTGTTTTGCTCGTCTTAGTTGTTGTAGAAAAGGTTAATTAAAGAAATACCCGTAAGCTTTGTTTTTTTTTTTTCACAACCAATTTTATTGAGCAAGTGAGCAATAAAATCGTGGCACCCCACATGCCGGAGATCACCACAACAATACCGGTACAGTAAATCATATGAGTAGCAAACGTCCAAGTAGGCATCAAGAATAGGCTCAGTATGAAGAAACCCCCAGCAAGCTTTGTTTTTTACCACCAATTTTTTATTACATCGACATAAGTCTTTTTACCTAACTCAAGTAAGACATTATCTTGTTAACCAAAGTGCTTTAAAAAATATTTTGAATTTAGTCAAAAATGATTTAATCTAAATATTGTGTAGCAGTCTGTGTATGTTATCAGTTAGTAAAACTGCAACATATACAAAGTGAAACTGGCATACAAAATGCATCTCTCATCAAGCGGATGCATGCAATAATAAGTCTCGATCACACACTTTATTCGGACATGTGCTTTGTGCATGTGGAAATCTCGAGATCGGATTATTTCTCTTATTCTATTTCTGGACAGTTCTGTAGCTAATCAAATTCAAATTTCAAATGCTTTATTCGGTATATAAAATATAACCATATAGCAGACAGAAAAATAAAAGTTATACATTATAATGCTTTTAAGAATACAGTTGCCATACTAAACAAGGGCATGAACTATATCTCCACAAATAGGGTAAATGTAAACATTTTCTAAATGTGCAAAATGTGCAATATTTCAATCATGACATCTTGCGGGTAGTTGATTACATTAGTTCCATAGGACGTTTAAATATAATGTCGGAATACACAATCCCAGTTTTTAGAGTGTAAAATTAAAAAGACACATATAAATGGCATTAGTACAAATTTCATATTAGATATATAGTTTCTAATTCTAAACATTCTGTTAAAATAATATATATAATGATTATACAGATTTCATCTTAAATAAGTGTTCAATTTGGGTTTTAAAAAATACAGTATTAAAAACCAGTACAGACGACAATATACAAACTTGTTAAAATTACAGAGGGATCATATTGTTCTAAATCATATAACGATCGATTTCCTTCTGGAAACGCATTTTAAAATATAGGTAGCTACATAGAAACATATATCCGTACTATTCAATTCAAACATTAACCGCAGGGCATCTGTAGTAGTTCTTTTGTTATATTTTAAAAACATAGGCTTTAAATATAATTTCCTAAAGGAGATATAAAATTTACAGAAGAGCATAAAGTGGCAACTACTCTGTTTGGATGTCCCGTCGCATGGGCAGGGCAAAACGCTGTTCCTTCCAGTATGGGGAAAAGACACAAGATGGTGCACAGTGCCTAATCTCAGCCGTGTCAATACGAAACGATGGGAACTTCTAGTGACAGTTATCAGGTATTGCTGGAGGCCTTCTTTTAGCGTTATATTCTTTATAAAATGCATATGTACATTGACTTGAATATCTGGCGGCCCTAGCCTTCTCTGCATTTTTCAGAAACAGGTCTTTTAGCTCTTTTTTTGGGAAAGGGACACCCAATTCCGGATTCAGAAAAGGGTCAAAGTCAAAAACTGACTTGAACCAAAACCGGATGTGCCTAAACCAGGGGA
The DNA here is from genome assembly GCF_964263255.1 of Lissotriton vulgaris. NCBI lineage: Eukaryota > Metazoa > Chordata > Amphibia > Caudata > Salamandridae > Lissotriton > Lissotriton vulgaris. Next base: position 95,823,249 of record NC_141700.1, read on the forward strand.
TACGCATGCATTGTTCCAGTTTTAAGCAGTCTTTAATAACCGTTTGGGTGAATTCGGTTTCGGCTTTGGACCATGTAGACCTCCATAGGGAAAGTGGGCGTAGTGCGGCTAAGTCTCCAATATAGGGTAAGCCTACTTCCCGATGTGTGATCTCAATGGAAGCAGATGCCAGGGTACATAATAAGCGATTTAAAAAATGATTTTCCTGATGTTGAATCAGCTTACAGCTGTTAATGTTATGTCCCCACTCTCCAGCCCCGTACAGTGCAGATGACAAACACCTCACAATGTAAATAGGGATAATTTCTTTTATTCTGCGGGTCCCCAATTTAGTTGCGAATCTAAAAACACTGTTGGTGTTCCTGGACATTTTTAACTGTACACACTCGTTCGCTGGTCCATCCCCCATCTCCAGAGAAAGTTATCCCTAAATAGCTGAATTTCTGAACGGGTTCTAACCTGACATTATCTAAAAAGAAGGTCCTATTTTGTTTGGTAGTTTTCCCACATGCCATTGTGAACGTTTTACCTTTTAATAATTACCAATTTCCGTTTAACTATAGATGTAGAAAAGTTGTCAATGAGGTGTTGCAAACCATTTTGAGTACGCGATAAAAGGACCGCGTCGTCTGCGTAAACTGAGTTGGAATGGGCTTGCCATCGATAAATTGCGCATCCACAGCGGTCGTTCTAAGTATCGCATCTATCTCATTAATAAACAAGGAAAACAGAAGTGGTGCTAAGACGCATCCTTGCCTTATGCCTCTGTTAACTTTAAAATAAGGGGTGCACTAGCTGGCCATCCCATAACGTACCTTGCATGTTAGTGTATCATATAGTCTGGCAAGGAAATATATGATCTCTTTGGGTGCACCCTTGTCTATTAGATTGGGCCATAAAAGTGAGTGTTCGACCAAATCAACAGCAGAACTTAGGCCGGCAAAACATAAAAAAGGCTTCCTTCCTTAACTGTTGTATATTTATTGATAATAAGGTCAAGGTTGATGCATTGCTCCATCGTACAAATCCCCCTCCTGAAACCATACTGTACTGGTGATAAAAGAGATTCCTCTTCTGCCCACGTTTCCAGTCTGTCTAAGAGAACTCTACTTAGTACTTTTATCGATGAATCAAGGAGGGAGATGGGTCGATAGTTGCATGCCTCTGACCTTGAGTCCTTCTTAAAAAGTGGTACAATAATTGATTGGCCCCAAGTCTGTGGAAGTTCAAATTCAATTGCAGCATTAAAAAAGCGTGTTAGGATGGGTGCCCATAAGTCCATTTCATGTTAGTATAGGTCGGTACACCATCCGGTCCAGGGGCCTTACCACCATTGCTCTTCTCAAGTCCTGCCTGAACCTCATTCAAGGTAATGGGTAACGGAATGGTCGGCCGTAGGCCAGAAGTGTCTAAAAACAATTCATCTGAATTAAAAACCTTAGAGAAATGTTCTATCCATGCTTTACAATTGACATTGGAAGTTACTACCGGTATAGTGTCATTCTTTAGAAATGGGCAATTAATTGTCTCCCACAGGAGTTTGCTATTTTTAGTAGCTGCAGCCATGTCTAAATTTTGCCATGCCTCGTCTTGTAACAGTTTTTTCCTTACTGCTAACATTGCTTTGTAAACATGCCGCTTTTCCCTCATTTGTTCCGGGTCTCTTGGTTTTATTAGCAGCGCATGTTTTAGTGAAGACAAGGCTTCTGAACAATCTTTATCAAACTGGCCCGATTGTTTGGCTCTATGTTTGTGGTTCTTACCAGTCAATAAACCCTCTATTGTTAAATTGATCTTATTGATCATGGATAACATGGTTACAGGGTTAGTCACATCTTTGAGGCAATAACTTATTTCGGGGCTGCATTTGGCATTTACCTATGCTAGGAGTTTATTAGGGTTGATTTTAGCCCACTTAATTCTTGGTCCATTTGGTCTAGAGGCCATGATTTCCTGTGTCCGTTTACTGTAGGTTTGAGTTTTAAAACCCCAGCCAAGTACTGTCAGTGAGATACTATTGTGGTCACTCACTGCTTGCTCCTCTATCCATAAGTCACAGTACGCAGTACCACTCGAAACTAGTATGTGGTCAATGTTGGAATTGGAGTTCCTACCTTTAAATGTTGGACACCTAATGTTGCCCCTCTTTTTAGAACAGTCCTAGAGTTCTAAATCTAGTTTGGCGGCTAAACTGTTCAGTGCCAGCCCGTATGTGTCATGTGGAAAATGGTTGTAAGTTATGGTACTTCTATCCTCATGATCATAAATTGTACCGCAGAGCCCCTTCTGGGCATCTACGCAAACTTGCAAATTAAAATCTCCTACCCAGAGTATGACTGGGCAATCTCTATGGTCTACAAGAAGTTTATCTATTGCTGTTTCTATGTCCTGTACCACAAAATCTCTACTGGCATTAAAAATGTTATTATAAAAATTAACAATCACTAAATCATTAGTTTTTTGGTGCTCAAGACAGATTATAAGTGCGTAAGGGCCAACATCGATGCGTTTACCTAGTTTAAATTCTGTAAGCCCAGTAGAAATCAGGGTCAACAAACCACCCTTGGTCCTGCCAGCAACGGAATCTTCGGCATTTATATAAAAGGATGTGTAACCTTCGACGGTAATTTGATCTCTGTGCCATGTCTCTTGGAGACATATTATGTCATGCCCTTGGGTGATAAAATTTTTCCAAAAAGGAGTATTAAATTTACTATTTATACCTGCTATGTTCCAGGTTATAATGTTCAATCCATCTCCAGTTTCATGTACTGGTTGATGTAGAAGTGGTAACCTGGGACTAGTTGTATGGGTGATATCAGTTACAGGCACATAGTTGTATTTTAATACAACATTTGCCTCTATACTAGTAATTGTTTCCGACCCGCTTTGGTTTCTATCCAGGTTGATGGGGGAGTCTACATTGTGGGCAATATCTTTCGTGATATTTCTTCTGTTATCTGTTTTTCCCTCAATGGGATGTTGGTATAGCATATCCACATCCTGCCCAACTTCATGGCCTTCTTCTTGCCCCTCTTCCTGGCCATCATTTAAATCTTGAACCGCTTTGGGTGTTTACAAATACGCTCCATGTTTCGTACCCCTACCCAACGTACCCTCCTAACATTTAGTATCTCTGTACTAGAGATGGGGGGGAAGAGTTCTATTAGTATTAAGCCAGTAAATGACTTTATTCTTCAAATCCCTGTGTTTCCAGTTTCTCTGTTCCAATCCCGCGAACTCCCACCATGATAATTGTGTAGGGTACTGCTTCGGGAGGGAGGTTTACACAGGGAACTCGTTGGGGGATATGCATGTTAGTCATTAAGCCCTGCCCCTTGGACTGATTTTCGGCTGTTTGAACGCGCGGCTCAGGTTGTTTCTTGGCCGTAGCACCTGTCCTCGCAGCTTTATTTCTGGCAGACCCCAGTAAGTTACTGTCTGACATACTTTTATTTACGGTGGTTTTGGCCAGTTTGGTAACTGGTAGTGCAGTAGTGTTAGTTTGCATCGTTACGCTATTACTACTAGGGACAGTGATTGGTGGGACAGTAGTAGGTAGTGAGGCCATTGAACTCTTTAGAGCTGTTATAATATCTAGTCTGGTTGTATTTCCAGAAACTAAATTTTCCAGATGATCTAATTTGGAATTAATCATCATTTTCGTCCTTTCAATCAATGGTAGCATCAGCGATCTAACCAGCTTTTCCATTTTCTCTAGAAGCCTCTCTTCACTACAACCTTGGGTGACCAATTGGGGTTTGTCAATAACTACTAAAGGTGAACTAGGGGGCTGCACAGGCTGTCGAGGAACCCTTTGTACTTTTTACGCCTCTTTACTGTGGCTTCCTTTGGTGGGGTAACTCCTTTTTCTTTTGCCTCGTGGGTCAGTGGTACTAATATTACTAATATTAGTAATCTCTAGTGTCACGGTGTTAACGTGTGCGGGATTCACAGATGTAGGTGACAACAATGCTGGAATAGGTGATAGGGGTGGTGAAACACAAGAGGCACGAGAAGCCAGACTAGTTGGTGTTGAGTTTAGTAATGAACATGCCTCGGCGTTATCGATTTCCCCTTGTGTGAGGCTAGATACGGGACTCAGGATGACTAATGGTGTGTTGCTTTGAGCTGGTTCGGGTGTAACAGATGATCCAATCTCACCAAGAGAGGAACGTTTCCCTGTCAGACGATCTAACGACAAACGTTTCTCTACTAGCGGTTTCTCTTTCTCTATTACCACTTTGGCCCGTGTCGGAAATTGGTCGATAGTACCAGTTGCCACCCCCCAGTAGATGCAATGGTGACCTTACGGTCTTTCCTAAGTGACCGAACCATAGTACAACAGAGAAACCGATATAAATTAGCACACGGTATATAGGTAAGGGAACGAGGTACAAGTACCTATATAGTATATGCAGAGTCCTGCACGACAGAGGGGTTGCCCAGCCCAGCCTCCTCTGGCCTCTGAGGGCCTAAGAGGGCCCGCCCTTTGCCCGGGCTTAGCCCGCGAGCAGTCACGCGACGTGGGAAAAGGTGCCGTAATTTCTGCGCCGCTTGGCGCGCTAATCCCAGGCGGGATTGCAGTCTCCCCCCTCCGCTCGGCGGCCTCACTGAGGTGTCCTGAGTGCGAGGCGGCGGGAGGCGGGAGGCGAGGTGAGCAGGTTGATGTGGGCAGCGTAACCTACACGAACAGATAGCCAAGTCTTTGGTAGGAGAACCAAAACAATACATCTTCAGATAGAAAGATATTTATCTCATATGAGCATTTGTATTACGTTGCTGGTTGATCCATGTTCACGGTGGCATTCCTAACATTACTTACTATGTATGTATAATGATTTATGCCAAGGTCTTGCAATGGCCTGAACAGGGTAGTTTTCCGAAAATGCTGATAGAGCACCGAAATATCTATAAATTGTCAGCCATTTTATTATCACTTGTTTTGAAAGAGTGGATTGTTCTCTGTTTTGTTTTGTTCTCTATTTTGGGCTGAAATACAGTGAGTGGTGTTATTTCTTCTGGTGATTATCACAATTTGGTGGAGCAGGTGATAAGATTGTGATTTTGTTTCAGAAAGTAATAGATTGGAACAGTTATTTATGCCGGCCCCACTTGTTTAGGTCAATCTGATTTATGTTAAACAGGTATATTTGTAAACTCATTAAATGATTCAGTCATTGCATACAATTTCTTTTAGAAACCACAGTAACAATGGTAGACAAGATTGTGTTTTCCTTACATGAAGGATTTAGGACTCCATTAAGGTTTACTTTAAATGAACGGTGGTATACCAACCATAGAGGGTATCTGTTGAATTACTACCCTTGTGCTTTTCCCTAACCTCTAGGATGTAAGAGGAAACTTACCCCACACGTGATTAATTGTGTTTCAGAATGGGCGAATTGTATTCAAACTAGCCTATCTCAGGCCAAAGTGTTTGTATGACACAGACCTCCTGGCCACATCCCCACTGCCTGAATAAACAAGGAACCCAAGGTGCATTTCAACCCTATTGTGTTGTATAATAGTTGATTTGTAGAGCACTTCATACCTCAGACGAGGTGTTGAAGTGCATAGTGGCTGGTAGCATGTGATGTCGTAGAATGTACTTGGTTGGAAGAATGTTGAATTCCATTGTTGCCTACATGAGTAGTGGTTTTATGTTGTTCGTGATGGACAGAGCGGTGCTGTAATCCTGAATTCAGTCACTGCACATAAGCACAATGTGGAGCAAAGAGATTTGTTCTAAATTATTGTGCACGGTTGGACAGATATGTTATGTTGTAAAGTGTTGAAGAATCTTGCTTCTTTGTTGAATATGATCCTGTTCCATACTTTTTCATCATCCTTTGTATGGGAGGAGACCGGTTTTACTAGCCTGGTCAGTGAAGTGTAGGCCACAGTAAGTCTTTAGATACCTAACAGGAGGTCACTCAGCCAGGCAAAGCTTGCCAGAGATCAAAATGTGATGGGAATAATTGACCTCTGCTTCTCAAATCCTGCAAATCAGCTTAGTATTGTCTTTCATATTTAACTCAACTCTGCCATTCTTGAAGCCCAATCTTATTAAAAAAAGATCCCGCATTTAGACTGCATGAACAGGCTTGCCTCAACAGCTAGGCTACATGCAATCTGCGTCAGATAAGGGGAAGGTCATAAAGAAGCCGAACATTAGGAGAAATGTTCACATAGATAGCGGCAGTGGTTTAAAAGGGTTTGGTCAAGTATATTTCCTCAGCACTTTTTGTTTTCCTGAAGGGTGTTCAGTATGTCCAGAAGTGGACCACTTAATGCACTTAGACCTCAGGGTATACTTTATTGATGCGGTCATAATGCTTCTTGGATGACTTGCGGTCTAGTGTAATGAGAAAGTGCGGGCAGGCAGTTTTTAGGCGGGATTGGACTGATTTGTGTCAAGTGAGTTCACTTGTGCAATGGCACGCTGAAACCACATAATTATGAAACGGTGCGCTTAGGATTACCAGACATTCAGAAGGGCATGTTCGAGCACTTCCGTAATAGTATTCTCCCGACTTGCGGTTGGTCTTTGAGTGTCCGCTGTGAACCTTTCAAATGCAGACCACTCATTCTTCTGACCCAGGTGTTTTGTTCTCTTAAACTCCTAATGTGTGTTCTGGACAAAGTCCACTCCTAAGCTACACATGCATTCTGATTAATCTGCACAAACCTACCTGTCTTGTATGGTGGAACCAATCCCTTTCTTTCTGTGCAGCTGCCCGAGGTCCACACCAACAGCTGTGACAATATTTCACAGTTTTCCGTGGACAGCATCACCAGCCAAGAAAGCAAGGAGCCGGTCTTCATCGCTGCTGGAGATATCAGGTGAGAGCCCAAGTGGGTCGTCTGCCCCATGTGTATGACTGAAGGACATCCTTGCAGCTACCACAAGTCATCTGGTTACCCACTGTAAAACAGGGCAGACAACGTTGGCACTGAGTTGACCACACACATGGGTGACCTGAACCTTGTTTTCTATAAGGCTCTGTCTGAAGCAGCCTGGATGAAACTGTTGAGCCAGTAGTACCTTAAACGGCATGCTAATGGCCTCCATTGACGGTGATGGAGTTCTCTGTAGTGGTTATGTCTTCAAGCAGTGAGCCTTGTATGGATGCAATGGTCTTTTTTGTGGCAGTGCAATCCAGCACAGACACAGAATGATTAATGCCTCATCTGCTAGTCTTGTCTGCCTTCCATAGTGTATGTGTGCATTATATAATGTTTTCTCTGTCTGGAAAACTGGTACGAATCATAGAAGGTGATATGATATGGCAGCACCGCCTTCACATGGTCACTGATTAGAGGTAGAGAAGGGAGAGCAAAGCGTAGGGCGTTACAGATGGGAAACCTGCTACAGTGAGGGTTTTCGTTGACCTAAGGTTTTCAGACCAGAGGCAGTATGTTTGTTGCAAAAATGTGAAGTAATAGTTTACAGCCTAAACGGGGCACAAGGTGAAGAAAAACACTGTTCTTATTAACTTTGAATTGGTGCGGGAGATTGATGAATGACAGAGTACATACTAACAATGCCCATTTTTTCATTACAATGTTTTTTCAGTTGTTATTGTGCTTTACCCTTTTAGACGACGTTTGTCCGAGAACCTTGCTCATGCGCCAACAACGTTTCGAAGAGATCCTGATGACCCATCCGCAGTGGCTCTGAAGGAGCCCTGGCAGGAAAAAGTCCGGTAGGTGTTGCCTGTCAAAACAGAATTTTTGACCTCCTCTTCTAGGACACACAGTGAAGATTTATTCCTCTTAAATTTGAGGAAGGAAAGGCATAGACATGTCAAAGGGGAAACAAAAGCGCTCCTGGGTATTCCTGTTCTAAGTATCTAGAGCATACTGGAATCTCTGGGCTGTTGATACATATTCTATTTATCAATGAGAAAATTGGCTCAATTAGTTCTAGGATTTGTGTGGCTGTCACTTTGCATTGATGATGGCTTATGAGATTTTTTCCTAGACATAGCTTTCTGAATCCTTCGGCCTTGTCGCAGTAAATTGTGATTTTCTCTCTTTCTCTACAGGAGGATCCGGGAAGGTTCCCCATACGGGCACTTTCCTAATTGGCGACTCCTCTCCGTAATTGTGAAATGTGGGGATGACCTCCGCCAAGAGCTGCTAGCTTCCCAAGTCCTCAAACAGTTACAGGCAAGTACCTTTGCTCATAACAAGCTTTCTTCAAGTCCAAACCCTTGCAAATTATGGCATACAGAGAAGACCTGGTCGATTTTCTTAGGGTGCATGATGACACATTCTACAGAATATTGAAGTCTAGCTTAGTAATTGCATATCTCTAAATACTGGCTGTTATAGAAATCCAGCCTAGAAAAAATCAGGCTTACACAATGTTCGCCTGTTGATCATTAGATGTCATTCCTACTATTTGGGTTAAAATTATTCCAGGGCCCAAGACTGGAGAATTGTTTTTCCTTTGTTTCTAGCGTTAGAAGTTTAATTGCATGCACAATTGCGGCCATTACAAACCTAGGAGCATAATTCTTCATGGATACAGTAAAGGATGACGTTTTGGGCATGTTCTGAGCATTTTCCTGCATAGGTTTGAGAGACAAGGCAAAAAAATAGGTACATTTAATTTTTGTTCTACTGTAAGTCAGTGAACTTCTTTCAGGGCTAGGGTAAAGTGGTTAATCTTCTCAGATTCAGGGAAAAGTCTAGGGCTGGAGTATGGGTTCGAGACACTTCTCGATTGTAAGTTATCTTGCTTATATTATCAGTTGATCCCAAAGAATACATCTCCAACCCAAGTGATGGATGATGATCTCAGTTTTGGCTCATGTGGAAGTTTAAATCAATCAGTGATTTTATTTCCATGTTCCTCACATATCTAAATCCGGTTCAGTGACAGAGTATTATCAGCATCCATTAGAAACCGTTGTTGATGTAGAGTAATTACCTTCCCTAAAGGTTGTTCATAGTGTTAATAACTTGTAGCGTAATTGATTTGAATACACCTGTCCAATAATTTTTATCAGGGTTCTTGGTAATAATGGTGCAAACGTTAGAGCATGGCTTGCTCCCACTATGATGGGAAACAATGCATTTCAAGTGTATTTTTGACTGTGCAAATGTCTATCTTTTTGGGGGAGTCTGAGGCATAAAGTCTGGTATCCGTTTTTGATCATTAAGAAAGCTGTTGCTTCCAGTTGATGTATGATTAAAGAATTGTCTGACAAAATGCGATTGGAATATATGCTTCAATAGCTGATTTTGCAATTGGGTGAGTGTCATTTGTCAAAGAAGCTTGGTGTATACTACTGAACAAAGATTGTCAGTCCTACCAATGTGACATTGTTCCTCCTCTGTCATGTTGTAGACTTCAATTTCAATTTTCAAAGCTTTATTCAGTGTTTTGTAACAACCATAAAAGCATGCATAAAACATAAAATACAACTTCTATTGCATATTGTACAGTTGCTGAGCATAGAAGTTAAAACAAATAAATTTACAAAAGCAATTCCAAAAATGTGCAAAAAGCTCATTAAAGTGACTTATACTTGTATACAAACGGATCCACGAGTAAAAATTATTAGATTATAAGGCGTGTGCAAAATGTGCTAAAGTAACAAATATAAAGTGAGAAGTGCATATGTTTCTCGATTTCATTTACAATAATTATCTTTATATATAAATGCAAAATTTAAACTTCACAGGTAAAGCTTTTAGAATATAATTGATTTCCTGGCGGCAATACTTTTTAAAATATAAGAAGCCGTAAAAAAACAAATAGAGCTTTCCCATGAAAATAGCAGCTTCAAAGCATTTTTAGTGGATTGAACATTATATTTTAAAAACAATGGCTTCAGATAATATTTCCTTGAAAAGTGATAACATTTACAAAACAGTAATAAATGACAGAAACTTTGCGTGGACATATTGTCACATGGACATACTAAACTCGTGCTTCTCTTCAAGACAGGAAAGGCCACTAAATGATGTACAATCCCTAACCTTAAACGCGTTAGAACAAAACGGTGGGAGGGTATGGTTACATCATCCAGATATGACTGAAAACCGATTGTAAAATGTAAATCTTTATAAACCACAACAGTCGGCTGAGACTTAATTAATTTTCCTCTTGTCTCGTTCTTATGGGCAAAAAATGCTTCTTTAATGACTTTTTTAGTAATTGCAACTGCATACTCAGGTTCGCTAAAAATGTCACAATTAAATAAAAAGCTGTACCAATATCGAATGTAACTCAGCCACGGGATGCGTGAATTGTGGGCGAGCTTAATACAATCTTTCATTATACTTTGTGTGAATGCAGTTTCACGTTTTGCCCAAATAGATCGCCACAGTAAAAGGGGACGGAGTCCTGCCAAATCTGAGATATATTTTAGACCCACTTCTTGGTGTATTATTTCAGAAGAAGCCGACGATGGTACACTTAGCAGGCTTTTAATGAATGTATTTTCGTCTTGCTGTAGTGATTGTTCAAAATGGTGACCCCAAACTCCCGCACCGTAAAGTGCGGAAGATACACATTTAGCATTATATATAGTCACCATATCTCGGACTCTTTGTGCACCAACTTTTGTAGCGAAACGGAAAATGCCATTTACATTCCTACTCATTTTGTGGTGGATGTTATCATATTCCTGTGACCGTTTCCCGCAAAAGTTACCCCCAGGTAGCAAAATGATTTAACTGATTGCCTTTTCAGGCCTTTCCTGATTTAGTTATTGGTTTTCCGCACAACATTACGAATGTCTTTGTTTTATTAATTCGGAGTTTACTTTCATTAATAAAAATAGTAAAATTATCTATAAGAAGTCCAATAGGGGTGCGTGAAATTAAAACCGCATCTTCTGCGTATAATAAAATGGGGACAGCCATGCCCTCAATAGAGGGTGCGTCAGCAGGAATCTGTTTTAGTGTACTATCCACATAGTTAATAAATAATGATAATAAAAATGGCCCAAGTACACATCCCTGACGGATGCCTCTTTTTACCTTAAGTAAGGGAGTACACTCTCCTGCGGGACCATAGCCACTTTACTTGACAACTTCTCGTACACCCTTGCCAAAAAATAGACAATTTCCTTTGGGGCGCCCGTGTCAAGAAGTATCTGCCACGGTATAGAATGATCTACCAGGTCGAAAGCGCTGCTTAGGTCTGCGAAACATATAAAAATAGTTTGCCCCTTTTTGCCAGAGTATATTTATTTATGAGAAGATCCAGGTTCAAACACTGTTCCAGGGTGCCCCTGCCTTTCCTAAACCCATATTGGGCTTGTGAAAGAATTTTATTGTCCTCGGCCCATGTTTCAAGTCGTTTCAGCATGACCCTGCTCATTACTTTAAGTGACGAGTCCAGCAACGATATGGGTCGATAGTTGCTGGCCTCGGATTTGCAACCTTTTTTAAAAAGGGGAATAATTAGTGATTGACCCCATGTTAGGGGTATTTGGCCTTCAACAGCTGCATTAAAAATCTTTGTTAGAATTGGTGCCCAGAGATCCTCCTCACATTTGTATAGGTCGATGGGTACTCCATCGGGCCCCGGGGCCTTCCCACCTTTGCTGTCAGATAGTCCTTCATGGGCTTCATCTATTTGTATCATTAGTGGTAATATAGGCCAGATGGAACTAAATGGCTGATTTATATCAATCCTATCTGGGTTAAAAATAGATGTGTAATATTCAATCCAATTATCGCTGTTTACATTTGAGGTAAGTTCTGGTCGGCTGTCATCTTTTAAAAAGGGACAATTAACTGTTGTAGACTTAAAGTGGGTGTGTTCAGATCGGCATAGTGTAGAGTGAACTGGGTGAAATCTATTGTTTGAAACTCTTTCCATTTCTCCGTTTGGTCTAATGATGATCCCCGAGTGTTTTATGAGCTTGGAGTTGGTGGAACGGAGGTGGGTAATATGGCTCGTGGTCTCCTCGATCATTAAGATCTACCCTTTTGAGGTATTCACTCTTATTTTTTATTCCTGTTGCTCTCTGATTGCATCAAGATTTGACTATTTTAGGGTGGTTGAATTAGATAATGTGGCTAGTCCGTCTTGAGCTCTGCCATGAGGGGAAGTTAAACTTTGATATCAACAGCATTTAGCTGCCCGTCTGAATCATGACGGTGCATAAGTAATCGGAGCGCTAACCTATTTAGATGATTAGTCATCCCTCAAACTTTATGCTGTCACAACCGTGCGGTCTCTGATCACTTGCCTCTCTTATTGCACCTGTGTGGCAGGTGATACAGATGTGAGACGTATATTGGTGATGGTGAAAGGTATGGAAATAATACATGGCATGATGGAGTGTATAAGATGTAAGCTTTGTGGGAGAGAGGAAAACTGCTAGTTAGATGTAAAGGAATTCTATAAGACCTCGGGATTTGGTGAAGACAGGAAGCAATGCCTGAAGCCAAACAGAGCTACACAGTGCTTTATGTTGGTTGTCTGCTTGCTTGTGAAACATAAGATAAGGTTGAGAGAGGAAGGGGTTTGCTGCATATATCTCCTGCGTGCCTGCTACCTAACTTGTAATTTGCCACATGAAGGCGAACTGGTATGTTGGTAGGGTATGAGCCACTACATTTTCTGTGTTGGTGGAACTCAAATCTTGGGTTTCAACACAGCTGACATTGATCATCCTTTTTCTCCACTGGTAGTGAAAATAGACTAGTGTACGCCAGTTTTCCATATAAAAAAGTTGACTTTTCGATAGCAGTGTGGGATATTTTTCAATCAGAAGAGAAGGGAAACAGCTGCTTGCTTTTAAACTTGGAAGAGCATAGGAATGATTCAGCGTCAGGAATTCCATTCGCCATGTAGTTCTACTTTCCTGCTGTTGTATGGAGTTTGCTTCAGGAATATTTCTGCTCGAACCCTGCTCTAGTTTAGGAAAGAGCCTAAGACCCACCTCTTTAAATGCACTACATGACAATGCAGTTACATTCCACTTCAGCTTCAGAATGTCAGCTAACTCTTCTATCACTATTTGGTTGCATCTTTGCCTTTAACCATGTATTTTCCTTGCTGCCTTTCAGCTAGGTTTGCGCATTACAAATAACATATATACGTTAGTTACTGCCCTTGATGAGGCCACTAGTGAACTACACACTGCACTTCATTATGTTAGCAGTAACTACTATCTTTGATGCAAACTCGCCATTTATTTACTTGCACAAACAGCTCATGGGTCCACAGCAATACTAAAAGGGAGGAGGCAACTCTGTTATACTCCTTTTTAGGTTTCGCTGGAGAAAGGAGCCGTTAGGCTCCTCCTCCAGAGAAATCTATTGAGTACAGTAAGGCACTATGGAACACGCCCCCCGTCCCATTGGCTAGCTCCATAAATGGAGCCTAGCCATTGGACGAGGGGCCTGTCCATCAATGCCGGACCAGACACGGGGGCGTTCCCGAGATTCTTTGGCTTTTGCCGACGTCACGCGACGCCGGGAACGCCCCCGAATCCATCGACACGTGTTTGGTGCAGACTGAAGGTTTGTGAGCCTTCCCCGAGCAGAGCGCACTAAAATAACCTGTGTGCAGCTTCACCACCGCAACCCGGGATCAGTAAACCCCCGACGAAGGGCCCCGTACCTTGCCGGTACCAACGCGACCGAAAACGAGCCCGCTGCTCTCCGATTGGACGGGAGAGCCGAGCCCCCTCACCAAACGCCGCGACGGGATTGGCCCGTGCGGCGCAGCGTCACCACTGTTGCCGTGTGGTGATTGGATTCCGGGGTTTGCAGTAATTTGGTACCCCCGAGTGCTTCGTTGCACTTTATTCTTAATTGACGGGTGCCACCCCGATTATGGCGCCCTTTGCGAGTGCCCACCTCGCTTCACTGTTTACTTTTGGTCTCGAGGGTGTCCACCCCTCTTAAATGCCCGAGAATCACCGCCGCGGCCTGAGCGCCGCAAAACAGGAAGCCAGGCACTACGGTGCCTGACGCGGGGCGGGACTTCCGCATTTGGAGGGAAGTCCCGCCTGCCGCCGCGCACCGATTGGCTGCTCGCTGCCGCCGGGGAAAAAGAAACAAACAGCGCGAGCCATTGACGGCCCGGTCCCGAGATGGGGGACCGGGGGAACAGGTAGCGGGCCGGGAGCATTGTGAAGGCGGGGCTCTCATGTGCTGAGAGAGCCCCGCAAAGCGCTACCGCCACACAGGAGAAAGGACCGGAGTCCCCCACGAACCGCCCAGTAAGTGAAGGAGGGCTGGTGGGGGCTCCGTGACTGGCCCACTGGTGTTTGGGAGCCGTTCCCTCCACGCGGCTTCTTGTTATTTTATTTATTTTCATTCGTTAGGTGGGTGGGGATGGGTATAACTTTAATGCCCTTTGCTCTTCACGTAGATTTGTAATGTGTCCCGCGTTGGGCTTGAGTAAGTCGCCCGTTCCTTAAGTGTTCTCTGCCTTACGTGATTTGTAGTGCGCGCTATATGCAACGTAGAACAACACCACAAGTCCCAGAATGCACTTGTTAAAATCCGGGCCAGGATGCACAGCTCCCACTGCAAATGGGACAACCGGAGAGTCTTGCTTGGGGGGAAGAACTTGTTACGGAGGGCGATAATTCATTGCCCCCTCCTCCCAGGCATGACATTTGGGTAAATAGTGACATTTCGTCAGTTGTTTCTGGAAAGTATATGGCGTTTGTTTTTATGGTTAATATGTTGCGGAATGTTCATGCATGTACTTTGTATGACGCCGCTGCTTCATGGTGAGTTTGCGATATGACAGAGCTGCCCATTGCCTTTTCCAGATCGTGAAAAAGCGCTGTATTTCTGATAGCGCCGCCGCTTTAAGGCGCTTAGCTGTTGACCAGGGCTGTCAAGGTTCTTTTGATGGCTTTTAGATAAGCGAGCGGGACCCTGGCCAAATCGCTTTTTTGCGTCTTCAGGTTGTCACCCCCACTTCTGTTGGTTTATGCTTGCGTATATGTCGAAGGCGCTTAGAAGCACGCTGGGGCAACTAGCAGATACTTATAAATTGTGCCCCCTCCCCTTGTGAAAAAATAGATATGCATTGCCCCAGTAGCCTGGAAAAGAAGGTCCCTTCGTGAAGCTTTGGGGGTCCTGTGTTGTGATAAAATGAGGGGCTTCCCGTGTGTTTAATGTTGCTTTTCTTTGTTTCGATTCTGCATGGTGGTCATTGCGTAAGGGGTTTAAAGCCCTTTCTATTTTTTTTCCCTGGGGGGCGATAGGAATACTGTTCACCTAGTTTTGGTCCGGCGGCAGTGGTGCCCCGTTTCACAGCGCTTTCTTTCCATTTTTAGCGCCTTTCTAATGGATTGTCGCACTTGCCACTTAACCCCTAACTGCCCGCTTCACTTGTGTCTTACTTGACACCTGCTGTCAAATAAATCAACTGAATGTAACACTATTGACACATGTATGTTGACTGTAAACATTGCCCGCCTGGGCTCCAGAGTCCTTGCATGCAAAGCAGCACGAGTTAAAGAGCCAGTCCAGACTCAAGGTGTCCCAGTGTGGGGCTGCGGGAACATCTTTACCAATGCTTGTTTATTGTTTTCAGTCCGGTTCTGACAGGAGCATGGGACACACCCTCTTTGGGAATGCGAGTTGTCCAAAGTCATTGGGGCGTGTGTGTTCACCATGCTGGACGGTGCTTTTAATTGTGTGTGTGTGTGTGTGTTTGGAGGGGGGGGGGCGAGGTCAACTTCACGTTCAAGCCTCGTTGTCCATTTGCTTAAGGTGGCAGGATTTTTTTCATTTAAAAAGAAAAATACGTGAAATGCTGTTCATCCAATTTAGACATCACTATGATAAAATTAATGAAAATCGCAATATTTTAAGAAAGGTATTCAAAAGTACAATAACACTATTTTAAAAACAAAATGTCTGCAAGCAAAGTAAAAAGGAGTATAATATAGGTTATTTGTGATATTTTGTTGCGCACTGAAATGTCGCAGCTCACTAGCCGCTACAAAGATGGGATATGGCTTTGTTTAAAGGGACCGCCATAAATAAATAATTGAATAAATAAGATGCATTGGCTACATGCAGCTATTTTTATGTGTTTGAAGCAAAGCCCCTTTACCCTTCTCTCTGCCTCCAGGATTTTGCAGTCTGTTACTATATTTTTAGAGTGAAGGTGCCTGTCTAGAAAGAAAAGACAATATTTCTCAAGAGACTGGAGTCTCTGAAAGAGGTATGGCTGGATGTCACCAAACCTCTCATGCTTCTGGCTCTTGCCTGGTCCTCCCAGAGGTGCACCCTCAGGATATATTTCCTGATTGCACTTTCTTTCAGCCAGTACCTGCTCTGACGTGGGATGTGAAGTCCTTCCATCACCGAGACAACGCCATATGGTTTGGCGTTGTGCCATGTGCAGAGTGGTTGGTCTTTGGTTAAATCACCGCCCTGCCTGTCTGGGATTGGAGAGGAGATAGAGTCTTGTCCTCCATCTCTCTCTTGTTCTCTCTCCTTCCTGTCCTCTCCTCCTCTAGCCCTCCTTCTCCTTCCTGCCCTCCCTCTCCTACCTGCCACCCTCTCCTTTCTGCCCTCTCTCACACACTCCTACCTTCCCTCCTGCCCTCCCACTCCTTCTTGCCCGCCCTCTCCTTTCTCCCTCTTTTCCTTCCTGCCCTCCCTCTCTCTCCTGCCCTCTCTTCCTTTTGACCTCTCTTCCTTCTTCCTTCTTACTCCTGCTCTCCTTAACTTCTATATCTATCACTTCTTCTCTTGCACTCAGTCTCCATCTCTCTCCCTCTTGCCCTCTCTCTCCTGTCTTCTCTCACACTCCTGGCTTCACTAACATGCTAACATGCTTTATGAAATAACGTGTATTCTAATTCACTGTGCATCTGCAACTAACTGCATTATAAATGTATCCATATTTCTGTGTAAAGTAAAACACATCAACGTTTTACACATAATTCAAAGAAGTTAGAAAAGACCATTTGTCAAAAGCAATACCAAAAGCTCAAACTTTAACAAAGGCGAAACCATTGCATTGTAAATGCTTGTTAGGTTTTGCCTCGCCAAAAAGATGCGCTCTGCGCATCTTTTTTGCGCAGCAAAAACCTAATGAGAACTGTAGTGTGGCTTTGGGTCGGCCCTCGTCATTCATTGGCTGGCTCCGTAAATGGAGCCTAGCCATTGGATGAGGGGCCTGTCCGTCAATGCCGGACCAGACACGGGGGCGTTCCCGAGATTCTTTGGCTTTTGCCGACGTCACGCGACGCCGGGAACGCCCCCGAGTCTGGTCCGGCATTGCCGGCACTTCTGCGTCTCTCCTCCCCCGTTTCCCGCCCCGTGACTGGCCGGCCGGCCAATCCTAGCGCGGCCGGCCGGAAGTGCCCGCCCCCCGCAGCCCGGGGGAAGAAGGAAGACGGCAAGAGTATACGGAGCTCGCCTGGCCGGGACCCTCAGCAGAGGCTTTGATTGTAAATCCAAAAAAAGACTGGAAAAGAGCCACTTTGGTGCCACTGCCAGGGTTGTAGGTTTTCTGTCCTAGCAGCAGTGTCTTGAAGCAGCCACGGGGAGGCACGCATTCAAAGAGAGACGGGAAGCTGGCTAGGACGTGCCTCTGTCTGGTGGTGCATCCCCTGCCAGTAGCAGTCCGCAGTAGCCCCCCAAAGTACGTCGTTTTTAGTGGGGCGCCCCTTTAGTGCTCTAACCTGCCACCTGCGGTACGGGGAGAACCCTCCTGCGAGTATCCCCGGAACAGTCTCTGAAACGCCGCCTGGCTCGCGCCAGGTGCACGCGGCCGCTTGGCTGCAGGTTGTCAAGTGACAGGTGACGGGGCTGTAGTCGGAGAGACCTAAAGCACAAAGGGGCGGGGCCACGGAGCTCGCGCTCCGCAGCCACGCAGGCGTCCACACGGGAAGGCAGGGGAGTCGAGGCGGCGAGATAGCTCAGTGGGTTAAGTCTTTGACGGTTACGGGCGAGTGTACACTGCAGCCAGGTAGGGTGTGGAGTTCACGAAGGCAGACCCATTCTTGCATCTTGACGAATACACCAAAGGCCAGGACCTCTGTGGCGCAGCAGGACGAAAGAGGAAGACCTGCAAGGAGCGCGTAAGCAGCAGGCTGTGCTCATAGTGCTGCTTACCAGAAGCAAGGCCGGTCGTAACAGAGGCGCAGTATCCACGATGCACATGTCCATATTTGATACTCTCACGCACTGTTGCTTTAAGCCCCGAGTCGTCGGAAGACGCTCTGCTTCGTGGGATAAAACACACGGCATCCACCCTGCCCCCGTCTGCAGACGCCAGAAGCGTGCCGGGCTCCGGTCGCAAACACTGATAAGTCACCCTGCCTAAGCTCGCTCCTTCTGTCGTTTGAGGTGCACCTGGGGTGATCCCCAGAGCTGGGGTGTGTCTGGGGTGGCAGGGCTCTGATGGGGTGTGCTGTGGGGGTGGCAGGGCTCTCATGGGTGTGCTGTGGGGGTCACAGGGCTCTGATGGTGTGTCTGGGGGGTCGCAGAGCCCTGATGGGGTGTCTGGGGGTCGATGGGCTCTGATGGGGTGTGCTGCAGGGAGTCGCAGGGCTCTGATGGGGTTTGCTGCGGGGGGGGGGTCGCGGGGCTCTGATGGGGTGTGCTGCGGGGGGGGTCGCAGGGCTCTGATGGGGTGTGCTGTGGGGGTGGCAGGGCTCTGATGGGGTGTGGGGGGTGGCAGGGCTCTGATGAGGTGTGCTGCGGGGGGTCGCAGGGCTCTGATGAGGTGTGCTGCGGGTGTCGATGGGCTCTGATGGGTATGCTTTGGGGGGTGGCAGGGCTCTGATGGGTGTTCTCTGGGGGGTGTTCTGTGGGGGTCACAGGGCTCTGATGGGGTGGCAGGGCTATGATGGGGTGTTGGGGTATGATGTGGGGGTCACAGGTCTCTGATGGGGTGTCTGGGGGGTCGCAGGGCTCTGATGGGGTGTGTGGGGGGGGTGGCGGGGCTCTGATGGGTTGTTGGGGTATGCTCTAGGTGGTCGCAGGGCTCTGATGGGGTGTCTGGGGGGTGCTTTGAAGGTTACATTTCTGTTCCATCGCTCTGTCTGTTCCTTTGTTCTCGGGTCCGGGCTCCCTCTCATCGTCCCTGCGGCGCCTCGGCTCGGCCCCTGTCGCGCCCTGTGCTCTGCTGCATGGCAGACGAATACACCAAAGGCCAGGACCTCTGTGGCGCAGCAGGACGAAAGAGGAAGACCTGCAAGGAGCGCGTAAGCAGCAGGTTGTGCTCATAGTGCTGCTTACCAGAAGCAAGGCCGGTCGTAACAGAGGCGCAGTATCCACGATGCACATGTCCATATTTGATACTCTCACGCACTGTTGCTTTAAGCCCCGAGTCGTCGGAAGACGCTCTGCTTCGTGGGATAAAACACACGGCATCCACCCTGCCCCCGTCTGCAGACGCCAGAAGCGTGCCGGGCTCCGGTCGCAAACACTGATAAGTCACCCTGCCTAAGCTCGCTCCTTCTGTCGTTTGAGGTGCACCTGGGGTGATCCCCAGAGCTGGGGTGTGTCTGGGGTGGCAGGGCTCTGATGGGGTGTGCTGTGGGGGTGGCAGGGCTCTCATGGGTGTGCTGTGGGGGTCACAGGGCTCTGATGGTGTGTCTGGGGGGTCGCAGAGCTCTGATGGGGTGTCTGGGGGTCGATGGGCTCTGATGGGGTGTGCTGCAGGGAGTCGCAGGGCTCTGATGGGGTGTGCTGCGGGTGGGGGGGTCGCGGGGCTCTGATGGGGTGTGCTGCGGGGGGGGTCGCAGGGCTCTGATGGGGTGTGCTGTGGGGGTGGCAGGGCTCTGATGGGGCGTGGGGGGGTGGCAGGGCTCTGATGAGGTGTGCTGCGGGGGGTCGCAGGGCTCTGATGAGGTGTGCTGCGGGTGTCGATGGGCTCTGATGGGGTATGCTTTGGGGGGTGGCAGGGCTCTGATGGGTGTGCTCTGCGGGGGTGTTCTGTGGGGGTCACAGGGCTCTGATGGGGTGGCAGGGCTATGATGGGGTGTTGGGGTATGATGTGGGGGTCACAGGTCTCTGATGGGGTGTCTGGGGGGTCGCAGGGCTCTGATGGGGTGTGTGGGGGGGGGTGGCGGGGCTCTGATGGGTTGTTGGGGTATGCTCTGGGTGGTCGCAGGGCTCTGATGGGGTGTCTGGGGGGTGCTTTGAAGGTTACATTTCTGTTCCATCGCTCTGTCTGTTCCTTTGTTCTCGGGTCCGGGCTCCCTCTCATCGTCCCTGCGGCGCCTCGGCTCGGCCCCTGTCGCGCCCTGTGCTCTGCTGCATGGCAGGCGCTGCTCCCCGGGCCCCCACCCTTCCCTCCCTCTCCGGCGGCCATGCTGCCTCGGCTTGGGCCAGCGGGGCCACCGTACAAGGCCAGGCTCCCTCCCTCCCCCGCTCCCCTCCCCCCGTGGAGCCCTATGGAAGAGCCTGTGCTGCAGGATCCACGCCATGGCCGAGGCCCGGAGCCCCCTCTAGACGCCCCCCGGCGGGGCTGAGGCGGTCCTGCCATCCCCCTGGGGGCGCCCCAGCCTCCGGCCCCCCCGAGGTGAGCAGGGAGGGGGGAGGAGGCCAGCGCATCCCTGGGCCCGCCCCTGCACTCCAGCGTCCCTTTAACTGCCCCTCCGTGTCCCGAACACCCCCTCCCCCCTGGATCCCGCCAATGTCTGCCCGCATCTACCCCAGTATCGGCTCCCTCCAGTCTCTTCCATCTGCTACCCAAAGTTCCCTCTAACTGCCCCTTCTCTTGCATCCGTACCTGCCCCAGCCCACGCTCTGCCCTTGACCCCGCCAGAGCCTGCCCGCATCTACCCCAGTGAGTGTCAGTTCTTTCTATTCTGTCCCACCACTTTCTGCCCCATCTCTTCCTTAAGTTTCTTCTAACTGCCCCTTCTCATGCATCAGTACCTGCCCCAAACACCGCTCTGCCCTGGACCCCTCCAGTGCCTGCCCGTTTCTACCCATATACGTGTCAGTTATCTCTGCTCCATCACTTTCTGCCCCATCTGTTCCCTCTAACTGCGCCTTCTCTTGCATCCGTACCTGCCCCAGCCCCCGCTCTGGCCTTGACCCCTCCAGTGCCTGCCCTCATCAACCCCAACCTCGGTCTCTCCACTCTCTGTCCCATTTGTTCCTCTAGCTGCGCCTTCTCTTGCATCTGTACCTGCCCCAGCCCTCCATTGACCCTGCCGAGGCCAACCCTCATCCACTCCATGAAGCGTCATTTCTTTACATTCTCTGTCCCTCCTGCCCCATATCTGTTCCTCCAACCGCCCTTCTCTTGCCTCTCCATCTGCCCTTACACGCACCATCAATCTGAGGTATATACGCCCCTGTCCTGCTGCCCTCTGACTCCCGAATACTTCCTTTATCTGCCCCTTTTCTGATCCTTTCTCGTCCCTCCACTGGTATATTTTAGTCTCTGACATACTTGCTCCTGCCTGGTTTACTCTCCAGCTGGCCCATCTCCTTTCCTTAATCCCCTTTTCTGCCTCTCAGCCCCTCCATCTCCTTGATCACGACTTAAAAACTACAAAAAAACACGACACACCCCTTTTCAATCTATCTTTCGGGAGTTTTTTTCTTTATCACTTTTTTCTCGATTTCTTATTTTTCTCTCCGCACCCGTGGTTCCTGACCTTGTTGCTCTTCGTCCTTATCTCGCTCGATGTTTACTTTCTCGCTCTTATTCTTCACTGTTCATCCCCTCTTCATTATCCTTTCTTTTGTGTAACCCTTCTCGTTTGTTACCCTTTTTAGGTAGTACACACAAAATGTATTTATCCACTTGTTACAGATTAAATGATTGTGCCGGCAGCCAATATCTTCGCTCTCGCTCGTTCTCACTACGACAAGCTGCGCATTGCAAGTTACCGAATGTACAAGTACTCGCGCCACCTTCAAGTGCACAGCATTGGCAAAGTCCTGACGAGCAAACTAGCGAAGAGACGGACTACTTAATGTTTGACATAGAAATGTATGAATTTGGAAAGTTTGCAAATATCTTAGCTACTTGTAAAGTGCCTGTTCAACGCAAGGGCAGTTTCAAAGCGCTGCAAATGTCACCAGCCTTGGGGTTGGGAGGACCGAAGCAAGAACCGGGACTCGAGCCTGTGATCGCAGGTCCCACCCACAGCTCTGCCCGGGGGTGCGATGAGGCATCTCGAGTTCTATAGTAAATGAAACATTACCGTTATGGCTTGTTAAAATATAGGGCTTCAAGACGGCCTCAGTGTTGAGCTTTCATGTATCAACCTGTTGTATTGTGGGAGATGTAGTCTTGGCCAGTTTCAATTAAACAAACGGGACCAAGATACCGGTTAACAGGAAACGTACAGGGCATAACATTCATTAGTCATGAAGACAGCTTGTACCTCTAAAAATCCGGAAACCCTGCATGCGAATATGATGTTACGTTAAATGCACTTGAATCGCACAATCCCAACCTTTCAGGATCCGCGTGCCCTGTCCGGCTCGCCCATTCACTGGCGTGAATGCGGTTGTGTGTAGAAATGTGTCCCTCAGAGAGGCGGGCAGGCTGGGAGCAGACTGGTATGTGCATTGCTTGGTGGTGGGTTATAGTCAGGGAACAAATCCTAAAAAAATAAGTGGGGATGCAGAGTGCAGATACAGAGTGCAGATGCAGAGTGCAGATGCAGAGTGCAGATGCAGAGTGCAGATGCAGAGTGCAGATGCAGAGTGCAGATGCAGAGTGCAGATGCAGAGTGCAGCTTCAGAGTGGAGCTTCAGAGTGGAGCTTCAGAGTGGAGCTTCAGAGTGGAGCTTCAGAGTGGAGCTTCAGAGTGGAGCTTCAGAGTGGAGCTTCAGAGTGGAGAGTGTCAAAAGCAATGCCAATAGCTCTAACTTTAACAAAGGCAAAACCATTGCATTGTAAATGCTTGTTTTTTTTGTTTTTGTAATACATTTTTTTTATACCCATCGAGCTGGGAGTTTCATTCTATTCACAGCAGTGTTTCCTCTTGCGGCAGAAGTTGTGAACGATATTAGGTGGCATCTTTAGAGGCTATAGTTATTCTTCCGACCCACCTGCAACCTTGTGAGATTAGAGAGAAAAGGATCTGAAAATCCTGATTGAAACCTTTTTTTTTTTTTTTTTAAGTTTTAGAAAACCTTTCTTGATTTATGCACAATAAACTAAGGACACATTTCTATCCGTGCGATAGTTGCAAATACCAGAAGAATGCAATAATCATACAACATAGTTTCCAAATAATGCAGCAGGCAAGTAAAACCACATTACATTTCGCTGTCGACCCGCATCACACATCCGACCACGTGCGCCCCTTCCGCTTCAGATCTAGTCCCTAAAGTGTCTGAAGGTAACTTGAGGGCTCGTTCCACAGCGCTTCTGTATGCCACCCTCTACTCCCTCTATCTCTACCAGCGCCGTGGTTGTGTCACTAAGTTTCAAGGCTGGTCCCTCTCGGTTCTGGTTGTACCCCCTCGTTGCACTCACCGTTCCCTGTCTTAGTTGGCCTGTATGTTCTATACAATGACCAGAAATTCTTAGGCCAATAGCGAGGTGGGAGAAGTTCACTATAGATCTCCGTTTGAGTACCGAAATATAGCATGTCATTCGCCCACTGAGCAACCGTAGGAGTCGCTCCTCTCGACCAACACATTGCCACTCTGCGTTTGGCTAATAGCAGACCCATGTCAACTAATCTACGTACCCCTTTAGGTATTGGTTTGGAATTTCCCAGCAATGCCAACACTGGCTCCGGCGCAAGCTCCAGCTCAATCACCTCTGTAAGCTCCTTAAATACTCGCTCCCAGAATCTAGCAATCCGCGGGCATGCCCATGCCAGGTGCAGGAAGTCAGCAAGCCCTTCGCCGCAGCGCTCACACCTTGACTCCTCACTGAGGCCATAACTGCACAACCTCTCTGGAATATAGTAAACCCTATTAAGATATTTAAAGTGAATCAGACGGTGTCTATCATTAAGGGAAATACGTTTCGTGCTGGTACAACAATACGTCCACATTGCGTCGTCAATGTCTCCATTTAAATCCAGCTGCCAAGCTAAGCGGGCCTTAGTGAAGTAGTTCTCTCTATAGGACATAGTCAGCTTATATATTGTAAATACTATACGCATCAGGTCGTCAGATTTGATGACCCATGACAAGGAAGACCACTCCGGTGGTTCCTCTAAGTTGTCCCCCTGATTCAAACCTTTCTCATGCTTTCTTTTTGTAGCAAATACTTTGAGAAGCAGTTAGTAGCTGAGCTTTCTGTGATCAGAGCTTACTGTACTCACCACAGAGGCTGCAATGATGTACTTGGGCATCCATCTTCCAGCCACTATGAAGCTTTCAGTGTCCGCTTCTATAGGCCCAGCAGGTGTACAAGCAAAATGCTAAGTTTTGATTTGCGTTTTTCGGTCTACATCAGCAGCATGATTCAGAGCTCTCATAGCAAAGTCCTTTCTACATGCCTCTATTTTCAGTGGAAGAGAAATGCTGTGAAATTCTTGTTTTGGAATTTGGATCTCAATAGCCGCTTGATTTATGTATGCCATTCTCTGTTCTTCAAGTTAATCCACTCCCTCTTGAAACTTACATGCTTCAATGACTATATAAACACCGGCCTACTGGAAGTGTCTCATGTATTCTTATTTTTTCTCTTTCCAAAGTACCAGAGAATGCCCACACGACAGGTACAACCTGAAAAGCATCTTTTCTCCTAAACTCAGCACTTTGCGAAGTTTAAAAAACTTCCTTCAAAGTTGCTAGTTTTCTAACTTCTCAACTACGAGCACTCATAATGCAAATATTGCCCAATAAATAGCAATTCAAAAGTCCTTTTTGTTGCACTCTTTTCTGAAAAGTGTGTCTTTGCAGTTTAAAACACATCAGATTAATTTAACTAATATACCTTCTCCAGTATTACATCTTTCATAGATTCACATGCTTGTATCTTCCCCGTCGTCATGGTGGGAGTCTCACGGTAACAGAATGACCAAGCAGTATCATAGAGAAGAAAAACTGCATAGAAAATCCCCATAGGGACTGTATTATTTGGTAACCAGACCATTTCTTTGTTTGGTCCAAAAGCCAGCCAATCAGCATTGCTGCCCTGCCCTCACACTCCCCAGCAGAAGCTTCCTGCCTCAGATTTCCAACCGCCTTCGTGTGAGAAAGGAGTCTCCCTGAGCTCTGCTCAGTTTTCTGTTCCTGAGTGAACTTTTGACCCTTTGGAATCTTGTTTCCTGTCTGCTGGATTAAGGTATTGTGTGCACCTATTTTTCTCATTATGGCTGAAAGCTCTAAAAAGAGGCTGTTCAGGCCTTGCAGATCCTGTGGGAAGGCCAGGCTCTACTCTGAGGACCCACACAAGGACTGCCTTTACTGTCTTCATCCTAAACATGTGGCGAAAGACTGTAAACACTGTAGAACCTTTTCTGTCAAAACTAAAAGAGACAGAGAGGCTAGATTGCTGTTATGGCTTCAGAAGAAGAAGGCCACATCAGATTCTGAGGAGGAATCTTCTCATTTAACACCCAAGAAAAGAAAGGCCTCTGTTTCTGTGGAGAAAGTAGAGTCTAAAAGGAGTAAATCAAAGGAGAAATCAACATCATCTCTCCCTATGACTCCTCTGGAAAAGCAGTCAAGTCTAAAAGGGCCTGGGTCTGCTCCTTCGACCAGTTCCCTAGCTTCTGCTACAAAACCTGTGGTGAAGACTTCGGCTCCGTCGACGACTTCACCGTTGACTACGACTCCGTCGACGACGACTTCGTCGACGATAGGATCTAAAGCTACGTCGACGACGACGATAACAACATCGACGAGTAAAATTTCACTGTTGACGAGAAGACCATCGACGACGACTCCGTCGACGACAGGTTCGACGTCGAGGATGTCGACGGGGGCCCCGTCGACTATGGTCCCGTCGACGACGGTCCCGTCGACGAAAATAGTACTGACGACTGCAAAAGCATTCAAGTCACCGCAGTCGAAGACCATGATCTCGATCCGGTCTTTTCAGTCGACCAGGGGTTCGGCTACTATCAGTAAATCTGCGGAGTTCACCTCATGGACACAGATTTCACCTTTGCCACCATCCTCATTGTTAGAGCACGACTCAGATGGAGAGGAGTCCTCAGGTGCCGCCTACAGTCCTTCTCAGCTTCAGATAAAGAGCCAAGACACGGACGAGGAGGAAGTTTATTCCTTCAAGGACAGACCCCAATCCTTCAGATATGAGTCTTTTCAGGAATCTGGTGATTATGATGAGGAGGAAGAGCAGCATGAGGACTCACGTGAGGAGGAACGCCAAGAGACAGTTTCCATACCTATCACTCTTGTGTCTGACCTTAGGTTGATGATAAACGACTACTACCGTCGTTTCCCAGAGGCGAATACCTCACAACAAGCTACGCAGATGCCTTCCTCTCAGACACCTAAAGCAACTGCCCCACAAGAGCAAGGGGTGAGATCACCGCAAGTTGTTACTATAAGGGATGACTTAACGGAATCCGACGAAGAGGAACAGCCTGAAGAAGGAGAGCTTGTCCATGATGCTTCAGGGCAGGAATGGAATGAATACATTTTACCATCGGCTTCGTCACCTGTCCCACTACAGTCTACCTCTCCTCCTCAAGACATCAGAAGCTTCCATGATATCATGGAAAAAGCGGCTAAGAGATTCAATCTGGATGTGGAAGTGCAAGAGACGGATTGTTTCTTGTACGATTTCAAGGACGATAACAAGAGATCGCTTCGCTCAATTCCGATTATCCCTCATATCTGGGAAGAGGGCCTAAAGATTTTGAAAACACCGGCGTCTATAGCGGTTTCAGTTCCTCGAATTGAAAAAAAGTACATAGCGCCAGAGTCCACAGCAGCCTGTCTCATAGGACACCCCAGACCGGAATCAGTCGTGACGCAGGCGGCGCAGAGAAATTCAAAAAACCCAGTGGCTACTTCCCTAGTGCCACCGGACAAGGAAGGAAGGAGAATGGATGGGGCAGGTAAGAGGTTTGCGGTCATGGCAGCCTCTACCATTAAAGCGGCGAATGCAATGGCCCTGATTAGCCGTTACAACAGGCAAATGTGGTCCGATCTTGCACCCATACTTTCTGCGCTACCGGAAGACAGAAAGGAGGAGGCGGCAGCCATCCTTAAAGACGGAGCTAAATCTGCTGCCGAATCGATAGACATCGCCATGGATGTCTAGTCTATGGCCTTCAGACAGATGGCTGGGGCGGTTTCGCTTCGCAGGCAAGGCTGGCTCAAGGCGACATCGTTTCGCCCAGAAGTACAGGCGAAGATTGTCGATATGCCTTTTGATGGTGAAAATTTATTTGGGAAACATATCGACGAGGCGTTGCAAGGCATAAAGTCGGACACGGATACAGCTAGAGCGCTGGGATCCCTCCAACAGGGAAGGTTTCAGTCCTTTCGAAAGAGGGGAGCAAGAGGTCAATTTAATCAAAGACCCTCTTTTCAGTCCAATCGATATCAGCCGTATAATCAACAGGGATATCGACAGTATAATACCAACAACCAGTTCAGGTCCTCCAACTCCTCTTATCAACAACAGTCCAGAGGTAAACCAAACACCAGGGGAAAAAATCAACAGTCTAACAGACGTCAATGATTTCAGGCCGGCGCTCCCCACACAACAGATCCCGGAAAACGACCACTATCTGTCTCAATACTTCGCCAACTGGATGTCCATAACATCAGACAAATGGGTTCTAGATGTCATAAGCAGGGGTCATACTCTGGAATTTGTAGAAATACCACCGGATCATCCCCCAGTGCTCAGGCTCAACCAACATCGTCAGGAAATGCAGAAAGAAGTACACTCACTTCTGCAAAAGGGAGCCATAGAAGAAGTGCAGCAACATCTCAGAGGGAGAGGCTTCTATACGCACTTCTTCCTCATCAAAAAGAAACAAACCCGGAAATGGAGACAGGTATTGGACTTGAGGGATCTCAATCAATACATAAAAAAGATACCCTTCAGAATGTTATCGTTGCAGGAGATCCTACTCATGATAAAGGAAAAAGACTACATGGCGTCCTTGGATCTCATGGATGCATACTTCCATATTCCCATTCATCGGAAGCACAGGAAGTATTTAAGATTTGTTGTGGAGAGTCGCCACTTTCAGTTCAAAGTCCTGCCATTCGGACTCAAATCGGCCCCGAGGGTGTTCACCAAATGCATGGCCCCGGTGGCGGCCCACTTAAGACTGCAAGGGCATTACATTTACCCATATCTGGACGACTGGTTGGTGACAGGTCCATCTTTCAAGGGCGCAGCAAGATCTCTTCAGAGCTGCATGCGCCTGTTTCAGCGCTTGGGTCTGAGGACCAACTTGGAGAAATCCCCGCTGACTCCGACCCAAGGCATCCAGTTCCTGGGGGCATGGATATGCACCAGAGCAGGGAAAGCCTATCCTTCCGAAGACCGAATGAGAAAGATCATGGGGCTAACGGCATCACTTCAAGCAAAAAGGTCCACTTCCGTGAGGCTATACAAGTCCATGTTGGGGATGATATCATCCTGCATCCCATTGGTACCAAACTGTCGTCTCCGAATGAGGCCTTTGCAGGAACAACTGGACGAGCAGTGGGTCCAGTCCAGAGGAACCTTCGAGGATCGCATTACCATCACGAACCATATGAAGGTGGCCATGTCATGGTGGAAGGTTCAAAAGAACTTGGACCAAGGCTTGAGCTTTATTCCTCGAGATCACGACTTCGTGATGACAACGGACGCTTCGCTGAAAGGATGGGGTGCGCATCTTCAGGAGCTGGAAATTCGGGGCCTTTGGTCAGATTGGGAAGCTCAGCTTCACATAAACATGTTGGAGCTCAAAGCGGTGTTCCTAGGGCTTCAAGCATTCCTTCCCAGAATACGCCAATCGTCAGTACTTATCCAAACGGACAGCACCACGACCATGTTTTACTTGCTAAAACAGGGTGGAACGAGATCCAAACAGCTGTCGACATTGGCGCAAAGAATCTGGAAATGGCTCATAACCAACGGCATTTCAATTCAGGTTCAGCATATACAGGGAGTCCTCAACACACGGGCGGACGCCCTGAGCCGCACTTCCAATGCGACGCACGAGTGGGAACTGCACGACACTCAGATTCGCAACTTGTTTCAAAGGTGGGGCACTCCCACATTAGACTTGTTCGCAACAAAAAACAACTCAAAGTGCGTTCAATTTGCGTCCAGGTACCATCAACAAGGTTCCAAGGGAAATGCATTTCTCATGGACTGGACAGGAAGGTTCGCCTACGCGTTTCCTCCGTTCCCGGTGATACCGCGAATCCTGCGCAAGATGAGATTGGAACCGTGCCATGTCATACTGATAGCACCAGCCTGGCTGAGGCAGGCGTGGTTTTCAGACCTACTTTAAATGTCGAGGGGCGACAAGATCCAGCTTCCGACATTTCAGAACCTCATCTCCATGAAAGAAGGGCAGATTCTGCATCCGGATCTGCAATCACTAAAATTGTCAGCATGGAACCTCATGAGCGGGAATTTCAAAATCTAGACATTCCGCAGGAATGCAAGCATATTCTTTCACAAGCCAGAGCTATATCAACAAACAAAACATATGCAGCGAAATGGACCCGTTTCTGCCAATGGTGCCACAGTCAAAACTTGCATCCGTTTGAGGTACAACCTGAAGGTATCCTACCTTACCTGCTGTCACTATCTAAGGCAGGTCTGTCACATGCCTCGGTCAAAGTACACTTGGCAGCAATATCACGCTTCAGGCGGAAGCCAAATGAACCATCTCTCTGGTCTTCCAGGATAATAAAGGAATTTCTCAAAGGACTTTTTAGAGTTTTCCCACCCATCCGACGCCCACCAGTGCCGTGGCACCTCAATACAGTCCTATCGCAGCTTATGAGGCCACCTTTCGAGCCTATACACAAAACAGACTTACAGTTCCTGTCATGGAAAACAGCGCTTCTGCTCGCCTTAACATCAGCAAGGAGGGTTAGCGAAATCCAGGCCTTTTCAGTGGAAGAACCCTTCTTACAATTACGGCGGGACAGGGTTATATTAAGAACAAATCCTACTTTTATTCCCAAAGTGACAACGTCTTTTCACCTCAATGAACCTATTATTTTGCCTACTTTTTTCAGCAATCCCTCATCGGAAGCAGAAAGAGCCTTACACTCTCTAGACATCTCTAGATGCCTAAAGTTCTACATTGAACGGACAAAAACGTTCCGCAAGTCCATGCAATTGTTTATTGCATTCGAAGGACAAAGGAAAGGCCTTCCTTTGTCAAGACTGAGTATTGCCAGATGGATATCCTCAGCTATCCTGAAATGTCATGAAAAAGCGGGAAAGCCGCTATGTTCTAAGGTGCATGCACATTCCACGAGGAAGATGGCAACTTCAATGGCCTTGTTCGCAGGAGTGGCGCTGCCTGACATCTGCAGAGCAGCAACGTGGAAGAGCGTGCATTCATTTACAAGACACTACTGTCTAGACACTGCGTGGAAGGAGGACACGGCAGTGGGACAAGCTGTTCTGAAACGTCTATTTCAGTAAGGTATGATCTAATGGCATGATTAATTTTCTATACAATACTTTGATTTATATTTAAACATGCATTTATCGTATTACTTATTTATTGATATGTATTGTTATATCATTGCTTTGCGGCAGAGCTTCCTTCTGAGTTCTGTCCTGGAAACGCTACAAATGTTGTGAGCACTGCTTACTACTCTGATACAAGCATGTGAATCTATGAAAGATGTAATACTGGAGAATGAATTAGTTACTTACCTGTACACTATAGTTCTCCAGTATTATCTTTCATAGATTCACATGCGCCCGCCCGCCTCCCCGTTTCTCAGGCAGAACCTGTTTCTCTGTATTTATCCATGTCTCTCACTCGGGGACGGAAATCGGAGGCAGGAAGCTTCTGCTGGGGAGTGTGAGGGCAGGGCAGCAATGCTGATTGGCTGGCTTTTGGACCAAACAAAGAAATGGTCTGGTTACCAAATAATACAGTCCCTATGGGGATTTTCTATGCAGTTTTTCTTCTCTATGATACTGCTTGGTCATTCTGTTACCGTGAGACTCCCACCATGACGACGGGGAAGATACAAGCATGTGAATCTATGAAAGATAATACTGGAGAACTATAGTGTACAGGTAAGTAACTAATTCCATATATACTCCCACCCATACCACGGAACTAATGGAAGATGGCTCACAAAAAGAGGTAATGTTGTATTGATACAGATGCTGAACATGAAGTTGGAAATTATCAAGGTCAACGCCACCCAATTACATTATTCCATTGGTATTGTTGAAGCCATGCAGACGCTGGAGTTGGTGTCACCTACCAGTCTAGCTGGTTTGTGTTATATTCTTGCGTCATTGAACCCTTTCAAGTCTATTCTAGCCATAGACAATATGTTTTGGAACAGTCTGTATCCTTCTTGACAAAGCCTCATCTAGTGTCACATGTATCATTATTTCAAAAAAGATTACCTAATTGCGATTCTCTGTTATTCACAATTAGGTAATCGCTATTTGAATGTATGAAACTCCATGAGTTTTATTTAGCGTTTCCTAATGGGTCGCAAATCGACCTACCTCCTTAATATTAATGAGGCTGGCCGCAATTTGCGACCCATTAGGAATCGCTAAAATCACAGGGGTGGTGGCCTGCTGGAGTCAGCAGACCACTATGTCTGTTGTTCATTTTAAATAAAGCTTTTTTTTTAAATGCAGCCCAATTTCCTGAAAGGGAAACAGGTGCATTTAGAAAAGAAAAATGAAAAGTTTTCTTTTCATTTTTCAAGAGCAGGCAGTGGTCCGTGGGACCACTGCATGCTCTTAAACATTTTTACGACAATTCACAAAGGGAAAGGGGTCCCTTGGAGACCCCTTACCCTTTGTGAATGGGTTACCACCTACTTGAAATAGGTGGTAAAATGCAGGTCTGGCACCCTCCCACCCCTCAGTTGGTAAACTATTCTGAATACCCTATTGTGTACCTTAGGATTTCGCAGGATAGAAAGAATTCACAAATCGTGGATGCAGCAGAAACTTTGTAACTAAGTTTTGTCCACTTCCACCTCAGAGCAGATAGTTTACAGAAGTGTGCATCTTGGTGCCAGTGCTCTGGGTGTTCTCTGAAGATGGGAAAGATTAGGTTAGAAATTGAATGTTCGTAACAATGGCATTGTCAATGCCCCAGAACCAGGACTGCCTTTTGTCTCGCCATCATTCCTATCTACAGCTAATAGAAGTTTCCACCTGTGCTCTATAGGGTACCTACTGCTTTGGAAACTAATTCCTTAATGTCGGTTTTCTTTTAGGTAATCTGGGAGCAGGAACGTGTTCCTCTGTGGATCAAACCATACAAAATCCTGGTTATCTCCTCGGACAGCGGCATGATTGAGCCCATTGTCAACGCTGTCTCTATCCATCAGGTGAAGAAGCAATCTCAGCTCTTGCTGCTGGACTACTTCCTCCAAGAGCATGGCAGCTATACCACCGAAGCTTTCCTGACTGCTCAGCGCAACTTTGTACAAAGCTGTGCCGGCTACTGTCTGGTGTGCTACCTGTTACAGGTCAAGGACCGGTGAGTTCTAATAATTCGTTTTTTGCTTTGGGTGATATATGGAGCGACCAGGCATCCGAGAGTACTGGTTTTTCACCATCTGTTTCAACCTATTTCAGTTAACTTAGTACAGATCCTCCTTTTCAGAGAGGGTCGACTAAACAGGGCAAGGTACTATTTCATGGGTTTTCCAGTGCATAATTAATTGGCAGTCACTATCAGAAACCATTGAAGATAACACAGATGACGATATGCGTAACTAAAAAATGCATTTAATTATCCTTAATGTCTCATTGTTTCTGTGTTTGGGTACTTTTATTTAAATCATTTTTTGCCTTTTGTTCGATACAAAATTGTAGTACGACTTCATTGTTTGTGGAGTGACCCAGTTGTTGGTTTTCAGGATCTTTTCACTCAAGTTAAATAGCGCCGGAATATTGCCTCCAGGCGCTCAGGATACAGTAATACAAAAAGTAGCTGCCTTCAGAAAAGGAAGTAGGACTATATATATGAAGGACTGGCCAGGCCTCTGCCTTGGATCCACTTCCATTCCTATTTCTATACTAACTTATTCAAAGGCTTTACCCCCTGAAACATCACAAGTGTAATGAAACCTAATCGACTTTTTGACAGTCAATGGCTTCTAAAGAGCTGCATAGTGCACACTGTCATCCGTCAAAGGTGAGGCTATGTTGACATGTACCCACTTTAGAAAGAGCAAAAGTAGCCAATGGTGTTCCCCTTGAGTAATTCATTCATTCATTTCAAAACTTTATTGCTGCTAGATATAGCCATAAAAGCACATTCATTTATAAACAATTATTAATACAGATCCATGATAAATTTCTAAGTAACAAAAATACATGCGTAAAAAAAACAATGGACAATTAGTACCAATTTATACACATTCATCATTAAGGGATTAGATAGTAAAATAATCTTTAAAAATATAATTTAGCTATACAAATACTTAAAATTCTAAAAACTCTAAAACAAGTTTCAGAGAGTCAATTGCTATCATTACTTTATGGTGGTTCCAATTTTAATAGATTCCTACGAATTGTCCACATAGCAAACAAGAATTTTGATACCGCGACCACATAGACAGGGTTGGTATCAGTTTGTAGGATCCTAAAAAATACCAAATAAATCCTGACGCCCAAATTTTTGCAGAGTTGAATATTTGTAGACCACGCAAAAAAGCATGACATGCACTAAGTATTCTTAACCAAGTGGCACCCAGGACACAAACGATTTGGGCCTCCTGCCCATTTGTTAGTAAACGCATGTAGTGGCAGGGTTCCAAAACTAAATTGAAGGAACAACTTCTTTGCTAAGGTGGGATGTATGGAATCGAGAACCCCCTCAAATTTATACTGACTCTTAAAATCCAGAATCCTATCCGTTAGAGTTGTTGTTTTTACATCCAAGAAGATTTTTGTCAAGTTGTACTCATTCAGAGCAGACGCCAAAGTTTTCTTAGAAATGGCTTGGCATGACACTTCAGGATCAGTACAGAGGTTTTCCATGCCAATTGCCCTAAAGGAGTGCTTTGCATAGGAAAGCCTGGGTATACTACCTGCACCTAGAGAAGACAATACTACTTTTAGTTCCTATCGGTAGCTAAACAGCTCTGGAGTGCACCTCAACTGCCGCCAATATAGCAGCGGCCGTGCCGAAATGAGATCCGCAATCGGGATAACATTTAGATCCATCCGGAGAGGAACCAGCGGTGTGCTTTTTGGCAGGGACAGAATTTGTCTTATAAAATTATTTTCAGTAGCTGCGAGGGCATTGTGGAGCTTATGCCCCCACAGTTCCGCTCCATAAAGTGCGGCTGATCTGGCTTGAACTCTATGTATTTCCAGTGCTGGACTAAGATTTTTTTTAAACACAGCTTTTATATACTTTTAAAATCCCCCCGACTGCCTGAGTTAATTTTACGTTGGCCTTATCAGTCTGTGGGCCCCAGCCCATCTGTTCAGTCAGAGTTAAACCCAGGTAAACAAAAGTGGGCACCCTTTCCAAGGGACCGGCCTCCATCATCGGGTGAGGACAGTTAATGGATTTACCATTAAAGACCATGTATTTATTAATGTTGACCTCAAGGTTCCTTTTTTTACAGAACAGGGCAAATTTGTTTAGGACACGTTGCATACCCGAAGCGGATTTTGAAAGCAACAGGGTATCGTCCGCAAACATCAATGCAGGAAAACTAATATGGGCCAGTTTCAGTGAGTCTATATCCTTGGTGGCATTTAGGTCATCTATCAACCCGTTTAGGAAGAGGGAGAAGAGGGCTGGTGCTAGGACGCAGCCCTGCCTAACCCCCTTCCCAACGGGGAACGGGTCCGTTAGTTGGCCATTCTTGTCATACCTGACTCTAGCGAAGGTACCTTCGTGAAGTCGTTTAAGCTGAAAGCATAGGTATGGTGGAGCCCCCATAGCCATCAAAATACTCCACAACTGGTTTCGGTCCACCATATCAAATGCCGACTTCAAATCGACGAAGGTTAGGTAGAGGCTCTCTGCTTGCAAAACAACGCGCTTCCAGTAAATTACCTGGAGCCTAAATAACTGGTCTATTGTAGAAGTTTTTGCCCTGAAACCTGCTTGCAATGGGGTCAAAATATCATGGTCACTGATCCATTCCTGCAGCCGTTGCAATAATACCCTAGCATAAACTTTTTGAGACACATCGGTGAGGCTGATTGGCCTATAGTTGGCCGGATCCAGGGGAGAACCTTTTTTAAATATAGGAATTATCTCAGCACCTGCCCAGGTATACAGGATTTGAAGTCCCTGAAAAATAGCATTGAATAGTAATTGCAGGTAGGGGACCCACACTGCCTGTTCAGTTCTGTAAAGGTCGCCTGGGATCCTATCTTAACTGGGGCTTTATTCATTTGCAGATTATTTAGTGCTAGCTGAACCTCACCTGCGCTGCACGGTGGTATACACCATGTGGGGTCAGCTGGTATACACCATGCAGGGAGATAACGAAGGAGCACGATCCACACCTTTAACCTAAGGATTACCCCTTAGCTGTGCACGGCTATCATCTAAATCATAGTCAGCTGTTAGGAGACATTCTGGCAACTCACTTGGTTCTATTGGGGATATAGAATATAGGTTTTTAAAATGTGTGCACCAAGCTTCCTCACAGATATTTGGTTCGATAGTGGTCTTACCCTCTATCTTGCCCGTGTGAACCAAATTCCAGAAAGCCCTTGCATTTTTTTCATCTAAGGCAGACTTAATGTCCTGCCATCTATCTGCTTCCCATTCAGATTTAGCGTTAAAAACGATTTTTTTAACATCAGCCCTTGCTTCCTTTATGCATAAATTATCCCCCCCCCCCCAAGGGATTTTATAAGAGTTAACTTAGCTACCCTACAACCCTTAGTAAACCATGGATTTTTAGCCCCATGGGATTTGCTTCTGATTGGCTGAGTACAATAAGAGAAAATCCGCCAATGTTGTCACCAATTTCAGGTGGATTTTTCCCAGTACATCCCCACAGTTGCTTTCAGGAAAATTCGCAGCAAGAATAGCTGCCTTTTCTATTAGAGGAATAATACTTTGATACATTCTAGCCAATCTGTCTGGGGATTGTATGATTGTGGCCCATCTGATCCGCCTCCCTCCGTTTTTTACTCTGAGTTCACTAGAGGGGCGGGGGTTAAAGGTCCTTGGTCTGCATCATTTACTTGAAAATCAAGCTTAATGGTCAGTGGGTTCTGGTCGCTTTCACTACGCTGCACGACCTTAAAATCAAACACTTTAGGCCATATCTCTACACTAATTAAAAAGTAGTCTATTATTGATTCCTGTCCGAGTCTATTGAACGTTGGGAGCCCAGGATTATCATTCATGAATCGCCCATTACACGCCCTTACAGAAGAAGTTAATGTAAGCAACGTCAATTGGAACACTAATGGAGTCCATCGTTCTACGTCATATGTATTAGAGTGTGAAATTGACCATATTGCATCTTCATCCTTTGTAATTTGGTTCATAAGACCCTTAAGGGGTTCATAGTGACACCCCAGTTAGGAAAATCCATTTTGGCCTTAAGGCCCGCAATATTCCAAGAAAACATTAACAGGTCTCTACTTAGACCCTCTAATCCAATTCTTGCCTTGGCCACCGGCACTACACTCTCTGTCATAATTGGATCCAATGGTATTTGGTCAGCCATATGCAGGCTAGATAGGCCTGCGACTTTAGGTGATAATATCACTGCTCCCACTGGCATTTGCGATTCGTTAGTCGGTATCTGCCTTCCCTCACAGGAGTCTATTCTAAGCATACATTGGCCTTCATTAAACTCTGTTACATTGTTTGTTACAGGGTCTTGGCATGCCCCTCATCAGGTCCTCCTTCAATGTGAGACCTCTGATCTTTGGGCGTTCCATTTATAGATACAACGGTACATAGTAGTCACTCAACTTGGTCAAGTACACTATATCTATTGCTCACTGGAAACCCCATTGAGTGCTGATTAACCCCTTCGCTGCTGGCCCGTTTCCGCCGCTGTGCGGTAAACAAACGAACAGGGCGGGGCCGTGACGAACCCCAGCCGTCATCAGCACACGAGCACCGCGGAGCGTGACGGCTGGGGTTCGTCACCAGCATACAAGGGGTTAAATTCCATGTCCTTTCCAAAGCTCATCAAACCCGGAGGAGCTACCCTTTCCTGATTGTGCCCTAGATAATATTGGTTCAAACGATGTGTTGAGGGCGGGTAGAAATTAACTTAGGTGCATAGGGGAAATAGTTGTTTGGCCATGGTTTGAAAGCCCCATACACACATGATCAATCACCCTGGTGTCCTTAAAGTTAATAACGATACAATCCCCCTCCACATCTTTTGGCCTAGGGCCCACCCAACCCACTCTTCTTGCAAACAAGATTTGGCATTGTACATTTCTGGGTTGGGGTCTATTCTTGTTCAAGCAATGGATAGATGTATTCTTTAGGTCAGTATAAGATTCAGTTCTATTAGAGTCTAATTTAGGAACCCCAGTCAGAACAACCACATATCGTGCGCTCTCCGGAGGCATATCAATGCAAGGCAAAGAAGGCCTAGAATCAACATCGGTATATTTCATGATTGGCAGTCCACTCGTTGTACTCCTCGCATCTCCTCCCAGCTGCTGGACAACTTTGGTTTTCTCGATATTAGCCAATCTCAACGGGCTATCAAGATGTTCTGCGAGGGATGTCTGGGTTAGGGTAGATGCGAGTACAGGAGGCGACTTCGGGGACAATATAGAATTACTTATCAAAGGCCCCCCTTGGCCTTGGCCTTGACCGGGAGTCCCCGTGGTAGACTTTAGATAGTCCATATTCGCCAAAGATACTTTTTACATTTTTGACAGACGCTGCTCTATAAGTAAACGTCTCGTCTCAAGGGGCTGCAGTGATGACTGAAGGAGGGCACCCAATTTTAACATGAACAAATCCTCTATTAAAGCAGATGTAGAGGAAATATTTACCCCTGCTTGAGTAGTTACTGTTGGTGGGAACCGTTGCCTATTATCTGGGGTATTTGGGGCTGTTGCCGAAGAAGCAGGATCATTGCTATTTGCAAGCTTTGCAAGCTTAGGCTTCCTACCACGTAAAGCAGCACCTCCACGCTTCCTTTTGGGAATAACCCCTTCAAGTCTCCCACGTAACTGCCGAATGTTTGCTCTATCTGAACCATATACTGTTGGGTTGCTTTCAGAGACTGTTGGAGGATGGTTCGCTGCCACTGGCGTGTGCTGTGTCTCAACAATTAGTGGTAGTTTTCCCATCTCCTGAGTAGAGTCGCTGCTAGATATACTCTTGCGCCCCTCAGTGTCAAGTATTCGGAGAATATGCTCCGGCGTACGGGCATTTGCTATGTCCCCCAACAAGGATCTTTTCGCAGAGGCTAGGTCTAGAGAGAGCCGGTGCTCAGTCAAAATAATTTCAGGTTCCAGGACTGTAGTGGCCCTCGTAATGACCTTATCCAATGTCCCTGCAACATATCCTCCTGATATTAATTTTTTGCTCCGACTTTCACGTCCAGCCATTTCCCCAATTCTTTGTTTAGTAATACAGCGGGTACTTACAAGAATGTCGAATGTCCTTCAATATGTAACAGCTAAACCTTAGGGGGTGGCCCGGTCCGGTCTCCTCCGGGCTACAACGGGCTTAAACGGGCCCGCCCTTGGCTCGGGCTTCGCCCAGCGCGCGCGCGTTCCGCAAAGCCGGAGTGGAGAATCCCTAAATAGATGAGTGGGTGTCCTCCTCAGCCCAGGTGCAGGTAGTCAGCTTGCCCCCTGGGACTTGCAGTCCCTCTCAGTGGTCAGCGGCAACAGGAAACAAAGCGCAGCGGCTCCCGCGAAGCGGGAGCGGCAAGAAGTATTGCTGGCTCGTGGGCGTCCTCCTCAGCCTAGGTGCAGGTAGTCCACTTGCCCCCTGGGACTTGCAGTCCCTCTCAGTGGTCAGCGGCAACAGGAAACAAAGTGCAGCGGCTCCTGCGAAGCGGGCGCGGCAAGAATTGGCGCTGGCTCGTGGGCGTCCTCCTCAGCCCAGGTGCAGGTAGTCCGCTTTCCCCCTGGGACTTTCAGTCCCTCTCAGTAATACTTGTGGTTCAAAGTGTTATTTGTCTCACTCGGAGTTCCCAGAGATAGATAGTATCACTTTGAACAGGGAAAATAATGAAATATTGAAAATTCTTCATTTGATTAAATGGACTTTCAGGGTTTTTGCGAACACAGTTTAGACGGCAAGTATGTCTTTGAGCATAGAACAGAGTCAATACTTTATATAATTGAAAAGCAGGATCCCCTTTAAAAAGGGATGCCTAAATTCTGTGCTTTTTCAGAAATTGAGATGTGAGGATCCCAGTTCATGCACTGGGAAGGGTTGTATCTTTAAATTTCGATTTAACTGACGGTTGTTGCTAGCTGTTTTGATCGCAAATTGTCCAGCAATGTGTAGACCTGTTGGTTCATGAGGCATGTCCCTTAGGAAGGAAGCATAATCATGTTGGTTGTCAGGATTTCTTCCAGGAGTTAATTAGTTTAA
This sequence comes from Lissotriton vulgaris, assembly GCF_964263255.1. NCBI lineage: Eukaryota > Metazoa > Chordata > Amphibia > Caudata > Salamandridae > Lissotriton > Lissotriton vulgaris. Next base: position 95,862,839 of record NC_141700.1, read on the forward strand.
TGATTTGTCTTTAACAGTGCATGATCCCATTCACCCTCCTGATTCCTAATTGCCAACTTTAACCATCAAAGTCCACTTTACTCTCTGTTCTTCGTATTGTGCCTTGCACATCCTCTAATCTTTTTGTCTTTCTAGTTCCCTACGTCTGTCGTTGCCTTACTCTTCTTTGTCCTATGCTTCCCTTATGTTTTTTAGATTCTCTTCTGTCCATCCTGTGCTCTCCTTTCCCTGTGAATCTTCTCTGTCCGATGCAGTGCTTCTTTTGGTCCCAAGCGATGCATCTTTTGGTCCCAAGCAATGCTTCTTTTGGTCCCAAGCGATGCTTCCCTCGGTCCCGAGCGATGGTTCCCTCGGTCCCGAGCGTTGGTTCCCTCGGTCCTGAGCGGCAATTCTCTCGCTCCCACCCAACGGCTTTTTCTGTCCCAGCCGTCAGCTTTTTCTGTCCCAGCTGACGGCTTTTTCTGTCCCAGCCGATGGCTCTCTCGGTCCCAGCCGACGGCTCTCTCGGTCCCAGCCGACAGCTCTCTCGGTCCCAGCCGACAGCTCTCTCGGTCCCAGCCGACAGCTCTCTCGGTCCCAGCCGACGGCTCTCTCGGTCCCAGCCGACGGCTCTCTCGGTCCCAGCCGACGGCTCTCTCGGTCCCAGCCGACGGCTCTCTCGGTCCCAGCCGACGGCTCTCTCGGTCCCAGCCGACGGCTCTCTCTGTCCCAGCCGACAGCTCTCTCGGTCCCAGCCGACGGCTCTCTCGGTCCCAGCCGACGGCTCTCTCGGTCCCAGCCGACGGCTCTCTCGGTCCCAGCCGACGGCTCTCTCGGTCCCAGCCGACGGCTCTCTCGGTCCCAGCCGACGGCTCTCTCGGTCCCAGCCGACGGCTCTCTCGGTCCCAGCCGACGGCTCTCTCGGTCCCAGCCGACGGCTCTCTCGGTCCCAGCCGACGGCTCTCTCGGTCCCAGCCGACGGCTCTCTCGGTCCCATTCCAGGATGGTTCTCTGGGTCCCATTCACGGATGGTTCTCTGGGTCCCATTTCATGATGGTTCTCTGGGTCCCATTCCATGATGGTTCTCTGGGTCCCATTCCATGACGGTTCTCTGGGTCCCATTCCATGACGGTTCTCTGGGTCCCATTCCATGACGGTTCTCTGGGTCCCATTCCATGATGGTTCTCTGGGTCCCATTCCATGATGGTTCTCTGGGTCCCATTCCATGATGTTTCTCTGGGTCCCATTCCATGATGGTTCTCTGGGTCCCATTCCATGATGGTTCTCTGGGTCCCATACCATGATGGTTCTCTGGGTCCCATTCACGGATGGTTCTCTGGGTCCCTTTCCATGATGGTTCTCTGGGTCCCTTTCCATGATGGTTCTCTGGGTCCCATTCCATGATGGTTCTCTGGGTCCCATTCCATGATGGTTCTCTGGGTCCCTTTTCCTGATGGTTCTCTGGGTCCCTTTTCACGATGGTTCTCTGGGTCCCATTCCACGATGGTTCTCTGGGTCCCATTCCATGATGGTTCTCTGTGTCCCATACCATGATGGTTCTCTGGGTCCCATTCCATGATGGTTCTTTCGGTCTCAAGCGATGGTTCTCCCGTTCCCCCGTGCTTTTTCTCCCGTTTCCCAGTGCTCTATCACCCTCCCCAGGCTCTTTCTCTTTCCCGTATGCTCTCTTCTCAGTGTGCTCCTTTTCTTCCATGTGCGCTCGGTCTCCGCTTCCCCCTGTGCTCTTTCTCCACGTCCCCCTGCGCTCATTTCCTTTGAGGTATGTCTCTCCTTCCCTATTCAATCAATCAATCAATCAATCAGAGTACTTGTAAAGTGCGCTACTTACCCGTGAGGGTCCCAAGGCGCTAAGGGGAGGGGGGTGCTGCTACAGCTCGAAGAGCCAGGTCTTTAGGAGTCTTCTGAAGGTGAGTAGGTCTTGGGTCTCCCGTATGTGGGTAGGGAGGGTGTTCCAGGTCTTGGCGGCGAGGTAGGAGAAGGATCTGCCGCCGGAGGTCGTTCGTTGGATGCTGGGGACCGCGGCGAGGGCGAGGCTGGCGGAGCGGAGCTGGCGGCTGGGGGTGTGGAAGCTGAGTCTGCTGTTCAGGTAGGCAGGTCCGGCATTGTTGAGTGCTTTGTGTGCGTGGGTGAGCAGCTTGAAGGTAATCCTCTTGTCGATGGGAAGCCAGTGTAGGTCTCTCAGGTGGGGGGTGATGTTGCTGCGGCGGGGGACGTTGACGATCAGTCTGGCGGAGGCGTTTTGGATGCGTTGTAGTCGTCGTAGGTGTTTGGCTGGGATTCCTGCGTAGGGTACGTTGCCGCAGTCCAGTCTGCTGCTGACGAGGGCCTGTCACCGCTCTTCTTGTTACGGTCGGGATCCACTTGTAGATCCTGCGGAGCATGCGGAGGGTGTTGTAGCAGGAGGAGGAGACGGCATTGACCTGCTTAGACATGGAGAGGGAGGAGTCGAGGCTGCATCCTAGATTGCGTGCATGGTCGGAGGGTGTTGGTGCTGTTCCCAGTGTGGTCGGCCACCAGGAGTCGTCCCAGGCTGAGTGGGTGGATCCGAGGATTAGGACCTCCGTCTTGTCCGAGTTCAGCTTCAGACGGCTGCTCCTCCTCCAGTTGGCGACGGCCTTCATTCCCTCGTGGAGGTTGGTTTTGGCGGTGTGTGGGTCCTTGGTGAGGGAGAGGATGAACTGGGTGTCGTCGGCATAGGAGATGATGTTGAGGCCGTGATGGCGGGCAACTAGTGCGAGGGGGGCCATGTAGACGTTGAACAGCGTCGGGCTGAGGGATGAGCCCTGGGGGACGCCGCAGATGTCTGTGGCTTCAGATCGGAAGGGTGGGAGGGTGGGAGGCGGACGCTCTGGGTTCTGCCGGTGCGGAAGGTTGTGGTCGAGTCATGGGCATTCTCTTGGATTCCGGCTTCTAGGAGGCGTGTCTTAGAGTGCAATGGCAAACCGCGTCGAAGGCGGCTGACAGGTCCAGGAGGATGAGGGCTGTTGTTTCGCCGTTGTCTTGTTGGTGCCTGATGTTGTCTGTGGCGGCGATGAGGGCTGTCTCGGTGCTGTGGTTTCGTCTGAATCCGGACTGGGGCGGGTCCAAGATGATTTTGTCTTCCAGGTGGCGGGCCAGTTGCATGTTGATGATTTTCTCGTTGACCTTTGCTGGGAACGGGAGCGGGGAGATGGGCCGAAAGTTCTTGAGTTCCTTGGGGTCTGCTTTGGGCTTCTTGAGGAGTGCGTGTAGTTCGGCGTGCTTCCAGCTGTTTCAAAGGAGATGTTGATGACCTTCCGTAGTTGGGGTGCGATGGCTGCGTCTGCTTTGTTGAATACGTGGTGTGGGCACGGGTCAGACTGAGATCCTGAGTGGATGGAGTTCATTACCTTGTGTGTCTCGTCGTCGCCGTCTCTCCTTCTTTGAGCTCCTTTTCTCCTTCCTGTGCTCTCCTTTTTTTGAGCTCCTTCAGTTCATCCTTTTCCCTCCTGTTGCCTGTGCTCCTTCTTCCACACTGCTCCTGTATTTATATCTGCCACACTCCTCTGTCTCATGCTGTCCACAGTCTTCCAATATTGTCAATATCTTTCCCATTCTGTTGTCATTTTCCCCATGCTGTTCCTTCTCCCCTTGCTGTTCCTTCTCCCCTTCATCTCTGTTCCTTGCGCTACTTCTGTCCCTTCCTCTCCACATTATGTGCTTTCCTCTATCCTAAGTCATAATTTTAAGTATCCCATTGTTTCCTGTGCCATTTACTTTTCTCCCTAGTTCACATTCTCCTTCTGTCCTTATCTCACAAACTATTCAAAGAAAATTCCATTTTGTATCTGCATTCATTCTCAGTACCACCTTAAGTTACCACAGAGGTTCCTAGTGACTATTCATAAAAGTGTCACAGAATTAGTACCTCCTCTGTTTACACTGGTGACGATTCTATTAATGATAAAAAACGATAGTCAACCAGAGCGATAATTCGTGAAATTTCTTTCCCCAAAAATTGACTTTGTGGGGTAATCACGACCCCACATATGGTTTTATAGATTTTTCCATATACGGCGTGTACTACTTCTCAGATAGTGTAGGCGCGCCTCCTATAAATAACATTTCTTACATTGGTTTTTTATTCATGATTATTTATCATATTTTATTCCTTGATATATATATCCCATATACCCACTTAGATTAAGACCAGGCGTTTATTCTTGAGTGGTTCAGTTATTTTTGTCGTTTAGTCATCTAACCTATTGACAAAATTATTCATAAGGTTATGCTTATGTTCGTTATCTTTGTCACAAGTAGCTACTATCTTTATAACCTAAAAACAAACTTACCAAAGTTTAATCAATTCTTCCTTTGGTACATCTCCTGTTGTCTCATTCAGGACTGGATTTGTCAATGGAATTGTTCGACCGTTTTTTAAAAATTTAGTTTCAGTCGTTTCTCCTGTATTTTGTTTTAAAAAAGAGAAAGAAAGAGGGCGGATGTTGTAAATTGCCCTCGTTTTAAGAGTAAATAAAATAAAATCACAACCTCCATCCTTTATTTTGATACTGTGTATTGATTTTATGTATTAAATTGTGTACACATTTTTTTTAAACAAAATACAACCTGAAACAAATAACGTGTGAATAAGGTTACATCGATCATGGAAAAAGTGTTAAGATACTCAATATTAGTGTGATTCTTTGGTTCAGTGGTAACTTAAGGTGGTACTGGGAATGAATGCAGATACAAAAGGGAATTTTCTTTGAATAGTATTATCACCCGGTCCCTTTTTAGGGCTCGGCCTACGTCACCACGAAGTGGGGCGGAGCTTCGAGCTCTATTGTTATAAAAAAAAAAAAAGGTTTCTTTAGGGCTCGGGCCAGAAACATTCCAAACATTCCTTAGTGCACGTGGTTGTTTTATGGCATCTGCATAGTGATTCGTCTTCGCTGTGCTGTCTTTGTAGTAGCCTTGACGCGATAGGCTATATGTGATTTGAGTCCGCCATTGTGGGCATTTTCTCTGCGGTTTCGCGCACGGCCGTCCATAAATATCAATTAGGAGCTGTCAGGGTGCCTCGTTAAATGAATGCAGATGGCCGGGGCGCGTTCACCATTCAGCAGCGCTCCGCGCGCTGGCTCGCTCTGCACTGCAGCCTCAGTCACCTCTGCTCTGCTGCCAGACACTCAGTGCTGCTTTTATTTATTGTGCAAGCCTGTGAGGCTAGCTCAGTGGGTTAGGCGCTGGTAGCAGAGGTCTATCACTTAACTTTCCATTCTTCTTTTGAGTTTGAATTGGAAAACGGCAATACAATTTGTGTGTTTGCATGTGTCTGCTTTAAAAATTGTACTAATAATTACGTTTTGTCACCTGTAAAATCAATATAGAATATTAGTAAACTTTTTGGTTTTTCCAGGCTATGCCTCCAGGCTCATCAGCACAAGGCTGCATTCATACATCCTTTCCATTGCTTGTTACCTCATTAAGAATGCGGAAGTCCTATGCTGTGAGTGTGTTTACGTCTGTCTTTGTTGCTCGTGGGACATGAGGCGTGCAGAGTGGCGGTGACTGCAGAGTGGCGGTGACTGCAGAGTGGCGGTGACTGCAGAGTGGCGGTGACTGCAGAGTGGGGTGACTGCAGAGTGGCGGTGAGTGCAGAGTGGCGGTGAGTGCAGAGTGGCGGTGAGTGCAGAGTGGCGGTGAGTGCAGGTGCAGAATAAACAGTGTGTGACTATGCAGGGTGACATTGGGAGTGTGCGGGTGAGCAGTGTGTGAATGTGTAGGGGCAGTGTGTGACTGTGCAGAAAACACCACACACACATACACCACACACACATAGCACACACACACACCATAGACCCATACACCACACACACACATAAGGCACACAGAAACCACACACCTCAGTCTCTCAACACCACACACTCGTCACCACTCAACACAACACACTCACCACCACACTCACCCCCCAGGCTCACCCCCCAGGCTCACCCCCCAGGCTCACCCCCACAGACTCACCACCACACACTCACCAGTACACAGAATACAACACACAGAACACACCCCCAGCCGTCAATAAATGCTTTCACCATGCACAAACACCAACAACCATCAGCCATCTGTGCACGCTTTTACCAAGCACACACCCACCAGCCGTCAGTGCACCCTTCCACCAGGCACACACACCTCCAGCCGGCAGCGCACTTTTCCACCAAGCAATCGCAGTATGGTACACTTTACTTTTAAACATATTCATTTAAAACACAGCATGCCACCATTGGTAAAATTACAATCCAACCCACATAATTCCACTACACACCACATGCACACACTCCATAACACATGGCGAAAAGACATTGGCATTTACAATGCCATTAGCTCAAACTCAAATAAATCCGAGCCCGATTGCATTTCTAATGCATGTTTTGTTCTTATGTGGGTAACTCTCATTTTATTGGTTGCTTATCTCACAAACCCCTCTTTTCTTTACTCTCCTTGTCGCCCATTCCATTCTCTCCTGATTACATGTTCTCCTTCCTTCTGTTCCTTGTCCCCTTTCTTTCACTTGTCCCATGCTCCCCATGTCTCTCACCCATCTCATGACATCTTTTTTTTTTTCATAGGCACAATGGGAACATCTTGCTGGACGCGGAGGGGCACATCATCCACATTGACTTTGGGTTCATTCTCTCCAGCTCTCCAAGAAACCTTGGCTTTGAGACATCTGCTTTCAAGCTCACCTCTGAGTTTGTTGATGTAAGTGATTGAGGGCTACCTCAGTTGTGCTCCTTTGTGAAAAGTTGTATGCAAGGAATGCATTATCAGGAGCTGTTTATACCCTGTCAGCTTCTGTATCTACGTAGCTTCACTGATATTCATAACGGCTCAACTGCTCCTTTGTATGGGATCTGGTACATTTTACAGGAAAAAAAACCACAAACTTAACTAAAGTTACATTTTTAAAAGAAGGCAATTTAACCTGAAATGTGATTAAGATTGTTGTATCAACCTACACATAGATTTATTTTTACAACAAAAATAAAACATGGGGGGCAGATAGGCAGCACAGCTTTCCAAGAAAAAAAAGCTTTATGGTTTTATTAAGGCCCTAGGCTGATCTGCCCTTTCCAGGAGGCCACAGATGTTACAGTTGCCCGGCAGTTCTTTGTTCCTGTCAATGAAGAAAGAAGCCCTCAACACTGTGCCATGCCCTTTTTGCTAATTTGACTAATCTTCAGATTTGGCTAATATTCAGTTAGATTTCTATTTTTGACGCCTTTCTACAACTATTGATGTGGTCTTTCACCTCCAGCAGGTTGTGTTAGTAAACTTCGACTACATTTTCATCACACGCACCATTGTGCCTTCATTACTTTGAAGTGCACTTCATCTGGTGAAAAGGAATCAGAACAAAGAGCCACATATTGTGCGCTTTCCTGGCTGCCTTTCTATTAGGCCAGAAAATCTACACCGAGATCATGAAGGGATTTGCTACAGATCAGGAACATTTTAGAACCTCGTGTCCTGCGGCAGATGGTTCTCAGGTGACGATCAGTCTCCACCTTGTGCTCCAAAACCATAGGTGTCTCCTCTGTGGATGTTTCCTAGTATGACGGAAAGGAACTAATCATATAATTTCCACTGTTCCTGTTTGCTGAAGAGAGAGGTGTTGTTGAAGTCTTCAGACCTTAGGTGGGCGAGTCCTTCTGAAGAGTCAGTCAATCATTCAATTGGTTCTAGGCCCTGTGACAGTGACATGAAATTCAGCAACCCTGTGCTTTCTCAAGAAGTACAACAATCATATTCATCAGGGTAGATTAGTCTGAGGCACCTGTGGGGTGCTTGTGAAACCTGGTAATTACTTTGCAAACCAAAGACTTTGTAAGGGTGCAAAGTGGGTGTCTTTCTATTGAACTTGGTGTCTCACCAAAAGTGTCTCCCCCATGAAAGTAGCTTACTTAAGCCACTGATGGTTCCTTTTAGATAGACATCCAGTACTTCTTGAAATGGGTCGTTGGTTATCTCAGAATAGAGGTGGGCTGTTGGGTGAAATAGGGCTGTGCAGCTGGTGCTGCCCTTTTAGTGTTGTAAAACATTCTGGTGAGTTATGAAATATATCCGAAACATTTTCTACTTACACACATGAAGAAATTTGAAAGCAAGTAAGACAGTATGGATTCTCAAATTTTGGTGTGTGGAGAGGCTGGCATTGGAGGTGCACTAACAAATTCACCAAAGTGGCATCAAACTGTACTACAATCCTATCTGATTTGATAGGTATTGCTATCTGAGGGAGCAGCCTGGTGCTCCTCAAACAAGGTTCTATTCCATGGCCCGCAAGTTAGGGTCGCTCGAGGTTGTTTGAGATTCTGAATTTCTTTGACTGCATGGCATTGAGAACGATAGCTGTTCAGAAAATCAATTAGACCACATCGTCTCTAAAATATTATTTTCTGAAAGTAAAGTACATGTTTTAGGGTCTGCATATATGTTTTCCAAGGAAAGGCCCAGCCTTTCATACTCGGAATGGAATCTGTATAGTTAGTTCTGGGATTCGTACAAAGGTTGATTTCTCGCCTGACAGACCCAGGTGAGGCTCTTAAGTACCCAATAGAGCAGATCGATAAAAAATGGTTTGAATCCGCTTCTGTTGACAACTGTCCAGATAACGGTTTGTAGCCCTTTGTTTCTGCGTCTGGTGTAAAACATTTTGAAGTCTGAGTAGCATTTGGTATTTAGGGACAATTTTCAGGATGACGGAGGGCGTGAAAATGACATTTTACACCAGTGTTTTCTCTGTGTTTGAGTCTCTTTTGGATATAATGTGCCTCTTGTCCTGAAAAATCCTCAGGCGCTCTTTTGAGGGCTTAAAGTGCTTATAACATTCGAAGTGATTGCAGAGATACTTTTCGGCAGACCTGCAACTCTGTTTGGATTTAATTCCTCAGATTTTATTCCAAATTCTTTTTTTTTTTTATTCTCCAGAATTTCCGTAAGGCTGGGTTTTCCGACATAGAATGCTGGACTTTGGGGTTTGGAACCAACTTTAGATGCCTCTGCACAGTGTTTTTGATCGAAATGTTTTGTTGACCGCAACTAAATGTTTTACTGTGCTCGTTTTCAGACCCTTTGTTTGGAAACTGGCACGAACTTTGCAACTGATGTCCTCATACATTAGAGGAAGACAAAAATTACACACATTGTGGAAATGTATATTCATAATATTGAGCGATGAGGACCCTCTATGAAAGAACGATTTATATTCAGGTACATTGGCATACAGTGGAAGTGATATATGGCAATTGACATGGTCATTGAGATTACACAGTCTAGAAATGAGTGAGAGAGACATTCACTGTTTAGAGCTACATTTCCATTGTCCTATTCAGTGTGAAGATGTACATGGTACAAGTAAAATTAATGCTGTTCCCAGATATGAGTGAAGTTAAACAGTCAAGGTGAGAGGAAGATAAAGTGATTAGTGAGATGTAGTGTGATCTGGATTCCAGGGATGAATGCAATTTACTTTGGGTCTCTGACAAGGTGATGTGTAAGATTCCTCTTTAAGACATGTTGATGTGTCTGCCCGATATGTACTGGAAACGCATTCAATATTTTTTGCCCATTTCTAGCAAAGATTTCCTTGAGAGTAGTCTTTCTGAATTTGTGTTTGTCCAGCTTGATAGTGGCTTGATTTCTTTGGTCTCAGTTTCCACCAGTGTTCTGAAGTTTTTAAGATGGATATCCAGGCTTACTTAGGTAGTCTTTTAGAACAATCAATGTTCTAGAGGAATACAGTCTAGGAATATGAAGACGGGTGTGATGCTTTCAGATCTTTTCATATTTGAAATTAAATGGGCTGCCGCTTCGAGTACCACATTTAGGAGGCTAGGCAAAATGTATTTTAGAAAGAAAATTAAATATGATCTATCCACCGAAACCTTTAATAACATGGAGGGCAAAGCATAAAGGACATTTCCTCCATCCTAAAACTAAAAATCATCCAAAGGTTCTATAATTTTACATTTTTGTCTCATTTATTTTATGGGGAGGTCTGTTGGAGCACCGCCGTTTCTTAGCCAGTGCTCTTCAGGTCCTGGAACAATTGATTTTTAGAGGTTTGGGGCAATGTCATAGTGAGGTTATCGAGATACAGCTTCAGTTGACGATTTGGTAAATAATGAGTGAATGTTCCATCTTTAGCAGAATAGCATCCGGTGGGAAGAATACCCTTGGCTACAGCAGCTGACTATTTGTAATACTGAGCAGGAGATGCAAATTAACATGGATTGATACATTGTGGAGATCTTTACAGCTTTTCCGTTAGGAGTGAACTGTTCAGCTTTTGCTAAGCATTGCGGTCTGCGGTGCCATTTTATTTTATTACTGGTATATTTCTTACCGGTAACAGATTGTCCCTTTACTAGCATTTGCGTGCTAAAAGGCTCACCTTCTGAAAAGAGAGTTAATCATACAACATTTAAACATTTTCCAGCCACAAACTGTAAACTCGGATAGGTCTTCATCTGACGCTCTATAGGTATCAAACATTAAAGTTAAATGGCAGCATGTTGTAGTTAACACTGGTAGTAACACTGAGGCAGTAGCCGTGGCATAGCTTCAGAAGCCTGTTATGGTTGTGAAAATAGTTGTGATTCCTTCATGGGTAGAGAATCTGGAACTGTTGTGACTGGACACCGAGTCATCTTCAGGACAGATTTTGAAGGAGCCTGAGATTGTTTGCCAAGGCCTAATTTACTTTGCACAGGATTCAGCCATTTGTCCTCTGCAGTAGGTCAGGGAACCGATTCACGGCCATCCAGAGTAAGTGTCATGCTAAGTACATCTTCTGCCTCAGACAGCAGCTTAAAGCTGGGTCTGTTGAGAGGTATTTGTGGGGACACAGCACACAAGAGAGAAAACTACAAAATAAATGCCAGGTCATGGAGTGCTGAAAGAAAAAAGTAGTTCCTTAAATGTGAAAAGTGGGAGGATAAAAGTCGGGGACAAACATGAGGAGGCCACTGGAATTTGGTCATTTTTGCGGCTGAGACATTTTTTTTTTAATTACAATTATGGATTGGCCGCATTTGCCATATAATCCGCCATCTGCTGCCTAATTTGTAGATTTTAACAAAAACATTTGTTTTTTCCTGAAACTGCTCAAAAGTTAAAAATAAAAGTATTAACCTGTTTTGCCGCAAAGTAGAAAGCCCTTCACAAAGGTCGACTTGTCACCTTTCAGTTGCTTGTTTATGTGGTTGAGTGTTAAACTGGTATCAATGAGGAGAAACCTTTCCTCATACGCTTAACATGAGTAAAAATATCAAAATAGTGAAGTAATACGATGAAAGAAGGTACCTACCGCATTATGCTGCATACTAGGCCTTTTCTTGCTGCATAATATAATTGGCAACCCTGCTGCATAATTTGGTCCACCGGACTGCTTAATTTGAGTGGGTCTGAATATAGTCTGGTGTAAAGAGTGTGCAGGCTGTAAGCCCACTGTAAATTCACAGTAGAAAGGATTGTCGCCATCGGCTCAACATCCAGTGATTCTGGGCAAAACACTTAATCTATTCTCTCCTTGTAATATGTAGCTGGTGCTCATATAAACCGCTCCAATACCTTCAGGTTGAGTTTGCGCTATATAAAACTAAAAAAATAAAAGGTATTTCGCAATCAGTGTGCAGCTTGGTGAGTCCTAAAAATTGGCAAGAGGGCATTGGTAGATGTGTGAAACGCTGCCTCCTTTTGGTAGCAAGTGGGAAGTCGGGGCTACTTTCGAAGTCTCTCCCAAGGTGCTGATCCAGTCTGTCACGAAAAGCATAACAACATGTACACCAACGACTGAGTTGTGCCACAGGACATTGTAAAGAGAATCTTTCTCTTTCCTGCCTCTTTTTCCCCCAAAATAATGTATCTCGCTCAGAGGTACACAACGTATTATCAGCAATGGAAGCAACTGAAACCAGTGCGCCAGGACCGACCTACCTCCCTGGCAGTGGTGACTCTGGCAGAGTGAGAACGTGGCCAGTCACTACCCTTGGTTCAACTGGCACCCCTATGCTGGTGTTATTGTCATACAGTATGCATCAGCCTTAAGAAGTTATGGTGATAGGTTTATTTATACCTTATTGTAAGAAACTGGCTCTATATATACTGCACCAAAGTGAGGTACAGTGTGTATAGAGTCCAAGGGTCTCCAGAAGTTTGGCAGAGGCTAAAGTTAGATAGAACCTTACTCTCAAGTGGTAGCTTGGTCGAGCAGTAAGGCAGTATCAGAAGACAGTGTAAAGCATTTGATGTACACACTCAGTCAGCAAATGGTCTCACACAGTCAAGAACTGAACTCTAGGCCAATTGTTTTGTATAAAAAAATATACTGTTTTATTTCTAGAACCAAGCAAGCCTGGTGCAGGTAAGCATAAAAATACTTTTCAGTTGTAAATTACTTGTATGAACACAGTTCCAAATAGCAGTGTAACTTGTACTTGTTTTGGTTACAGTTTTAAGAAAGCAGTTTGCAACACATTGCAGGTATAGTACATTCAATTGAATGGGCTTTTTAAGTAAAATGCAGTTAATTACTTTTCAGATTACTTTTGCTACCACAGGACTGGATCCTAGATTCGGTACAAAAGGGGGTGGTGATGGACGGAGCATCTGAATCAATCAAACACTCACACCCAGTCAAAAGATCTGGGTTTAATCCATCACCGTTCTTTAGCCCACTCTGCCACCCGAGTTCAGACATGGCTATATGCAAATCAGTCTGACCCTGTGCCTCATGGGAACAGTCCAGCCCGAACTGCCAAGCCATGTCTTCCCTGGACCGGAAATAAGCTTCCGAGGACCGGTTTCTGGCATTCCAGCCGTCTTCAGCCCGGCTTGCTTGAATCCAGTGGCAAAGTGAGCAAGGGACTCACGTCCGAGCATACCCTGCCGCACTTATGGCGGCTAAAAGGGGTACAAAAGGGGGTGGTGATGGACGGAGCATCTGAATCAATCAAACACTCACACCCAGTCAAAAGATCTGGGTTTAATCCATCATCGTTCTTTAGCCCACTCTGCCACCCCAGTTTAGACATGGCTATATGCAAATCAGTCTGACCCTGTGCCTCATGGGAACAGTCCAGCCCGAACTGCTTTTGGATCCTAGATTCAGCCCTGGGACATTTCCTGGAAACAGGTGAGTAAATGGTACGATTTTTAAAGAATATTATTGCATTTCAAAAGTTGACACTTTTTCACATAGAATCACCCATGTTATCATATGGGAGTAAATTCACGTAGCAGGTAAGTTAGGTTATTGTTACTTTTTCTTACTCGGTGCTGGATCCTGGATTCAGCCGTGGGACATTTCCTGAAAACAGTTGAGAAAATGCGTTTTGGTTAATCTGCTGATTTTTAAGAAATATTTGTAGTTTTCAAAAGTTGGCCCTTATTGACACTTTTTCTCCCAAAAAGTTTGTTATCTTATGAGGAAAAATTAGTTATCGGTTTGAAGGTAAGTAATCGGTCTTTTGAGTTAGGGTTCTGGAGTTGGACTCCGGGGTTTCCCAGGGTCAGTGATGCACTGTTGTTGCACCCTCAGTGGCACTCGGGCGACCGGGTGCAGAGTGTTGAGGCCCAATGTTATCCAATGTAGGATGGGGGACTCCGGTAGGCGGCGGCTGGCAAGCAGGCCACAGGGTTGTGGGAGCAAAGCTCCTAGGGTTAAGCTCAGGGCACATTGGGGACCAAGTTAGCACCAAAAGGGCACCCTCAGCTGCGCTAGGGCAGCCGGGTTCAGGATGCTGTTTTGGGGTAGGGTGCTCTTTTGATTTCAATGGGATTTTTTCAGCCCAAAGAAACACTGCAAGACCGGGGACGGGGATCTTCCAGGAGTGACCACCACCTGGAGGGGTAAGTTGGGATGTAGAAGGATGGTTAGGCACCGCTGGGTTGGGCACACAAGGCTGTGGGGCGTCGGGTGCAGGGGGTGCCTTTGGACGTCGGATTTTCTTACCCGCTCTGGTTGCGGTAGGGGGGGCCCTCTGGATTGAGGCTGCAGGCGTCGTCTGGAGGCTTGAGGCAGGTCAGGGGTCGCCAGATCTCAGGTCAGGATCGCCGGGGGGACCTCCTCGTGGTGTTTGTTCACTCAAACACGGGCCGGACTCGGCGGGTGCAGAGTGTGCTGGATTCGCGGTTCCTGGTTGGCACCAGAAGCTGCAGTTCAAACACGTCCGGTGTTCACGGGAGAAACAGCTTGGGAAGTGAATGCAGGCAGGTCCTTCGGGGTTTGTGAGGTTGCTGGCCGCTGGACACGCCGGGATTTCACAGGAGCAGGTTCGAGAGGAGACAGCCCTGTAGGGCTGGGGCCAAGTCAGTGGGTGTCGTCCTCTTGTTAGCTCTGCACGGCTTCTCGTCCTTCTTCTTTTCTTGTTGTTGCTGGATCTGAGGAAGGAAGGTTCAGGGCGCCCCTAATTACTAAATTTAGGGGCGTTACAGGTAGGTAATAGGGGAAAGGGACTAATGGGTCCCTTCCCTGGGGTGGGTACACCCCCTATTCTGCCACTCTCCAGTGGGAGGGGGGCAGGAGCCTGTCCCTGGTTGGCTGGGTCCCCCCAACCTCAAGATGGCGACTTGAGGTTGTGCTTCACCTCGCCTCCCCCACCCTAGGGGTAGAGTTGGCAGAGGTGGGCACACCTCTCTTCCTCACTTTGTTTTTCCCGCCGGGTCTCCCGCCCAAAGTGGGGGGTAGAACCAGTGGGGACCAGTTGCGGAGTACAGCAAGTTGCCTGGAGAGGCCCACAAAGGCGGTGGTATGCCTTTGAAGCTTATCCTTCGTGAACCCTGCCCATCCTGGGGGAGGAGGCTTGGCACCTCGTCCCAGGATGTGCATTGTTTCAGGCCCCCGAGAGCGACAAGTTCTCAACCCAGGGGTATAGAAACATGTCTGGGGGTGGCAGCCTCGGCAGCCACTCAGTCAGGTCACTGGTACTTGGTCGAGTTTCAGGGGGCATCTCTAAAAGGCCCTCTATCGTGCATTTTACATTAAATCCCACACTGGCATCAGTGTGGGTTTAATGTGCTGAGAAGTTTGATACTAAACTTCTCAGTCTTCAGTGTAGCCATTATGGTGATGTGGAGTTCATAATGACAACCTCCCAGCGCCATATACTCTTAATTGCAGCACTGCACTTACAGTGCCCAGGAATGGATTTGGGTACTGTAGGGGTACAGGGCTCATGTACCTGTACCCTCACCACTGGAATAGGGCACCCAGCTAGAGGGGTGACTGATGTATGCCAGGGCAGTGTTTTGTCCATGTCGACTCTTTGTTTTGTTCTGCACCAAGTCACGCAGCCTGCCAAGGCAGTGTGTGTGTGTCAGAGCACAGGGCCTCTAAGGGTGGGACAATAAGTGCTGTCGCCCTTGGGGGCCTTCTCTGGTCACAGTGCCCTGGGTACCTAGGGTACCATTTACCAGGGGCTGACATGTGGCCAGAGATGCCAATTAGGTTTAGGCTTCAATGCAGTTTTAGGGAAGGAACACAGGCCCTGGGTACCTGATTGGCAGGAGCCCACGGCACACTCAGTCAAAGCACAACAGCAATTCAGCAAAAAGTGGGGGCATACCATGCAAGAAAGAGGGCACTTTCTCACAATTATATAATTTGAGTCAACTCGCGTTAATCCAGATATATCTGGATGAACCAGTTCTGAACAGTCCAGTTTTGCAATGGCTTGAGAATGTATTTTAAATATGAGATGTCTTTCCAGCTGCTTTCTATTGTGCAAAAAACTTTGCAAGTCATCAGCCAATGTGGTAAATCCAATGCCTTGCTTAACAGTTGAAGCTAGGATAGACCTGAAGGTGACCTGCAAGGCGCACAAAGCTGTCCACGATTCTGGTCCTAAATACTTGCCAAATAAAATCGAGCTTTCAGAAGGGACTTGAGAAGTGCAAGATACCTCACACTAGAATCAACCAGATTCAAAGAAAGGAAAACACATGGCCACACTTTCGCAGGATTGGCTCCAAACATTTGAAGCACCCTACCACCCTCAACAAGATCAATTACATCTCTCAGTATCTTCAAGAAAGAAGTAAAAGCCTTACTACTAGAAAAACATGTTTTAAGAGAACTCTTATCAAAACTGTAACTCACTCTATTGTATATTATATCCTGTTGTTCTGGAACCTGCTCTCCGAATACTATTTACAATTTATCATACGTGAAAGGTGTTTTACTGTACAGCAGCTATCGTCAGCTCACTCTTTGTACAGATCTCTGATACCATGATGGTCAAGTTCACGCTTTATAAAATACTATAAATAAATCAAATAAATTGTTTTCTTTTTAAATGCAAGGGCAAAAGTGGGAAGCCCTGTGTGGTTTAACAAGTACTGATTGTTGTAGGAGAGCTTATTTTGAATGATGCTGACCTAGCTAGAAAGAAATGGCCTCATCCATTTGATGGAGTTAACAGATAGTCATGTGACTACACTGCAGTGTATGGGTGACGTCTAATGATCCATGGCGTTAACGTGTTGCTGGAAAGATCTGATAGAGACATCTAGCCGTAGATTCCTTAACTTAAAATATCCCCAGGCGTCAGACTGGATCCGGATTTTTTTGCAGCAGCAGCACCTCTGCGCGCCGGGGGACGGGGCCACACGACCCCGCCCTGACGTCCATGTACGTGATGTCAGCGAGGTCATATAAGTCCCTCCCGGCGCGCTGACGCCAGTTTCCTTCTTTTCCGCATGCAACGCGGATCCGGAGTAAGCGGTTCCTCTGGCCTGTTTTCAGGGCCCTTTTGACGCTTCTCGCAGTGTGCAATGCCTTCGGGTTTTAAAACGTGTACCTCCTGTTCGCGGCAAATGTCTGTGACGGACTCACATCTTATCTGTATGTGGTGTTTGGGCGAACACCACGACTCGACGGATAGCGACGATGCTAACACCTCAAGCTGAAATCCTGGCAGGAGCGCCGGATGAAGCTCCTTTCGGTTCGCCTGTCCCAGTCAGTCGTCTCGTCCTTCGGCCTACTCATCGCCGACAGGCCCCTCTGGTTTCCAGTTGTGATGTTGGTCGCCCTCTGGGGCCCGGAGACGTCGTTCGGCCCTTATGGTTAAGTCGTGGCACATGTCGCCGGGGTACTAGACCTCACTTCCGCCTGTTGTCGGGGGCACTAGTTCCCGGAGCCCTTCGGACGTGCGCCCCCAGGAGTCGCCCCTCCCCTATCCACCCTATCCGGGCGCGAGGGCAACTTGGACCCAAATGGAGGCCTATGCCGCGGCTCTGCAGGCCTCCCTTGGGTCCTCTCCTGTCCCTGGGGCGTCCTCGGGACCTCCGCTATTTACTGGGTCCCCAGCGGACTCGCTGGTGGGTTCGCCCCCGGCGCCAAATAAACTTTTGCCTTCCAGGGATGAAGGAGATATGGTGTCGTCCGGGTGCGGCCCGGCTGGGACCCCCTCTACGACCCATAGCACCCCTGCCGCGCCGCATGGTCCCGTGGGCCTCCATGTGGCATCGCAGGTGGTTGCTGTTGCTCAAAGCCTTGCTTCGAGCACACCTCGGCCTTCCGGGTAAGCGGCCGCATGTCCGGAGCCGGGGTCGGCACCGTTCCGGCACCGTAAACTCACCTCCCTGGCTCTGATTCTTATTTCGGAGTTGAAATCTGTTGTAGTTGAGGCTGAGTCGGCGCCGGTGCGGCGCCGGAGGCTTGCCTTCCCGGCTCTGGCGCCAACCCCTTCTTCAGAAGCGCGGCTTGTCAAGGTGGATGTGGAAGTGGCTCTGGACGGGGCAGACTGCACCGGATGCAGCAGAGTCTGCACCGAACAAGGCACGATCAGTTCCGACCGAAGTCGTTTTGGCGCAGCATCGACGCCGGGTTGCTGACTCTTCTCCGTAAGCTTCTGGAGAGAGTTTGGCGTCATCTTCACTTCTCGCGACGCCGGATATATCCTTGCCTGTGCCCCCCTTAGAATTTGTGGACCCAGCAGAATCCCTGCCTCCTCCGGACCCTCTGGAGCCGCGAGGCTCCCCGCCTCCTCAGGAGCCCCATCAGGACCCCCATTCGTCAATGGGGCTCCTTTCCTTTGGGCATTGGTCGCACACTCAGTGTCTTGGACGACTTAGTTTACAGCCCTCACCTACAGATGAGTTGCTGTCCCCTCCTCGGAGGGCTACCAAGTCCGGTGCGGCGTTACTCAGAGTAGTCTTCTTGGCCCCTCGTGTTCTAAACATGCAGCCCCCTTCGGTCCCCTTGCCTGTGGACCCTCTGCTATCAATCAATCAATCACTTATAAAGCGCGCTACATACCCATGAGGGTCTCAAGGCGCTGGGGGGGGAAGGGAGGCTGCTAATGATCGAAAAACCAGGTATGGAGAAGTCTGTCGTAGGCCAGTAGGGAGAGTGTTCCAGGTCTTGGCGGCGAGGTAGGAGAAGGATCTGCCGGCGGTGGTTTTCCAGATGTGTGGAACTGTGGAGAGGGCGAGGTTGGCGGAGCGGAGGCTGCGGGTGGGGTGTAGAAGCTAAGTCTGCCGTTGAGGTATGCTGGTCAGGCGCTGTGTAGGGCTTTGTGTGCGTGGATGAGGAGTTTGAAGTTGATCCTCTTGTTGACGGGAGCCAATGCAGGCCTCTAAGGAGGGGTGTGATGTGGCTGCATCTGGGGGCGTCTAGGATCAGTCGTGCCGAGGTGTTCTGGATGCGTTGTAGCCGTCTCAGGAGCTTGGTGGTTGTTCCTGCGTAGAGGGTGTTCCCGTAGTCCAGTCTGCTGGTGACGAGGGCCTGGGTGAAGGTTTTTCTCGTGTTGGAGGGGATCCATTTGAAGATTCTGCTGAGCATTCGGAGGGTGTTGAAGCAGGAAGCGGAGACGGCGTTGACCTGCTTGGTCATGGAGAGGGAGGAGTCGAGGATGACCCGCAAGTTGCGTGCGTGGTCGGTGGGTTCTGGGGCTGTTCCTAGCGATGTTGGACACCAGGAGTCGTCCCAGGCTGAGGGGGTGGGACCGAGGATGAGGACCTCCTTCTTGTCTGAATTCAGCTTCAGCCTGCTGTCCTTCATCCATCCGGTGACGGCCTTCATTCCTCTGTAGAGGTTGGCTTTGGCGGTGTGGGGGTCTTCGGTGAGGGAGATGATCAGCTGGGTGTCATCGGTGTAGGAGATGATGTTGAGGCTATGCTGTTGGGCGACGTGGGCGAGTGGTACCATGTAGATAATGAATAGCGTCGGGCTGAGGGATGATTCCTGTGGAACGCCGCAGATGATCTTGGTGGTCTTGGAGCGGAAGGGTGGGAGGCGGACGCTCTGGGTTCTGCTGGAGAGGAAGGATGTGGTCCAAGCCAGGGCCTTCTCTTGGTTTCCGGCGTCATGAATGCATGCTGTTAGGGTTTGAGAAAAGGAGAGTGTGTACTCCAAAAGAAATCAACAAGTACTTGTTTGGATTAATATCCGTTCTTTGAAGTCGTCATACAAGACCAGAGCTACTTTGGATTGCAGTGAAACATCTTTTTATTGTTTGATAATAAAACATGGACAGCCGACACGTGTTTCGCCCCCTATTGGCGAGTTGCGCCGGGGCTTCCTCAAGGCTATTTCCACATATACAGCGTATATTATTTCATTTCTGGTAACAATTTGACAAATTCCAAAAACCAGAGTTTAAATACTCAGGGAGCAGAGTTCTTTTTTGAGCTGACAGGTGTAGTATAATCCCTGCTCATAGCTCTAGGGCTGGAAGTTGATATATGGGTTGAATCCCGGGATTCAACCCATATATCAAAGTTGTTTCACTGCAATCCAAAGTAGCTCTGGTCTTGTATGACGACTTCAAAGAACGGATATTAATCCAAACAAGTACTTGATGATTTCTTTTGGAGTACACACTCTCCTTTTCTCAAACCTGTCTTCTTTTATGAAGCTCAAGAGGTCCAGAGCTTCGAGTGTGTCTCCAACCATCTATAAAAGGAGCTTATCTAAGCGTTGTTCAAACTTGGGAATCTATGGACCTTTCTGACTTGCTGATCACTTAAATGCATGCTGTTAGGGTGCGGTGGCAGACTGTGTCAAAGGCTGCTGATAGGTCCAGAAGGATGAGGGCGGCTGTTTCTCCTTTGGCCATAAGGATCCTGATGTCGTCAGTGGCGGCGATGAGGGCGGTCTCGGTGCTGTGGTTGCTGCGGAAGCCGGACTGGGATGGGTCCAGGATGTTGTTGTCTTCGAGGTAGCGGGTCAGCTGTCTGTTGACTATCTTCTCCATGACTTTTGCCGGAAACGGGAGCAGGGAGATGGGCCAGAAGTTCTTGAGGTCCTTGGGGTCCGCCTTGGGTTTCTTCAGTAGGGCGTTGATCTCGTCGTGCTTCCAGCTCTCCGGGAAGGTTGCTGTCTCGAAGGAAATGTTGATTGTTTTCCGGAGATTGGGTGCGATGGCTGTGCTGGCTTTGTTGAACACGTGGTGAGGGCATGGGTCAGATGGGGATCCGGAGTGGATGGAGTTCATGGTCTTGATGGTGTCTTCGTTGCTGACGTTGGACAAGGCGGTCAGGCGACTGGTGCGGGTGGTGGTCGCCGGGGTGGTGGTCTTAGCGGTGGATGTAGGGGTGGCAGTGTTGAAGCTGTCGTGGATGTCGGTGATCTTGCGGTGAAAGAAGGTGGCCAGTGAGTCGCACAGGTCTTGTGATGGTGGAATGTCGTTGGTGTTGGAGCTGGGGTTGGAGAGTTCTTTCACGATGTTGAAGAGCTCTTTGCTGTTTTGTGCGTTGCTGTCTAGGCGGTTCTTGAAGGAGGTCCTCATGGTGGTCCTGATGAGTTGGTGGTGTCTGCGGGTGGCGTTCAGGTGCGCTTGGAAGTCCGGAGGTCTTCGGTGAACCATGCGGCTTTCTTGTTGGTGTGATTGGTGGCGGAGGTCTTGAGTGGGGCGAGGGTGTCAGTGCAGTTGTTGATCCACTTTTTGAGGTTGCTGGCGGCGTTGTCGGGGTCTGTGGGGTTGGTGGATGGTTCCAGGGCGAGGGTGGTGGTCAGTTGGTCCTCGGTGATCTTGCCCCAGCAGCGGCGTGGCATCTGTTGGGTGCGGTGGTGCGTGGTGGGTTTCCTGAAGGTGAAATGGGCGCATCTGTGGTCTGTCCAGTGGGGTGCGGTGGTGTGGTTGAAGGAGACGTGGGGACTTGCGGCGCAGATGGGGTCCAGTGTGTGTCCAGCAGCGTGGGTGGGTGTTGTCACGAGCTGTTTGGGTCCGAGGTTGGCAGTCAGGGTGGTGGAGTTGGCGTCGTTGTTGTTCTCAAGATGAAAGTTCAGGTCCCCGAGGAGGATGTAGTCCGTGGAGGCGTGGGTGCTGATGAGGTCGGCGATGGTGTTGCTGAACTGTGGTCGGGGTCCGGGTGGTCTGTAGACCAGTGTTCCTCTGAGGTGGTGTTGGGGTCGGTGTGTGTATCTGGAAGTGCATGTGCTCGGCGGTGGTGAGGGTGTCGTCGGTGTTGATCGAGAATCGGAGGGTGTTCTTGTAGACAATGGCGATTCCACCTCCCTCTCTGTTGGTGCGGTCTCTGCTGGAGATCTTGTAGCCTTCAGGGATGACTATGGCGATGCCTGGAGCTGAGGTGGTGTTCAGCCAGGTCTCCGTCAGGAAGGCGACGTCCGGGGTGGTTCAGTCTAGGAGGTCCCAGAGTTCGATGGCGTGCTTTCGGGCGGAGCGGGTGTTGAGGAGGATGCATCGGAGGTGGTTGGGTTCTCTAGTTGATGGTTTGGCGGGCCGGATGCTGGTGAAGCTGCAGTTCCGGCAGGTGAAGGACCCTTGGGTGCGATTCGGGGTGGCTCAGTAGCAGGAGTGATCTCGTCCGGGGTTGAGTGCGAGGAGGGTGCTGGAATCGTAGTGCAGTCTGCTGTTGTGGCAGCTTCGGGGTCCAGGGGTTCTGGCGCTGGGCGTGGTCCAGGCACGGACAGGCGCAGACGGGCGTGCCTTTGGCGCGCCTTCGGGCACGCAGCGACCGCCATAAGAAGGGGAGGTGGGAGGGAGGAGCAGCTGGGAGGGGGGAGAACCATTGGGGGCGGGGGCAGGGACGCAGCGGCGGGAAGAGGGAACGAGCACTACAGGAAGGAAACAAAAAAGCCTTAGTTAAGGCAAGGCAGCAACCGCAATAAAAACAGAGGCAGTACGGTCACAATGCAAGAGGTCACAGAAAAAAAACTGGGGCACAAATACATCGGTCACAATACAGTAATGGGGGCACAGAATTCGAGCAGCAGCTACATACCTAAGGCCCACTGGCAACCAGGAATGAGGCGCAGGTGGTAGCCTACGGGTGGAGGCGGGCCTCGAACACCCACAGACAGTCGGGAGCGGGGGCACAGGGGCACGTGCGCAGTCAGGTTGAGCTGCGCGGCGTGGGGAGCGGCCTGCCTGAAGACAGGGCCAAGGGTCGCTCTCACCGCCGCGCAGTGGACGCCATAAGAAGGGGAGGTGGGTGGGAGGAGCAGCTGGGAGGGGGGCGAGCGAATGGGGCGGGGGGGCCGCAGGGACGCAGCGGCGGGAAGAGGGAATGAGCACAACAGGAAGGAAACAAACAAGCCTAAGTTAAGGCAAGGCAGCAACAGCAATAAAAAAGGGCAGTACGGTCACAATGCAAGAGGTCACAGAAAAAAAAATGGGGCACAAATACAGCGGTCACAATACAATAATGGGGGTACAGAATGCGAGCAGCAGATACATAGCTAAGGCCCACTGGTCACCAGGGATGAGGCACAGGTGGTAGCCTGCGGGTGGAGGCGGGCCTCGAACACCCACAGACACGGAGTCAGCAGCGGGGGGCACAGGGGCACGGGCGCAGTCAGGTGGAGCTGCGCGGCGTGGGGAGCGACCTGCCTGTAGACGGGGTCAAGGGTCGCTCCACTAGATGTCCTCCACCACGGGGAGAGGAATGTGGAACTGCTTCTGCCCTTTAAGCTTCTCTTTATGACGGCCTTTTGGGCACCTGGGTTCGGCCAGCTTCCAGTGATCCGGTGGCTCGTTCGGTCTTGCACCGCCACAGTCTGCTTCACATGACCCAGTTTGTTTATTTGTTCACCCAGACGTGCAGGGGTTTGTTCTGCAAACTGCCTTCCCTTCCTTGCCTCTGCTAATACTTCCTCCATCCTAGGAGTCCAGATGGCTAGAGTTGTGGGGTCGTAACATTTTCGCCTCCACTAGCGCTGCCCTTCGTTTACTGAATACAGTGTGCGTCTTGCCTCGGGCTACCTCTGCCCTGTGGTACTCTGCAGAGTCTCGTCTTTTGGCCACCTCTGAAGGCTCATGTTGACCTCCTTCATCTTCTCCAGGATGGCTGTGACCTTGCTGAATTTACGATCCGCTCTGGCTTGGATACTGCCGATTCCTTAGGCCGAGCTATGGCTGGTTCGGTTGCCTTGCTGCTCCATGCTTGGTTGCGGGATAGCGTCTTCCTGGAGAATATCTGGGAGCGACTTGTTGATCTACCCATTGATGGTGTTCTATTGTTTGATTCCCATACAGAATCGGCTGTTCAGCGCATCCTTGCCGGCTTTCGCCCTCCCCCTTAAGCCTTAATGTTCGAGGCATGTGGGCTGCTGAATTCATATCTGTGCATAGATTGCCGCCTAGTGTTGGGTCCGGATGATTGCACATTGTTGTCCTGGAAGAGTCTTCGACGTATCACGAGATAGGTGGCTCCTCCCCCGGACTACAGTGCGCATGGGCATCCTCTCCATCCTCAGATTGTTTTTCGCCATTGTGGCAGGGATGGAGTATGATACAGTAAGTGATGTCCATGCTATAGAATAATTCTGAGTGCTACAGCTGCGACAGGCCCCGGGGAGGAGGGAGGGCGATATGAATGTTAGCAGCCCTACATGCCAAGAACAGATGCATACTGGTAAGTAGCATATTCCGTTCGAGGCATGTGGGCTGCTGAATTCATATCTGTGCATAGAATGTATAGCAGTGTCCCTCTTAGCGGTGGTTGCCCGTGCCAGCTGCAGCAGTCTGGAAAAGAGTCTTGAGTACAGCCTGTCCTACAGCTGCTTGCTGTTTGAAGTGTACATCTACGCAGTAGTGTTTGGTAAATGTATGTATAGTAGTCCATGTGGCTGCTCTACATATGTCTTCTAGAGGAATGTTTCCTAGGAAAGCCATGGATGTCCCTAGTTTGCGTGTTGAATGCGCTCTTGGGTTGATTTTTCCTCCTTGTCGGAGGATGTGGTCTAGAATTCTGAGATTCTTTCCTATGTTTATACATCTGTTGGTACTCTGGTGCCTCTGCTGCCACTCCCTTCTGATGTGCCCCTTTCATTAGGTATCATCCTATACTGTATCGACTGTGCCTGTGGGACAGCTTGACTGATGTAAGTCGTCCTAGGGTCTGCACCCTGCATATCTGTATTTCGTGAGTTTGTTCTCACCTTCTCAAGCTGCCTGGTTGGGCAGTCCTATGCCTATTTTAGCTACGCCACCTTGTCTCTGTGGCTGCCTGCTCTGTGCATGTTTCGGTAGTGGCCCGCATCAGCTTGCTTCAGACTATTACTGTTCGCCCCTGTCCCCCCTTTGGTGACTGGGTGTGCACTTGGCGTGTTTCTTGTTCCCGCCTGTACTTCTAAGACATTGCTCAGTTTCTACCTCTGGCCCTTTGGTCCCTGGGTGTAGCCTCTCCGGCCTTCCTTCCATGTGTTAGCCTGGAAGGCTCTGGTTGCATCTCTTCATGTTTTCTTCAACCGTTGGTTGGTATCCACATAGTGTGCCATTAAGCTGAGAGTGGTCCTTCCTCCTCCTTCGTTGGGGACTCTCTCTTTTGTTCTGGTACATAGCTGGTGCTGTTTCTACATCTCATACTTATACGTGTAGCACCATTCTGGCATTTTTGGGACGCCTTGCCTTCTGTTATCCTTTGGTCTTCCGAGCTAATTGGGTTACTGTTTGGCAGTTCTGCCACAGCCTTACCCATTGTCTGTCACTCTGTTGCCGGCTCAGTGCTTGGGAACTTTCTGTTGTTCTGTCGCAGACCCACCTCCCCCTGGAGTATGGCTGTGGTATCTATTCTAAGTTAAGGGGATTGATAGCGTACTGACCCTGTTTTGAGTGGACCTCCTTTGGACCTTGTGCTGGGCTGTTCGTCCTCTGCAGCAGCGCCTCTACTCTGCTTCTCGCCGGACCCGCTTCGCGGGTCCCGCATCGCCGAGGGAGTCAGCGGGGGACTTGTTCCTTGTGTGGCGGCTGGGGAGTCTTGGGGCTTTCCACAGGGCTGCGAGCAGAACTGCAGGGACTCCATATCCCAGGAGTCCCTGACTGGCCAATTGGTAACACCTGGCCCACTCTCCCTGCTTGCCCCGCCCCCTGCGCACCACAATCTTTCATTATCAGCACTCACCACCGCTGCGCGGGAGCGTCCCGGGAGAAGCCCGGGCAAAGGGCGGGCTGTCTGTGGCCGTCAGGGGCTGCAGGAGGCTGGGCTGGGCCCCCCCTCTAACTTTTTGGCCCGGATTTTATCACCCAGCTTGGAGTACATGACAGTAAGCTGTGCTCCGCTCGTCATTTATATTCTGTTTAGCTAACAACTTTGTTACTGGGTCCACCCCATACCTGTATAAGACAGGTTCATATTAGAATATTGTCTATACTTTTATTGTATTGAGGACCCAGGATGTCTACAGGTGTTCCGAACTCCTTACCGTCCATTGTAGGTGTGTCCATACTTGGGCCGTTAGATAAATACTTTGCCAGGGCCACTACAGAAATAGACAAGGAGATTACATTGGCAGAGAAATGGGCGTAGCGCCGTTTCTCCATTGAACTTTTAAAAGATAAGCCAATAACCACGCCACAGAAGGTTGCACCGATTACACAATTACATAACAACATGCCTGTTGATGTAGACGCAGAGCTGTTTAGCACAGAAAATATCCCGCTAATATTTCAAGACAGGTCACCATTGTCACATGCCACGGAAAACACAAATGATCTTATTATTAATGAGCCGCCTGTCACATCAAACTCCTTAATAGATCTAAACTCCCCCTTACTCTTAGACGCAGTCTCTCAGTCAAACAGAAACGCATCTTCTCCTGTTTCTAATTCTCCAGTAGAGGCTGTTGCATCGTTTGGAGACACAACCGCCTATAGCAGTTAGTGTTACCATAGATAAAATACAAACTAAGAAGTACACAGGAGTACATCGTTCTCCACCAAAAAAAAGGAGAAAGGGTGGGGTCAGAAAAGGGGATAAAACCTCATGTATATCACCATCCCCTATGGATCCTATAAATAAGTCACCTAAGGAAATAGGGAAGGATGTATCAATAGGGCCTCCAACAGTAATAACTTCTTTTTCTGAAGCCTTGCCAACTAAAGGGCTAATGGAGGCTATTGAATGCCTTCTAAAATCTCTCATACTCCCACTCACAGAGAGAGTTAAAAGGCTGGGGGAAAAAATGGATTGTATTTTGGCAGCCTCCAATCCAATTGAAAATCCTAAACCAACCAATCCAAGTGAAGCCTGCTCTAAAATTAAACATTCAATACAGAAACCATCCAGGCAACAAACGGACACGTCCGTACCTAAAAATACGCTTGCTGACACAAATTCTATCAAATCGGCGGCCACGCAAGACACTTTTAAAGAGAAGGTTAAACCAGGTGACCCGAAAGTCCTTTCTAACAGAAATGACCCTCCAAGGAAGACAAGTCAAACGACTAGGCTAAAATCTAATTTTAGAAATATAGTAGACTTACCTCCAGAATCATCCAACTATGTCATTATTTTAACAGGAGTTCCGGTCGTGCCAGTAGGAAACATAGAACCTAATACTAGTCTTAAAAATAAAGTTATCCACTGGCTGCGAAACAACAGACCTCTCCCATTACATCTAAATGGAGACATAGTATCGGTGAGACGGTGTAATTGGGTGGGCCTACGCCCTAAAGACATTGAAGGGGATGTGGTGTTAGTAAATTTTAGGGATCATAGGGTGGTCACGTACATCAGTGATTGGTTCCCAGGGAGAAGCGAGGGTGGTGTATCATCCCGTAACTTGAGCTATTTTTACCCTGAGGCTCTGATGATGAAAACCCTCCAACCTTGCGCAGCTTTGATGCCCCTCATTTTCCATATCCTATCCCACACACTACCGCCCCCAGACAGTACAACAACAATTATATTCCCTTACTTCCACCTCAACGCCCAAATAGGCACTCTATTCCGTTTGGCAATAACTACCACCCCATAAATCCAAATGAGTACTGGAACATCCCACTACACAACTTATTCGAACCCCTCTCTGGCTTAGACGTAAACAAATGACTTATTCCACCTACTTCTTATGAGGGATTCACCCGAGAGTACATGATTAATTGTAATACTTTAGTAGAACCTGATAATCTTGTACCAGGGATGGCCCTTCCTGAAAATTTGGATGGTGCATTGACAAGGGAAGAAATTCTAAGTGGGGGCAACATTAGTAATAATTCTGACTACGAGAGAGCAGAATCTAGCAGGCCCATTATTGATCCTGGATCCCCTGAAGAGCCCAATGTAATCACTGTGAGGAAGGTAAATGCGGGGGGGGCGCTGAATCTCCTAAAGAAAGTGCGGCGTACCATAATTTAGGTTTAAATGGAGGCATGGAGATAAATGGTCCGTTATATTTTGGAGCATAGCTGGCCTTAAGGCCAAATTAGATAACCCAAACTGGCAAAAATTAATTCATAACTGTGATGTTATATGTTTGCAAGAGACATGGGCTAAGAAAGAATACCATATGAGTGGTTTTAAAACTATATTCATCCCAGCCATAGGATCTGTACATGGCCGAGCAAAGGGGGGATTATGCATGTACATTTCAAATTGTTTTCTATGTAAAAAAATTGAGTTGTATTTCCATAACTGTTTTTACCATATTGTTGGGCTACATATTAATACCACTGTTTGTATACTGTTAGTAAATTTCTATAATAACATCCCTGTATTAGATATACCAGTGGTGCTTAAAACCCTGAACTCTAAACTTTATAGCATAAATAACAGCGCTCATAAGCAGTTCATTGTTATATGGGACGGTGATTTTAATTGTGCCCTTTGTGACAGAGCAGGAACAGGAAATTGTGGGTTAATGGTGGATAGGGATACCGCTTCGTCACACTTTGAGCACTCAGTAACGGGGACTGCTTTAAATGAGATCATGTTTAATAATGATTTAGGGTTCTCGAACGAACTATGTAGCACTGAGGCCTCCTTCTTTCCTTCTTTTAATGGTAGAGGTTTATTCTCTACAATTGACTTTATCCTAATTTCCTCGTGTTATAGGGATAGCATTGCAAGTTATAATGTCTTAAAATCTCCCCTAAGTGACCATTTCCACATCAGGGTAGAATTATCCGACTCACAACTGATAGTCCATAAAAGAGCAGAGGTTTCTTCTGAAAACTTAGAAATTGCCAGGCAGAACGGATATGCTCTAAAATGGACTAAGGTGGTCCCCGAGGAGTTCCTTAGCAATCTAATTAATGCGTGCAACACAAGTTTTTCTGTTTGTTTGGATTTGGCTTCTGATGAGGCAGACATTATAAGTAATTTCAAAGAAATAACTGCTTGTATAAAGAGGGGTCTGTGGGTAAATGCTAAGGAAAACATGACTCAAAGGAAAACAAGAGGCTGGTTTAAATCAGCATGCAGTAAGGCCCTCAAGCAATTAAAATTGGCTTTGCATAGGCATGACAGAAATCGGACCCTGATGAGGGCCCTACGCAAAGAATATAATACTGCACTTAAAGTTCAAAGAGACCTGATAAGGAGGGAAGCATGGACAGCTATAATGGAGGCCTCTGAACTAAAGGATATGACGGCCTTTTGGAAAGCAGTGAATGCCCCATTTTTTAAAGATAGTACAAAGGCTCGAATTGAGATTGCTGTTACAGAGGACGAATGGGTCAATCATTTTGAAACACTTTATAGCTCAGTATCAATCACCACTGACACACTGAGAGAACCCACGTTTAAGGGGAAGGGCACTGAGGGGTTGCAACTCAACTTTTCCCTGGATGAGGTAATTAAGGGTATTAACTCTAGCCTAGGGGGAAAGGCACCTGGCCCCGATGGCGTCCCAGTGGACAGTTTTAAAAAAAAATGTACCCCTCTGGGCACCATTGCTTACTAGAACTTTTAATGCTGCTTGTACAATAGGACTGATTGGTACTTGGTATAAGTCGATCATTATCCCTATTTTCAAAAAGGGAGATAGAGCAAGCTGTGTGTGCTATCGGCTCATATCCTTGCTTGACTCCACCATCAAAATTATTGGCAGAGTCCTCTTAGATAGACTGCACTCATGGGCAGACGAACACAACATTATTAGCGACCTCCAATATGAACAAGTACTTAATTTATCAATATTAATAGAGAGATATACTATGGCTAAGGGAGGAAGACTGTTTTTAACATTTTTAGATTTGACATCTGCCTTTGATTATGTAAATCATGGCAAACTATGGATAATTTTAACCCGGTTGGGAGTGGAGGAAAATATCATCAAATTTCTGAGAGAATTGTATAACGGGGCTAATGCAATGGTTAGATACGGTAAAAACGGGGAGTGCACAAGAGAGTTCAGCGTAGCGAGGGGCGTGAGGCAAGGGTGCGTCCTTGCACCGTTTTTATTTTCTATTTATATAAACAACTTGGAGGAAACTCTATTACAGGATTGCACTGATATGCCAATTGTTTCAGCCAGTCGTATACCTGCTCTTATTTATGCAGGTGACACTGTTCTCATGGCAAGAACCCCCATAGCCATGCAGACTCTGATTACCTCCTTTAGCTCCTTTATGACGAAATTAGAATTACAAGTAAACTGTACCAAAACTTTCTCTATGAACTGTGGAGGCAACGCGAAACAAAAGAAAAAAACCATGTTCATAGAATCGACCCCTTTAGACCATACCCCAACATTCCCATATCTGGGGATCTTGTTTGATTGCACTGGTAAGTGGAGCAGTGCGATCAAAGCTAGAGATTTGCTATTTTCTAAATCTATAATGGCCCTTAAGTCGTTCAGCAAAAAGATGGGAAAAAAGCCAGTTAAAGAGCTTTTATATATATATATAAAGCTAGTTGTGTTACGGTGGCAATATATGGGGAAGGAATCTGGGGTGATTCTAATGTCAGTAGCTTACAACTAACTGAAAATGGATTCTTACGATATCTTCTAGCTGTCCCAGAGAGTACGTCCAGTTATAATTGCCACATTGAATTGGGTATTACTTATCTGGAAGACTTAATTAAGGTGCAACCGATTCTTTTATGGCATCGGGTATGGACTACTGAAAAATGCCATCTAAATCGCCTCATTCTGGTGGATGCCCTGAAATTAGATGGCGTGAACAGGATAAAATGGCTATGTTACATTAAGGCATTCTGTGAAAATATTAACCATCCGGAATTTTATGTAGACCCTATGTCGTTGTCTAATATCACTAGGAAAGCACTGAAACAGCTAAGTTTAAATTTCCTAGAGAATCGAAGAGAGCAAACAGAACTGCTGAAAAAGACAGTAATCGCCCATCAATTGATAATAAAACCAAGGGTTATTCAGCCTTACCTAAACCTCCAAATGAAAGATCAAGAAAGGTTTTTGTTGACCCGATTTAGATTTGGGATACTGTTCAGACTGTTGAGCTTTCCTGTTATAAACGACTGGACAAAGGAAATTTGTAAATCTCCGTGCGATAACGTCTCCACTCAATCGGATATCCATATTTTATTTTTTTGTAGATTTTATGTAATATCTAGGAAAAGATGGATTATGCCTATCTTAAAATATATGAACATGAGACAGTGCCGCCCAGCTTTTTTAGCTATACAATCTTTGGATGATATTTTCTCAGTGGCATCTGTTTCGGCATTTCTTAAAAGCATTTTTTACCTAAGTAAGACACTGATTATATGAAATCCACTATTTTAAATTCTGGCCCATGTTAAATACTGTGTTTACTGATTTTATAATATTAATTATGACAATGTAATACTTGATGTGATTTGATGTACTTTTATGGTTATTTATGAAATATAATCGAATAAAGTCTTTTTGAATTTGACTTTGAAGTTAAGGAATCTGCTGCTAGATGTCTCTATCAGCTGTATGAGTTACTTACCTTCGGTAACGATGTATCTGGTAGAGACGTTATCTAGCCGCAGATTCTTTTCCGCCCACCCCCCCGTTCTGCGAGTACCTTGCCAAGTGGATTTCTCCACTTGCCTCTTTCAGTTGCCATTGGTTTTACTCTCACGGGTGCTCCCAATGTTGCACCCCTGTGAGAATTGCCATATGCGGCTAACTCCCTCCAAGAGGCTTCTTTCCTGTAAGAAGGTGCCTTTTTATTCACCTTCATCAGGAGATTCATCTTTTTCTTCTCCTGCTGCCTTCCCTCCCTCCCGCCTTCTCTATCGACTCAGGGCTCTTGTCTCCTCTAAAGTAGTCTTCTTTGGGGATCTGTTGAGCTCTGTTTCAGACCTCAATTACTATAGGGGAAGTGTCAGTCTTTTCATACCTTCCTGCAGTGGACTGTTCTTTCTGTGCTACGTTCTTGCTGAACGGCACTGTTCTACATGGTATTAACAGTCTATTTCTGTCTGAGATATTCTTCCCTTGTTGCACTTGGGGAAGGGTCTTCGCTTCGCGGGGATCTTTCTCACAGCTTTTTCACTTCTATGTAGACAATGTATAATTCTGTCTTTTACGATCGTGTCTTGCACCATTCTCCTTGTTTATTTCACAGATTTTTCATCCTTTGCACGCTATTCCCATACCTTCACAGTTTTTGTTGGTGGCTCTGTGTTGTGCCGTGGAAAAGTTTCTCCAAAGATAACTGACGTCAGTGCGCCGGGGGGCCTTACTTGACCTCGCTGACCTCACACGTTGACGATGTCAGGGCACAGTCATGTGGCGCCGTCCCCCGGCGCGCAGAAGTGCGGCAAAAAAAAATTCCGGATCCAGACTGATGCCTGGGGATATTCTAAGTTAAGGAATCTGCGGCTAGGCAATGTGTCTACCAGATACATTGTTACCTAAGGTAAGTAACTCGTACTTTAGCATCCCCAGAAGAGTTGCTTCATCCTTCTGTGCCTGAACACCTGTTGCTCTCAAGTCCTTCAGGACTTCCATAGATGACCTCCCTAGCCTCTCATCCATTGCCTGTAACCTACGGTTACTCGAGTACAATTCAGGTTTTTCTGTTCTCACCTCTTCCTGCTACAAAGGGGCCATTGGAGATGATGCCTTAAAACAGATCTGATTCATGCAGTGGGAGTGTTAATCAAAGAAGTGATCTAGGCTGACAAAGGTATTCTGGAAATGTGGCTCGCTCCAGAGAAGTGCTCACCATATTCCACCTTAGGCCCAGTAGCTTTGCTTGGGCCAGGTTCATTGTGGTTAACATGGCATCATTCACTTGCACAGTTACAGGTTGTTAGTTTGTGTGTGCCTTCATTATGCATTTTTACTGAATCTTTTCAGAAGAGTGTAGCGTTGTATTTGGGTTTTACTGTTTTAGCTTTTGCCACATTTTTGTAATTGCTGTCCTTCTCGGGCAATGCCCCCAAAATCTGGAACTCCCGATCAGCAGATCTCAGAACGAACCCCTACTTCATGATCTTTAAGAGAAAACTAAAGGATCGCCTCCTTGATCCGCACCTTAACCGTTTGGCCAGTATATTCTAGCACACCTTAGCTGCCTACAATCCAGTAACGCTCAACTCTGTTATTTACTTTTACCCATGGCTGTCTGTCTGTCTGTTTGTTTTATTGCCTGTGTAAATGTTGTGAAGCGCTCCGATACCCACAGGTCTTGCCAGCGCTATATAAAACTCTCTAAATAAATAAAAAATATATATGTTTTTTCCTATTTAAAAAGGTAATAATTGTACTGCAAGTCTCCAATATGCCTCATCAAGCTGATACAACCCCTTCGTTTTTGGAAGCTATCCATCATCTTATATTGACCAAGATTTCACTTTAAGTTTTTACATCTGTTTTATTCCTCTGAGGCATGACATCCACGTTACGGGTTTGCTGCTCTTGTGAATGGTGTGTCGAATCTTAGGAGACTGAATGTCCTTCATCCCCTGGTTTAGGTTCTTTTGTTGGTCATTCCTTTAGGTTCGACATTAGGGCCTTGCCTGTCCTTCTAGTTGTCTAACTTCTGTGCCTGGGTTCATTTTGTAGGTGATGGGAGGCCTCGACGGTGACATGTTCAACTACTACAAGATGCTGATGCTGCAGGGACTCATTGCTGCTCGGAAGCACATGGACAAAGTGGTGCAGATCGTGGAGATAATGCAGCAAGGTACGGAAGCCCCAAGAGTGAGGGCACAGAACTGCGTACCTCTTAACCATGTCGCTGAATGTTGCATCTGACTGGGTGTTTGGAATGTGTAAAGTGGCGGCATGTTCCTTATGACTGATGCATAAAACGCAATAGACCCAGTCCCTCCAGTGAACATGTAGATGACACTCAAACGCACATTCAGACCGACCGTAAAAAGGCAGCCTGACACAGTCTGTTCATTTCTAGCTGACTAGTAAATGCCCAAGTCAATCGCCTTCTTCCCTCTGTAAAGCTCAGTTTTTTTTAAATCTGTTTCTGGTGCCTCTCTCAAAACGAGGCTGTTGTGTAGTTACTTTAAAAAAAGCATAACTAACTTCCCACTCAATATATTGGTCCTCTCGTCTCATTTGCAAGACAGATTGTAAGCAAGAGTTGTCAGTCACAGCACTGTTTGTTTCATACAGCACTCCTTAATGCCAGAAGCTTTGGTCATTTCTGTCACCACTTCTTAGCTGTGAGGGTTAAGCAGCAGATAACAACCCACCTACCCAGGTTGAAATGAAATGTGCTAGATGTGAGTTTAAAGAGCTGAAGCACCGTATCTCTACTGGGCCACCCTAAACCTCCTAAATCGTAACCGCTCCAAAACCCACCCCCCTTGAGAGTCTCTGATGTTTGCCCTCCTGCTTGTGAGCACCGCAGACTTATCCACCCCCCCCCCCCACACACACACACACACACACACCCCCTCTCACTGTGATCTGCACTACATGCCCTTGGAAGACTTTGTTGTTGTATGTTAATTTGATTTTAATTCACTATTCCTTGGTAGTGAATGATCTGTTCACATGCAAAAGTTTTCTGGATACTTCCTTTTTCACGTAGCAGAAGTAATCGCTGCACAAGGCGGCGTTGTTTAAACTGAGAATTATTTACTCTGAGCATAAGACTTTCACACCCTGTCCCCATCATTGAACATACCCCTTAACTTTTGATGATGGCAGGCTCTGAGTTCAAGGTTTCTAATACAGTACAGTCACAGCTTAATGTACTACATCCTAGAAGATGCTGACCCCCAAATGCCTTATGTCTAATTCCTTGGAGTACAAAAGGTGGCAGGCATTAGTCCAGTCAAGTTAGTCAAAGACTAGGCCCTTGCATGCAGGATTTTTAAAGATCCCGGCCTCATTAGGAGAACTCTAGACACACTGCTTCGTAGGACTGTCGACCTTTAATCCTACTCTGTCGCTACCACCTTTCTTACTCAGGCCCCAAGGATGCTCCCTCATTGCTCTGGATTTGCACACAGTTTGACTCCTCTCAGTCCCTCTACCCTTTCTGCTAAATTCTTTTGACACGAACTGAACATGCCTATGACACCGAGCCTACAAATTGCTCATTGCCACTTCAACTGCCTTGATCTTCATAGGAATACAACCTTCAATTTTAGGCATCTGCTTCTTCAGACCGGACCTAGTGCAGTTTTAATGTTCCTCTAATGTCTTTATTATGCCTAGCTAAGTGTTGGCGAGCAGAGGTCTCTTGTTAACAAAGGTTTTTTTCCCTCCAGCTTTACAACAGAAACAAAAAAAAAATAATGTAACTGAGCGAATGTCAGTCTGTTCCACAGGTTGCCGCAGGTGTTCAAGAGCAGCCCAGCAGAGCCAGACCTTTACCTTAGCTCAGATCATCTGTGAGTGTCAGAGGCTAGCATAGACTAGGACTGAGACAGATAAGTTTCTATTTTCCCATCCCTAATGTGAAGCACTTTGTTGCAAAAGTTATGTGAATCTTGAGGGGTCTTTGCTTTGTAATCTAATCCAATCAGTTCATTAGGAAGAACTATTTCTCTCTCTTCTGACTGTAATTAGTAGGGAGGTGGTGCCTCAACCCGTATGGCGATTAAATATTTATTCGGTCAAAAAAAAGAAACCATATTAAATCTGATTCTGTTCATGGTCCACTATTGTTGGACTAAATCACTGACCTTACGATAAGCTTAAGAAGACTTGGTAATGAAAATGTCTTTATCCCTTTCAAAATCAATGTTGTGGTTCTTGACTGAGAATTTTCCATTGTCCTCAAGAGGCACCACCTCCTGTCAGTTATGGACTCTTAAAGTGTAGTAATGTAGTTGTGTTTGGTCTGCTTCCCAGTTCTGTACTCTCCAATGGAAGATTTGCCCCAAACTTAATTGGTGGTTTCCACATATTACCTGCTGCACATAAAGTCTATACAGTGCAACCTCCTCTACTGTTGGGGCATATCTTTCTGATAAAAAGATTAAAAAACAAACTATTTCTGTCAAATGATCATAACATTTATAGCATCTGGCTGCACATAACACGTGTACATTAATACCTTACTTTACACATCAAAGTATACTTTCTCCACCTAGCAAAATTCTCTTTTTAAGAAGTAGCAGCAGCTGAAACCAGTGGCGGCTGGCATTGTCCCGCATCTCTGCTCCTGCCCTCCTTGAGGAACAGGAAGCACAGCCATGCCCCACTGATCAATCATAATGCTGCAATGCAGCGTTGTCATTGGTTTTGAGCCTTCTGGTTCGACGCTCAACCAGGGAATGGAGGCCTGGGCATGTTCTCCACGCAGGCTGTAATGCAGCCTGCATAGAGAATGGGGAAAGTGTGCATGACTGGTTTGGGTGTCTCGAGAGGGCCAACCAAACAGTCATTGCGCACTTAGGAGTGGGCAAACCACTCCTCTCCTGCCCTGCTCCGTCAGCAGAGCAGCCCCGCCCACCTGCCCACCTGCAAAGTAGCACGAACATAAAATGATAATAACTGAGTTATTATCATTTTATGTTTCTACTTCTCGCACTGTTTGTAAGCAGTGGGGCGACACTCCTCTGCCATAGCGGAGGAGCCGCTACTGGCTGAGCCGAAGTCAATGCTTTGCAAATTTACACGGCACTCTTGCAAGCTAAATTTCGAAGAATGTTGACCTGTACGTTAGATTGGGTATAACAGCAAAGTTGAGTGCAAATAAGCCAACATGGGAAGCAGGAGAGCGTCTCTATTTTCTTTTTCAGTTATGTAGCTCTCACTCCCATAAAACATGTTCAGTATTTTCTGTGGCTGTATTTTACGCTTAAAAAATAAATCTCCCTATCGCTTACCTCCTTTGAGACCTCCCATCCTCTCGGACGTCTATTATGATGTATATTCTTTCAAATAAACATGGTGTGAGCTTCAGCTGTACCTAGAGAAGTACTAATGCTATTTGCTGTTTGGTGTATCATTCCACCGCCTAAGGAATACTTGCATTGTGGTGCAAAAGGGACTATTTTATGTCTGAAACGTACACTGAAGAATCACACTTTAAATTCTTGGTCTTACATGTGCATTGCATATAGAGTGTTATTTTTCTCTTTTGTTTTTCTTCACAGTGATGAAAGGCTTTTTCTTAAGGATGTAATCATGACTCAACATCGAAGTCTGACCTATTGGCTTTGCTAGCACATGTGTAATGACTGTGCCCATATGGGTGCACGTAAGTCGAATAAGGATCATTCTGTCCAGTGGTACCATGATTAAAGGTGTAAGGTTACTCGCCCTTTATATTAAGAATTATAGATGGATAACGGTGAATATGTGGGTTGTTTTTCAACAAGGAGATTGGAGTGTCACGGGGTAGAAAACATCCCTGTTCTTCACTTTTTACTCATCTATAATTTTTGTATGTATGCCCCCCCCCCCCCCAAATCTTCACTTAATTTCAAATTCTACACAGGAGTAGATGTGTAAAGTGTGAGCCAAACCTGAATTGCACCTCTTTCCAGTCCCTAATGTAAAAACAAAAAGGCCTCTTTCCACCCAACCCCACATCCTCTGTGCCTTCTCTCCACCCCTTTCACCGCTGTGATCTCTGCTGTCCATGGAAGCATAGAGCCATCGCTGCACTGACAGGCTCTCGGAGAAACCTGTTGGAGCAGCTTGGAATTCCTTTATGACGTGGCAATAATGAAAAACCACTTTTGTTTCCAACTGTTATGTTATAGCAGTGAATAACCAGATTAAGAATCTCTCTGTGGGAGCGCTACATAACATATAGAATTATAGACATATAACAAGGGGTGTTTTCCACCAGAGGGTTATGAGTTACATCAAAAGGACAAAAAGAGCAAAGCTCGAGTAGTGTATAGAAAAGTGCTGGTTTCTCAACAGGAAACCTAACGTGTTGATCTGATCCCAGACTTTCTACAAAGTCATAGTGCCAACACAAGACTACAAATGAGACCTCGGCAAGAGTGTGTGTATAGAACCCTTGTAGTTAGTGCTAACTGTGAGGACAAATCAGTGTCGTCAACGATGGCTATGCAATCTTTCGCACTCTGATTAAAAGTGAAAACCTGGTGAAAGCAGTGCAGTTCCATCAACGACAATGGGCCACACTATAGTGACAGGTCACTTGCCCCTCGTTGCTAGGGAGCATGTTTTAAAAGTGTCCACACAAGGAGCTACATATCACATAAAGATACTAGATCTCACAGCAAAACTGCAACAAAAACATGTTTCTGCTGTCATCAAAGACTTGCTTAATTTATGCAAGTGTTTGCAGATGGTGGGCAGCAGCATTTTATTTTAAGAACTTATTTTTCATCAGTAGACTTTAACCTAGAGAAAGACAGCGACATGTAGAAAATGGAGATCTAACAAAAAAGAGATAAGAAAACAGTGACAAACGGAGAAAACAGGAATCAAAATGAATCTGCATGCATGAGATAAAAAGACCGGCAGTGTAAGGTCAGACGAAAAAGAGGTATGAAGTTGCATCAAGACTAGAAGTCTTTGTAATCGGCACCTTGGCATTCAACATCTTTTAGCGGTGTGGCCCTTTCACTTTAAAAATAAAAATAACAATTGCAATGAGAAGATGTTGAAAGGAAATTCAGATTTTCCACAGTCCGGTGGGTAGAAAATCATGATTTTATTAAAGACATGGAGGCTGATATTATGCATATTTTCTTTAATTGCCATCTCATAGCCGCAACACCAAACAATGTAACGAATTTAGAACACAGGTGAGTTCAATCGGTGTCAAAGAGTATAACAGTAATAAACTTCAAAGAAACCAAGAGTTGTCTCCATTGTAGATTACTTTTTGTTGTCACCACCTGAAAAAAGTCAAAAACAGAATTAATGGGTGGAAAAAATAACAGGGAGGGATAATATCAGTCTCCGTGTCTTTAATAAAATCATGATTTTCTACCCACCAGACTGTGGAAAATCTGAATTTTATGGCAAGGCACAGAGGCCAATATTATGCATGTTCAAAGCCTTGCCATAATATTCGATACAGCACAGTCCACAGGTTTAAAATAACATTTCTTAAACACAGATTCAGAAGACCAATCAGCCGCAGATAAAATGGCTGACAAACCACCTCCCAGAAAGAAGGCTTTAGAAGCCACAGCCCCTACAGCAGAATGAGCACTAAACTTCGTTAAATCAATCCCTGCTTTAGACATGACCTCCTTGAACCAACGAGCCAAGGTAGGAGGGGAGACTGCTTTATGAGGGTGTCTAAACGAAATAATCAGTTGAGTTTCAGAGGCATTCCTTAGGCATTCAGTCCTCCTTTCATACTCACGTATGCATCTTACTACACATAATTTTCTAAAATCATCAAAATAAGGGTAGAAAATTGTCCTAGACACAGTTTTGGTTCTCTTAGAAATTGTGAAACAAATTCCTTCAGGGACGAATCTACGTCCTGTAATCTTCAAAGCTTTCACATCTGAAACTCTTCGGAATGAAATCAAGCATAACAACATAACTAATTTGAAAGAAAGATGTTTGAGATCTAAAAATTAATTTTCATTCCAAGACAAAAGTTCTTTCAAAACAATATCCACATCCCAAAGAGAAGAATACTTTGCTCCAGGAGGAGCTTTAATTCTTACACTCCTCAAAAGCCTTCTTACTACGTCATGTTGGCCGACAGAGACGCAATCCACTAAATCATGACCTGACGAAATAGATGATCTAGCAATATTAACGGTACTATAAGATTTACCGTTATGAAAAACCTCGGAAAGGTAGTTAACTACCTCCACTAAGGGAGCTGATACGGGATCCACACTCCTCGAAGTACAGCAACAAATCCATTTTCCCCAGGCCAGCCTGTAGGCCTTAGAGGTCCCTGGTGCCCAAGACTCCTTAATGAGTTTTGAAGCCTCCGAAGAGAAGCCTGACATTTGCCAGGCTCTCCCGAAATCAACCAAGTCATTAGCCTTAAATGACCCTGGAGGACCATCTTGTGGAAATCTCCTGAAGAATTGGTTAGTAGATCAGGCACAACCGGCAGAAGTACTGGGTCGGAAATCAACATCTCCATAACATCTGGATACCAAACTTGAGACGTCCAGAATGGGGTAATTAGGACTATTTCGGCCTTTTCGCTCTTGACCTTCAACAGGGCTCTCTGAATCGAGCAAACGGGTGAAACGCGTAACAACGAGACTCGTCCCAAGGTTGCATTAATGCATCCACTGCTTCCGCAGCTGGGTCTGGTGTCCAACTGAAAAACCTGGGAACCTGAGCATTTATACAGTTGGCAAAGAGATCCAAGGGGAAAGGACCCCATTTGTTGTTCAAATAAAAAACATTTGTCTGTTCAGTCTCCAATCGCTGAAATTCCTCAGTTGACGAGAGTTCCAGTCTGCGATGGAGTTGCTCGCCACCGGTAAATACTGAGCCAGAAGCATAATATGTTTGCTCAGGCAAAAATGCCAAAATTCTCTCGAGAGGTCAGCTAGGGCCTTCGAACGAGGACCCCCTAGTTTGTTCACATATCTGACTGCGGAGATGTTGTCAATTTTCAGGAGCACACAACATTTGACTCGGTCAAAGGCAAAGAACATCCATTCATAGTTTTTCTGCTGAGTGTGTTGTTTCCAGTTGAGTATTTATTGTTGGTTGTGATTCCAAATTCTGCATGCTTCGCTTGTTCCCCTGTATGTAGGCTGTAGAGTGGTGTTATTTAGTTGATATTTTTGGGGCTATTGAATGAGAAGATGATGATGTGATGATCAGTCCACGTAACAGGCACATTAATTATGTTTGTATTTATTTTGTATGTGTGTGATGCATGTATTTTTGGTATAAGATGTGTTTTTATTATCTGTGTAAAAAAGTTAATAGTTATTAAAAAAAAAATGTTCTTATTTTGCATTTTTAGTTCCATAGTGGGATGTGGGTTTATAGGGAAATAGCGTCGGAAGTTATTTAATTGCCTCAAATTGTAAAGCGCTCTGATATCCTTCGGGATCGAGTTCGCGCTATTTAAAACTTGATAAATAAAAATAAAGAACTCTAGGTAGTTGATATGCATTTCCCTCTCTTGAGTTGTCCATGTTCCATCAGTAGTTAAGGAGCCACATCTGGAACCCTGAAGGCTGGCGTCTGATTCTATAATCATGTCTGGGGTTGGTCCAAATATCGCACAACCATTCCAAGCCTCGAGATTTTCCAACCACCAAGCTAGTTCCTCCTGGGCCTCTGAGTCTAACTGCACCCTGTGGGAATAGGTCACCCCTTTGTTGAGATATAAGGTTCTCAA
Source organism: Lissotriton vulgaris (assembly GCF_964263255.1). Classification (NCBI taxonomy): domain Eukaryota; kingdom Metazoa; phylum Chordata; class Amphibia; order Caudata; family Salamandridae; genus Lissotriton; species Lissotriton vulgaris. The sequence goes on from NC_141700.1 coordinate 95,903,695, forward strand.
TCTTTGCATAGCGCGGTAATGGAGAGGAGCTGGGAAAACCACTTGAATAGAGGCCGTAAGAAGCCCTATAACTCTTGCTACTTGTCTAAAGACGACCCGGACTGTCCTTAGCAGTTTGCATACTTCCCTGCGAATCCTCCTGACTTTCTCCATAGGCAACTTCAAGACACAATCCAAGGTCGAGATCTGAAAACCCAGGAAAACGGTCCCCTGACTGGGAATCAGGCAAGACTTCTTCCTGTTTACTATGAAGCCCAAGTCTTCTATCACACTGACTGCTAAGGTGGTATGCTCTTGAGCCTGAGCTTCGGACTCTGACATTATGAGAATGCCGTCCAAATAGATGATCAATATTCTCCCCCTTGATCGTAACCATGCCGTCATTGGACGCATTACTTTTGTAAAGCACCAAGGGGCAGATGTCAGGCCGAAGGGGAGGCTCTTGAACCTCCACATGGTACCTTTCTATAGGAACTTCAAAAGATTTCTTTGTTCCAGACAAACAGGGATAGTCAATTTTCAATTGATAACTTTATTTCGGCCACCAGGGCCATAAAAGCACATAATTAAAGACATAGATTCATTACAATTGAGAATAAATAGGTTAAAAAATAAAATAGACATTTTCAAAAAACATATAAGCTAAAAACGTATTAATCCATGTAATAATAGTTATCATGAAGATGCAATTTATCAATAAAATACAATAGCAAAAAGTTCATCAAATAAGCATTGTATAAGGGAGTTACGTCGATTCAGCCACATTGCATTTAAGAAGCGGGACACTGCGAAAACTATCGGGGGGGGTGTCAAATTTGAGAACTCTGAGCCGTGGAACATTCCCTGAATCCGAGGTTCCTAGAGATTGGTTTGACCCAACATCTGCGTGCTGCCTGATATTTAGGACAGAAAAAGAGTTCATGAGTTTCATTTTCTAGATGGTGATTGCATGATGGGCACTCAGTGCTTTGGTTAGTGTCCCATTTACTAGTAAAGGATTCGATTGGCAAACTACCCATCCTGAACTGCATGTACAATTTCCTTGATATAGCCGGGAAGATCGCATCCAAAAACTGTTCCAGTTTGTACTCTACTTTAACGTGGAGGAACTGGGATGTCAACTTGCCGAGTGTAGTGCTTCTGTGTAGGAGGGTTAAATTGTAGTACCTTCAGTGGTGCACAAGGTTGGCCTTAGTTATTCTAGCGCAGGCTACTTCTGGTGAGGCCCACAACTCTGGCAGATCAATCCTACTGGTGTATTTCTTGATGTGATTTAGCCATGGAATCCTTGTATCTCTAATATCCACCCAGACATTACTAAACTCGTTCTTATAGGCAGATAATTCAGGAGAAGTCCACAGTCTTCTCCAGAATATCAGTGGCCTTAGTGCTGCCTCCTCCTCAATAGGAAGGAGCCCTAAATCCAGTCTGAGGGGTATTAGAGGAGTGCTGACAGGCAGCCCCAACAAGTTCCTCATAAATGTATTTTCAGTCTTCGTGAGGTTGGTAAGCTTGTTGTGACCCCATAACTCAGCTCCATACATCGATGCAGCTCTAACCTGCACTTTGTAAATTTCTATGGCAGGTGCAGTGGGCTTGTAGGCCGAGAGTCTATACATTTTGGTTAACCCTCCGACATTTTGTCCCATTTTAAGAGCTACCTTTGACAGCTGGGTACCCCAGTTCAGATGTTCTTCGAGTGTGATTCCCAGATACTCAAAGGTTTTTACCCTCTCTAAAGGAGTACCATCTAATACTGGGTTTTGGCGGGTCTTACTGGGGGGGTTGAAAATCATAAACTTGGTTTTGGCCAAATTGATTTCCAATCCTCTTAGTGCACAAAAATTGGCAAAGCCGTCCAGGACGCGTTGTATCCCCATTGACATTCTGGATAACAATAAGGTGTCATCCACGAACATCAATGCGGGTACCCGACCTGAGACCAGCCTTGGGGCATCAATGTCCTTTATACCCACCAAGTGATCCACAAGTCCATTTATGTAAATACTAAAAAGGGTAGGGGCCAGGACGCACCCCTGCGTACTCCCTTTCCTACCGGAAACCGTTTGGAGAGCTCTCCTTGTCTCCCACACCTAACCTGGGCATAGGTTTCTGTGTGTAGCCTGATTAGTACATCAAGAAGGTAAGGAGGTAGGCCTAAATCTGCAAGAACTTTCCACAGTTTTCCCCTGAGCACCAGGTCAAATGCAGACCTCAGGTCCACGAAAATTAGGTACAGGCTGCCACCGTCTACGTCTACGCTCACTGCTCTCCAATAATTCAATTTCAATTCAATTTCAATTCAGTGATTTATATAGCGCACTACATACCCAGAGGGTCTCGAGGCGCTTGGAGAAGGGTGGGGAGCTACTTGTCGAATATCCAGGTTTTAAGTTGCTTTCTGAATGCTAGGTGGTTCTGAGTGAGGCGAAGGTGAGTGGGCAGCGAGTTCCATGTTTTAGCCGCCAGGTAGGAGAAGGATCTTCCTCCCATGGTGGTTTTGTTGATGCGAGGTACAGCAGCAAGGGCTTGGTGGGAGGAGCGTAGCTGGCGGGAGGGGGTGTAGAAGGAAAGTCGTGTGTTGAGGCATTCGGGTCCAAGTTCGTAAAGTGCTTTGTGTGCGTGGGTTAGAAGGCGGAATGTTATCCTCTTATTGATGGGGAGCCAGTGGAGGTTTTTCAGGTGACCAGAAATGTGATCTTTACGTGGAATGTCTAGAATGAGTCTGGCTGATGCGTTCTGGATGCGTTGGAGTTTTTTCTGAAGTTTTGCGGTGGTACCGGCGTATAGGGTGTTTCCGTAGTCCAGGCGGCTTGTAACCAGTGCGTGGGTGACCGTTTTTCTAGTTTCAGTGGGGATCCAGCGAAATGTTTTTTGGAGCATGCAAAGAATGTTGAAGCAAGATGATGAAACTGCGTTGACTTGTCTGGTCATCGAGAGTACGGAGTCCAGAATGACGCCCAGGTTTCGTGCGTGGTCTGTTGAGATGGGTGCTTTTCCAAGGGATTCTGGCCACCATGAGTCGTCTCAGGCGGAGGGGGAGGTACCTAAGATAAGGACTTCTGTTTTGTCAGAATTCAGTTTCAGACGGCTGTGCTTCATCCATTTGGCTACTTCTCTCATTCCTTTATGTAGGTTGGTTTTGGCGGTGTTAGGGTCTTTGGTGAGTGAGAGGATCAGTTGAGTGTCATCAGCGTAGGAGATGATGTTGAGGTTGTGTTGACGTGCGATGGCCGCGAGGGGGCTCATGTATACGTTGAAGAGGGTGGGGCTGAGTGAAGATCCTTGTGGCACGCCGCAAATGACTTCGGTGGCTTCTGATATGAATGGTGGGAGGCGAACTCTCTGAGTTCGTCCGGCAAGGAACGAGGTGATCCACTCCAGTGCTTTTCCTTGAATTCCGATGTTACTGAGGCGTTGTAACAGGGTGCTATGACAGACTGTGTCGAAGGCTGCGGAGAGGTCGAGGAGGATGAGGGCGACGGTGTCACCATTGTCCAGTAGAGTTCGAATGTCGTCTGTTGCTGCGATGAGTGCGGTCTCAGTGCTGTGTTTGGCTCGGAAGCCGGACTGTGAGGAGTCGAGGGATTTGTTGGTTTCGAGGAAGGCGGCGAGCTGGTTGTTGACAGCTTTCTCGATGACTTTGGCCGGGAATGGAAGGAGTGATATGGGGCGGTAGTTTTTGAGTTCGGTGGGGTCAGCTGTGGGTTTTTTCAGAAGGGCGCTGAGTTCGGCGTGTTTCCAGCTATCTGGGAAGGTGGCGGAGGTGAGGGAGCAGTTGATGACATCTCGGAGGTGGGGTGCGATGATGGAATCTCCTTTGTTGAAGATGTGGTGAGGGCATGGGTCAGAGGGGGATCCTGAGTGGATGGAGTTCATCAGGCGGATGGTATCATCCGTGGAGATTGGGTTCCAGTCATGAAGGATGTTCAAGGGGGGTGAAGGTGTGGCAGAAGGTTGGGTGGGTTGGTCTCCGGGTTGGTTGTCGAAGCTGTTGTGGATGTCTGCGATTTTGTCGTGGGAGAACGAAGCTAGGGAGTTGCAGAGGTCTTGAGAGGGAGTGATGTCGTTGGAGTTGGCAGTGGGGTTGGTGAATTCTTTGACGATGTTGAATAATTCCTTGCTGTTGGGGCCGTTGTTGTCAAGTCGGTCTTTGAAAGCGGCTTTCTTGGCAGTTCGGATCAGTTGGTGGTGTATGCGGGTGGCGTTTTTGAAGGCGTCTCTGATGCTGGTGTTTGGGTCTTTTTTCCAGGCCTTCTCAAGGGAGCGACAGAGTTTCTTGGATTTCTTAAGATCATCGTTGAACCAGGGGGCGTTTTTGTTGCCTTGTTTGATTTGATGTTTTTTCAGGGGTGCTAGGTTGTCAGCGCTGTTGGTTAGCCATTGAGTGAGGTTAGTGGCTGCTTGGTTGGCGTTCGATGAGTGGGCAGGGGGGTTTTGAAGAAGCGATGAGATCTGGTCGATGGTGATTTTGTTCCAGTTTCTTCGCAGAGTAGGTTGAGGATGGTTGTGGTCTTTTTGTAGATAAAGTGAACGCAGCTGTGGTCCGTCCAATGGAGAGCTGTGGTGTGACTGAAGGAGATATGTTTGCTGGAGGTGAAGATAGGGTTGAGTGTGTGACCTGCGAGGTGAGTGGGGGTATTAACAAGTTGTTTGAGTCCGAGGTTGGTGAGATTTTCCAGAAGGGCGGTGGTGTTGCTGTCGTTACTTTTTTCCAGATGAAAATTGAGGTCTCTCAATAGGATGTAGTCCTCGGAGGGGAGGGCGTGTGGGGTGATAAAGTCAGTGATGTCTTCACTGAGTTGTGCCCGGGGTCCTGGTGGCCTGTAGAGGAGGGTGCCTCTGAGTGTGGTCTTGGGGTCGGTGTGGATCTGGAAGTGAAGGTGTTCGGCGCTAGCGAGGTTGACGTCTGAGCTGGTTGAGATTCGGATGGAATTCTTGTGGACGATAGCGATGCCTCCTCCTGTTTGCTTGTTGCGGTCTTTTCGGATGATCTTGTAGCCTTCCGGGATGGCAATGGTGATGTCTGGGGCTGAGGAGGCGTTCATCCATGTTTCAGTTAAAAAGGCGACGTCCGGAGAGATGGTGTCTAGTAGATTCCAGAGGTCGATGGCGTGTTTGTGGACCGAGCGGGTGTTGAGCAGGATGCATTTTAAGTGGTTGGTGTCAGGTGTCTGTTTGGTGTTAGTGGATGTGGAGTTGGTCTTGGTGCCGTCAAACTTGCAGGAGTTACACATGAAGGGTCCATGGGTGTGTCCGGGGGCGGCTTGAGCGCAGTCGGAGAGTCGGCCGGGGTTAAGGGCTAGGAGGGTGGAGGCGGCGTAAGTAATGCGGGAGGGGTGGGTTGGACGGGGCCCAGGGGGTCTGGCGCTGGGCGCGGGCCAGGAGCGGACGGGCGTAGACGGGCTTACCTTTGGTGCACCTTAGGCGCGAATGGTGCGCGACCGCTGCGCGTGGACGCTGCGCGTCAGAAGCTCTACCATAAGTAGTTAGTGGAGGGGGCGGGGCGAGGGGTGGTCAGCTGGGAGGCGGGATGCGGGGTGGAGCTGCAGGCTGGGACAATAATAACAACAACAACAAGATGGCAGCCAAAGCGGAAGCAAGGACGACGGGGTTGGGGTGGGCAGAGTTGCTGGTTCAGTCAGGCAGAAGTGATCTGGTCTAAATACACACAAGGCAGCAAATATGCAACTGGCGTGACGTTTGTCAATGCAAGCGCACCAAACGAGGATACGATACTAGCGCACAAACAATAGTACAAATCAAGCGCAGGCACAATAGCGCTAGCGTTAGGCTGGATAGCAAAGTGCAGGCAAGCGTAGGCACAAGCGTAGGCACAAGCTACAATACCGCAGGAGGCTTGGTGAAAAGCGATGGAGCGTGGTGGGAGCGACCTCTGCAGATGAATACAGGACCTGAAGTCTGAATAACTGGTCAGTAGTTGACATACCTGCCCTAAAGCCAGCCTGAAGAGGACTCAAGATCTCATGTTCCTCTATCCAGGCTTACACCCTATCCAGGATAATTCGACCCATCAGCTTCTGTGTGTTATCTATTAGACTGATGGGCCTATAATTTGATGGTAGGAGAGGGCATCCTTTTTTATAAATGGGTACTATTTCTGCCCCCCGCCAACTTTCAGGTGGATCCATTCCCCTCAGGATAGAGTTGTGAAGCACACAGAGATAGGGGGCCCATATTTCAGGTTGGGACCTAAACAGGTCCCCAGGAAGTCTATCCAGTCCGGGTGCCTTGTTTGGCACTAGTTTGTTAGTAGCAGAAACCACTTCTGCAAGAGTAATTTCCTGTTCCCCCACCCAGTCGATACTCATGGGTGGGGGAGGAAACAGAAAATACTACTGCACCATCGCTTGAACAAGCGTACAAAGATCCAAAGTGTCCCTCCCATACAATTGGGGCTATATTGGGTTCAATTGCCACTTTAGGCTCTCTCCCACCACCACTCGCTATGGCCCAGAAGGATTTCAAATCTCTATTCTGGAGTGAAATTCTCAGTTCCTCCCATTTCAGGGATAGTCAAATAAGCTTCTTTCAGGTCCAAGCGAGTCAGCCAATCTCCTTCCCTTAAAATGTCTCTCAACATGTGAATACCTTCCATTTTGAAATGTTGTATTCCACCCATTCGTTCACATCTTTCAAATTTATCACAGGCCTCATAGTCTTGTCCTTTTTTTCCACTAAGAAAAGGTTGCTTATGAAGCCAGTAGGAGAATAATCTGCCTTCTCTATCGCTCCTTTCTTTTCTAACTCTTCCACCTCCTGAGTTACCAAAACCTCTTGATCCTTTGCAAATATTAGCAGAGGGGGTCTCCTTACCTGTATTGGGGTTGCAACCAAGTCTATTACATAACCAGATACTGTCTGTAAGACCCAAGGGTCCAACATGATTTCCTTCCACCCGTCTAGAAACAAAGCAAGTCTGCCACCCACCTTTGGAATTATAAAGGAAGGGTCTTTTACCAAACATACCTTGGAATCTACCTCTTCTTTCGCCTCTGTGACGTCATCTTCCACCTCTCTGTCTCTGAGGGAAGAAGCCTGGAGAATAGGATCCCGATTGAAATCCTGATTTGAACCCACTGCCGGAGAAGGAGCCTCTGGAAATGCCAACACCGCGGCCGGGGAATCGGCCCCACATCTTCCCGGCCGTGCCAAAAACCCTTCTGATGTCCTTTTGGACCTTCTGAATCGAATTAAAGGCTCCTGCGTATTTGGCCATCTCGTTCACAAACTCTTCACCGAAGAGCATACCACCAGCTTTTTGACCCGATTCCTTAGAGGCTAATTCAGCTAGCTTTGGGTCTATTTTCATTAAAAAAAACTTTTCCTCCTCAACACACAAGGAGGCATTGGCATTGCCTAATAAGCAAATGGCCCTCTGGATCCACTGTCGTAGATCCCCAGAATTAATGACGCCATTCTGCAGGTATGCCTCCTCGCAAAGATCGAAAATTTTAGTTAAGGGACCAAATACATCCAAGAGGCGGACTTGACACCGCTTGAGCCCTTTATCGAGCCCCCTTCTAGGGTCTCTCCCCATCTTATTAAGGAAGGTTAACATTTTGGAATCGAGTTCGGGTGTAAGCCCAACTTTGTTAGCCAAAGAGGGTCTCGGGCATTCGGATCTCATTTTGGTCCTCACCTCCTTAGGCATTTCCCTCCTTATCCAAAATTCAACATATTGAGCGACATGTTTAATGGGCTCCCATTGAGGGGAGAGAGGGTGTTGGATGGAATTTGGGTCGAACATCTGTTCCCCTAAAGGGTCCAGAACGTGATCCGAGGTATCATCCGCCTCTCTCTTAAATCTTTTACCCTTAACCTCCTCTTTACTCCTCTGAGGATTCAAAGTCATCTGAACATGAAATGAGGATGTCGACACTGCTTAAAGATTCATCGCAAACAATCACTTTGCGATCACTCTTTTTGGCCTTCATAGCCTGTCCATTATTCTCTTTACGAGAAGATTTCTCTCTGCCTTTCATTATAAAGGCCCCATTACCTTGAAACTCTGTCAGATGTCGCCTTTTTCAACTGGCAGTCACACCGCTAACAGCCACTGTGCTTCCTTCCACAGAGCAAGACTGTCCCTCGGGATTCTTATCCTTAGAAAACCTTTCCTCCATCCTATCCATGCAGTCCTCCAGCTTTTTGCTAAGCTGAGAGGCCAGTGCTGAGACCGCCTTATCAACAGATTCCTTATTTCTGATATTAACAGAATCCCTAGTCAAAGTGACTTGGTCCATTTTAGGACTTTAGGGGTAAATCACTGAAACACCGTAAGGTACTAATGGAAAATGATAACTCCTTGAAAGTGAGCCTAATAACAAATTTGGGCAACACCCTTAAGAGTTAAATTAGAACAATAGAGGGAATGGTAGAACACAGAAACACCAATAAAAAACAAACAAAAATTTGTTAAATACTCAAGAGGCAGAGAAAGCACCATCAAAATTCGTCAAACACGGATTACGTCGAAATGACAGTGATCGATGACTGTTATCTCACAGGGAAACTGTCAACCGGCTCTTTTGCGTGTTCAAAAGATGGCCGCCCGAAATCCCTTAAGTAAAAGGAATAGAGACCAATCCAAAATGGCCGCCAGTCACGTGACGTGAGTACCGCGGCCTCAAGGGATCAAGAAAACCTCCAAATCAACTAAATAACGCGATCGAAGTGTTGAAGAAAGAACGCGATTAGGGATAAGCGGCCAAGAGGAGATTTTAGATAGCATTGTCGGCGTATCACAGAGGAGCGTGAGAGTGGAGGTCGGGTGGGTTCGTTGTCCCACGCTCGATGGCGAGAATAACAGAAAGGGGACTCGGAACATGAATTGAGGTGAGCGAAATTAACATCGAAGGAAGGGAGTGCCCGTGGGTAATCGGGGTTTGATAGGAGTCAGTACACAAGTTGTTCGGATGAGGGCGAACACTTGGTAGCAGGGTTAATAAAGAATAGAGCATAAATAACGGTAGCAGTCGGAGCGTGAGAGGGACAAAAGTCTGGTCGGGAAGCATGTTGGGGAAACGCGTAGTTGGTGAATCAATTCTAAAACTGGATAGAGAGCCAGTGAACCTAATAAAATTCTGGGGAAGCAGCCCGTGTGTGTCAATATAACAGACTATCAGGAAGCGCCCACAGACAAAGTAACAGGCGTTTGAGGATGAATCATTCAAAACCAAACAACAAATAAGCGTCCCCAAAACATGGTAAAAAACAACTTGACTATTCTTAAACTATATTCAACATACTAATCTTGGCTGTGAGCAGCAACAAAGAAGGAATATGGCTGCCTTTCACAGAATTTTATTAAGATTGGAATGTTGAACCTGTGTTCTAAATTCTTTACATTGTTTGGTGTTGCCGCTGTGAGCTGGCAATTAAAGAAATATGCATAATATTGGCCCTTGTGCCTTGCTATAAAATTCATGTTTACGTGTGAAGTCCGGCCTTAGTGTTTACTCTGATAGTGTTATGTTTTATTGTGCTCATTCTTTCTGATCGATTTCAAACTACAGATTCTTCACCTTGTGAATTTCCTTAGGAGTCAGACTTGATCCAGATACTTTAAAGCAATTCCTCTGGGCATCGGAAGGGGGTGTTGTGTGGCTCCGCATCGGATCCGTTCACTCCAGATATGACACATGGGCCCATATATATATGCCACCTCTGCGCGATGTTGGTCGCATGAGCCATTGAAACCAGATGGTGCAGCGTGCAAATGTTTAGGATTAGCATTCTATTAATAGACCTATGAGGACATCCACAGAAAAGGGAGGAGGGAGGGTTAGTGAAGAATCTGCAGTTAGATAGTCTCTACCAGAAAACGTGTTACCGAAAGTAAGTAACTTGTTCTTCTGATGGAGCCATGGAGCCTTCTAACTGCATAATCCTAACCTTGTGGTTGATACCAAAGCAGTACACCTCCCCTGTTAGTGGGGCTGTGGAATGGTTCTGACCAGGAAATCCTGCAGGACAGATCAGGCAAAGTTCTCAACTCTCAATCCAGGCAGTAATGCTTGCTGAACATGTCGAAGGACACCCATGAAGCAGCCTGACAAATGTCAGTGACTGGCACACTATTCGTCAAGGCCATGGTAGCGACCTTTGCTGTGGTAGAATGAGCACACAAGCCTTCTGGGTGCTGCTTTTTAGCTAGCCCGTAGCAGATCATGATGCATACAACATGCTATCTGGAGATGGTCCTCTGTTGGCATCATTGTCACTATTCTTTTCTGCCTCCTATTTTGGCCAGTGTGTGCCGTGCGTCACTTCCTTTTCTGTCTGTGGTGCACAGATTGATTCATTTACATTAGTGCCCATCCACTGCTTCCATGGATATTGAGGTACTGTGTACTTTTTTTTGTTTGTTGCATTTTTATCATGTGAAATCGACCAGACTCAAAGGTATTAGATCGTGTTACATGGGCACAAGTTACAATACACTAGATCACATTCATTTTTTAGGCACTGCAGATTGAGTGATTTGTCCAGAATCGCAGTGTTGTGGTGATGCCTAGACTCAAACTTGGTTCTTCAGATCCAACGTCTGCAGCTCTGGCCATAGCACCACATGCCTCTTCCCCTCCACTCCTTCTCCATTTTGCTTCTTAGGACTGCTTGCATCACTCAGTGCCACTTCACTTTAGTCACTGTCACTCCACTCAGTTGTAACTGTGTTTATATAGTGCTTACTACTCAGTGGCGCTGAAGTCCTTTGAGGCTCTCCATTCTGTACCACTCCACTCTATTCCACTTCACTCCACATCACACAGTGCCACTCCATGCCACATGGCACTACTCCACACAGTGCACACAATTCCACTCTACACAATGTCACTCCACATCACACAATATCACTCTACTCGGCTACACACAGTCACTCTACTCCGTGCCTCACAATCCCACTTTATTCCATGCCTTGTAATGCCACTCCATGCCACACAATGGCATTCTTCTCCATACATTGCCACTCTTTTCCACTCCATGCCACTCTACTCCTTGCCACCCACCACCACTCCCGCCACACAATGCCACTCCCCTCCACCAAAGTCAATAGATGTCACATATGCAAGACCTATTGATCTTGTAAAAGCTCTTCTCTACATCTCTCACAGGCTTTCTTTCGAATTTTACCAAGTGGAACTTTTAAAATCCTCACGGCAGAATCTCTGTTTTTTCCTGTGGCAGCATAAGGCTGCCAGGGCTGAGGTTACCAGCAAAGTGTGATTTGTGAGACTCGCGTCCTCACTTTTCCTGATGTTCGAACACTTCTCAAATATGTGATATGAAATATATGCCAGAAACCGTGCACCCTAATGTGTAAGTGGTAGTTTATAGCTGTTGCATCAAACAGTGCCCTGGATTATGTTTATAAAGCCTTTTTACACTATGGTTCTACAGTGAATTGATTTTAGTTCACTAATAACGTTTAATGGTGTATTTCCCCATAACATTTGCCTTATTGGTGGTCAGACCTGGTCTTTTTGCGTAGCCTTGCAATCATTGTTTTCCACTGGTCCTATTTATTCATTGTACCTACTCTCATCTTTGTAACATTGGGCTTTTTATGATGATACTGGTTGTGGAATTGAAGCTGTGTTCCTCCAGAGGACAGCCTCTCACTACGTTTCATGGTTCTTTATCATATGTGGTTGTAATACTTGCTGAAAGTGTTTCTCACTGTTCTTTGTATTAACCTTTCCTGACAGGTTCCCAGTTGCCCTGCTTTCATGGCTCCAGCACCATTCGGAACCTGAAGGAGCGATTTCACATGAACATGACCGAAGAGCAGCTGCAGCTACTGGTGGAGCAGCTTGTAGATGGTAGTATGCGGTCCATCACCACCAAGCTGTACGATGGATTCCAGTACCTGACTAACGGCATCATGTGACCCCTCTCCTGTACCACCGGGCTCCAGATCACAGGTGCTGGGTGATACCCTGGACACCGCTACCAATAGAAGCAAGGTTTTGCTCCCAAGTGGGGAGACTGTGCCCCACCCGGCGTTGACGGGCATCATCCCATTGACCTTTTACCAGTCTCTTTTTAGAAATGCAATTTGGAAAACAATGAATGTCCGCAAACTAAAGGATCATGTTGGAACTGTTGGTGTCCATGTTTAGGGCATGCCTGAGAAAGGGAAGGTCATGACCCTAATAGATCTGAGGATCCAGAAAAAGACCACTGCCCTCTTTCTAACACAGTATTATGCCTGCAATCTTCCAGACACCTCTCACTTGTGTTTGGGACTTCTGAAAGCCTCATAGACGGCCTTGCCAATCATGCTTTCAAACATTTGCTGGTGTTTCCTGAAAGAAAGGCGCTGTAGGGTTGGTCCTGTATAGGACTTCCCCCATCCAGCACCATCAGCATTATTACCCCTTCGCCTTTGCACATAATCAAGAAATAGTACTCGCTCCCTCCGGGCGGACCAGTTTGTCACACTCTGCACTGTATGAAGATGGAGCTTTCTGCCAGAGCCCATCTCTTCTGAAATAACCTAGATCCCATCTTTTGTTCACTGAAATTATCTTTTTTGATGTCCTGTCTTACTTGCATGTTCTTCAGTGGTCACAGCATCATGAAGATGATCATCACAGGCCTCGGACTGGCTCTTTCCATCCTGAATGGTCTCGCACCCCTAACCTTCATTTTCATGGCCTTGGTTGGAATGATTGAGATGCCTCTTATGCCATCCTTCCTCATCTGCTTATGTATGTCCTGGCTTTGCTCCAATAATTGTGCAAGTTGCATGGTCCTAGACTGGTAGAGTGAGGAAAGACTTGAACTCCCAGACAACAATGTCTCATTACTTTTGTGTGTAACTTTTATGTGGTATTTTGTACAGTCTTAGCCATGACGTTTCATGCCTGTCTTTCTTACGGGGTTGCAATTATTTTTTAAGAGAACTATTTGTGTTTCCTTAAATCTTTCCTGTCAGATGTTGTTTTTCAGCCTCCGATCCCCAATTTCTCAATACCCCTTCCCTGCTTAGTAAGTTAGGGAGAGGCCCCATACTTTACAACACCAGATATTTGTCAGACATGTTGAACCCTTCTTAAAGATCTCTATCTGATATTTGGCAGACCGGGAAGGACGCTGGTGCCTTTTGAGAACACACCGAAGAATTACTGTGTGACCCACATGCAGAAACAGGTCGACAGTCCACGGTGGAACCCACCCGCACAGGGTGATCCCAAAGAAATGAGCTAGGTTGCATCCCGCCGAAGGTGGCAGGATGCAAGCTGTAGGTTTGTGAGACACTTGTTGCACTACTGTCCACAAAAGGGTGGAATTGGGGAGGGTGGGGGATCAAAGGGGATCATTACTTTTTAAAGAGAGCAATGAGCCACTGAATGCAGACGCTTTCCTGTTTCTTTGTATTAAAATACGATGAATCTAGTGAGACCAGAAGGCTTTTTGACATGTTTGTAATGCATGTGTCTAGTGCATTCACATACTCAATGGTTTACAACCAACTGCTTTTAGGTGTGGGATATAAACTTCTGTACAATGGCTACATATTGGAAAAATGCAGCAAAAACAGCACAGCCTTTGGCTCCTTTGGTGAAGAAGATGGTTTAAAGAGTGGGAATCGGTGTGTGTTGTGGGGTGTATGGTGGGGTTGTGCTTTTGGTGTGTGTTTGTGTACACATGTGCATTTACAAAAGGCTGAAGTAGGATTTGAAGTAACCTGCTCTACAGCTGCACGCAGTAAGAAGTGAGTTGAGGAACACCTAAGGGGGTAATACTGTGTAAAGACTCTTATCCACTACATACCTATTCCATCGACATTCAAACCAAATCCCAGTTCCCCAGCTGCTTGTGAGGACAATAGTGTCTGTGGTTATGGATGGTGCCAAATCGTACCATAATCTTCTGTTTAGGAAATATGACCCTCCGAAAATTCAGTAACTCCTAAAATACATTTGGCTGAAAACACCTCCATTTCCAATTTTAGTTTTTAAACAAAACTCAAAAGGAATATGTAACCTCTATATTAGGCTTTATGAACAGGACTAAATGACTGCACCTTAAGGATTCTTAAAGCCGTCAGTCTTCCCATCATGCAGCGCACAATCACTGAGATAGTTCGTTTTTTAAGTAAATGCAGTGCAAGATTCACTACCTCTTCAGCATTTCCTCAGTGCATTTGGAAAATTGTAGACAAGAGGGTTGACAATGGATTTTGACAAAACCCATGACAGAACTAGGATTACAGATACATAACTTTTCCTTCCCTGTCATGGGATATTCTCTGAACTCCAAAAACAGTAGAATAGGTAAACCATCCTCAGCCCCTGCGGATGGTTACAAAGGCATAGGCCTAAACGTAAAGAATTCCCAAGAAAATAAATTATTCAGGTAGGCCTGACTCACAATTGTATCTATTCTGGAACCGAACACCATGATCAGTATTGTAGAGCTAGGCAAATGTGTGAACCGATCTCCCAGTTGCTGTTCTGCAATTGTCAAGTAAATTCTCATCAGGGCCGCAGTAGCCACTTTTTCCTTTGATTAAATATCTTTTAGTCTTACCCAGTAGAGGTATGTTATCCTGCGGTTCACAAACAATTATACAGGAAACAATCCATCAATCTATGGTTTTCTTAAATGTTTTCCAAACTAGTACAACCAGTCGCATAATTAAATATTTAGTCTAATTTCTTTTAGTCTTATCTAGGTAAAATTCCTGTTTTCTTTTCATATCTAAATTATGTAATGTAGCCTGGGCACCTCACATGACTGGGCCCTGCAGTTTCCTCTTGGTTCTACTTAGAAGAGTACTTCTGGTAGTTAAATCTAGCTCCGCAGTTAGCACTCAAATAGCATAGCTTCCCAGGCTGGCTCCTTCGTAGCCATATTCCCTAGATAGCACCACCTCTTTGAGAATTTGGTGGTGCAAACCTTATCATGAAAGCTTAATGTTCTCCCTTGCTCAATTCCTGCTGGCCTTTGAGCTCGAGGACTAGATGGTGTTCCTTCATTCCCAATAGAGGCACCTGCAGTTTGTGGTAGGATTCACCTACTACCAATTTGCAGCCCTCTCCTTTTGCTTTACATCAGCCCTTCTGGTCTTTACTAAAGTCATGTCGGTGGTCCAAGCCCATTTTCAAATATCAGGGATACATGAATTCCTATAATATGATAACTTACAACTGGAGTTTTAAGGCTGGCTTGCCACAGCGGGTGTCGGAACCATTAAGAGTTTAACAAAAGTTATACCATGCTCTGAATGTGGTCTATGTAGCCCCTACAATCCATGCTTCATCAGAGCAGTTTTAAGGCTTTCCACTCTTATAGGTCCTTGACTTTCATGGTATCACCCTATTGTGTTAGTCAGGAGCTCTCCTTCCAGCTTTAATATTTTTACGGTTGGTAGGCCTGTTGTCCTCTTGCATCATCTTGGTGCCATTGACGAGGTGGAGAATGCTGGCCTTAAGAATGGGAGAGCATTTCGGGCACAAACTGCATCTTTGATGATGTTTCTCAAGACCTGGCTAGTGAGTGGCAACCTGACTTGTGACGCCCCTTCTGCCCTCCTCCGTCATTTGCCATGATGATGACTAGTTGACTGGTGCATCGTCTGTCGGATGGAAGAGAGCAGGGGTTGTCACCTGCACGAAGTGAAGATTTTCGTAAATGTGCTGATTGCGGTCTTTCTGTCCTTGACCAAGGGAAAGCTTTTTTAGGTCCTCACTGACAACATGATTGTTAGGTGATACTGCAACATGCAAGATGATGTGGGATTACAAACTCTTCACCCTTAAGAGCTGAGGATGTGTTGCTGGCTTTCTGTGATCAGGATCTCACTTTCTGTGAATCATCTGTCGGGCTCCCTCAGCGTCAAGGCAGACACACTAAGCAGACATTATTGTGTCAACCATTAGTGGTGCCGGCAACAAGAGAAGGTCTTTGGAATTTTCTTCCAGTGGGGTATGCCCTGGGTGAACCTTGTTGCCATCTCTGAAAGCATTCTAAAAGCACGTGGTTTCTTCCATTCCCCCAGTGAGGGCCCTGGGAGACACGTATTTGCCTTTGGTAGGACTCCAACCTTCTGTATATGTTTCCATCATTCCTCTGATCCCATGTGATTTATGGAATGTGAAGTGTGACTGAGCACAAATTATCGTCATGGCCCTTGAATGGGCTCGGAGGGTCTGGCAGTCCATACTATTGGCAAAGAGTGTTTGTCATCCTCTTGGACTCCACTCCAAGAGGGTCTCTTGTCCCACTACCAAGACACTCCCTTCACAGCTGCCCCTTCATGCCTGGAGTTTAAGCAGTGCCAACTGAGAGGCTTTGACCCTGTGGCGGGTGAAGTGGATGTCTTTGTGGATGTTCATCGCTCATCCACCAAAACTATGTAATCTTGTTGCTGGACTCCCTTTGTCTTGTGGTGTGCAGAAATGCGTGTAGACCCTTCAGAGGCTGTGTTATCCAATGTGTTTAATTTCCTCTTTATTTGGTCTAGTAAGGCTTTGTTGTGGGTGCTGTTAAAGGTTGCATATTTGCCTTTTTGGCTTCTACTTATTTGTTTGGTCAGTCTTCATTGTTTAAATCACCTGTTAAGATGCATTTCTTTAAAGGACTGTTACTAGTTTGCCTCGACCTCTTTTGATATTCCGCAGTGGGACCATAAGTTGGACCAGACCTTGTTGACGTTTGCACAATTTGTACCAGTCCATAGCAGTGCGCTTTGGCTTCCTATTTTATAAACAGTGTTCCTCTGCTCAGCAGGTTTCAAGCTTTGTTAGCCTACCCTCCATATCCATACTCTATTTTTCCTGGACAGGTTGGTGCTTGGTAAACATTGCTCATTTCTTCCGAAGGTGGTGTCACTGTTCCCATATTAGAGGAATGGCTAAAAGAAAAATCAGCTGTGAAATACAACAGACATCAAGTCGTCTATTAGATTGTCCATGTATGTTCTGACAACAACCTCACCAACGTCATCCCTTTTGACCTGTGTACAGCAAACTGTAATTATTTGCACGAAGGGCCTCAGGGTTTTGTGTCCTGAATGTGTGCACTAATACCTTGGTGACATTAGACTTCCTTGTTTTGACAGGAAGGTTGGAACTTTTCTAAATCCAGTTGATGCCACTCATCCATACTGTAATCTGTTTGATGCACTTGCACTGCTCCCTCGAAACAATCTATAGATAGTAACTTAATTTTTAACCTCCAATTTCAAATACCTTCCAATTTACTGAACGCTTTAAACATTTCAATTTTCCGTTTTTAAATTTATTTATATGCACTTTTTATCTCCTAGTTCTATTTATTTTCTAAGCAGCCGCAGACCCCTGGAGATCTGGAACCACAGGTTAAGATCCACTGTTCTACAACATTACAGCAGAGCACGTTTTCCCTTTGCATGACCAAGATGCTCTTTGACACTGATCGATAAATCAATCAGGGAATTGTGAAGCGGGCTACTCACCAGTGAGGGTCTCAAGGTGCTGGGGGAGGGGAAGGGTGTGAGAAGTTGGCCTGATATGTAGTGTTTCCAATTCTGGAACCACTGGGTATCAGTCCAAACAAACCCCAAAGATGTCAGGTTGTAAGTCAACCTTGTAGACAAGCTATCCTAGTGGTAGCATGGACTAAGCAGCCTTAAAGGCTTAACTTAAGAGGTCGTGTTAAGCGAGCTGTTTTACCACATACAATCCTGTAATCAAATGAAAGGACACCACACAAGTATATATTGTAAAAATATATGTATTTATTTCTAAATTACTCCCCAGTACTCTTTATGAGGAAAGGGGCACAAGCGTTAAATCAAAAGCACAGTAAAACATATAAAGTTGCACAGTTATGGATGAGGGCGGGTGGCCACTCAGACCATATACTAAAAAAGTGGTATAAGGAACACTTATCGAACAATGGTTAGGCCTAGGGCCTAGAGATTCGCTGGGAGCAGTCAGGACTAGCAATGCTGAAGTCGGGAGTAGCCCACAGGAGACGGGTGCAGCACGGAAAGTGCGGCTCGCACCAATGCAAAGTCAATGGTGCGTAAAAGTTGGATAAAGTGAATTAAAAGATACTTCCGCTGAACCTAGGAACACAAAACTTTAGACACAGACCCTAGAGGTGTGTACCAGTGTAAGGACACCGGCGTTGCAAAGTTACCTCACCCACAGGCCGTGGGTGCACAGGGTCGAAGTGGCGTCGGGTTCTGTCACGCAGGTTCTTGGTGCTTGAAGCTGAAGATGCTGCAGGCGCTGTGAAGGAGAAGTGTCCGGTGGATCCAAGGGTGGATCTGAAGTGGTGAAGACCTGAAAGCAGAGGGGACAATGTTCAAAGTCACTGACCAGTGACCACCGTGGAACCAGATTGGAACCAGGCAAAGTCGGGTGCAAACAGGTGATCAGGGGTTGCTTCTCTCTGCAGCTGCGTGGACACGAAGAGGTCAAGGACGTCCAGGAGTCGATCACGAGTTGTCCCTCGAAGGCTCTAGCTGATGGCGGTGTCGGCAACTCGATTGAAGCAAACAAGCCTTGGCTAATGCAAGCCACGGGGAAAGTGAAAAAGGCTTATTACTCGGACCAGCAAGGTCAGAGCGGGTACTCCTTTCTACAGGAGCGAGGGCAGGTCTGGAGCAACCAGATCCACAGTGTAAATCGTAGGATTTGACGCCAAGATGGCCGCTGACCACGTGACAAGCGGCCGGGATGGCGAGTCGAGTGGCAAAAAGCAAAAGGGCCCCACGCAGATCGTGGAGATGCTGGAGAGCTGGTCTTTGGTGCAAATGCTGCTCGGTTGTGGGGCTTCTCAAACCCCAAAGCACAGAGTCGAGGATGCCTCGGGTGCTGCGCAGTCAGCGTCTCGGGGGTCTTTCAAGATGGCCGCTCCCACGTCTCTCGGTGCCTCCACGGGTCCCTTCTTTGCAGGGACTGTGGATCGGGCTGGGAGAAGTCTGGGAAGCTGTGTCTTGTCAGGCTCTGCACTCGGGCTCCGGCGGGAGGCGGCGGCAAAGCAGACGTCGAGGTGCTGGGTGGTGCCTGTGTTCACAGGGTGGCCCCTCCTAGGCCACAAGGGAGATGCTCTTCAGTCTTCTATCATCAGAATGTCGAAGTCCAGTCGTCTTCTTAGTTTAAAGTTGATTTCAGGATGATCTGAGTTGCATTGGCACTGCTCCCCCTCTTATTCCAATCTGAGGGGTGGATCTCCTGCTAGGTCCCTCCCCTATGGGTGGGACCAGGAAGGGGGGTGGTTACACCCCCTTTCCTTTGTCCAGGTCTCACTGGAGCTGGGGCTGGGCTGCCCCAGAACCGGTTTGACCGGATTATGCAAGGGGAAGCCTTGTGCTCCCCAGGCACTGTCTGGTTTCATTCAAACCTCCCTGCTACAATCCACTATCTCCTGTCTGGGGTGGTGTCACACCTCCCTGTGACAGGAAATCCTTTGTCCAGGCCTCCTCTGCTGAGTTTCGGTCAGCAGCAGGAGGTCAGACATGTGTCTGTGGCAGAAGCATCCATTTTGTGGATCTGAGGCTCTTTTAAAAATCAACCGCGTTTTAGCAAAAGTAACATGTCGTCCCCTCTAGAGGGGTGGAATGCTACCCCCGTCGCCAGGACTGGCGAGGGGGTAGTATTCCAAATCGTATGACACCTTACACGACATGTTTTGATAAAGCCAAACCAAAGTTGACATATAACCGCGAGGATTATAATGCACTTAATAGTATATGGTTTGGCATTATCCCGGAACAGCTAAGGGAATTGGTCCCGACAGCTGCAGACAGGCTCAGCTCATGCTAGAGCACCATCTCACATTAAACCACGCACTCTGCCTTCAGGATTGTTAAGGCCTGCCATAGGAGTGGCTCACAGGTTTATATGTGTCCAGATAGGTTTAGATATAGGCATACTATATCTAAGCAAGGGGTGATTACACCACCTTGCCCCAGCTGAGTGATCAGCCAGTTGTGTCACTTTTAGATAGCCAGCCAGGGGTGGCAAAAGATATGCTGCAGCCCCTGGTAGGCCTTGGATGCACCTATGCCCTGGGCACCTATAGTGCTCTGTACAGGGGCTGATAAGGTGACCCAAGCCAATCTAGTTATGCACCTAGGGTACATGGAATCCATTTTACAGAGAGAGCAGATAGCCTGGGGCCCTGATTAGCAGGGAACCAGGCCAACTAAGTCGAAAACCAGCTAAACACAAGGCAAAAAATCTGGGGTAACCATAGTCAGGTAGCCACCTTCCTACAAAGGGGAAGGGGAGCAGCTCCGGTCACAGAGCCAGTTCTTGAGGGTGTTCCTGAAAATGTGCAGAGTGGGGGCTCGTTTGATGTCGATTGGGAGCTTGCTCCAGGTCTTAGGAGAAGGCTCTTCCCCCTGTTCTTGCTCTGCGGATGCGCGGGTCACTGAGGCAAAACACAGGATGTGGATCTATTCAGGCCACTAGCAGCCCACCTCGTCTTCATGTGACGTATCAAGAAGAGGATGATGATCATTACACTCAGAGTAGAGCTGAGGAGGAGAAACCATGCCATTATTATGGAGCAGAGGAGGAAGAGAAAGAGGAGAAACATTTGGTATGACTGAACTTATGACGACTATTGCAAAGAGTCCCAGTACCAAGGGCAACCTACATTGAGGATGTGAATAAATCTGATCAATGCATTGCATCAGATGATGTTGAACTACTGCTACCACCTTCAATTTCCCTCTCTGGTGAATCTGCAAGGACTCAGACATCGCAAACCTCAGGCTCCTCCTGTTCATTCAAGGTTGATCCATGCACGTAATCCTACACCTCAACCACCAGTTTTGCCCCTGCTGCTTCTGGTAGGAACTGCCCTGGTGCCACCTCAGTTGGACAGGAATTCAACAGATGAGGACCAGGAGGAGAAGTGAACTATTGGAACACCTTCCATGCCCAAGGGGACTTTAGACCTTATCCCAAAATCCTTACAAAATGCAGGCTTTTACACAGTTTTTTCTAGTTCAAAGTGGTCAGAAGAGTGGTGCTTTCATTTGGATCTCACAAGTACCTACTGAAACAATCCTTGAGAATGTTCATCTTACTGAAGGCATTGCAACTGTTCCAAAATGGGGAGTACATGACTTTGTTGTATTTGCAGGATGCATATTTCCATAGTGTACTTCATCCAACTGCAAATATCTACAGTTCGGTGAAGGCAAGTGCCACTATAAGTTCGGGGTGTTGCTCTTTGGTCACAACTCAGCACCAATAATTTATACAACGTGTTCACCCTGTGGCAGAATGTTTTAAAAGCAAAGTACATCAAATATTTATCTTCATTTGATGACTGGTTGGTCAAGAGATAGCCATTCACTAGGGCCTGATGATCAACAAAAGCAAGTCTGTATATTTTTCAGTCCCCGGCTCTTGCACTCTGTGCAGCCAAATCGAACCATCAGCTATCCAAGCCCAAAGGGGATAATCTGGATAGAGCGTTGGGGAAGACCTTCCAATCACAATAAAGTATTAGAAGCCTTAACATTTCAAACTTGTGGATTAAAATGCTTGTCTGTAGTTTCAGGTCTCTCCTGGGCATGATGCCCTCATATGTTCCACCAGTTTCCCACTGCAGACTGCACTGGTGTCTTTTGAATGATGAGTTGAATGGCTAAAGATTTAATTTGTTCAGATCCTTTGCATTTCGTATTCAGATGATGCCTCAAATAAGATCTGTGTTGGAATTATGGAGCATGAAATCTAGCTTGGCAGTGGACCTGCAGTTTCAATTGCAAGCTGGCCGGTAGGTGATGAGAACCGACATATACCTAGAAAGATGGAACCCTCACCTGCGCAGTGTGAAGGTCGGAGAGCACTGTTCAGAAGCAGAAAACCAACTCCATATCCACATTCTAGATCTTAAATTGGTGAGAAGAGGGCTTCAGTCATTTCTTCTAAGACTGATGAGCTCAGTGTTCATAAGAATAGGCAAACACAACAACTGTTTTACTTAAACAAGCAGGCACCAAGTCCCCAGCATTTTCAGAACAGTCATAGCATTTTTGGAACTTGATATTCAGTCAAGCCATTTCACTAGCAGCAGCAAGTCGTGAATGGGAACTCAACGAAGACCTGGTGGTGGTGATCATTCATCACTGGCTCCAACTGGTGTTTGATTGCTTTACAAAATCAAGAACAAGAAATACTGATTGTTTGCACTTTGAAAGTGGCATCCAGGATTAAGGGTGTAGGAAGCGGTCTCTTTAAGTGATATATCAATACGTTGATATACTGTATAAAGAGTCATGGGGTTCCTTTGAGTGTACAGGGCTTGCTATGCAAACCCAAAGTGGTCTGTTAGGTGGTAGTGTGGTCGAGCAGTCTTGGTCTTAAACCAAGAGGCGGGCAAGACATTTGCAAAATACACATAATGATTAATAAATGACTTGACGGCTCAAGAAGGAGATCCACACCAATTTATGAAAGTATTTTTATATATGTTTAGGCATCAGAAAAAAATCGTTCAGTTAAGTACGTTTTTAAATATAAATTCTTTTCAGTTCAAAAAGTGGATACAGTGCAATTTTTGAGTTCTGCAATGTTATCCTCTGTAAGGAAGAACACGTTCTGCAAACAGGTACAGTACATTGACTTACAGGACCAATCTCCAAGAGTTAAGGTGAGTGGTGGGTAAGGCCCAAGGCAGCACCAACAGTACTCCACCAGCAGCATGAAGGCAGCCTGGGGCAGGGTGCAAAACGGCGTCAGGTGCCCAAACGGTTTCAATGGGGATCAGTCACTGTACAAGAGACTGCAGGTTCTGGTTAGGAAGCCAGTTGGGCTAAACCAACAGGGGGGTTCAAGGCAAGCGATACTTGGGGACACCTTGGGTCTTCTCCACGGCCCGGGAGCAATGGATGCAGAGGTGTCTTAAGGCATTTGTTTTCTCTTACCGGGAGCAGTCGCAGTTGAAGGGGCGTACGTGCAGAGGCTGCAGGTGACATTGGGCAGTTGTGAGTGGTGTGACCACGATGGAATCAAGCTCTGGAGGGCTGGGGAACCTTGCTGAAACTTGTGGCCCACTTCAATTTGAGCCAGAGGCGACAGGGTGCAGTGGTGGCTTCGGCTGTCGGGTTTTGGCGGTTCCGGAGGCCTCAAAGTCTTCTCTTGTGGGTTTCCTGTGGGATGCAGGGGACAGTTCCACGGTTCTTCGGGAGGTCTTGGTCTTTTTTTAAGGCAGACAGTCCTCCCAGGTAATGGAGGTACTCTGCTGCAGGATGAGTCATCTTTGGCTCAAGGTCAACAGAGAACAGCAGACAGGAAAGCAGGGTGTGGCCAAGTCAGGTGCTCTCTTCATTCTTTAACTTTTGCAATGCTTCATGTCTTCTGTAGGTCATCAGGAGCTGCTTCTCTGGTGCCATGGACACCCCTAAATACTTAATTTAGGGGAGTGTAGGGTAGTAGCAAATGGGCTACTGGCCCGTGGGGTCATAGTCAGCCCCCTATATGACCACTTCCTTTGAGAAGTGGGGCATAATCATGTCCGAGAATTCCTAAGTATGCCATCACATAGATGGCTCCTTCAGAAAAACTGTGTCCACCTCACCGTAGCCCATTTTATTGGTGGTACTAGCCTGGAGGTGGCATGCCTAACTGACTAGCTAATTTCCCGCCTCTCCAGGTGCCTTTGGGGGGGGGGGGGGGGGTGGCTTGCTCTCCTTTGAGGGTAGCCAGGTTTCCAGCTTCTTTGAAGCTCACTGGCCTAAGAGGCTACTCAGCAGGTCATCCTGTGGGAGGGGGTGTTACACCCTTTTACCGGACAGGCTTTTGTTCTGGGTCCCCTGACGGCAAAGACACTCACCCTGGGAGGTCAGAACAGCATCTCGGGTGGCAGGCTGGCAGAAACTAGTCAGCAAGCACACAAGAGGCTGGTAGGTTTTCAGGGGTCACCGCTGAGGTGCCCTCTGGGTAGATGTATTGATAAATCCAACACTGACATCGGTGTGTGTTTACCAATATGAGATGTTTGAGACTAAACATCCCTATTTTCAGTGAAGCCATCATGTAGCTGGGGAGCTCGTTTTCGCCAGTGGCCAGCATACGTTTTAAAATGTCTTCCCTAGTCACCTGCACTGGTGGTAATGGAACTGAGCAGCTCAGGGGCATATCTGCTCATGCAGGTATGTCCGCGCATGTAGTACTAAGCACCCTGCCTTAAGGCTCTCAGGCCTGCTGTAGGGGTGACATACAAGTATCACATGCAGTGGTAGGGGACATGGCACACAGGGATGTGTTATGTTGTGTTTTCACTTTTGTCTGCACCAAGACGTGCCGCTGGTAATGGCAGTCTTGCATGTATTTGCTGAGAGGCCCCTTTGGGTGGCCCAGTTCGTGCTGCAATCCTTAATGGCCCTCTTCAGAACCTCAGGTGCTAGGTATCAGGGTACCATGTACTAAGGATTTACAGAGGGGGCTAACAGTTTTCCCGATTAGGTAAACAATTGTACCTTTTTGGGGAAATAGCACTGGTACTGGGGACCTGGTTAGCAGAAACCCATTACACTTTAGTCAAAGATGCCTAAAATACCAGGCATGAAGTGAGGAGGGGGTACTGCAACAAGTACCAGGTTCCTATGTCAGAAGGCCCTTTCATTCCATTACCCAGTCGCCAGGACCTTGCATATAGAGAAATAGGGACCAGATTCTTCACCACAATCCTCGTCATAGCAATTTGTTGACATGATCTGTTTACTAGGAGCTTTCCTAACTAGAGATTCCTCTGAATTGCCGGGCCTTGCTTATCTTTCATCGGGCATGTGCAGTTTCAATAATTAAAGAGTACTAGTATAGCAGCAGCGTTTCTGTTTCTGGTGGTGTTCCATGGGTTTGCATTCTGCCATCTTAGAACTACAGAGTTTACTGTACCTGTTAAGAGTTGGCCAGGTCACAAACCTACTTCCATTACAGTTCACTTAGTGGCTCTATCAAGATTTAAACTTTCTTCAGATTATTTTTCTCTTGTGACCACATGAATCATCAAGAATTTTGATACAGGGCTTTTTGCAGCATTTCCCACCACTTACATGGCAACATAACATATAGTCAACTGATAAAATCATCTTTTGACATGATAAAAGGGTTGAACGTTATGTAAGTTGCTCGGAAAATAACTTTGTTTCCTTGACATCTGCCAGAGCTGTAAGTAAGATCCAGGCTTTCAACTTTAAAGAGGTATCATGAGTACTATCCTTCGGTTGTGCCAACTGGGTTCCATCTGTTCTGCTCAAAACTGGCTTTCAACATCCTACTAGGTGGTTTAAAGCAGGCATCGCTTATCAGACGATTGTAATTTAAAGTTTTGCAGCGTGAATCTTTCTGGATTCACTATGCTGTGCATATTCCGCAATCTGGTGGTTGGGTCCGGAATCGTAGTCTTTTTTTTTCTCTCCTTTTTTTTTCGTAGCCCAGGTGGGCGTCAACGTCCCACCATTTGGTGTACCTTCGGTGACGTCTGCATGCTTCCGGCGGAAGCTACCACCCTTGGGCGCCATCTTCAGATTCTTTTTTTCCGCCGTTGGGTCTGGATAGTCGCGTGAAGCTCCAGAAGTTTTGGAGGAAAAAAGGAGAAAATACAACTACTATTCGACGGTAAAGACCGGAAAAGTTGAGGAGAAAAAGACCATCAGAGAGGAGACGACGAAGAAAGAGAAGAACTTCGAGATCTTCGACGTCCTTGGAGGAATGCGTATACAGGGGCCCCCCTGAGTGCAGGGATGTACAAGACTCCGTTTAAATTCTGCAAAAACTGCCACCACAAGTTCACGCAGAAGGACCAACACCCGGTCTGCAACCTCTGCCTGCCTGTCGACCACGAGAGCAGAGACTGCAACGCCTGCTCCGTCTTCAAGCCGAAGACACTCCGAGTTTGAGAGAAGCAGAGGATAGCTCATCGCACGATGCAGGGCAAGGGCCAGGCCCCGACGCTTTACGAACTGGGCCTCTCCACCGACGACGAGGACAACATCGCCGAAGGTCCAGAAGACTTCACGGTCGCAGAGACCGATAAGAAAACGCCTGATAAGGTAGGAGAGTCTACGACCCCGAAAACCCCCTCAGGGCCTCGAAAACCAGAGGCGGACCCTCGAAAGTCAGAGTCCAAAGCCTCGAAAGGAGCACTGGCGCCGAAAAGTTCGACGGCCGAAGCTGCATCCTCTGAAAAAGAGTCCAGCGGATCCTTCGACAAGGACTCCCGGAGGCAGAAGACCGGCGAAAAGCAGAGGTCGTCGAAGCAAGCCCCCGAAAAAGGGTCTTCGACTTCGAAGGAAAAGGAGCTGAAGAAGGCTTCGACGACGCCGCCGAAAAGAGCAACCGAAACGCTCGACGACGAACAGGCCGCAGAGATGCTGAGAAAGAAAAGGCTCGAGGCCGAGAGGGAGAACATCCTCCAGAGAAAGAAAGACTTCGATGACAAAATGAAAAGTTACAAGATCCCCTTGAGGCCGGCAACGTCCGTCGCGGAGGTGGTACAACAGGAGGAGTTCGACGTCGAAGATCCGCCGAAAACTCCGGAGCTCTCGGAGCACGAAGAGGAAGAGGACCTCTATTATAATGAAGTTGATTATGGGGACCAGCAGTCAAGCTACAGCTCGGGTTCCTCAACGGCCCAGGACCAGGAATGGCAGGACATCGAGGCCGAAAACCCGGAGGAGGCGGTGGAGACATATCCGTCGAGGCCTTGGCCACCGGACGACATCGGGGCATACAACGAGGTCGTCAGGAAGGCAGCAGCAGCTTATGGGGTGAAGCTAGAGGAGGAAAAGCCAAAAGCAGATTTCCTACTAGAAACATTGATCCCCACACAGACAAGAAGCCAATTCCTTCCCATGCTGAAAAGCAACACAGACCAGGGGAAGGAGGCCTTCAAGGACCCGGCTACATGTAGATCAGTAATGCCGAGGACAGAAAAGAAATACAAATTCTCCTCACAAGACCCAGCTTATATCAAGGGGTCCGTCACAGCTGACTCTATTATCGCTGCAACGGCCAGAAGCAGAGCCAACGTCCCAACAACATCTGGCCCTCCACCTGACAAGGAAAGCAGGAGGATGGACCTAACGGGCAGGAAAATAGAGAGAAACGCCGCAACGCACTGGCGGAAGGCGAACTCGAACGCCCTCCTAAATAGACATCAGTACCAACATTGGGATGAGATGGGGCAATTGCTCAAGCACCTCCCGGAACAATACCGTGAGAGGGCATCACACCTTGTGGAAGAGGGGAAAAGCATTGCTAACTCGTGCCTGAAGACAGCCTTGGATGGGGCTGAAACATCCAGCAGACTGATGGCTATAGGCATCACAGAGAGAAGGCAAGCCTGGCTCAGGATCTCAGGCTTCAAAGCTGAGGTTCAGAACAACATCCTGAACACACCCTTCAATGGTGAAACACTGTTCGGAGCCCCAATTGATGAGAAGCTCACACAACTGAAGAAGGACAATGAGACGGCAAGGTCCATGGGGGCCCTGCAATTCAGGGGGATGAGAGGGGGCACTCCTATGCGGAGGCCAAACGGCAGAGGTGGAAGCCAGCGAGGAGATTCCCACCAGACGTTCCACCAAGGACAACAGAGTGACAGCCAAGGTCACCAGAGCCAACAGAGACAAAACTGGAACTACCAGAACAGGGGCCAGTCCTTTCGTTCAAGAGGAAATGGACGAGGACAAAGAAGAAGAGGCGGTGAACAACCCCCCTCTAAGTGACTGCTCACGAGAAAAGGTGCTCACCCACCCGAACCCTCCGGGGGAAGAGCACGGAGAAAGAAAGAGGAGAGGGATACACGGACAGGACACAAAAGATCATGTAACTCCTGTAGGAGGCAGGCTAAGATTTTTTCTCCAGGAGTGGAGAAAAATCACCACAGACAAGTGGATACTGAACATCATGCAGTTCGGATACTGCATAGAGCTGCTAAAGAATCCACCAAACAGAAAGCCAAAGAGAAGAGAGCACTCTGGAACAGAGCTACAACTGCTCCAAAAGGAAGCTCAAGAACTACTCCTCAAAGAGGCCATCGAAACAGTCCCATTCAAAGAACGAAACAAAGGAGTGTACTCAAACTACTTCCTGGTACCGAAAGTGGACGAAAGCCTAAGACCCATCCTAGACTTATGGTTCCTAAACAAATACGTAAAGACCCAAAAATTCAAGATGACGTCCCTGAAAGAAGTCATCCCACAGATAAAGGCCGGGGACTTCTTTTCCACCATAGACCTCAAGGACGCGTACCTGCACATCCCAATGAACAGGCAGCACAAGCACATGCTAAGGTTCGCAGTGAACAACGATCACTACCAGTTTACAACCCTGGCCTTCGATCTAAAATCCGCACCAAGGGTGTTCACCAAATGCCTCGCGGCAGTAGCTGCGCATCTGCGAAGGGAGGGGATACACGTGTACCCCTACCTAGACGACTGGCTCGTAAAGGCAAGTTCGTACAGAACATGCAAGGATCACGCTCAGCAAGTCACGAGAACGCGAACTGGCCTGGGTTTCTCCATACACTGGGGAAAATGCTCAATGGAACCGGAGCAGGTGAAGATCTTCTTGGGTGCTCAGATCGACACCGTCCAATGCAGAGTGTCACCCAGCGAAAAGAGGACACTCAGCCTACTGAGGGAGAAACGTCACTACCTGAAGGGGCGAGCTCTGACAGTGAGCAAGATCTTAGGGATGATGGCGTCGTGCATACACCTGGTCCCCAATGTACGCCTACAGATGAGACCACTCCAAGAGTGGCTGCAACAACAATGGTCACAAGCTACAGGAAGTTGGGAGGATCTAGTGGTTGTAACGCACAGGGTGCAGGAAGAAATAAGGTGGTGGACCAAGGAACGGATAACAGTAGGGAAACCTCTAACACCACCGGACCCAACAGTGACCATTACCACAAACGCATCCCAGAAGGGGTTGGGCGCACATATGAACAAGCTCCGAGTGAGAGGTCTGTGGAGCCCTACAGATGCGGTCAGACACATCAATTACCTAGAGCTGAAAACAGTGTTGCTGGCACTCAAGGCCTTCCAGAGACACCTGTACAGCCAGAAGGTGCTGATACAAACAGACAACACCACAACGATGTTTTACATAAACAAACAGGGGGGAACTCAATCATTTCCCCTGTCAAACTTGGCACAGGAAATCTGGAGATTGGCAATACCACTCAAAATAGACCTGCTAGCCATACACCTGCCAGGGAAGGACAGTGTAGAAGCGGACTGGCTCAGCAGGCAGACCTCAGCATCTCACGAGTGGGAACTCAATGTCCAGGAGACGGAGAAACTATTCAGGAGATGGGGCACTCCGACAATAGACCTATTTGCAACACACCGGAATGCAAAATGCCAATACTTTGCATCCAGGCAACCAGAAGCACAATCACAGGGGAAGGCCTTATGGATAAGCTGGGCAAAGACATTTGCCTACGCGTTTCCCCCGATACCGCTGATCCCCAGGGTTCTGAACAAATGCATGTCAAGCAACATGACCCTGATCCTGGTGGCACCACAATGGGCCAGGCAGACCTGGTACTCTCAGATAATGGAGATGGCGCAGGGGCCTCCCCACAAGTTCCCAAAAAGAAGAGACCTACTGTCCATGGAAAACTGAGAAGTGCTACACCCAGAGCCGGAGAGCCTCAACCTCTCAGCCTGGCTCCTGAGGACTTGGAGTTCGCACATCTAAAACTACCGGAGAGTACCCTGAGAGTGCTGCGAGAGGCAAGAAGGCCCAGCACACGCAAATACTATGGGGCAAAATGGGAAAGATTCACGCAATGGTGTCGCAAGAAAAAACTACACAGAAAAATGACAAGGGAATCTACGGTGCTGAGGTACCTCACACACCTAATAAAGGCAAAACTAAGCTAGTCTTCGCTAAGGGTACACCTGGCAGCGATTGTGGCATACACAAGAGGAGAAACAGGGAGAAGTTTCTTCACATCTCAGGTCGTGAAAAGATTCTTGTAAGGGGCTAAAATAATAGCGCCACCGAAAAGAATGCCACCACCGGCTTGGAACCTGAATGTAGTTCTGACAGAACTCATGAAAGCACCTTTCGAACCGATGCACAAAGCATCACTGCAAATGCTGACTATGAAAACTGCCTTTCTGGTAGCAATCACATCACTACGGAGAGTGAGCAAACTGCAGGCTCTAACACTACAGGAACCCTACATTCAGATACACAGTGACAGGGTCGTAATGAGAACGGACCCACACTTCATGCCGAAGGTGATGTCGAGGTTTCACATGAATCAAAGTATTCAGATCCCTAGCTTCTTCCAAAACCCCACTACAAGCGCTGAGAGAGCACTCCACTCTCTAGACGCAAGAAGGGCAGTGATGCACTACATGGAAAGGACGAAAGGACACAGGAAGACAAAACAGTTCTTCGTATCCTTTGCAAACAGTTACATGGGTAAACCAGTGACGAAAAACACCATAGCTCGATGGATCACACAAACTATTCAGTTCTGCCACAAGCAAGCGGGCCAGGAGCTAACAGGAGGGGCACAGGCCCACTCAACCAGGAAGAAAGGAGCAACAATTGCCTTTCTGGCCAACACACCAATTCAGGATATATGCCCGGTGGCAACATGGGCTTCAGTGCGCACGTTCACTAAGCACTATTGCGTGGATGTTCAAATGAACAAGGAAGCACAAGTAGGACAGAAGGTGCTTCAACATATCTTCAACAACCAACCCTCATCTTCCACCCAGCCGCCACCAAAATAATAAAAACCGCTACAAAATCTATGCACAGCATAGTGAATCCAGAAAGATTTACGCTGCAAAACGAATAGTTTCTTACCTGTCGCTGTAGTTATGCAGCTTGAAGATCTTTCTGGATTCACTAGCGAACCCACCCGCCTCCGCCAGAAAGATGAGGCTGGAAAAGAAGGTGAAATGCATAGAAAAAGAAAAAGTTGAAGCCTACAAGATACGTGAAAAGAATTACGTAAAAAAAAAGGATTAACAGACATAGCCATGGATTCACTACAAACACGGAAAAGAAAAGAGACAAAAAAAGGATCCGAAGATGGCGCCCAAGGGTGGTAGCTTCCGCCGGAAGCATGCCGACGTCACCGAAGGTACACCAAATGGTGGGACGTCGACGCCCACCTGGGCTACGAAAAAAAAAGAGAATAAAGACTACGATTCCGGACCCAACCACCAGATTGCGGAATATGCACAGCATAGTGAATCCAGAAAGATCTTCAAGCTGCAAAACTACACCGACAGGTAAGAAACTATTCGTTCTACATTGATTAAACAAAAACATTTTAGAGGTCTGTTACATTATTTGTTGCCTTTGGCCTCCTGCAGGAAGGAAGACGTAGCTCAAAACAAGTAATAACTGAATGGATTGCTTCTGTCATTGCTTTCTGCCATTTTAAAGCTAGGTGTCCCATTTTTTTTGTCCTTCCCGGCTCATTCTGTAAGATGAGTAGCAGATACACATTGGAAAAACATTGTTTCCTGGATGCAGAAACTTCTAAAGATTCCGCAATTGCTCCAGCAGCCCTCCAGCAACCCCTTTGATTAGGGGAGGCTCTTCATGTTTTTCTGTCTAAGCTGCAGTTAGCTCAATATTATTATTACTGCTCTTGCTTTGAATATTTCTACGATTCGCATTAACTGTTGATACTGCTTGCTATTCAGAATCAGTCATGTGAATCTATAAAGATCCTGTCCTGGAGAAGGAAAATGTTACATACCTGTAACTACAGTTCTCCAGTGTTAGATTTGCTCATAGATTCACATGCAACCATCCCTCTTCAGATACCTTCTTTTTCCTCTTTTCACACTTCTGCCATAGAAAATGTGAGGTATGGTAGAACTACAAGAAATTGAGTTCACTGCGTTCTCTCCTCATTAGTTGGACTTCGGGTCTTTTCTAATGAGGTGAGTGTTACTGGTGAAACTATTTTCTGTAGGTTTCGGGGGGAAATTAGACTTTACTGCAATGTAAAGATTCCTGTACAACTCCCAACCTACCCGATGATGAAAAATGACTGAAGCATATGGATCTATGGAACATACCAAATCTGGAAAACTAGTTACAGGTAAGTAACTTTTTTTTCGCAGCTTGGGTGTGTGGGGGCAGGCCAAACATGCCAGTCAGAAGGAGGTTCTTCTCACCGATTAATTGCTGTGTAATGGCAGGCCATAGGTTTTTGACATGAGGCAAGAGAAATGATGCACATTCATTAGCTGATGACAGTGAAAAGTTGGGATAGCTTTGTAT
The DNA here is from genome assembly GCF_964263255.1 of Lissotriton vulgaris. Lineage (NCBI taxonomy): Eukaryota > Metazoa > Chordata > Amphibia > Caudata > Salamandridae > Lissotriton > Lissotriton vulgaris. The sequence continues at coordinate 95,935,959 of NC_141700.1, forward strand.
GAAAGTGGGACGTAAAGTAGTAAATGATGTGTGTATTATTTGCATAAAGAATAGGAGAAACTTACTAACAAGAGGTTGGGGTTTTGGTAAAGCAAGGACAACTACTGACTTGAAATAGTGATTTAATGAGAGGAGAAGTGGAATAGGCTGGCTGAGCACAGTTTGGGAAGACAGGCTGTAGGAGATTATAGCTGGTGATGAGGAGAGGAAGGATGGGGTGAGGATTGTGAAGAGACACTAAGAGGATTTTACAGGTAGTATTTTTTATTTGGTCATATGCTAGTTTTTTGCCTGCTGTCAATGCTAAATAAAATGTTAGCTTCCCCAAAAAAATCCAAGTCTGGAGTTAGGGTAGAAATAAGCATCCTGGACTATCTGAGAACTTCACAGAAACATAAGTTGCAAAGTAAGTGGTGGTGAGTTTAGGAAGACGTCCAGTGTAGTTAGGGTTAGAGCTGATGTTGGAAGTCAGCCACCAGGAGTAAGCTAGAGTAAGTTCATCATATTATCCTCATATTTAATCAAGTAGAAAGCCATTGCTGGGACCTGAAGAAGAAGTAAGGCACCTCTTTGCCTCCTGCTAGCTCTAAACCAAAATAAACTCATCTGGGTATTTCCCCAGGACTCAACATCTGATCAACATCTGTAAGTCATGAGGACACATGCTGCCAATTTTATTTGAATGCTGGTGATACTCAGATCATCAGCTTGGATGGTAATCTGAGTGTGACCCTGGCTACCTTCCAACACTGTCTCATGGAGGTCTGGGGCTGGATGGGCACTCAATGCCTTGATTGGAATTCTGATAAAACCAAGGTAATGGTAGAAAAGGAGAGCTCGGAGCAAGGGTTTTCTGGCCCATAACATCTAGGAGACTTTGAAGTGGTCAGACTCTGCCAAATCATGCTACTATGAAGGAGTTTTCATTGCATAAAGAGAGGTGCCCTGTCTGGCTCAGAGATGGAATTGCCTTTTAAAATGGAAAGATTCTTTCTGGTGTGGATACTGAAGAGAGAAATGACATCAGTATGTATGTGGGATGCACAGGTAGTGAATGGACGAGAAGAGGACATGTGGCTCTGGATAGTGTAAGGCCGATGAGGAGGTTGATATTAAGGGGTGCGTTGCTATAGTGAGTAGACACTTAATGCAGAGCACAGTATACTGGGAAGTGATAAGACCTTCACACCCACAGACAAATCTCAGGGGCTACAAGCCCACTACAACAAGATGTAGTGGGTACCTCTAAGCCTATATTCAACAGGCTCCATTTACAAGGTTGCAAGAAATATGGGTTACAAGTACAGTTCTGCAGTAGGCATTCTTCATAAATTCCAAGCCCTTTTTTTGCCAGATTGCAACATGCATGAAAAAATCGGCGTGGACGCCTCATCTTCAGCGTATGCACTATAAATGGGGATCTGAGGGAACAAATTAGGTGCTGGACCTTTTATCCTCTCGAGTAGAGCCAATCAGAGAGGTACACAAGTGGAGTATCCCATTACTTCTTTAGCTTTTCACTTCAACATCTGAGGTAAATGTACTGGGGCAAAGAGCAAGGGCCTAAAGAAGGCCTAAGGTTATTTGGTCTATTGGGCTACAGGCATCGTCACCCCTTCAACAGAAGCCGGGGCGCTTGAAGCCCTGAGTGTGGCAGTGGTAATCGGATGGGTATTGATCCAGTTCACAACTTCAGAGATCCACAGTTGAGATGGCTGAGGCTGCATGCTGTGATTATACAATTAATTTTCAAATGTTGGACCCTTCTTGCACAATCTTCTCCCCTTTTAAGATTGTCTTATGTAGGTATTAGTCTTGACTTTTGTTGACTCTTCATCTTTTGTTTACTTTGACACTTGGTATGTTTAATATCTCTCCATTGACAGCCAGGAAACATCTGAAGGGATGGTTTAAATTTTTTTTAAAAAATAGTTGAGACATGTTTTGTCTGGGAAAGCATTGGCCAGTAGCTGTCTTGAAACCATAACTGTTTATGATGCTTTTATATTCACTTTTTCGCGCCTACCTACCCTGATGGGCTTCAGTGGTACAAACTACAGCTTAGTGAAGGGCCAAACTATAGCACGATTAGGTAGATGAAGCTCATGAAAAAGTAATCATATGAAATACAAGAAATACTTGGATACCACCAAGCTCTCTTAAAGAAATTACTCCTTTCTCCAATAGTACCAAAGAGATGCAGAGCATTTCTGTTCTGACATCTGGGGAGTTAACGAGACCACACAATTCGACAAGTAGCCACTGCCTTTAGCGTCCTTGATTTTTGTCAGAAGCCCTTATTAGCACGAAATAAGATGGCATTCTTGGTCTCCAGTGGTTTAAACCAATTCATGGTCGTGCCATCTTGACACTGCTTTCCCAATGGCATGTACCACTGGTTGGTTTCCCCACCCAGATTATGCCATAGTCTTTATCAATATCACAGTAATTTATAGCTGGCACTGGTTGTCTCACTTATTCTAGCTCTGATTGATGTTCAGGACCCTAACCTAACCTCCATCCAGAAATGCTCCTGTTGTGGAAGAGGTGTGGCGCAGCGGGAAGAGCGACTGACTCTGGAACACGGGGGCTCACGGTTCGATCCCCAGTAGTAGATCAGCCCAGCACCACGTGACTCTGGGCAATAGCTTGCGTAATCTTCCCGACGGCCCCCAGCGCCGTGACACCTTCGGGTAATTTATTGCGCTGTACAAATACTTGACATTTACATATGGGCAACGGGAGTAATCGGATACCTTGAGTAAATCTAACGCGTTGACAAACGCTACAACAAAAGTACAACTACAGTTACCTTTTCTGGGCTTGGTAAGCTACTATCAACAATGCGTTCCGGACTTTACAACATGCACTGTGTTATAAAGCCATGGAAAGACTTCCCAGAAGAAGAAAGAGGCAAAATCCAACGAATGAAGTAAGCGGGACTTTATTAGCCAGTTCAGTTCAGCAACGCACAGTTAGAATACCAGTCAACCGCTCAGCCATACTATTTATGCAAAACCCAAACATTCAAAGGATAACATACACACGCGGCGCAGATCCACATACACGCCGCACGCGAAACACAACACGCGACATACACACATTCAAACCATCACAGCACACTTATTGTTTGTGGATGACACGCGTGCGTTCACGCGCGTCATTCCAAACAATAACATTATACCACACACCTCCCTCCTTTTTTTTTTTTTAAGTAAGAACAAAATCTCTGAACCGTGCCGTAGCCCTGCGACTCCTTGAACCTCTCAACAACTCTTGTGTGTTGGAATCACAATTGACAGAAACAGTAGGTGATTCAGATGACTTTGAACTGTCTGCGGTGACATCCAAAAACACATTAAATGAATCATCTTCATCCAAAAACACATTAGATGAGTCATCTTCAGAAAGATGTTTGCTGTTATTAAACTTTGAAACTCTACTAAAATGCCAAACACTTCCATCTAATACCCTTACAGCATTCTTAAATACCTCAATTACCTCAACAGGGTCGGACCACTTTGCTAACCCTTTATGTACATAACCACCTTTTTTCAATCTCACCAAATCTCCCACTCGAATGGACACACAACCTCTTGTTTCCACTTTTGACAAATCTTTCTTCATTTTCTCCTTATAAGCATCAACTTTCTTGCGAATTTCTCCAAAATCAACTTTTGCAAAATCAATGCGACAACTATCCTTGTTCTTTAACCACCAAGGAACCAAATTAGTACTGGGTTTACGCCCTCTCAACATCTCAAAAGGGGATAACAATGTAATAGCATTGGGAGCAGTCCTGTATGACAACAACATGGACTGTAACGCTTTATTCCAGCATAAACCACCTTTGACAGCTAATTGAATAGCCTCCTTAACTACTCTATTGAATCTCTCTATCTGACCGTTGGCCTCAGGATGGAATACCGCTATTCTTCTGTGAAAAATACCACACCTATTAAAATAACTCTCCATTTGCTTACTAACAAACTGTGGACCGTTGTCCGTTACTACCTCTTGAGGAATACCCTCTCTGCAGAAAATGTCATCCATAAACTGTATAATAGCATCACTGGTAACTTCTCTGACCATCTTTATTTCTGGCCATTTTGAAAAATAATCTATGAGTACTATACCAAAAGAATGCTGTTGTGGCAATACACCAAATGGTCCAATAATGTCAATACCAAGTTTGTTCCAGGGTGATGCAGGTAATTCAACAGGTTGTGGTACACTGGGTAAAGCTTTAGCTGTTTTATCACTCTTAGCACACAATTTTACCTCTTGCTCTACAAAATAATCAATACCAGGCCACCAGAAATTGTTTTTCAAACGCCTTCTAGTAATTGATATACCAAAATGCCCCACATGAGCTAAATCTAGAAACTTTTTCCTGAGACCAAAAGGTGGGATACATTTATCACTTCTTAATAAAATGCCATTTTCTATCGCCAATTCATCCTTTTTTTTATGATAACTCATTAGGCCTCCTGTAAAATTTCTTCCTTCAGGCCAACCCTTCAGTACATATTCCTTTACTTCTTTAACACCTTGGCTGCTAGGCGTTTTCCCCTCCTGTGCTGAGAATTGCCATTTTGCTGGTGTCATGACGAGCTCAGCTCGTCATCAGCACAGCTCAACTGTGCATCATGACGAGCTGAGCTCGTCATGAGCATCGAAAGGGTTAAGTTCTAAATCTTTGTCCATTTCTTCATTCCATGTCTCCTCTTGTACTATTGAATTTTCTCCAAACACTAAATTGACATCACTATAAACATGTGCTACCTCACATTCATCTTTATCAATCACATCAGAATCTCTGCACGCCAATGGAAGTCTTGACATGCAATCAGCATGAACGTTAGATTTCCCAGGAATGTATTCTAAAGAATACTGAAAATTTTGTAACCTAGACGAGAGTCTAGCTAATCTAGATGAAAGTGTACGTCCTCCACCTGGTGATAATATGTGCACCAAAGGTTTGTGATCTGATTTAATAATAAATTTTGTCCCCCACAAAAAGGGTCGAAAATGTTCCGCCCCCCAAACACATGCCAAAAGTTCTCTTTCAATTACAGAATAATGTCGCTCTGACTCCCTCAACGTTCTTGACGCGTAAGCTACAATCCATTCTTTACCCCATTCCTCTTGAATCAACACAGCACCCAATCCACAATTACTTGCATCAACCGTCACAATACACTTCTTCCCAATCACAAATGGTTTGAGACAGGGTGCTCTAATAATCATTGACTTTACAGCATTGAAAGTTGCTGTCATAGAATCTGTCCATTCAAATTTGGCATTTTTCTTCAGAAGCATCCTAAAAGGTTCAATTACACTTGCATAGTTCTGGATAAATTTTGCATAAAATTCCACAAGTCCCAAAAAAGCAACCAACTGTTCTTTGTTCTGAGGAACAGGAGCCTTGCTAATGTTTTCCAAATGCAAAGTTTTAGGTCTAATGCCATTTGCACTAATGCAATGTCCAAGATATTCCATCTCTTCTTTCCTGAATTTACACTTGGAAGCACGTAGAGTTAAACCTTTCTCTGATAGGGCATCTAACACCTTAAATAAATGTTTGTCATGTTCAATTATATCCTTCCCAAAAACTAAAATGTCATCTTGAAATGCAATTCCCCCAGTTAAACCAATTAAAGTCTCTTTCATCAACCTTTGAAATACTGCAGCTGCACTCGCTAGCCCAAAAGGCATCCTGCAAAATCTGTATAAACCCTCAGGTGTAATAAAAGCAGTTAAGTCTCTTGAGTCTTCATGTAGAACCACTTGATGATACGCACTTGCTAAGTCTAAACAAGAAAATACTTTGGCATTATCTAGAGTGGAAACCATTTCATGCAGATTGGGTAAAGGGTGTGAATCCACGCAAATAGCATTGTTCAAACTGCGTAAATCTATGCATACACGAAGATCTCCCCCCGATTTGATCGAAATCACAATGGGTGAAACCCAAGGAGATGATTCAATGGGTTCTATTATTTTCTTTCCACACATATTGAGAATTTCTTTTAATTTTTCTCTATAAGAAAGAGGAACATTCCTAACTTTATGACGGACAGGCAAAGCATTCGCATGTACTTTTATCCGATGTTCAAATCCTTTATATCTTCCTAAATCATTGCAGAATAATTTAGGGAATTTCCCTTTAATTTCAGAAATCAAATCTTCTCCACTTTTACTTTGCACAGAATTGCTTGGTTCAGAATAAATAGAGTAAACAGGAGGATCAGCATTAGGATCAAGTTTCATTCCCAGTTGTTCCTGGTGTGGCCAACCTAACAAGATTTTGTAATATACACTTTCCCATGTGTAGAACGAGTTTTAAATTTAAGTTCAGCTATAAAGTAACCAATAAGTTGCAATCTATGGCCTGTATATCCACTTGGTGTGATATCTGGTTGCGTCAGATTAGCATTAGGCCAATTAGACTTAAATAAAGTGTCAGGTAAAATAGTGTACCATGAGCAAGAGTCAACAAATACTTTAGTAGATACTCCATCAATGGTGATATCGCATGAGGGAAATTTTTTAACTTTAGGTTCTTTAGGTATGCACATTATAGTATTAACATCAAATTCACAATCACTTGAACCTTCATGTTCCTGGTCTTGTACTAAACTGACTTTCCTTGGTGCAGATCTACAGACCTTTGAAAAATGCCCCTTTTTTTCACATCTTGAACATATTTTATCCACTGCCGGGTATAATTTTGAATTCCCTAGATGATAACCACTGCCACATCTAAAACAATACATATTGTATACTCTTGAGTCTGCTCTTTGCCACATATTCATCCTTTGATCTGATCTTTGCCAAGTATTTGTTCTCTGATCAGGTTTTTGCCATCTATTTCTATTTTCACCTCTATATTGGTTATCATTCCTTGTATTAATAGTTTTCCTATATTTTTCTGAATCCTTAAGTTTGTAATTTTCTTTGTTGAGAATTAGCACATCTGGTTTATTGTTGTTTTGTGAACGAATTTCATCTACAAATTTTTCAGAATGTTCTATTGACTTGGCAATTTCAATTGCAGCATTCAAAGTCATATCAGAAGTTGTCCATAACCTTTGTTGTATCTTTTTGTTATTGGTACACATGAGAATTTGATCTCTTAGTACTTGATCATAATTAATATGTTCAAAATCACATGTAACCGCTAATGCTCTCAATGCAGATTCATAGTTCTCAATGGACTCATCTGTTTGTTGTTTTCTTGAGTAAAATTTAAATCTCTCCATAACCATGTTAATTTTTTTTCCATATCTAATAGCTAGTTGTTTAGCTGCAATCTTATATACATTCAAATTAGAGATATCACTTAATGGAGGTAAACCTTTGAATTCTTTAAGTGCAATCCCTCCAAGACAGTGCTTTAATAAAGCTAATTTTCTTTCTGCTCCACAATCTTCCTCTTCTAGGACTTCAACGTTTGCTAAAAACATTGGTTCCAAAATATCCCATTCAATTGGAGGATCACCTTTAGTGGCTAAAAATGATGGAGGGGGGTTGAATCCCCGTCATAGTTAATAAACAGGTGGTTTAAACAATAAATATGAATAGATAAATTATTTTACAGTCTTTCTTTAAAATTTTTGTGACTCACAACAGTGTGTGCGAATCACAGAAGTCACTTACTGTTTATTTTTTTTCCTTTTCCTCTTGTAAATATTCCCACAGTAGATTTGTTCGAGTTATCCACAATACTCAAGTCAACTGAATTTTTTATTTTTATTTTTTTAATAATGTGATGTTATCAATCAACATCCAATAAGAGAGGCTGTTATAAAGCTTTTCTTGTATTATCCAATGAGAGGAGTAAAATGGCATCCAATAGAAAGAGCCAAAGGAAAAATCATCGAAAAAAACGGCCAATGAGAACAGGTTATAACTAAATGCAGAAAATCCTTCGAAAATCCGTTTGTTGCACGCATAGAAACGTGTTACCGATCGTCGCCAGTGTTATAAAGCCATGGAAAGACTTCCCAGAAGAAGAAAGAGGCTAAATCCAACGAATGAAGTAAGCGGGACTTTAATAGCCAGTTCAGTTCAGCAACGCACAGTTAGAATACCGGTCAACCGCTCAGCCATACTATTTGTGCAAAACCCAAACATTCAAAGGATAACATACACACGCGGCGCAGATCCACATACACGCCGCACGCGAAACACAACATGCGACATACACACATTCAAACCATCACAGCACACTTATTGTTTGTGGATGACGCGTGTGCATTCCAAACAATAACATTATACCACACACTGCCCACGAAAAATATACTTTTTCCCCCGGAAACTTCCCTACACCAGCACCATGTTACTTGTTACAGCACAGTGGCTGACCACAATCTTGAATTACTCAATAACGTCTTCAATCTTCAGGTTCGAAATAGGAGCTATCCTTTTCCAAGTGTTGAAAGGTGAGGAACATCGGTTGTTCTTCATGAGTAGGACGATGATCCCAAGTGTACGCTGTTCTACAACATAAAAAGTATGTCCAACAAATGGACTGCTGAGATCAGGCCAAACCTTTACTTGTTTACTGACCAGGCTGTCTGGAAACGGATTCATATCCCTGTATCCACTGTTGGTTTCTGGCACTCCGGCTTTTTCTTTTTTTACACAATTTACTGAGCCAGACTTTGATAGTGAACACTTACTTTCTTTCCTGGCACTCTTTAGAACCACTTTTCATACTGGCTGATGTGCAGTGTCGTAAGGAGATGGTGTGTGCACAGTATAAACCGGTTGCAGCACAATGGCCTCTGCTGCCCACTCTGTTGTATAGCCATGGTTTTGCTGCCACCACCGCATCACAATGGCCGCTGATGCTCACCCAGATATGTGGAACACACCTCAGTGGCCAGTCTCAGTTCCTGCTTACCCGCCCGTGAGGGAGCCAGCTCCACACAGCAAGTCAATGGAAGAGTCACTTAGGAGGCTCACCTAAGATGGGGAAAAAACAAAAGAAGAAATCCATTCCACAGCCAATATCCAGCTTCGGCTGAAAGACAAACCTGCCTGCGCCAGACCTGGAGAAATGTGGTCAAAGCTGGTCTGCCGAATTAACCTGAGGGATCTCAGTGCCCCAAAATCCAGCCCACACCCAGGTGACGTGGATACGCTTAACCTGAGGTGGAACAGGAGAAAACCCTCAAAGGAAATAAACACTAAAATATCAAAAAACATGGCCCAGAAGATAGTCCATTGACGAGGCTTATACTGTTCCTACTCCTCTCCAGCTGACCTGGTCATTTACATAGGCCTCATGAACAGACCGCAGCCGGTGTAGAGAGAAGACGAACCCAACTCTGAAATAAGCAAATTCTAGACCCAATGTAGATGCTTCCTACTCGGCATATGCAGTGGAAGGTCTCAAACATGTTCCTATGAGGGGTCTGATACACTTATGCATTTCTTCTCCTGCATGTGCATTGATTGCTTTGCTCTCAAGCAACATTACTACTCACGGCAGATTAGAGGCAAAGGGAAAAGTGGATGAACGGGCCCTATCCACAATGATTTTAATCAACATTGGACAGATAGGCCATATAGTTGGTTATCCCTGCACTCCCATTAGCATCTTCTTGACAAACCACACATCAGTGTAAAAAAAGGGCATTAGTCAGAGCTCCTACCACCATGCACAATCCAAGGAGGTAAATATGTTGCTATTGTGGTTCCCTTAACAACAACCAGTACCTGTGATTACCCCACTCACACATATTAAATGTTGGGCAATGCGCAAAAAGGTAAAGACAGAGAGGAAAACTAGCGCAGTGATGGAGCTTAAATTAAATCTTCAAAGACCACCCAATGGAAGTCATACATAGACTCAAGCCAACTACTCATAGGAAAAAATTACGTCAAATTAGGAGTCAATAGACTGAAGCTTCAGGAAGACAACACCTTAAGGGGCTGCGGATAGACTTCTCATATGTGTTCAGCCCTGAATGCAAGAAGAAAAGAACTTGAAAACATCATAGAAAAGAGCTGTCATAGCCCACAAAGAAAGCACGGATTGTCTTATTGGGTAAGGTATCTTGTATGGTCTTGTTGGGTAAGGTGACTGTCATGTCCATTGACTTGATCGCATATGATCTTGATGTCTGTTGAAATAAGACAGGAAGGCCTTAGTAGGCTGCTTCAGCATCTTCTTGGTCGATAGACCTGCTCATTGCCTTCCAGGCGAATAAGAGTCAGTGTATTAGTTGATGGCAGGTGTTAATGGAGACCGCGGTTCATCCAGATATTTATTTATTTTATTTTATTTTGAAGGTTTTATATAGCGCTAGCTCCACCCGAGGGTATCAGAGCACTTTACATCAGCAATGGCATTATACAATAGTAAACAATCATAGTAATTGAACATGCGAGTTATAGAGGTGTTAGAACCAATACAAAATACAGGTAATAATATAGGTAAAAACAATAATGATTAAAGGCACATATAGGTAGGGATAGAATAGCAAGATACTGTATGTATATTGTGGCCCATATCTATTGTTGTGTGTAGGGTAATACCAAACTGTGAACTCAATTCAAATTCCTAAAAAATTGGTGCCCTATAGTGAAAGGAGTTTCTCCAAGATAAAAATATTTTCTATTTAGAGAAAAAAGTGCAATTACTTATCATGAAGTATTAACAGATGCATAAACTGACCCTTGTTACATATAAATATGAAAATGCCTTCACATGGAAAGAACTCTGAATTCACAAAACAATTACAGATTTCCAAGAGAAGAGGACCGCGGAAAGAAACTTTTAATTTTGAAATTATTTATTTAGAAATTCACTTCAATTATATATATGTGCTGTGTTGGATGTGTACAAAGTGTACAGTTGAATTTCCTGCATTAGAAGGTGGTGTGGCCTGGTGCAAAAGCTGTCGAAGGATTCTGAGACCCAAATATATAGCATCTCATTGTTCAGTGTTGAATGGTTGCAAAAGTTTTCTAATATGTGCTGTTGAATTTTCGGCCTGTCGCGTTCTTTTTTCAAATGTTGTCCAAAATAATTGTACATCCAATTGTGTTAAACTTAACATTATTATGTTGAGTACTAGTCTCTGCTTGTGAAGGTATACCAGATCAAGTATTAATAATGATCATGGACAGAAAATCAATTATTTGAATGAAAACCCCCCTCGCCCAGATCCCTTCCCTACACTTAAAACTGTTGTGTGTCACTTAAGGGCTATCAATATGAGAAGGAGAGAGGAGAGGGATGTGGAGAGACGAAAGCGTTTATTTGGGTATTGTGTAACATATTTATGAACCTAGCGAACTCCGGTAATAATAAGAGCCGCATTCTAGCAGTCCTTAGGTGAGGGTTGTTACTAAGCCAATGAATATTCATTCATTGGGAACCCACTGCCCACTCATGATCTGAGGCCTGTGCTTTAAAGCTCTCCCATTCCATGGAGATCAGGGTTCTGCAAAACCCCTTATACTCCTCTCATCTGAGGGGCGTGCTTTCAGCGAGGCCCCTCTGGCAGAGGTCTTCCACCAGTCTAGCAATCTTGGGGCTTTCAGGGATTTCCAGTACTTAGTGAGAAGAGGCATTGCCAGGAGTAGTGCCAGATTCGTGAAACATGCCCCCACCTTGGGACACACTGGTAATCCCAGTATACATCTTCCCATAGTGTCCCCCCCAGGACCGGCCTGTGACCTCAGCCGGCGCTTTCGTTACTCATGTCCAGTAATCTGATATTTGTGGGCAGACCTATAGCATGTAGAGCAAGTCTGCCCCTTCCACTCGACAACAAGGACACAATGAGGGCCGCTAGGTATATCAATAACATTTTTATATGGCGTGAGGTATGCCGTGTGTTGTATGTCAAATTGAATAAAATTAAACTGTCAAATACGAGGCACCATCTTGGGGTACTCCATAAGCCCCCTCCTTTCCTTATCGGAAAATACCCTACCTACGTCCGTCTCCCATTTCCCCCCCAAGTGATGTCATGAGGTGATCACGAAGTTCTTTATAAAGCCAGCGCACTAAGTGGCATCCATCTCCCATTGTGTGCAATGCCCTCAACAATTCAAGTATCAAGTCAGTTGCCCAATGTCTGCGCACATACCTGAAGAGACTGGCGTGCATAAATAAAAGAGTGCCTGGGAGGATGTGTGTGTGTGAAATCTGTGTGACATGAGAATATTCTCTGCAGATAGGTCATCCACTGTGGTTACCTCCTCTTGTTCCCAGGGTGTGAGTCTCCTACTGGTTATTGTGCCTGAGACAGTGGGGATGCCACGCAGGGGTATGTTGGGAGTGTAAGGCGCTAAAACTGATGAATTCCTTAGAACCATATTCCAATATGACAGTGCAATACGTCATAATAGCGTATGTGCAGACAGTGTCAGGGCACCCACGCAGAGCAAACAGTGGAGATGGCTATGCTCTAATTGTGCCTCAGTGCAATCTATTTCAAACAGGTTGTGACCAGCGAGCAAATATGCCAACAACTGCAGTTATCCAGTTGCAGGACCCCCTAATGTTGGGGGCTCCCAACTGTCCCCGATCCATTGGAAGAAGGAGCTTCGATAAATTGACTCTATGATGTCCCTGTCCCCATATCAGATCAGTCAACAGAGTATTAGTCTTCTGGAATATTCCTGCAGGACTTACAATTGGTAAGTTCACAAGTGGTATACTAGACACTGCAACATTAGTATTTTGGCTAGTGCCAGACGACCAGCCATGATAAAGGCAATGTTGTCCAGAAGGTCATCTGTGATTTTAGTGCCGTGAGCGTGCGTGAGAGGTTGCATTCTAACAAATAAGGGCTATCTCTGTATATTTTTATCCCGAGATATCGGAAATTTAAAGGGGCCACTGAAAACATGTATTCCCCGAAACTCAGGCTGGGATCAGCCTATGTACCAGTAAGGAAGTATGCATTAACTTTGTCTACATTGACGAGGAGGCCGGAGTGGGTCCTAAAGAGAGATAGTAATTGGGCCATCTCTATTTGCGTTTTACGGATATCTTTGAAGTACAAGATCTTCATTATAAAGCGAGATGATAGGAGTTACTTTACCTATTGGGATCCCTCTATGACTTGCCTTCTTTCTGATTCGTTGTGCCAGGGGTTCAAATGTAAGGATGAATGGGAGTGGGGAAAGGGGGCACCCCTGCCTAGTGCCAAGTCTTATTGGGTAAGATTGGGAGATATGTGGACCTGTTCAAGCTCTTGCTGTGGGGGCTGTGTATAATAACTTAACCCACCTAATATAGGCCTGAGGTATTCTGAATCTTGACAGTGTAGCAAACATATAGTCCCACTTCTAGGAATCCACAAAAGTCTTAGGATAGACATCCAGCATGGAGATAAAGGTCTCGACTGGCATCCATAATCTGAAACAGCTGCTGGATATTAAATGAGGTATTACAGCAAGGTACAAATCCACACTGATCATTGTTTATTAAGTGAGGGAGTAATGGAAGCAATCCGTGAGCAAGAATCTTGCTAAGTATTTTATACTCTGTGTTTAATATCGATAATGGGGGATAGGAGGTCAACTCACGTGGGGGCTGTGAGAAAGTGTCATCTTTCTTGCATTGGTATGCCCCTACTTTTTTCTGACTGCTGATTTGCGTTGACTGAATGTGCCCTGTGCTCCTACCAACCAGGTACCCAGGGCATGTGTTCCTTCCCTAAAACTGTGTTGAAACTAAAACCCAATTGTCATCTCTGGCCACCTGTCAGCCCCTAGTAAATGGTAGCCTGGGTACCTAGGGCATGGTGACCAGAGAAGACCCCTAAGGGCTGCAGCACTTATTGTGCCACCCTTAGGGGCCCTGGCACCCACACACTGCCTTTGCAGGCTGAGTGCCTAAGTACAGAACTAAACAAAGAGTTGACATGGCACACATCCCTGTGTGCCATGCCCACAAACCCAGGTTCTTCCACTTAGATAATGATGACTCCTAGGGCAAGGTTAGTCTCATCACCTTTAGTTTGGGGGGCGGGGGTTGTGTGAGAAAGTGCCATCTTTCTTGCATTGGTAGGCCCCTACTTTTTTCTGACTGCTGATGTGCGTTGACTGACTGTGCCCTGGGTGCCTGCCAACCAGGTACCCAGGGCCTGTGTTCCTTCCCTAAAACTGTGTTGAAACTAAAACCCAATTGGCATCTCTGGCCACCTGTCAGCCCCTAGTAAATGGTACCCAGGGCATGGTGACCAGAGAAGACCCCTAAGGGCTGCAGCACTTATTGTGCCACCCGGCCCTGTACCCTGGCACCCACACACTGCCTTTAAAGGCTAAGTGCCTAAGTACAGAACTAAACAAAGAGTCGACATGGCACACATCCCTGTGTGCCAGGCCCACAAACCCACTGCCCTTGCATACATCAGTCACCCCTCTAGCTGGGTGCCCTATGCCAGTGGTGTGGGCATAGGTGAATGAGCCCTGTGCCCCTACAGTACCCAGGGCCATTCCTGGGCACTGTAAGTGCAATGATGACATTAAGAGTATATGGTGCTGGGAGGTCAAAATTACGAGCTCCACAACACCATAATGGCTACACTGAAGACTGACAAGTTTGGTATCAAACTTCTCAGCACATTAAATCCACACTGATTCAAGTGTGGGATTTAATGTAAAATGCACCACAGAGAGCACCTTAGAGATTGCCCTTGAAACCTAACCCCAATCCACGTCTGGACTGAGAGGCTGCCTAGGCTGCCACACAGAAGACATGTTGTTGGACCCCTGGGTGGAGAGCACCCCGCTCTCCTGGGCCTGCAACAATGCACATCCTGGGTGAGGTGCTAGGTCTCCTCCCCCAGGATGGGCAGGGGGAAGCTTCAAATGCCTGCCGCCTCTGTGAGCTTCTCCAGACCATTTATTGTACCCAGCAACTGGCCCCCACCAGTCCTGACCCCCACTCTGGCGGGAAAACTATGTCAGGAAGGGGGGTGTGCCAGCCAGTGCCAACCCCACAGGTGGGGGAGATGAGATGAGGTGAAGCACGACCCCGGGCTCCGGCCATCTTGAATATGGGGAGCCCTGCCCAATCACAGCTAGGCTCCTGCCCCCCTCCCACTGGAGAGGAGCGGCTAAGGGGTGTACGTACCACCCCAGGACAGGGACCTATTGGTCCCTGCCCTTGCCCTACCTGTGAAGCCCCTAAATTCAGTATTTAGGTGTTCCCTGGACCTTCCTTCCTCAGATCCCGATAAGAAGAGAAGAAAGAAGATGAAGAAGACTCGCCATGCAGCTGCTAACAACAGGACGATAACAACTGACTTGGCCCCAGCCCTACCGGCCTGTCGATCCTGGAACCTGCTCCTGCGGACAGCAACCTTGGGACACCCAGAGGACCTGCCTGCCTTGACCCTCTCAAAGCCTGGGACTCCCATCAGCAGAGGCTCTGCTGCAGCAACCCCCCTGGTGCCAGCCAGGAAGCTTCGGACCAACCCACTCTGCACCCGCCGAGCCCGGCCTGTGCCCGAGTGATCCAGGACCACGAGGACGTCCTCCCAGCGACTGGGACCCGAAATCCAATGCCCAAAGACCCTCCTCGACGACGCCTGCAGCCTCAGGACAAAGGACTCCTCCGACCCAGAACCATAACTTCATCGGTCGAGTACTCACTTACCTGCCATTGGATAACATTGACTGGTTTGACTCGAAAAATCTTCTAAGTGTGAAGTTTTGAAAACTTAAAATATTTATATAAAATCAACCGAATTCCGAAGTACTCACCTGGGATCAGGCGAGAAGCTAGCCCCTAAGGCACCCAGTACAGCTACTCCAGGGACAGTGAGTCCACAGATGGGATCAGAGGAGTGCCCAGAGCAAATCTGGGAATACACTCAAGCTAGTCTAGTCTACTTGGGGGAAATGGAGGTTGCCACTGCAGCTGGTTGGCCACCCAACTGTAAAAAGTATTTGCAATACCCCTCCATTAATGGAACTAAAGTAGAGGCCCTGAGGGATACAGGTACCAGCATCACTATGGTGAAGGAAATGCTGGTTTCCCCAGAGCAATACTTGGTTGGGAAAACTTACCCAGTCACCAATGCCGACACCATTACCACCCAATGCCCTATGGCTATGGTAACATTAGGTTGGGGGGAGGTTACTGGCCTGAAACTGGTAGTGGCCTCTCCACAATTGCCAGCTGACTGTCTGCTTGGAAATGACCTGGAAACCTCAGCCTTTTCGCTTATATGGAAGTGCCTCAGAAAGGAGTGGGGTTTTCACCCTTTGAGCTTCTGTTTGGTAATCCTGTAAGGGGACCACTGTGTCTTGTGAAAGAAGGTTGGGAGAGGCCTCTCCAAGAACCCAAACAAGACATTGTGGACTATGTGCTTGGCCTAAGGTACAGAATGGCTGAGTACATGGACAAGGCATCCAAGAATCTTGAGGCCAGCCAGGGGCTGCAGAAGCACTGGTATGACCTAAAAGCTGCCATGGTTGAATTTTAACCTGGACAACAGGTGTGGGTTTTGGAGCCAGTGGCACCAAGGGCTCTCCAAGACAGATGGAGTGGCCCTTACCCTATCCTGGAGAAAAAGAGTGAGGTCACTTACTTAGTGGACCTGGGCACAAGCAGGACACCCAAAAAGGTTATCCATTTGAACCGCCTTAAACTCTACAATGACAGGGCTGACCTCACCATGCTGATAGAGACTGATGAGGAACAGGAAGCAGAGCGTAACCTCTCCCTGATCTCCTCTCTTCCAGCCCAAAAGATGGGTGAGTGGATGGAGTGGTCTTTTCAGACACCCTCTCTCCCCAACAACAGACTGACTGCAAGCAAGTCTTGCAACAGTTTGCTAGTCTCTTTTCCTTGACCCCTGGTCTGACCAGCTGGTGTACCCATGATGTGGACACTGGTGACAGTAGCCCTGTCAAAAACAAAATCTATCGACAATCAGACCAAGTAAAGGAAAGCATCAAAGCTGAAGTCAGCAAGCTGCTGGAGCTATGGGTGATTGAACCCTCTGAGAGCCCCTGGGCTAGCCCAGTGGTTCTGGTCCCCAAACCTCATCAACAGGGTGAAAAGCGAGAGATGAGGTTCTGTGTGGACTGTAGAGGACTCAACTCTGTCACAAAGACAGATGCTCACCCCATTCCAAGAGCAGATGAGTTGATAGACAATCTAGGGGCAGCCAAAATCCTCAGTGCCTTTGACTTGACTACAGGGTACTGGCAGATTGGCATGGCCCCAGGAGCCAAAGAGAAAACAGCATTCTCCACCCCTGATGGGCACTATCACTTTACTGTAATGGCTTTTGGGTTAAAGAATGCTCCTGCCACCTTCCAGAGATTGGCGAACCAAGTCCTGACTGGGTTGGAGTCCTTTAGTGCAGCTTATCTTGATGATATTGCTGTCTTTAGCTCCACCTGGCCGGATCACCTCATCAACCTTGGGAAGGTTTTACAACCCCCTACAATCTGCAGGACTGACTATCAAGGCATCCAAATGCCAGATAGGGCAGGGCACTGTGGTGTACTTGGGCCACCTTGTTCGTGGAGGCCAGGTCCAACCCTTACAGCCCAAGATCCAGAGTATCCTGGACTGGGCAGCTCCAACCACCCAGACCCAGGTCAGGGCATTCCTTGGCTTGACTGGATACTACAGGAAGTTTGTGATGGGATATGGGTCCATTGTGACTCCCCTCACAGAACTCACATCCAATAAAATGCCCAAGAAAGTAAACTGGACTGTTAGCTGCCAAAAGGCTTTTGACACCCTAAAAGAAGCAATGTGCTCAGCACCCATTCTAAAAGCTCCAGACAACTCCAAGCAGTTCATAGTGCAGACTGATGCCTCAGAGCTGGGGATAGGAGCGGTCCTCTCCCAGATCAATGAGGAAGGCCAAGACCAACCTGTTGCTTTCATAAGCAGGAGGCTACTCCCCAGAGAGCAGCGTTGGAGTGCCATTGAGAGGGAGGCCTTCGCTGTGGATTGGTCAATGAAGAAGTTGAGGCCCTACTTGTTTGGAACTCACTTCCTGGTTCAAACTGACCACAGACCTCTCAGGTGGCTAACGCAGATGAAAGGGGAACATCCAAAACTATAGAGATGGTCCATCTCCCTACAGGGAATGGACTTTGAAGTGGAACACAGACCAGGGACTGCCCATGCCAATGCAGATGGATTTTCCAGGTTCTTCCACTTAGACAATGAAGACTTCCTATGGCAAGGTTGCTGATATGCGTTGACTGACTGTTCCCTGGGCTCCTGCCAACCAGGTACCCAGGCCCTGTGTTCCTTCCCTAAAACTGTGTTGAAACTAAAACCCAATTGGCACTGTCAGCCCCTAGTAAATGGTACCCAGGGCATGGTGACCAGAAGAGAAGACCCCTAAGGGCTGCAGCACTTATTGTGCCACCCTTAAGGGTCTGTACCCTGGCACCCACACACTGCCTTTGCAGACTGAGTGCCTAAGTTCAGAACTAAACAAAGAGTCGACATGGCACACATCCCTGTGTGCCATGCCCACAAACCCACTGCCCTAGCATACATCAGTCACCCCTCTAGCTGGGTGCCCTATGCCAGTGGTGTGGGCACAGGTGCATGAGCCCTGTGCCCCTACAGTACCCAGGGCCATTCCTGGGCACTGTAAGTGCAGTGATGCCGTTAAGAGTATATGGTGCTGGGAGGTCGACATTACGAACTCCACAACACCATAATGGCTACACTGAAGACTGACAAGTTTGGTATCAAACTTCTCGGCACATTAAATCCACACTGATGCCAGTGTGGGATTTAATGTAAAATGCACCAGAGAGGGCATCTTAGAGATTGCCCCTGAAACCTAACCCCAATCCACGTCTGGACTGAGGGGCTGCCTAGGCAACGCCAGGCTTGCTTGCAGATCGAGAGAGCATAGAGAGATTCATTCTCCACGATACACCGATCACATTAAGGTCGGCCTTTTCCAATCGCCGTACCAGTCTTGCCACGTGGTACTTGGAATTCTCCAGCCATCGCGGACCAGCCCGGTCGATCAGACCCTCCTACCGATCCTTAATTTGACACGACAATCGCTGGCTACACCCCTGAATTGCCCTGACGATCCATACGCCGACCGACCATTCTCCTTCATCTGACCCAGCACTGCTATCATCCCCACCCAGTCCTGATGATGATCCCGATTAAAGTGGATCGAAACATCGTTGACTACTCAGCAAGACCATAGGCGCCCCCCACAAAGTTGTTCATGCTGAAAATCAACATCAGAATAACCATTCAAAATCATCTGGAACCACCTTGTCTTTATTCACTATACATATCTACGCACTAGTCACCTTGCGCCGTCCACGCTGACCACATTGTCACCTGCGTCGTCTCTGTGTTTTCACTCACACACTTGAGCACCTAGTACAATTTGGGTTGTTTTTCAATTTTCTATTTGTTATCTGCAGTGCTGATACAACTGCTGTATGTTTTGACCCTTATCTAAATTATTTACATAAATGATGCTATGAGCACATCCTACAATCAAATAGAGTCTGCTTGTCTCTCTCTGGATAATGTTGTATTCATATCCCTACTAATTGTCTTCAAATCATACCAGTTGGGACACCATGTGTTTTATATAGTTCCCTACCCCAATCCCAACACGGTTGACAGGTTAATACTCCTGTACTTGAATACTAGGCTGCCACACAGCATACATGTTGCTGGTCCCCTGGGTGGAGAGCCCCCCGCTCTCCTGGGCCTGCAACAATGCACATGCTGGTCGAGGTGCTAGGTCTCCTCCCCCAGGATGGGCAGGGGGAAGCTTCAAAGGCCTGCCGCCTTCTCCAGACCATTTGCTGTACCCAGCAACTGGCCCCCACCAGTCCTGACTCCCCACTCTGGCGGGAAGACAGGCAGGAAAAACTACGTAAGGAAGGGGGGGTGCCAGCCTGTGCCAACCCCACCCCTCAGGTGGGGGAGACTAGGTGAAGCAAGACCCCGGGCTCCGGCCATCTTGAAGATGATGAGCCCTGCCCAATCATAGCTAGGCTTCTGCCCTCCTCCCACAGAAGAGGAGCAGGCTAGGAGGTGTACCCGCCCCAGGACAGGGACCTATTGGTCCCTGCCCTTGCCCTACCTGTAACGCCCCTAAATTCAGTATTAAGGGGCTCCCTGAACCTTCCTTCCTCAGATCCCGATAAGAAAAGAAGAAAGAAGATCAACAAGAAGACCCGCTGTGCAGCTGCTAACAACAGGATGACAACAACTGACTTGGTCCCAGCCCTACTGACCTGTTGATCCAGGAACCTGCTCCTGCCTAATCCTGGCGACTCCTGCGGACAGCAACCATGGGACACCCAGAGGACCTGCCTGCCTCGACCCTCTCAAAGCCTGGGACTCCCATCAGCAGAGGCTCTGCTGCAACAACCCCCCTGGTGCCAGCCAGGAAGCTCCGGACCAACACACTCTGCACCTGCCGAGCCCGGCCCGTGCCCGAGTGATCCAGGACCATGAGGAGGTCCCCCCGGTGACTGGGACCCAAAGTCCAGTGCCCAAAGACCCTCCTCGACGACCCCGACTACGCCTGCAGCCTCAGGACAAAGGACCCCTCAGACCACGACCAGCAGGGGGTAAGATTTCCCGACCTCAAAAGACACCCCTGCACCTGGCGCCCCATGGCCCCCTGTGCCCAACTCCTGGGTGTCTACCTATCCTCCAAGATCCCAACTTACCCCTCGAAGTGTTGGTCGCTCCAGAAGATCCTCTGTCCCCGAGCCTGCAACCTTTGTTCCCTTTTCAAGTTCCTCATTGAATAACATTGAGCACCCGACGGCTCAAAAGCACCCTCCACCAGCCGCCTGAGTGCCCCTGGCAGTGCAAACTGTACCCTATCCTACTTCCCCATTTGCCCTGAGCAAGTGACCAGGAGCCCAGCTCCCACAGCCGCGTGGCCTGCTAGCCAGCAGCCACCAACCGGAGGCCCCTGCCCCCCGTTGGATAACATTGGGCCTAACTACCTCTGCACCCGGCCGCCCCAGCGCCGCTGAGGGTGAACCAACTGTACCTACCTGACCCTGGGGGACCCCTGAGTCTATGCCCAGAACCTTAACTTCCCCAGTTGAGTACTCACCTGGAAACCGGTAACTCACTTACCTGCCATTGGATAACATTGACTGGTTTGACTCGAAAAATCTTCCAAGTGTGAAGTTTTGAAAACTTAAAATATCCATATAAAATCAACCGAATTCCGAAGGACTCACCTGGGATCAGGAGAGAAGCTAATACTGTATCTTGTAGCCCAGTACTGAACCGCAAAAGTTCTAAAAATAAAACAACTATATCTGTTGATATAAAAACAATTGGCCTGGAGTTCAGTCCTTGAGTGTGTGAAAACCTTTGCTGACTGAGTGTGTACAACAAATGCTTTACACTGTCCTCTGGTACTGCCTTACTGCTCGACCAAGCTACCAATTTTGAGAGTAAGGTCAGCCCTGACTTTAACCTCTGTTATACCTCTGGGGTTTGTGGACTCTATACACACTGTACCTTACTTTGGTCCAGTATATATAGAGCCACTTTCTCACAGGGGCTTTATGGGTTTAAGTAGTGCTGTTACTAAGTCTTCTTTTGTGGAGGAGGGGAGTAGGCTTCGCTCTAAGGATGCATTATACAGTTTAGCTATGGAATCAGCTGAGCAGAGTAGTGGTGTAAAATTCTACTGGGAGTCCTTCGGATCCCAGTATCTTATTTTGTGCTAGTTCCTTCAGGGCACCTCTGATTCCATTTACAGTAATGGGTGCGGAAAGAACTTTCCTATCTGCTGCCATCACTCTGGGTAGGTGTGCTCGATGCAGGAACTCCTGGAGCTCCGTGGGTTCAGTAGTGGGATGTGACAAATATAATATTCTGTATAGTAGTCCCGAAATACTGTGTTAATTTTTACATGGGTATTCACTGTTCCATTCAGAGTATTTACAGCTAGGATTGGTTTGGGGGAGAGGTCAGGATGTATCATATACACCAGCAGTCTACCGGAACGGTCGGCTTCTGCATGTATCTTCTTCGTATATTAATGATAATCTATTACCGGGAGATGTTTTAAGAGCTCTGCATATTGTACCCTGGGTTCCTGTAAGCAGGGTTCTGTAAATGGGTTGTCCATCACAGCCCTTTCAAGGGGTCCCAGGCAGTCCTCCATCTCTCGGAGCTCTTGAAGAATTGTCCTTCTGGACCATCCCACGGAATCAATAGCCGTTCCACAAATTACTACTTTAAATGCTTCCCATTCTGTAGTGGGTGAAAAAGCAGTGCCTGTGTCAGTTGCAAAATATATATATTTTGCAGTAACAAGCGAGTTGTGGGAGTACCCGTGTTGTATCTTCCAATAAAACAGGCTGTAGTCGCCATGTAAGAATCAGCCTTGGTACCCGGCCCCATGCCAGTGAAGTGAAATCTCCAGGGGATTGTGGTCTGATACGGTCTTAGCTAAATAAGTGGCATGGGTTATGAATGGTTGAAAATGAGTTGGGAATAGAAAGTAATCTAATCTTGTACACAAGGTGTGTGGTAAAGAATAAAAAAAATATTCTCTAATACCTTCATTTCGACCCTACCACATATCAATCAGTTCCCAGCCATTCACCCATTGTTATAACAACCTGGCTTGGCGGGCCGGTGCAGTATCAGGCAGTGTGGGGTGAAATCAGTTCAGTGTAATATTTAGCACTGCATTAAAATCCCCACCCAGTACCCTGAGGTGTGAGGCCCAACTTGCTAGTAGCATAGATAAGTGTGCATAATAGGTGTCTTGATCTGTAATGGGGGCATATATGTAACACAAGGCTATCATATCGCCATCTAAGGTGCCTTTCACCATCACATAGCAACCTTGTGTATCTACCCTTATGTCATGAAGGTCAAATGGCACACAAGCAGAAACCCAGATCACAGTTCCCCTGGAGTAGGCATAGTAGGGAGTGTGGAATAGTTTGCGTAGTTTGGAGGCCTCCATGGTGACCAGGGGTGTTTCCTGAAGAATGGTTACATAAGCTTGACGCCAGTGTAGTTGGGCTATGCCTTTTTTGTATGGATTCCATACACCGTACATTCCAGGTCATCAGAATATAAGGTTTTGTCACTGATTCCATCTATGTGAATATGACTATAAATCCACTCTTGGGTATAGGGCGCCCACAATCCAGCCCCACCCCAGAATGATAGCAGTGACACAAGCAAACTTAATAGAAAAACGAACTTATCAGTACTCGGTCCAGTGATTGTGGATCATTCAACCAAACCTGTGGAGATAAAATAAAATGAACAATGCCACCATTAGAAACCAGGTGCACCTGCTAAGGAGGTGCAAACGGCCAAACTAATGAGATGTGTTACAGGAGCTCAGGACAGTCCAAGGAGCCAACTCGGGCCACTCGGCTCTTGAACCAACACTCGATGGTAATAGACAACAGTGCAGTGCCATTGAGTGCTGCTCAACATGGTATGTTCCCAAAAGGGAGAACAAAGCAGCGATGGTGGGCACCATCCAGCTTGAAACTATACAGGCTAATAGTTATAAGTAAAACGCCAAGATCTAAGTAAGTTGGGGGGATGCTTAGTGTTTATATAAGACAGCATAGCATACTTGGAACAAAGTGGGGCAATTGTTCTCAGATACCTTCCATAATTCGTCAGTAGTCTTTAGGGAAATCGCCAGGAACAGTGCTATACTTCCTGCTGAATCTGAGTCAGAGGCACTATCCTATAGCAAACTGGAACGGATGTGGGTGTGCGCCGTTCTCAGGGTAATCGCCGACCTCAGAGCTGCCAGGTGTCCCTCCAGCACTTGTGTGGGGGAGATCCCCCCACGGCCCATTCCGCTTTCAACTCCACGAGAAGTAAAGTGTTTCCATCTCTTCTTCCTGTGATTTCCCCTCGGCAGTGCTGCATCTGATCGTTCCCGCTCCTGGGTATCGGGAAAGTATTGATCCAGTCAGTCCAGGACCTGTTCTGGGGAAACAAAAAAATACACCTGTTGGTTTTGTAGCACTTCGAGTTCGGCCGGGAAGAGAAGGGCATATGTGAGGCCTGAAACAGGACATCACAGTCCCTGTAATTAAGAATCTTGGCCACGTTTGGTCTCGAAGGGGCACCCAGGATGGGTCGCCTGATGGGGTTCCTGTGGGCCTTCTTGACTACAAACATGTCTGAGAGTCCTTTAGGAGCCACTGCAGTCCAAAACCAGTCCTCCATGAATTGAGTCGGTGGGTTCGCTCCAGGAATCCGATGATTCGGATATTATTGTGGCAAGCTCTTCCATCCATATCTTCCGTCCTGCCCTGCAGGAGATTAACCTGTTGTTTCAATTTGGCCACTTGCACAGTAAGTTGCTCAGGACCAGGGGATAGCATTGAGAGTGTCACTTCAGTTGTCTTAACCCTGTCTGATAACTTGTGATGATTGTTTTTTAACAGGCTCATGTCTGTGGTAGTGGCACCCTAACTGCTACTCTGTGTCTTGACGCGATTCCCTGATCTTCTACAGGATCAGGTCCCGTTTGTCCAAAGGAGGTGGCGCTCCTGAAGAAGAGACATCAGTGTCTGGGATCTTGGCTAGAGAGCCCTCCTGTGGTGGCAACTGGGAGCGAGTTGGTAAAGCAGATCTGTCTGTTTTGGTCCTAGTGGGCCCCATATTTGCCAACTACTGACCACAACAGATCTCTAGTATCTTTACCAAAGAAGGTCAGTGGGTCGCACCACTGGTCAACCTGTGCAGCAAATTACACAATGCGAGGGGAAGGGCATTCCACGGCGCTCCTCATTAGCGTGCCAATGGATTGGTCTACTCCCTCTACGCAGACCGCAGGGCCCTTCTAGGCGAACAGCACTGTACTACGCAGCAGTCTGTGGATTCATACGAAGGGCCACTCTCAGTCATTGCACCCCAGCCACACTGGTCCTCCCAGGTGCAGAGGCGCAGGCTTACGCTCTGGCTTGCTCTCTAGGGTTGCAGAGTCTGAATACTAGTTGAGTTCACATGGACAGAGTCTTTAGGCCCAATTATTTCCAAGCATAACTCTTTGGAACTACGAGTGCACTGGTGGTTTACACAATCAAGCTGCCACCTAGGTCCATGATCAGCTTTATTCTGTGGTGTATCAGGGGGGAGGGAGGTAGAAGGAACAGGCCACAGAATAGCTCAGTTATTTCGCTAGCATACATGAGTGTCACTTCAGCACCCAGAAGTATGAAGGAGCCAGAACGCAGGCCAAGCAGCGCTATTAGGATGGTGCAAAAGTGGTGGTCACCACATACGGGCAGCGTAGGATGCAGGTATGCAAATAGAGGCTGTCTCTGTAAAGCTTCAATCTACGAGGTCAAACAAAGTGAAACTGTTAACACCATCGCTGCTTGAGATATTCTTCTTCTGTGCTGAGGGTCAATATAAATGGGTGTGGTCATGACGAGCTCAGCTCGTCATGAGCACACGAGCACCGTGCCTGAGCTCGTCATGAGCACGGTAGGGGTTAAGCGAGGCATGATTTTAAAAGCGCAGCAAACTTTTGTGTGTAAATTGTTTCATTTGTACTTAAAAATACTGCAGCTCCGTTTCGAGCTTGGGCAGGCTGAAAGGCTTACATACCAGCGCCCACACTGAGGTAAGCGTTACTTCTATCTCCTGACCTCCCGAGGCTCGTCCAAGGGTTTGAAGCCCAGCCCCCATGCCCTCTCGGGTGACTGCACTTAACTCCGCTTTGGACCAGCGTCCATTAGTACAAGTTATCTGTTACCGGCTACACTTTATCCAGCAGCCCAATGGTCCTGTCCGCTACACAGATCGCTCTTCACCCTACTACTGACCGACGCTCAGCACGGTCACCAGTCGAGCGGAGTTGCGGAGAGCCCTTATTCCCTAGCCCCCCCTCCCCCTTCCTCCTTTCCCCCCCCCCCTGCCCCCGACCAAAATAAGTTAATGTTAACCATGCTTTGGAGGCATTAAACAGCGTGCCCTCCACCTAACCCACTCATTGTCAACCATATGTTGGGGGTATTAAACAGTGCGGTGACCTTAAGCACCACGGCGCCGTTTTTAAGAAATGCCTTAGAACTGCCAGCATGTATTGACAGTAGGCAACAGAACCTCATGACTGGGCTCCGCCCTGGGGGCCCCGCTGATCTCTATACATTATTTGTGTGATATAGTGTTTGTCCCAACTCCCCTCTCTCCCCCTCCCCCCCCTTAAACCCCCCCCTCCTTCCCCTTTTTCCTACTCTACGAGTAGTCACAGGAACGCCTGTTTCAAACCTTGGAGGTCATCTGTCACACTAGCCTCCATTACCAGGTATTAACATAACTATCTCATCCAACCCCCCCCCCCCTTGAGGTGTAACACACTTATTAACCCCTCCCTTCCATACCCTGCAGGTTTACCCACCAGACAGTGCTGGCCTCACGGGAGCATGCTGCGAGGCCCGTGTTACTTGCCCTTAGGGTAAGAATTTTCCTGCTACTCTCCTGGGAATGGGTGTCATTCTGAAAGATTCGGCTTTACAATTCAGACTAGTATTTTATCTGTATTATGCTTGCTCTAAATAGAGATAATAATCGTGCCATCTCTAGACCGATTATGAAGGGAATTTGCACCCAGTGTTCGGTATGATCAGTTTCTCTTCACGTCCCCCTTCACCCCTCACAGTGTGGAGAGCGTTCACTGAAGTCACTCCACGCCTCTAACTATACAGTCACATAACTTAGCTATGATTTGACTCGCTCTCTTTCAACCCTTTTTCCCCTACCTCTAGGTCGCCTAATTAGAGCAGGACCCTGTGGCCCTCTATGCACGCGACCCTGAGAGGTTGTATTTGCTTTTTACTTTGTGCATGAGCACTGCATTATCTCATTTTGTTGTGTAGTACCTTGCTTTAGGTCCTGACGAATCGCCGGTTGGCGAGAAACATGTTGACCACACCAGGGGGTTGAGTTAGATGTCTGTACGCCCCCTCAGCCTCTAACTCCCCTCCCACCCCTTTTAATTAGGGAATCAGCCACGTCAATAAAATTTATTGCGGACTGACTACCCTTTTTAACATTCACTCACTTTGCACTGACTACACTCTACTCCATCCTCACTCACACTCACCATCGGCAAGGAACAAAAGAACCCCGCCAAAAGAGTACCCTTGGGTACTCCGTCGGACATTGCAGTGCCGGTCTGACGAGGGGCATCGAGCCGATGATGATACTGGACATCCTTCAGTCAGGGTGTGTTTCACACCTAACGCTCTGGGTGTGTGAGGCTCTCTAGTTCCGACAAGGGAACCTTCCTACTTCCTTGATTCTTCGGATTTACTCTCTTCTCCACACTGTATCACGATCCCTGGGGAACTTTGTACTCCTCTGTGTGCTCAGGCTTACATACCTCTCTGATCTCTTCGCCAGCTGAACGTTTGGAGTTACTGTGCTGAGTTGTTTAAGCTCTTCAGTAGTGTGCACTACAAAAGGGGATATGTGAGGAAACGAAAATTACATGGCTGAGGACTGGTACACTTTATGGGGTGACCAAAGAGAAACCAAGAAAGTAGAAAATGTGGGGAAATGATCAGAGTGGCCGCCTTTAGAACTGGGCAGCGTTAAAATCTCGGCATAGGCTCAACATCATGTGATCATCATGCGATTCTGGATGCATGTAAGGACTGCTTGATTTGGCAACTATGATATTTTAACATGGCTTGAACACAAAATTATTTCAAGTCTTCTGATGAAGTCAAATTAAAACAGCTCATTGTTAGAAATCCGTTTCTTTTACAGTGCCGAAGAAGCTGACAGGCCGCTTTATGGGGGAACAAACAAATGGGCCGTCAGTGGGAAGCCTTCAGTGTGACATGGCAGAGATGCGGCTCGGTTTATGCGATGTCACGCTGACTTCATAGCAGAGGGGGGGGGGGCGCCACCTCTGCCTCCTCCTGCACTTTTCAACGACTCTCTGGGGACCACAGAGAAGTCTGTGTGAGAAAACAATTGGGAAGTGGGAGGGGTGAGGGAGTGAGCGCACGCGCGCTGGCAAAAACACACGCTCCAACGCTCCAGATGGTGCCTCGGGCACAGAAAGCTGGCAGCTGTTCATGTTCACGCTCACGTGAATGCAAACATTAGGCCACATGCACGCACGCACGCTTTAGGCCAGGGTAGCACTTCCAAAAGGCCCCTTACTAAATGTCGAGCGAGCCACAGCACATGCGCTGCTGTAGGCTCGACCTAAAAATAAAGTGCAGCAGGAAGGGTTACTAATTCAATTTAAGGGAGACACTACTTGTGCAAGAGAGACAACTGCCCGGGAAGTGAGAGGGTCTTTGATCCAGGAAAGCTGAGAAGGTGCTTGTTGGAGCAGCTATTACAATTTTGCATTTGGAAGGCATGACCCATTTCTGCCCAAGATCACAAGGGGTATTGGTCGTGTGTGGTGAGGGTTTAGCATTGTGCTGCAGGGAGCATGCGGCACTGCATGACACATAATGCCAGCTATACAATACCAAAAGAAGAGCTCAATGTAGCGTGAAAAGAGCTTGTTTATATGCACTCTGTGGGGCTATTAGGATTTTACTTTCACCTTGTTTTTTGGTTGTCCAGATAGTTGTAAATGAAAAATCCGCTGTCAGTGAGTACGTTGTTGCAGAATAAGTGCAACTTTAAATTATTTTTATTTGAATAAAAGTGCTACACTGTTGGGGATCTGGGGTACTACTTGTGAAGAGGAGAGAACTGGGAAGCACATGCACTCTGATGGAGTTCTTAACAGAAGAGAACAAGCAGTGTTAAAGCCAATAGGTCTTGGCAATGTGAGCGTTATTGGCATTGTCAATATCTTTTAGCCATGTTGTATAGCAGCCTTGCTGAACGTTCTTTAAAAATGTGCCGTCTACCTGCGACTTAAAAAGACACATACAGTCACAACCTGCAACTCTGATTAACTACACTGTAGCCTCACAAAAAGTGAAGAAAGAACATGCAATGAAAGAGTTAAGCAGGCTGTAAAGAACACTCTCAAAACAGTCCTCTGATCCTTTGGATCTGCCTGTTAATGCAAGGGCGGGGTTTGCAATTTCTGAAGTCCTATATAAAGTAGCAATAACAGAAAGGGCATTGAAACAGTTGTAGCACGAAGTGACCATTGAGATTATGGTAGTTCCGCGCAGATTGAATTGCATCAAAGAATGATACGCAACGTAATACTCAATAAGCATAATACATTATTTTAAACAGCATCACACATCAAAGAAAATTCTTCAAATGGTTAAATGTTTTTAATGTATAAGACGAATGTAACATATATGCAGCAAAGGTAAGCGATCGGTCTAAAACTGCAATTAACTGCCTGCTCCCGTCTGTCAGGTCAGAAAAAGACATTCCTAGATGGTGGCTTGACTTGCTTCTGGTCTGATAGACCATTGCCTGTGGCTGTAAGGGGGAAGGAATGGTGCACAAGAGCAGCTGCTGCAGTGGACAGATAGCAGTAATTGGTCCATGCTCTCAGGAAGGGGCATGACGTATGCATGCCATGGAGAAATATGATGTATGAATGTGAGTTTGACGATGGAGCCAGCAAATGGGAAGCCTATGGGTGGGCTGAAGTCCACAACGTATATACAACAGTCTCTTTAAGACAGTGCATATGATGGAGCAACGACTCGTAGAAAAGAGACCTGCTTGGACGCAATCCTCTCACTTAACTTCTAACTGTGTACTAACCTCGTATTGAGGGGGAGGAAAGGAAACTTTATTGCGTGATTTAAAAATCTTTGCAAATTACAAAATATAAAAATATTAAAAGTATACATATAAAAGAGAATGTGAGTTCTAGTCCAGTGTAGATAAAAGTGGCAGATGGACCTTGCCGAGTTGTTAAGCTAATGGAGGTTTACAGGTTTGGGTCCCATCACAAATTATTTTTTCTGCTTGATCCAAAAACCTTACTAGGGCACAGTTTAATTTGGTGTTCCGAGGATCAAAGCATGCCAGAACTGCTGCTCTGCACGATCTAACCATGTTTATATTCCAGAGTTTCCTTAAGAGGGACCGTCTTCCAAGATCTTCATCTTGGCAGATTTCTGTGTTCTCAGTCATAACTCTAGCGCCAGGAAGCCGCTTGGTCACAGTGCGCTCTACCAAGAACTTTCAACTTCAACTACGTCTTTCATGCAGCAGGTTTGGACAGAGGCATAGGATGGGTATAATGTCTTCTTTATGATTCCCACAAAGTCGACAGTGTTGGTGGCCATGATCTCTTTTCCATTTTGGCAAGTGACACGACAAGTTGATGACTCCCATTCTCAATTTTAAGAAGCTTAGTTTTGTTTGTGCATTGAATGATAAAGTTATATACTGCTGTGAGATCAGCTGAACGTAGGATTGCAAGGTCATCTAGCCGTGACTTCTTTTTGCTAGCAGAGCCTTGTCTTCCACTGAAGAAAGTTTTTTTGCACTTATTTTTGCTAGCCATTTGAATTCGTTTTGGCTTCCTTGCAGGTTCCAAAGGTCATTCAGGCCTAGAGTTCTTAAACCTTTTTCCCAATAATCATGCCCTGCTCGCCATAGGTTCGTTTTAAGACAAGCCCATAGGTGTTGAGCTAGGCTTCCTTCCTTTGATGACCTCAATTTGTGACAGCACATTAGAAAACTCATGGCTCTGGCCAATAGTTGGTTGCAGATGCCCAGTTCCAGCCTGATTTGGGCCGGTGATGTTTGAGTTGGTAGCTTAAACACTGTTCTATAGATGTTTACGATGATTTTATCCAATTGGCCACTGTCTGATCCTTTTAGCACCTCGCTTCCGTAGGTTAATGTTGGAATCATTTTAGCCTGCGCGACCTGCATTGTTGGAGCAAATGTTGGGCCAGGTAGCTTCTTATGTACTTAGGTACTGATTGCAAAAGCAAGTGCTGCACCCTTCTTTTTTTGTTCTTCTAGATGGGTTTTGTATCTGCCGTTGTTATTAAAAAGGACCCCAAGGTACTTATGGCAGTTGGATTCAGCAATGCTTACTCGGTTCAGGACCCAAACCAGCTTCTTTGCCCTTCCTGGACGTACCGCCAAATTTTTTGTCTTCTTGTTGTTAATCTGGAGCTCGTTCTTGTTTGAGTATTCAAAGGTTGCGTCCATGAGTCTTTGCATGCCAATCTTTGTTTTGCTAAGAAGGACCACATCGTCAGCATATAGAAGGTTTGACAACACAAAACCAGCTACTTTGGGAGCATGGAAATTTACCTTGTTTAAGGCTTCGGGAAAGTCTGATAGAAACAAATTGAAGAGTGTGGGGGCCAGGACACATCCTTGTTTTAGGCCTTTGTCGTCAGAATTGGGCGTGATAGTCTAGAACCGTCCCCAATCTTGATCCTGATCCATATGTCCTGATGCAGAAGCTGTATGGCTCTTAAGAGGTCATTGGGATGTTTAATCTGGAAAGCTTCTGCCAGAGCTTTCCCCTGTTCACGTTGTCGAAGGCGGCTTTGTAATCGATGAATCCCATGTAGAGTGGACAAGAACTGACCTCCGCCTGGTCAATCAAGCAGGAAAGGGTCATAAGATTGACAGAGGTGCCAGTATTGCTTATAAAGCCGGTTTGATTCGGAGGAATTACTGAGTGGTCATCAGCCCGTGCCCTGAGCGAGTTAAGCAGCAATCCGGAAAAATACTTTGCTTCATTGTCAATAAGGGCTATGAGGCGGTAATTCCCGGGGGAGTTTTTGTCCCCACCTTTGAAAATTGGCGCAAGAATTGGCCCCTGCCAAGAAGGCGGAATGATGTTAATTTGTAGAATAGTGTTGAAGAGGATGGTTAGCTTTGAGGCCCAAAAAGTATTGTGTAAATTAATATGTGCAACAGAAAATACAAAAGAAAGAGAAGCTTGCCTATGTGTTTTACAACTGAGTAACTCGAGCCAGATTCTGAAATGGCCGCTAATTAAAAAAACTTTAGTGTGCATGCGTCAACTGCATCTACGTAGTATGACGTGCTGTTGCTTGGAGGAAATTTCTTGCACTTGCGCAAATGCTATTAAAATGGCTGCTTTGAAACTCACATGCTTGCCATCTGCTCTGCTGAAACTAAACCAAGCTATTATACTAATGCTAATGCAGGGAAAGCACAAATAAGTAAATGGGGTTAGAGTGGAGATAAGTGGTATACAGTTAAACCATTTATTTTTGATTTTAACATTTGTCTTTTTGACTCTTTCATTAGTGCGTATAATGGGCCTTTTATGTGAAACATACAGCCTGATTCATGAAAACCGGATTCTGCGATTCTCAATTACCGATTAACTGCGAATCGCAATTGAGAAATCGCAGAACGGTATTCATGATGTTTTGCGATAAAAAAACGATTTGCACGCGGCCGCAAAAGCCGTTTGCGATTATCGATAATCGCAGAAAAATCGCTATTTCCGGCTACATCCGTGTCGGATTTGCGATATCGCAAATAGCGATATCGCTATTTGCGAGATCGCAAAATCGCGAGATCGGGAAAACGGGAAGTCGCATTTCGAGCACAGTGATGACATCACAACCAGGAAGCAGCCAGTTCCCACCCCCATTCACCACAGTGAGGCAGACCTTGAGTCAGCAACTGGGAGAGCTCCTGCAATTCACCTTGGATTACTACTTTCAAACTACACTGCAGCTATGTCTGAGGAGGCAGTATCTGGGCCCAGCAACACCACAGGGCGTAAGAGAAAGCTAAAGTTCTCCGAGCAGGAGTTGGAGCACTTAATTGAAGGGGTGGTGGAGAACCACTCCAAACTGTTCGCGAAGGACTCAAGGAGGGTGCCCGAGCAGGAGAAACGCAGGATCTGGGTGGGCATAGCGTCCGCGGTGAACTCTGTGGGTGTGGCCGACAGGTCACTGGATGAACTTAAAAAACGTTGGTACGACCTCCGAGGTCGTGCCAAAGAGAAGGTAGCTGAGAGGCTTGGAGAGTCCCTGGGCACTGGAGTGGGAGGACCTACAGTCCCTCCAAACACCCCCTTGGAGGATCGAGTAGAAGACACGCTGGAGGCTGAGGCGTGTATCGGAGTGACCCGTCTGGACTCATCCCGCCCCACCCAAGACATCCAAGGTAAGTGGCATGCGACTGCGACCCTGTCCCCTATGAATGGCCATGACCATATAGCCTCCCATAATGTTCCATAGTCATGCCATTGGTGCACATCAGGTAATGCCCTAAAGCATTGTGGGACATGTAGTGTGGCCACGATGTAGAAGTACCCCAATGCAGCCAGACAGATTCAAAAGTACGCAAAGCCATAGGCAATCAGGGAATGTCACCCAGCATGCATGTAGCAACTGCAAGTGTGACAGATACATGCAACTAATGAACGTCAACTTCCCCTCACAGGTGGCGCAGACAGCAGCGACAGCGAGAGGCTGCAAATAGATGAGGAAGCACAGGATGAGGAGGAGGTGCCGTTACATACACAGCCTCCTGCGTCAGGCGCAGCAACAACTCCTGCAGCCAGGTCCACCACCAGTGTGCCTCCAGCCCCTGCCGCAGCAACAACCCCTGCAGCCAGGTCCACCACCAGTGTGCCTCCTGCGTCTGGTGCAGCAACAACCACTGCAGCCAGGTCCACCACCAGTGTGCCTCCAGTCCCTGCCGCAGCAACTACCCCTGCAGCCAGGTCCACCACCAGTGTGCCTCCAGCCCCTGCCGCAGCAACTACCCCTGCAGCCAGGTCCACCACCAGTGTGCCTCCAGCCCCTGCCGCACCAGCAATGCCTAGCTTGACTCCACCATCAGCTGGAGCATCAACATCAGGTCCCGCAACAGCGGCGACACAGCGGCCACCCACTGTGTCAGGCCAGCAGAGCAGGCGTGGCAGGTCTCGCCTGCAGACCAATGCTCCCAGCACCAGGAGGGGGAATGGACAGCGGCTGCCGAGCATAAGTGTGGAACGTCACATGCTCAGGATACACCAGCTGCAGGCACGCCGGCAAGGGGCCATACAGCTTCAGCTGTACAACATTGGCCGCAATGTGGCAGGTGTGGGGGACCGGATGGACCGCATGACGGCAGCCATGGCAGGTGTGGGTGAGGGGATGGCCTGCATGACTGCAGCCATGGAGGCCAACACAGCTGCAATGATTGCGCAGCGCAGAACGGCCCGCTGCCGCCACCGTCACCTACTGACCCGGCTGACGGCTTACACACGGTCAAATTATGTTGTGGGCAATGCCACCTCGCAGCTATCGCGCCGGTCCCTGGCGCAGCAGCAGCAGCTCATACAGTGCTGCGAGGATGTGGCCAGGGTACTTGAGCACCTGACCACTGCCGTGACCGCACTTCACCCTGCTCTACCTGCCACTGTCGGGGGTGATGATGCCAGTGAAGGGACATCAAGTGTGAGCAGCCACTCTGCCTCACACGTAGGGGCGCTGAGGCGCAGCACCAGGCCCACTGAAGGGACACGTGCGGATCCTGAGGTGGAGCCAGAGAGGCACGCGGGTGCTTCGCGCCGGAGGCGCACATGACTGAATGGTACTTGGACAGGCACAGGCTGAACATAAGCCTGCCCTGTGTATTGGACGCAGCAGTATGCTGAA
The DNA here is from genome assembly GCF_964263255.1 of Lissotriton vulgaris. Taxonomy (NCBI): domain Eukaryota; kingdom Metazoa; phylum Chordata; class Amphibia; order Caudata; family Salamandridae; genus Lissotriton; species Lissotriton vulgaris. The sequence continues at coordinate 95,970,504 of NC_141700.1, forward strand.
ATACTGTTAGCATTTGAAGGATGGCAACAGGAACCTTTTTTGTGAATCAAACAATTATATTTTATTTAGCATCCCACATTGGCGTTGTGTCATTTTTAAATTTTGCATGCAATTGTGATTTGTTGGGTGAGGGGAGAGGGTGCACTAGAAACTGTTCATTGTGATGTGGTTGCGTCGTCTGTGGCCTTCAGCTGGGTTCTTCCCGCGTGCATGGCGCGCATGTGCAGGTGGCCGCTCGTCCCCTTCAGATTCACTGCCAGAGATGTCGAAGGGTATCCGGCGCTTGGTAGCAATGTTGTGTAGTATAGCACACACAGCCACAATGCGGCAGCAAACGTCAGGACTGTAGTACATGGCCCCACCTGTCTTGTGAAGTATGCGGAATCTGCTCTTCAGTAGGCCAAATGTTCTCTCTATGCAATTCCTTGTGCGTATGTGTGCTACGTTGTAACACCGTTGCTGTGGTGTAGCAGGGTTGAGGTATGGGGTGAGGAGGTATTCACGCAGGGCGTAGCCACTGTCACCTGAATGAGAGGAGCAGAGGGTGAGTGCCTGTGCAGCGCAGCTACTTCATCGCACTGTGACATTGTTGACAAAGTGTACTTACCAAGTAGGCGTCCTTCCCCAAATCTCCCCTGGCCAGTCGTGTGTGGAGGTCGCTGTGCCGGAATATGAATGAGTCGTGTATACTCCCTGGGTACTGTGCCACTATGTCCGTGATGTATGTCTTAGCATTGCAGACCATCTGGATGTTGAGGGAGTGGTAGGACTTGCGATTGCGGTACATGTACTCCGTTGCAGCTGGAGGGCAGATATGGACGTGGGTACAGTCAATGCATCCTATCACGTGTGGGAAACGGGCCACATTGTAGAATTGTAGCTTGGTCTCATCCAATTCCTGTTGGCTGGTGGGAAATTTGATGTGCTGGTGTAGCTGGGTCAGCATTGCGTCCAGGAAACTACGTAGGCAGCGGAACATGGTGGGCTGGGATATCCCCCCAGCTACCGCAACTATCCCCTGGAAGCTCCCAGAGGCCACGAGGTGCAGGCTACACAATACCTGGACATGTGTTGGGACGGCATTGGTCCGCCTTGTTGGGTGCTGCATCAGGGGGTCAAGGTCCTGTATGAGCTTGATTATCATAGCCCCATTCAGCCGGTACTTGGCGTAGATTTGCTCTCTGGTTTGGCCCAGCAGGGTGACCCGCTGGTGGAATATCCTTTCCTGGATTCTGCGTCTCCTCCTTGCTGCTCGCTGTAGCCTTCGCCGCCTGACCACCATGTACATTCCTGGCATTTTGTCACTCCTTCTGCTGATGCTGCTTCTCCTTAAATGTGTTTGGTCGGGCGTGCACCAGTTACTGATTGGCCAACGGTTTTTCAAAAAAAAAAAAATCTATGGCATTGATGGTTATCACCTGCTTTGGGTTGTCCTTAATTTGCACCTCGCAAAGTGCGATTTTGGTTTTTTTCGCAAATTGCGATTTTTCATGAATCCCGATTGCGAGGATATTGCGAATTCGCTATTTTATTCGCAGTCTCCCTGGGTTCTCGCTATTTCCGATTCGTAATTGGTCTACTGCCGGGATTCTGCGAATCTTTTAGCGATTTCGCAATTCTGTGTTTGCGAATTCGCTATTTTCGTAGTGAATTCTGATTTGAGGAATTGCGCCCGCGATAGCATTTTCGCAGCTATTGCGGGCGCAATTTAGCTTCATGAATCAGGCTGATAGTCTGTAACCCACATGACTACTGCGCATGCATAGTGCGAATGAGCCCAAAGAAGTGATGTGACTCTTGAACACTGTCCAAGGACGAGAAGGATACATACCCTGGGAAACTCTACTGAAGTCCACTGACACGGATGGGAACACATGATAATTATACTTTCGTGTCTATTAAGATGTGAATGTGGGTTGGAATAAAGATTTATTAATAAAAATGATGGGGTGGTAATTTAGAACAATGAACTGAAAGACAAAATTGAAAAATAAGCATGGTCTGATGATCACCTACCCTTGCCCGTCCAATTAGAGTTAGTATGTTTTTGAGTTTTAAACATTAATGGGTGTTACATGAATACCGAAGAGTATAATTGAGGTAGTTGTTAGTTACGTAGTTTAGCATTGAGAAGCACAGAGCATTAGACCGGGATGCTGTCAGAGTGACGAGAGATGCTGAAGAAGAATCTAATTGCAGAACCATTTATCTTAAACTAATTAATTTAGAAGAAGATTGCAGAAGAATCTCGAGGAGGAAGAGTGTGTCAGAGAGGGGTGCTACGCAAGCGTTGGTGGTAGAAAGGTCATCTATCTTGTCTTGATTCCTGTCCTGAAGCCTTTGGTCGCCAGATCTGGCCAGGGGGTTGGTTTTCACACCATTCTTGGTAACTATAAATATATATCTGTCTATGTGCTGATGTTCTTGTCTCTCTATCCTCTCCTTTCTGGGCATAAGTCATTGCGAAGTATAAAAGAATGTGTTTAATGGTTTAGTAATTGAACCTTCCTTCATATGGAGATTGAGACTGTTTTGTACTTTGTAAATGGTTCACATGAAATTAATCTTAGATAAAGATTTAAAATATTTCCAGACTCTGTGATCATTTCATGAGCGCAAGTAGATTATTTGTGTCATTTCACCATCAACTAGTTCCACTAATGGTCCATTGACCTGAGGAAAGAACTTTTTGATCAGTGAAGGATTAGTAGAGAAAAAGATGTGACTAGTATTGACATGGTAAGAACTCATAAAACCATGAAGCCCAATCCCTCCTACAGCAGGCCGAACAGGGAATTATAGCAAAAAACTGAAATATATTTCATTTTATTCTTCATATGATCAACAGACTCTAATATAAGTAATAGTTACATATGTGTTTTTAACTTTAGAAATGTTTTTGTAATAATTTTTAATAATTTTATACAATAAAAATTGACTTGACTTGACATAAAACCATGACTCCAGCGGTTATTGCCAGGGTGTTGTGAGAGTGTATATGGGCCCAGGTGAGTATGTGGTATTGGATTACCTGTTGCTGGTGAGCCGCTGGATCACATGCACTGTCTAGCCGAGACTGTAAAAAGTAGTTCTGTAAAAGCAGTTGTAGGGCACTAGCCAGCCACTCAGACAGATGGGAAAAGGCTATGTTTCAGGAGAGGAACAAACACAAGATGGGCAAACTGGGATAAGGAAAGCCACTGAATAAGGAGCAATCAAATGATAGTGACAAAAAGGCCAGCCAACGGAAAGCCTTTGGTGGTAGTAAGCCAGCATAAATTATTGGTAAACCCACAATAGGAGTTTTGCACCCAGGTGCCCTATCTGGCAGGCTTGACTGAAAGGGCTGTATCAATGTTTCCATACAAATGGAAATAAAGAACAGCCGTAGCAACGCCACTGGCACCAAGTAATAATATTAGTAATAAGCTGCATGATTTATCACTCAAATATGAGCTTGAAATATATTTTGAAAAATCATCCATTTTTCTCCAAACATCAGCCTACCAGTTCTTAAATTGTGCACATTTTGGCCTAGAATACAGGATTTTCAATTTTTGCATACTTATATTAATTGAACAAAGCAAAAGCTTCGAATTTTGTAGGCTGGCTGCCTGTGCACAGGTTAGCTACCTATAGGTACCTAAGTGTACTCCTCGGAGAAGCTTGTTTTAGTCCCATTCAGAAAACTCAGTAGCTAATACGCCTTCAGCAGAGATATGTGTGTATCCTGCAGTCACCAGATACTGACTCCAATGACAAAGCTGAGTAGGCTAATGCACTCATTGCAAAGATATCTGGCAACTTCAAAAGTTCAGATCCTAGTGAGATAGACCAGTGGGTTAATGCCTCTACTGCGTTAATTTGTGTGTAATCTATACATCATAGTTTCCAATCTCAGTTACCTGCCTCCCACTATCTGTATAAACTTTTGAGACTGCTGAATAAATACTCTAATCCTTCCATTTTGTTTGAATGTAAACAAGCGATATTTAAGAATTCAAATGAAAATAGGATTGTCAATTAAGTGGGCGGATGGGAAAATATCTTAAATGCCGCTACCTGTAAGGGAGGTGATAATGTCACAGGATAATGTTCTCATTTTAGCCATGCCTCTGATTTTAACCCTACAGACTCAACTTCCATTTCCCAAACATTTCTATGTGCTTATTTAAATGTATGTATGTATATATATATATATATATATATATTTCTGCCACTCCACTTCGCAAGCAGGACGCAGGCGCTCTCTTCTCCCGAAGAGACACATGGAGCACAGACCCAGATAAGTAGAAAATTGTCGGTTTATTGAGCTGTTCCTCAGTCGGCCATTACGCGTTTCGGTACTGACGTACCTTGATCACATGACACAGTAAATGGTCACCTGGTTTCTTATATACCAACATTTGCGTTTTTTTCTCTTTTGTTAGTGATGCAATTTAAAGTGACAGTGCTCTAATACAAATGACAAATCTGTACAATGGTTGTTATAGCAATTTTGGCTCCATATTGCATTTTAGCATACATTTCATATCGGTGTAAATATCATAAGACACATTTTCATAGTAATATGTACATCCACAATTCATTTTTACATGTATTTCTGTGCAAATTTCGCAATAAAGTGCAGTGTATCATGGTATAAATACCCTAGAGCAGATTTCTAAAAGAGTATAATAAATATATAAATAAATAAATATATATACATTTGATTAAAAAGAACTCATTTTCTTCACAGCTCTGTCATATTTTGTATGATTTGTGCAAATTCGCATGTGCAAGATAATACCTCTATAGATTTTCACATTACATATGTATAGTGTCTCTGAAATTGATTTGTCGGGGCCACTTGTATGTTCTGGACAGATTTTAATGTGATTTAAAAAGTCCTATTCAGAAGCCTCTGATAAGGACGGTGTTACAAAAGAAAAGAAACGTGTTGTCGTGTAAACCCTGATGACAAATAGAAAACACCCTAAAAATAGTGTAGCAACATACAATTCACGATTTTTCTCTCCATGAATTGATTAATTAAAAAACAGTTACTAAAAAAGATTTTTTAAGCTATTTTTGTTGTTTTCTGTTACGGCTATGTTTTTTCGTGATACATTAAGTTACATTTCTCTTTACCAAGGGAGTTATTTATGGGTATAAGTTGTTATTCTATTTCTTTTACTATACTCCATTTTCACAGTATCTTTATTACCTACTTCTTGACTGTTGTTATAGGGATGTGTACAGATCTTCAGTTATATTAAGCCCATACGGTTGTTTAGAATCTAGCTTTAATATATAGCTAGTTTCCAATCTTCTTAATTTTTCATCCCGATCCCCTCCTCTCTTACTTGGGGGAATTGTGTCAATGAGGTAGTATTTCAGTAATTTAACATCTCCCTGGTGTTTTTCATTAAAATGACGGGCAACTGGGTAACTCGGGTCTTTGTTTTTAATTGCACGTATATGTTGCAATATTCTTTTATGTCCCTGCAATTTTGTGCTTCCCACATATCTTAAATTGCAGGGACACTCGAGGATATAGACCACATATTCCGTTTTACACGTTAGCATATGTTTGATTTGTTGGTCACCTTTTCCAAATGCTAGTGTAAAACTCTTTTTGTTCACCCCATTCAAGCAAGCTTTACACGTTTGACATTTATAGAAACCTTGTCTCTGGTTAAACCAGTTCTTTTTAGCGATTTCTAATGGATTGTTCACTACTAGTCTGTCTCTCATATTTGGTGCTCTTCTATGAGTGACTGTTGGTTTGCTTGGTAAGTGAGGACCTAATACTGGGTCATTCTTAACCAATGGCCAATTTTTTCGAATTATTCAACCAATTTCTTTGTTTTGTTTATTGTAGCTTACAATCATTCTGAAGTCGTGATCTTGCGGTATCTCTATTTTTGATACTTTCGTGTTTGTCTTAGCTAAGGCTGTTTCTAAAAGGGAGCTTCTGTCTACCTCGTTACTTTTTATTATTGCCTTTTCAATGCATTTTATGGAGTACCCTCGTTCTAAGAATCTGTTCTTGCTTGATTCCTGTGCTTTGGAAAGTTCTTCTGGTGTGCTACATATGCGTTTAATTCGTAGCATTTCACCATATGGAATGCTTTCTATAAGATGTTTCGGATGATGGCTGGTTGCATGTAGTATGGAGTTTACAGCTGTTGGCTTTCTGTGTATTCTTGTCTCCAAATTGCCATTCTCTATATAGACCTCAACATCTAAGAATGTTACATTTGTGGGGCTGATATCTGCAGTAAAGTTCAAGTTAATGTCGTTCTGGTTAAGCTTATCAATGAATATTTCGGCCTCTGATTTAGTGCCTCGCCATATAATAAACAAATCATCGATATATCTCCACCAACATTTTACATGATCCTTCAGTATGTTAATGAAGTTGCGATGGAGAATCAATTCCTCCCACCACCCCATATGGAGGCAGGCGTAGCTAGGGGAGAAACTAGCTCCCATAGCTACGCCTCTTATTTGTTGGTATAGGCTGTGTTGGAAGAGAAAGATGTTATTATATAAACAGAATTCCATCATATCTAATAACATTTTGCTATGTTCTGCATAAACAGTATCTCTTTGATTTAGATAGAATTCTGTAGCCCGCAAACCATCTCTGTGACTGATGCTCGTATATAACGAGGTAATGTCCATTGTTATCAACAGGAAGTCTGATTGCCACTTTATATCTTTTATTTTGGCCAAAAAGTCTCCTGTGTCTCTCAAATAAGAGGGTAAATGTTGGACATATTCTTGTAGAAAGTGGTCGATATATTGCGACATATGTTCTGTTAGGCTGTTTATTGCAGAAATAATCGGCCTGCCAGGCGGGTTCAGATTATTTTTGTGAAGCTTTGGAATGAAATATAGCACCGGTGTTGTTGGGGTGGTGTTTTTCAAAAATAGAAATTCCTCTTTATTTATCAAACCTTTGCTTTTCCACGCGAGTAACTTGGCATATAATTTTTCATTTGTCGATTTCAAAATATTTGGGTCACATCTGCGGTAACAGTCCTGATCCATAAGTTGCTTTTGGGCTTCTAGTAAATAGTCTGTTTTCTTCCAGATAACTAGATTGCCTCCTTTATCAGCATTTCTTATAACCACTTGTCTATTCTTGGATAGTTTGCTCATCAGTTGTTTATATCTTTTTTCCATATTCCTTTTCTTCCTGTTTTTTGGTTTGTTTATAGCCATATTGAGATCTTTCAATTCTTTCGTGATCTGTTCATGGTAGATGTCTATCCCATCTCTTGGCATTATTGGGACAAACTTAGATCGAGGTTTGAAGTTGGTAGTACAAGTTGTATTCGTTTCTGTTGGATTTTCTAACTCAATAAATAATTCACCGTCTTGTGTTTGTGTTGTTTCCATTTCCGCCAGTTCCTCAATGAAATGTCTTTCTTGGGTATTAAACATTTGGTCTCTTTCAGTTTGTTCATTCATCAAAGGTATTTCAGGTATTGGTATTTCTTTACCGCTTTTTATTAGATGGTGTTTACGCAGTTTTAATTTCCTGATCCCTTTGTAAATATCCATTCGCGTTTTTGCGTAGTCGAAGGTACTTTCCGGGGCAAAGGACAATCCCAAAGATAGGAGTTGTAATTCAGCTGTATTTAACGTTATGTCCGATAAATTCGTGACTGTAATTGCTGATGGCGCCATCATTGCATTGGGGGATTCTATTTTCGATTCCACCTGCGCGTTTGATATCTCCTTGTCGGTTCTCCTTTTCCTTGCCCGTCTCCTTTCTCTTCGTTTGCGGCTTTGGCTTTTGATTTTCCCGGCGGTTTTGATGTTTGGCGCTTTGGCCGAAGGATTTGTTTTTGTTCCTCGACTAAAAAATCAAGCTCTTCCACCATTGTTATATTGGTTGGTACTCGTCCAGATCTTATGTCTTCAGAGTCACTTTCGATTGCTGAGCTTAAGCTGGAGGTTGATGATCCTCCCTGAATGTCTTGTCGGGAGTCTTTGTTCGCACCTCTTATGCCACTGAATTTTGAGATTTTCATGTTTTCATACTTTTTGGCGAAAGTGAAAATTCTGCCACACTCATAATCGTTTTTATCTCGGTGATACTTGTACGTTTTGCGCTCTCTTATTTTTTCTTCCTCTTTTTGAAACCTGTTGGTCATTTCCTGTCTTAATTTATTTGCTTCATCTGTTTGTCCCATGTTATTTATTTCCTCATTCAATTCATCTATTTTTTCTTGTAGTTTTGCGCGGTCCAGTTCCGCGTACTTTACCAGAATTATCATCAGCTTTCTCGATGACTCCAGATTAGCTTCCGCCCATTCTTTCAGCATATATTACTTCGAATCTTCTAGCCCTCTGGTTCCCTTCTGACAGAAGTCACGGCACAGCAGCAGGTAAGTTTTCAAAAGTTCATTTTTTATTTTTTATATATATATATAATCACAAGATCAATTCAAAGGTAAAGTGCCCCATCCCCAGCCAGTACACACTTCCTGACCTGACGATGCTATTTATTTATTGGTGCATTTTTATATGACGTGGAAGTTACCCAAAGGTACTAGAGCGCTTTACAGTGACCAAGGTTCGTTACAAAGACACATGATTACAAAGACATAAGATTACAAATCTTACAAAGGGTGCGGATCACATATTCCCGAGATGTATGTACATCACTGGGGGTAGCAGATTGTCTAAATAGGCCCATTTCGAGAAGAGTAGTTAATTAAAGCCATGATATGGGTCGTTGGTGAGACTGCACAAAATGTCTCTGAAGGAGGAGAGCTTTTAATTTTGATTTAAAGACAGCCATCGAAGAGGTCGTGCCTACATTTTGAGGTAAGGAATGCTAGGTATTTCTATGTAGGCCAAAAGACAGGCTTTGCTTTTTTTGGCATTCTTTTAGAATACAGCGGAAATGCCAATAGCAATATTTTGGGGAGAGGCATATGAACGAAGGTATACTTTAACATCTGAAAAGGGTAATTTTGTGTTATAACCAAAAACATTTCCGGTGGCAAAAAATCTAATCATCTTTAAACGTCACCAAGTCGTCGCATATAAGAGTTTTTGTAATTTAAATTATTGTAATACACAGCGGGAGAGATTCTGTTGACCTTCAGTCTATTTTCGGGGTACTGACTGTCACTTTGTAAGTAAAATAATAAATAACTTGTTTTTCAGCTCGTTGCACAGACGAGCTGAAGCCCAGGTTTCTGGGTACAGATTCTTTTCCGAGTTTGAGGCTGCTTTGGAAAGTCCTCGGCGCGGCCTGCCCCCGCCCCCGGCCGGCCCCACCTCACCTGCCCGTACCTGCCCGCGCGCCCGGGCCCGCCCCGGGAGGAGGGCCCGACGCAGGCCGGAAGGGCTCAAACGAGTCCCACTCCCGGCCGCCCCGAGCACCCGCCTGACTGACCTACACAGCCGCCCCACAGGGACCCTGCGACCCGCACACCTGAGCACCCCCGCACCGGACCCGTGTCACCGGCGCCGCCTACCCCTGAGGGGAGCACCGACCGCCCCGGCACGAGCCATGGTGAGTGTGGGGAGGAGAGGGAGGGACGGAAGTGACCCGCCGCCCCCCCTCCTTTAAAGCACGTTTTCCATAACAAAGTGCGGGTTTTCTTCAGTGTCTCTTCTATTTATAGAAGCAAGTGGCCACAAGAGAGGCGAGGGGTGGCAGGGGGCGTGTGCTTTATTCTCCAGATAAATTGTGGCATTTTTGTGGTCGTGGACTACCTGTAGAGGGGCTGCTGGTTCTTTGGCCTCAGGGTTCGGTATTTATTTACCCTCCGCGCTAATGGTGAAATTGGCGGCAGACTGTCATCCATGCGTATAGTGCACATTTAGTTACAGTTTACCGCACCTGCTTAACTTGTATCACTTTGGGGCACGTGCCGGAGGGAATGGGCACCTAGCTTGTTTGACCCCCCCCCCCACCTAAAGGCTCCTGATCAGTAGTTTGGGCGAAGGCCTAGCATTATCTTTGAGAGGACATGTTGATTGGGTGATGGATGGTCAGTCTTTATCTTTCACTGGTAGATGGCAACCTTGGCACAGAGAATTGGCATGCTTTACCTTCCGGTGGAAGGGGCACACTTTAGATATTCACATGGGTTTAAGTATTATATTGTAGTTACATTTATATAGCACCAGAAAATCAATTGGGGAAGTGTAGAGGAGATGATAGAATCACCCTCCTGAACTAGACTTGTAAACAATGGGATTCTATCAATGTGAGTGGTGACTAATTTTATATGATTTTGTATATTTCTCTAAACTCGTGAATACACTGCAATGTGAAAATTAGGCCTCTCTGCGGGTGGCAGAATGAGGGCACTGTGTTTTTAAAATACCCCTCACACACTATGAATCCCATAGTGTCATTCTCCCATCATTGGGGTCTTCCCGTCCCTCTACGGGGCGGGGCGTGCTTCGACCTACGAGTGACGCGGGAGCACTTATATTTTTGACAATAGGCTATGTGATGTGATGAGGATAGTGATATGTGTTAGAGAGTGTAGGGACCTATTTACGTGAATGGTAGTGTAAACAAGCATTGGAAATGCAATAGGTCTCGCATTAGAAAAGTTGGAGTTATTGGTCTTGTAAATGACATATTGTATTTATTTGTTGGTTTTTAAAATTGCTAAATTGATGGCTTTGTCATTTACAATGCCAATAGTTATAACTTTCGCGAATGTGACACCTATAGCATTTGGAATGCAACATGTTTTGTATTTACGTGACTTAGATGGCAGCTCTTGTCGTTAGGCCACATCTCTAGAGAGCAGGAGAGTGCAGCAGGGGAGAGAAGCACAGCAATGCAATAGGTCTCGCATTAGGAAAGTTTGAGCTATTGGTATTGTAAAGGACACATTTTTTATTTATGTGCTTGTTTTGAAAATAGCGAATTAATAGCTTTGTTATTTACAATGCCAATAGTTTTATCTTTCGCAAATGTGACACCTATTGTAACACAATATGAGGGGGTGAGGGGTTGAGGGTGAGGGGTTGAGGGTGAGGGGTTGAGGGTGAGGGGTTGAGGGTGATGGGTTGAGGGTGAGTGAGGGTGAGTGAGGGTGAGGCTGAGGGGTTGAGGGTGAGTGAGGGTGAGTGAGGGGTTGAGGGTGAGGGGTTGAGGGTGAGGGGTTGAGGGTGAGGGGTTGAGGGTGAGGGGTTGAGGGTGAGGGGTTGAGGGTGAGTGAGGGTGAGGGGTTGAGGGTGAGGGGTTGAGGGTGAGTGAGGGTGAGGGTGAGTGAGGGTGAGGGGTTGAGGGTGAGTGAGGGTGAGTGAGGGTGAGAGGGTGAGGCTGAGGGGTTGAGGGTGAGGCTGAGGGGTTGAGGGTGAGTGAGGGTGAGGGTGAGTGAGGGGTTGAGGGTGAGTGAGGGTGAGGGTGAGGGAGGGGTTGAGGGTGAGGGGGTGAGGGTGAGGGGGAGGGGGAGTGAGGGTGAGGGCGAGTGAGGGCGGGTGAGGGCGGGTGAGGGCGGGTGAGGGCGAGTGAGGGCGAGGGGTTGAGGGTGAGTGAGGGTGAGGGGTTGAGGGATTGAGGGTGAGTGGGGGTGAGTGAGGGTGAGGGTGAGTGAGGGGTTGAGGATGAGGGGTTGAGGGTGGGTGAGGGTGGGTGAGTGTGAGGGAGGGTGAGTGTGAGTGAGGGTGAGTGTGAAGGTGAGGATGAGGGGTTGAGGGTGAGTTAGGGTGAGTTAGGGTGAGTGAGGGTGAGTGAAGGTGGGTGAAGGTGGGTGAGTGAGGGTGAGGGGTTGAGGGTGAGTGATGGTGAGGTAGGGTGAGGGGGTGAGGGGTTGAGGGTGAGGGGGTGAGGGTGAGTGAGGGGTTGAGGGTGAGGGGTTGAGGGTGAGTGAGGGGGTGAGGGGGTGAGAGGGTGAGGGGGAGTGAGGGTGAGGGCGAGTGAGGGCAAGGGGTTGAGGGTGAGTGGGGGTGAGGGTGAGTGAGGGTGAGGGGGTGAGGGGTTGAGGGTGAGGGGGTGAGGGGTTGAGGGTGAGGGGGTGAGGGGTTGAGGGTGAGTGAGGATGAGGGGTTGAGGGTGAGTGAGGATGAGGGGTTGAGGGTGGGTGAGGGTGGGTGAGGGTGGGTGAGGGTGGGTGAGGGTGGGTGTGAGTGAGGGTGAGGGTGAGGGGTTGAGGGTGAGTTAGGGTGAGTTAGGGTGAGTGAGTGAGGGTGAGGGGTTGAGGGTGAGGGGTTGAGGGTGAGGGTGAGGGTGAGGTAGGGTGAGGGGGTGAGGGTGAGGGTGAGGTAGGGTGAGGGGGAGTGAGGGTGAGGGGGAGTGAGGGTGAGGGGGAGTGAGGGTGAGGGGGAGTGAGGGCGAGGGGTTGAGGGTGAGTGAGGGTGAGGGGTTGAGGGCGAGTGAGGGCGAGGGGTTGAGGGTGAGTGAGGGTTAGGGATTGAGGGTGAGTGAGGGGTTGAGGGTGAGGGGTTGAGGGTGAGTGAGGGTGAGGGGTTGAGTGAGGGGTTGAGGGTGAGTGAGGGTGAGGGGTTGAGGGTGAGTGAGTGAGTGAGGGGTTGAGGGTGAGGGGTTGAGGGTGAGGGGTTGAGGGTGAGTGAGGGTGAGGGTGAGGGTGAGGGTGAGGGTGAGGGTGAGGGTGAGGGTGAGGGTGAGGGTGAGTGAGGGTGAGGGTTGAGGGTGAGTGAGGGTGAGGGTGAGGGAGGGTGTAGGTTGCAGTACTGCGGAAGAGCGGTGCGCATTGATAGGTCACGAGACCTAAAGAGAGCCTCTAAGAATGAAAACAAGTGTCAGAATAGCCAGCCAAGTAAGAACTATCCACTCTAGAATGAGCTGTGCCTGTCAGCGATGTAGAACTGGCAGGCAATTACATGAGTAAGGTAACTTGACCGTGCTGCAGGTCGAAGAAATCAATAATGATTCTGTGGCTCAGGAACTCGTGACTGCCACTTGAAGAAATATGCTCCAGCTGCGAGGAGAAATAGATAAGATTATGTGGCCTAAGAACTCGTGACTGCCTTTGAAGAAATCTGAAAAACAGAGCTCCCGCCGTGTGCAGAACACCGCTCTGCACGGGTAAAAACTCAGTCCCAGAAGGAAGACAGCGGGTAGAACGTTCGCTGAGGCCCAACAGCTGAGCGCACACTAGGCGGGAGGCCGCCGAACGCTCTGGCAAGAGAGTTCCAGCTGAGAGGAATCACTGTGTGGAGATGTGAGCTGGGGGATGGGGCGGAGCGGGTAAAAAAAAAAAAAAGACGGAGGGAAGGCAGATAAGGGGAGGGGGGAGGAGAAATGCGACACGGCGGGCAGGGGAGGGGGCGGAGCGGGTAAAAAAATAAACAAAGAAGACGGAGGGAAGAGAGAGAAGGGGAGGGGGGAGGAGAAATGCGACACGGCGGGCAGGGGAGGGGGCGGAGCGGGTAAAACAAGACGGAGTGAAGAGAGATAAGGGGAGGGAGTGAACTGATGTGCACGCGCTTTTAAGCTCAATGCGCATGCGCATTGAGCTTAAAAGTCACGGGCACTGCAAGGAATCGCCACGATTCCTTGCAAGTTGGTTCAAGAGTGGATAAGCCCCCATAGTCTCGCAAGCTCGATGCGCATGCGCATCGACAGGCGAGACCTAAAAAAGGGTAAAAATTCCCTGGCTAATCGAAAAAGTAAGTAGTAGTCTAGTAGACCACACTTGTAATTCTACTTACTAACCCCCTTTTTAATGTTCCCAGCTTGCGAAGCCATTAAAGTTAATTTTTTCGACTAGCCAGGGAATTTTTACCCTTTTTTAGGTTTTGCCTGTCAGCGATGTAGAACTGGCAGGCAATTACATGAGTAAGGTAACTTGACCGTGCTGCAGATCGAAGAAATCGATAATGATTCTGTGGCTCAGGAACTCGTGACTGCCACTTGAAGAAATATGCTCCAGCTGCGAGGAGAAATAGATAAGATTATGTGGCCTAAGAACTCGTGACTGCCTTTGAAGAAATCTGAAAAACAGAGCTCCCGCCGTGTGCAGAACACCGCTCTGCACGGGTAAAAACTCAGTCCCAGAAGGAAGACAGCGGGTAGAACGTTCGCTGAGGCCCAACAGCTGAGCGCACACTAGGCGGGAGGCCGCCGAACGCTCTGGCAAGAGAGTTCCCGCTGAGAGGAATCACTGTGTGGAGATGTGAGCTGGGGGATGGGGCGGAGCGGGTAAAAAAAAAAAAAGACGGAGGGAAGGCAGATAAGGGGAGGGGGGAGGAGAAATGCGACACGGCGGGCAGGGGAGGGGGCGGAGCGGGTAAAAAAATAAACAAAGAAGACGGAGGGAAGAGAGAGAAGGGGAGGGGGGAGGAGAAATGCGACACGGCGGGCAGGGGAGGGGGCGGAGCGGGTAAAACAAGACGGAGTGAAGAGAGATAAGGGGAGGGAGTGAACTGATGTGCACGCGCTTTTAAGCTCCATGCGCATTGAGCTTAAAAGTCACGGGCACTGCAAGGAATCGCCACGATTCCTTGCAAGTTGGTTCAAGAGTGGATAAGCCCCCATAGTCTCGCAAGCTCGATGCGCATGCGCATCGACAGGCGAGACCTAAAAAAGGGTAAAAATTCCCTGGCTAATCGAAAAAGTAAGTAGTAGTCTAGTAGACCACACTTGTAATTCTACTTACTAACCCCCTTTTTAATGTTCCCAGCTTGCGAAGCCATTAAAGTTAATTTTTTCGACTAGCCAGGGAATTTTTACCCTTTTTTAGGTTTTGCCTGGCGAAAGCTGCGCTTTCTGCGCAGCTTTTTCGCGCAGGCGAAAACCTGATGAGAATAGTAGTGTGCTTTGGCTCGGCCCTCGTCATTCATTGGCTGGCTCCGTAAATGGAGCCTTGCCATTGGACGAGGGGCCTGTCCGTCAATGCCGGACCAGACACGGGGGCGTTCCCGACATTCTTTGGCTTTTGCCGACGTCACGCGACGCCGGGAACGCCCCCGAGTCTGGTCCGGCATTGCCGGCACTTCTGCGTCTCTCCTGCCCCGTGACTGGCCGGCCGGCCAATCCTAGCGCGGCCGGCCGGAAGTGCCCGCCCCCCGCAGCCCGGGGGAAGAAGGAGAGGAAGACGGCAAGCAGTATGGCGGCGCCCGCGGGGCTCCCGTGGCCTGGAGGGAACCCCGGGAGATGCGGAGGACGTTGCTGGTCTCCCATGCCGAAGAGGGAGACCGGAGAAGTGCCGCCGTAGCAAGGTGCAGGTGAGTGCCTCTGTCCTGTGCATCCCCGTGCGCCTCCTCCTTCCCTCGTGACACTACACTCCCTAGAACAGAGCTTTCCAAACTCTGTGTAAAGGGAGACCGTTACGAGAGTGTGTGGGCGCGGGGCCTCGTTAACTTTGCTGCGTGCGACACAACCGAAGTCCGGCCTGCAGAGTTAAGTATATTGGCGGCGGATTGTT
The DNA here is from genome assembly GCF_964263255.1 of Lissotriton vulgaris. Classification (NCBI taxonomy): domain Eukaryota; kingdom Metazoa; phylum Chordata; class Amphibia; order Caudata; family Salamandridae; genus Lissotriton; species Lissotriton vulgaris. The sequence continues at coordinate 95,985,869 of NC_141700.1, forward strand.
CCATAAGGCAGAGGTAACTTTAGCCAAATGAATGCGCCTTTGCTGAACGATAACTTCAACACAATGGAATACGCACCCATCACTAGATGGCGATGAGTGCATTGATCGAAGACTGCAGTTCTCTGATCGCGGCAGGTTAGAAAATGGCTCCATGTTTAGGAAGAATGATGAGGAGCAGGAGAGTAGCTGTAAGAATGGAGTAGTAATAGTTAGTATCACCTCTGATTATCTAAACAAGCTCACACCCGCTCCGCCTCTGATTCTTGCGGTGATTCCTCGCCAGGTCTAGCAATTATCACCCTGCCTGAATAGCTTGTGAGCAGCACTTTAATTCCATTATCTCCCCCTCCCGTGTGGTGTGCATGACTTGCTGTACAGTCTAGCCTCATAACTTATGATCATAACTTTTCTTTTATTTCTTTGGTGTATCCCCTGTCTGTTCACTCCTCTTTCATGCCTACCCTGTTCTGTTCAAATGTTTTTGCCTACCCTTTCACCTTCCCCTCCCTCATCTCCGGCCTGCAGATCTCTCGTGAGGCTGAGGCTGCGGCTGCCATTTTTCACCGCCAGCTGTTCGAAGCACTGTCCCGTGTCACTGCTAGCTCCAGAGACCCGGCTGAGGCGGTAGCGATAGGCGCTGTGGAGGCCTCCTTTAAGAGCTTAGCTGCCGCTATGATAGTTCTGACAGAGTCCGGCAGGTAGGGCTTCAAATTAGCAGTTTCATTAAGTGATAGCAGTACAGATGTGAGTCTTTCCTTCCACAGGCATCCACCCGAATTAGCTTTCAAATCGATCTGATTTTGCAGATTGCTGCTCAGTTTGGTGCAAGGTAGGTAAGGGGAGCAGAATCTTGGCAGTTCGACAGGAGTGTCAGGGAGGACACTGGAAGGAGGAAGGTCTTTGGATGACTCGGCAGAAAACTTTAGCATGACCATGTGAAACCATTCCATAGGAATGTCATTCATTTAATTGAGTTTTGTGCAAAGTGCACTTTTTACACAGTGCATCAGTGTATATCGAACCATCCTTTGTAATGGTTTCTACAAGGCATGACACGCTTGTTAATTCTGCTGTGGTCTCCTCTCAGGCTGCCTCTATCCTGTGCCCACCATGTGCTGACTGACTTGTTTCCATCCCCCTCCCCTGCACACGTATTGCTTTGTAGATTGCCCGTGAGGCAGAAGCTGCCATCTTTCACCGTCAGCTGTTTGAGGAACTCCGGCGGGTATCACCCCTAACTTGTGACCCAACTGAAGCAACTGCTGTTGGAGCTGTGGAGGCCTCCTTCAAATGCTCCAGTGGAGCCATTATCGTCCTCACCAAGTCTGGAAGGTAGGAGATCGAAGGTCATATTGTGGTCAAGCTGTTGGAGGTCACAAATCGGGTGTGGGATGGAAAGCAAATGTTAAGTCAGCTGCCTTTTGATCCGGGGGGGACTGGAAAGCTTTTCTTAATATATTGAAATGTTTTTTTCTTCCTGTGAGGGATATGGTCTAAGACACAAGTGCGTGCTCTTGCTTGGACTCCTTGCCTTTCCAACATTGCTGGGTCTGACGTTGATATTTTAAGTGGGTATTCTTAGCCTAGTGTAGCTGGCTACTTTCCCCACTTCTTCAAGCTCCTGACATAGTCTCTAGTTTCTGCGCTGAGCTTTCATACTGATACTTATACTTATGCGGTTTCTGGCATGCCTCTTCCTTTTTCAATTGCAGAATGTTTTTAGTGCTAAATCAGTATTTGAAGTCATTACACTTGAGGTGGTGGGATAGATTAATGGTCCTTATATTTACCGAATCATTGGTGTAACCACCCTCCACCAAAATGTCATCTCCCCTTCCTATGAAATCTTAATTCTCTTCAATCAAAACCTTATTATTCCAAGGTAACTTAATTACCGTTTCTGATTAACAGAAAAATGTTGCAGGCCTGTAAGTGCTGTTCTGCAGCACTGGTATCCTTCATAGATTCTCATGCATCTCACCTCCTTCGCCTTTGTGCCCCTGTTGCCTGCTTGTGCCTCTGTGTGCCCCTGTTGCCTGCTTGTGCCTCTGTGTGCCCCTGTTGCCTGCTTGTGCCTCTGTGTGCCCCTGTTGCCTGCTTGTGCCTCTGTGTGCCCCTGTTGCCTGCTTGTGCCTCTGTGTGCCCCTGTTGCCTGCTTGTGCCTCTGTATGCCCCTGTTGCCTGCTTGTGCCTCTGTGTGCCCCTGTTGCCTGCTTGTGCCTCTGTGTGCCCCTGTTGCCTGCTTGTGCCTCCGTGTCCCCCTGTTGCCTGCTTGTGCTGTGTGGGTGTGTGTGGAGGGCTCTGTGTGGCTGTGTGTGTAGGAAGCTTTGTGTGGCTGTGTGTGTGGGGGGCTCTGTGTAGCTGTGTGTGTGGGGGGCTCTGTGTGTGTGGGGGGCTCTAAGTGGCTGTGTGTGGGGGGCTCTGTGTGGGGGTGTGTGTGGGGGGGCTCTGTGTGTGTTTGTGTGTCATTTGCGATAGATAAAGCTAGTGGCATTGTAAATGACAATGCCATTTATTTATGTTAAAAAAACATAAATAAAAATAATGTCAAGAGCAATGCCAATAGCTCTAACTTTAACAAAGGCAAAACCATTGCATTGTAAATGCTTGTTTTACACTACCATTCACGTGAATAGGTCCCTACACTCCCCAACCCATATCACTAACCTCATCACATCACATAGCCTATTGTCAAAAATATAAGTGCTCCCGCGTCACTCGTAGGTCGAAGCACGCCCTGCCCCGTAGAGGGACAGGAAGACCGCAATGATGGGAGAATGACACTATGGGATTCATAGTGTGTGAGGGGTATTTTAAAAACACACAGTGCCCTCATTCTGCCACTCGCAGAGAGGCCTGATTTTCAAATTGCAGTGTATCCACGAGTTTAGAGAATATACAAAATCATATAAAATTAATCACCACTCACATTGGTAGAATCCCATTGTTTACAAGTCTAGTTCAGGAGGGTGATTCTATCATCTCCTCTACACTTCCCCAATTGATTGTTTGGAGTTTGTAACTTTAGTCACAATGACCTCTAACATTTGTTTCCGGTGTGCTTTATTGAGGTTTGCTGCGGCAAGTGGGCTGTATACCGCAATTAAAAAAACCAAAATAAATTAAATTTTTAAAAATGAAAAGGCTGGACTTCTCTGTCAAAGTTGTTGTGGTCCACCTGAACCTCCGTCTAATCACTGCTCTTTAGAGCAGCCTTCCAGGTAAATAAAGCTGGCCTATGTCCACAAGTTAGCCAGTTGTGTTGAAGTTTGTTTCATGTGCCTCTGAGATCTAGTGATGAAGATACCTGCTAGTTGTTAGGCAGGGCAGTGGGTGAACTTAGTAACAGGGCTAATTGTTGGTGCTAGAGGAGACATGCAACTTTATGAACTTCAAAGTTGGTTCTAGCGGATAACTTAAAAATACATTTATCTCAGATTGTATCAGAATGCATTGGTTGCAGTGGAAATATTGTCCCTAAAGGCCTCAGGCTTCCTGCGCAGTGGTAAGGCTCTCGTAGGAGCTAGTGTGCCATCAGTTCATAACAAAATCTGTATTGCAGGATCTGATAGGCTGCTGTGGTTTGGATTCCATGCTGAATGCCAGAGCGGGTGGAGTTGGAAAGGGATGCTCAGGAGTCTCCAGCACTCTTGGAGAGCCCCATAGGGGCCAACTGTTCCTGGATTACACCACCAAGGGGAGAAAGTGTAAACGGTGGCATGAAAAGCATAAAGACTTGATGCATGCAAACGAGTATGGCAAGATGTTCTGTGTTGCTCAACTTCACATTTTACACAGTGATTGCTCAGTCTGTTTAGCTTCTCCAGTAGATAGCCCTCACTCGAGTCTCTGGATGCAGTTGGCTAATTTGCTGCTCCTCAGTGGGCTGATGCTGTCTTTTAACTAGGGCTGATGCGGCATTTATTTATTTATGCATTTTGTAGAGCGCACAACTAGCTGAGGGTGTCTCGGCGCGAATAGACAGAAAGCAAAGATGATGTGATGGATCACTGATTGAAAAGCCAGGTCTTTATCTGTTTCCTAAAAGTGAGGAGGGTAGGGCTGGTCTTGATGTGAGAGGGAAGCCTGTTCCAGAGTTTAGTGGTGGCACATAGGAACGATCTGTCGCCCCAGGACGCTTTTTTGTGCGGGGTCGGTGAGAAGATTGGTGTTGGAGGAGCGCAGTTGTCTGGGGGATTGTAGGGACAAAGGGACTGCTTGAGGAAATCAGGACCAGTGGTGCGCATGGCCTTGTAAGCGATGCTGATCGCCTTGAACTTGGCTCTGCTTCTGATGAACTTCCAATGAAGTTGGCGAACTACTTTGGAAATGTATTTACATTTGGGAGTGCCTGTCAGAAGCCTGGCTGCTGCATTTTGAATCAGTTGGAGTTTATTGAGAACTTTTTCTTGTGCATTGACAAATAGTCCATTGCAGTAGTCCACTTGATGGACAGAATGCTGAATAAATAAAACATTCACCCCCAGTCAAGAGATCTGGGTTAAATAAATCGTTTTTTTGCTCACTCTGCCACTCCAGTTTGGACCCAGCCATATAAAAATAACTGTTGACCCTGCTCCTCATGGGAACAGTCCAGCATGAACAGCCAAACCAGATCCTTGCTGGACCGGGAACAAGTATCCTGGGACCGGTTTGAAGGATAACTCCCAGCCCATGTTCCACAAAGTACTCTTCTCTTCCACACATTGTTCACAGTATTGCTCCTGACTTGTGCTGTATAATGTGTATGGGAGCTGGACGGGGATCCAGATTCAATCAGTAAGAAGGTTTAGGCAAAATTCAGCCACTTGGGACTCAAGAATGGGGACATTTCACAGGCTGTCTTTCCAACCAAATTGAGAAAAAACACTCTCTTGACATGGTGTGTGTGTATCCCAATCCCTAGACAATAACCACAAAAATTTGAAAAAAGGGTCCAAGGGATATATAGTTTAGAGACCCACACCTGATCATATCCCCAGCTCCTACTTAGTGTATGACACAAGAAACACAGGGGGTCTACCAGCTGAATATTAGAGCTGTACTGTCAAAACCGAGTCCACAAGATCTCAGAGTGTGTATATCACAAAGACAGTGTGTTTGAGAGAAACATCTGTTTTGGGAAGGGCCCTTCTATAGGCAGATATCTGTTACTGTCCTTTTTGCACTGTTCTGGTTTTTAATTAGGAGGTGTGTCTTGTCCGCAGAATAAAGTTGTCAGAAGGAGGGCATTCCATCCAATTTTAATTTCACTATTTGTTTTGTTGCACTTGTTTATTCTACCATGATCAGTCATCATGGACGTTTTGTTTATATTGGTGGACCAAATCCCAAAACAGCGATAAGGTGCGGGTTTTGTCCCTATGATCAAGGGATCAGCCTTTTATCCACAAGGGTTTGGCCAAATGATATGACTGATCATTAAGTCTGTTTGATGGAAACCCGATTTGAACTGTTTTGGACTGGTTAGCCATTTATCAATACCCTATGATGTATCGGTCTCTTCTATGCATGTATAGTTCACCCTTTTTTCCTTCTTTTCTCTCAAACACACTGTCTTTGTGATATACACTCTCTGAGATCGTGTGGACTCGGTTTTGACAGTACAGCTCTAATATCCATATCCCAATCCCTAGGCAGACATCACGAAAATACCCCCTCTCAATGGGGGCATAGGATTTTGGTACTTGCTCTAGTGAACATAGGGCCTTGTCTACAGGACTAACAATCAGTTGAAAATCACAACACAGTGCTTAGACATATGTCAACATTTTTAATCATTCAATAGCTCATTCTTCCCAGTCACCGGTTAAGGGACAGGCCTGTTTCAGGAGACTACACGGATTTGTAAGATCTTGGCTGAGCAGCTTTTCAGGGAAAAATGAAAGACCAGTTTTATCTCTGACTACATTGAGCAGTCTCTCTGCAGTTATAGTCCACCCTCTTGGGTAGATCTACTTAAATTGTATGTCAAGACTACAGTGGGGCCAATAAAAGGTTAAAAGTGAGTATGAGAAATGTATAAAAAAAGAGTGGTTAACAATCTCATTTTATTTCTAGGCATATCTTATCATATTATTCCACTTGAATTTAACTACCTGCCGAAGAGTTATTTAAGAAACTTAAAGGCATCGGGGCTAATATACCTAGAGTAGCACGGTGGCAAATGCTGTTGGTCACTAGAGTGCACTCAAACAACTGTCCGGTCCATTGTTGTCCAGCAGGAAGCTTTGATACCCAACAGCGCATCTCAGTTACGTTCCTGGCTCTGCCGGTCTAGTTTGCCTGTGGTCCTGACCATAATTGTCATGGTTGGGTGTTTGTTACTTCTTGTTCCACCTTGCTTTTCATCAGCTCTTAATAGTGGTTTCATAATTGCTTAGAAAAGCATTGGGTTTAAATTAGCTTGCTTGTTGAAGGAGGATATGTAGTTAGAAGTGGCTTTCTCAAGTTCTTGACCTAGTTTTCTCTGTCGAGTGAGAAGAGGATGGTCCGCTAAGAAGTCGGTGGACTTCTAGCAATACCAATGCACCTGTCATTGGAAGAATTCAATGGAGCCTACTTCTTCAAAAGTCTCTGTTGGTCCTCCTGAGGCTAATATAGACATCTGGCCTTGCTTTCCAAGTGTTTGTGAGGGACTAGCCTCAGTGTTTGATCTCTGGCCATACTCTTAAACAAGTGGTTACACTTTATATGTGGGTCGGCTTACTAGAAGCAGGAATTAAAAAACTTTTATTTTTTTTGGTTGTGGGGGTCTGATAGCACAACCAGTATAGATCTTAAAAAGAAAACATTCTTAGGTCTTCATATTTCCTCCATTTATCAGCATATGTGTTTATTAGGTGTGATCTATTAGAGTAAAGTATATATGATCAAAATACAACTTCTTGGGTATATCTCGATTAATTTATACCTTTTTTTTTTTGTTCAGGTCAGTGTAAATATTTGATTCCGTCGATACCTGGTTGATAGAACTCGCATTCACTCTCTGAAAATCCACTGGTCAAAGCATATAAATGTCTACTTTGGAACTAACTGTACACTTTATGTAGAAAATTGTTCTATCCAGAACTTTTAGGTTGTTGCAAGTGAATCATATCCTGAATTCGGTAAATTATGCTACTCTCATATCACTGTTTTATTCCTTCTTATAAAGCCCCCTGTGGCCTTTCTCTACCTGGTCATCTTTCTATAAACACACCTGAGTAAATGACATTTTGGTGGATTTTTTTGAGTTAAAAAAAAAATATATATACACAAAGACCCACTGTGCCCCATTAGAGATCACCCAGTGTCCTTCTTACTATTAAAAATAAAATAAGTTACAACCCAGGGGTGTCTGGCTACTCACTATGAGTCCTGATCCATTCTGGGCTCAGATATAGGCTGTAATGCAAAGCAGTGGAAGTGCCTGTTGCAGTGCATAAGTATATAAACAGTAAGAACCTTTTCCTATGACTGTCTTTATTCCAGCCTCGCTCGGTTGGGCTTTCCTTCCCTAATGTCCTCTTGATGAACAGGTTTTCTGTTGATGGTGTTTGTAGCAGGCAATGTTTTCACTGTACACAAATGAACGTGTTGTCTTGGTAGCGAACAATTTCAATTTTTGGACTGTTCAACAGATTTAGCCACCAGCAAAAGTAATGGGGGTGTGACCTGGAAGGAAATGATTTAATGAGAGGTCAGCGCCGATTAGATTCCAGTAGGGATTAGCCACTGTGTGGCTTCAGTTCTGACTAGCTATTCTGTCCATCTACAGCCCATTGTGCAAGTCCTGCCTCTTAGAAAAGCTATTCAAGTTTTTTTTAGAGCATTGTGCAATAGCAATATTCGTTTTACATCATTGCATAGCTGGTTTTAAAGAGGAGTAGTTTTGGAAAAGGTATTTCTATTTCATGAAATTGCCAGCCATTGTGAAGGGCAGTGGAATGGTCCATTCATATTTTTTTTTTTTTTTTTTTATTCTATTCAAAGATGAGGGTGTGAGATCAACCCTGGCTATATCTGCCACTTTTGGGACTGACTTTAAGGGTGTTCTAGAAGTCTTCATGGGTGTCCCTGACTTAACCGTAAAAAGGGAGGGGGCGTCTCATCCTGTGTGTTGGCCCAAGTGCGGATGATTTGAAAAGTCCTGGACTGGGGTCAAAGCATAAACAATGACTATCAGAGTAATTTCCTCTCTTGAAAAAGTCGGGAATTTTGGGAAAATATTTCTGTAGAAACATCACTTTCGCTCTTCATTGGTGTTTCATCATCTTGTAAATATTCATTATTTTTATTGGGCGGTTGATTTCGTGAAATAAGATTTATTGTGCATCCTGTCTTGACCCTTTAATTTCTAGTTCTCCGCTACAGACGGCTTTAGCAGTCTGCTAGCCCGTCCTACCTTTTCCAGTATACATAGAGCAAGCTTTGGATAAACCTTACAGAGGGAGGTGTGTCTGTGTCTACTCTTGATTCAATGGCTCTCCTCCCTAGTCTTGCTTTTTTCATGTCTAAGAGCATTTAAATCTCTGTGTTCTGACTGGTTGATTCATATCCTTCCAAAGTTGACATTGCTTGCATTCAGGGAACTACTTTTTTCTTTTTCTTTAAGCACTCCAGGGAGTACACATGTTTCCTGCTCTCTCCCCTTCTCCTCTTCAACTGCGCTGTTGGCGGGCAAAGGATTTAAAATGGTTTCTTACTCCTTTCCAGATGGCTTCAACAGCTACGCATGCAGCAAGCAGCAACAAATGGGTTCGCATTATTTGGTCAAACCCATTAAAAAATGGCCATTGCAGATTTCTGAGCATCCACCAGAGCCTTTTTAAACTGTGTTGTTCTAATAACACAAACTCATTCAAAATGGCCACCGTGTATGTGCGCCCATCGATTGTAGCCATATTTGAATGTGTTTGTTCAAATATTACACATGCAGGTCTAATGTCAGAGCATCCCTTTTACTGATGATCTAACTCCTCAGGCAGGCTAGAGGCACATTTATTCGTGGATGTTGGTGGCAGGTAAGTACCACCTGACAAGTCTAGTTGCATCATTACGTTTGTATTGAATACAAGAAATATGTAATGTTGCAGATGGCTTCCAGGCAAGGCTAGCATGATCTGCTACTTGTGGTAGCAGAAATAACCACCTCGCCAGCCAGCCTGCGCCGAGCCAGCACTGACAGCAGGTAATAGATGCAAATTCAAGGCAGTTTGTAAAATGTTCTCAGTAAGTTCAAGTAGTGCACTGAAAAACTTCTATATATGGGTGTTATGGTTGTGTGCTAATACTGTACAAACATCTCTTGCTCCTCAGTTCGTGTAACTACAGCTGACTTTATTTTGCTCCTACATATGCCACCTAGATGTTAACAGTGGGTACTGTGGACTTTCAACTCCATTGAATGTGTTTTTTAATTGTGTTGCTAAAAAAGTTTAACCCCAAGTGCCTTCCAAGTCTACGTCCTTAGCCGAAGGACACCTCAATATTGTTAGCAGCATTGAAGTCACACAGCTGCTTTTTATATCTGTGACAATATTGGTGCATTTCAAATACAAAGTACCTTTGCTTCTTTGTACAAATCCTCTGCGAGGGACTCTAGATGTTGATGACGGTACTGCAGGCGTACAGTTGACATGTCTCAATTAAATCATTTTTTAGAAGCACAGCTAAACACAGCTAGGGAATTTCAAAGGGGATTTTGGATTGTAACCAGAAGGTCTTTTAGTTACCATGCTAAGATTTGCTTGCTCGACATGTCTCTTACTTGCTTTCTCTCTATATGTGTATCTCTCAATATTGCCCTGTAAGACTTCCTTGTAAGCTGGGAAAAGGGAGCACTAAGCACAATCTGTACAAAGTAGCAAAACTATGTTTTTTCCACTGACATTTGACACTCCAGGCGGTGTCTAACCGAGTCCTAGTTCCGCCTTCCGGAATAACCACCAACGTCTCGTATACATTTTTGACAAAACTAATAATTAGAAGTTGATGGGGCAGTTTGCAGAGCCGCATTCTTGCATATTTGTGATTTTTGTCAACTGATCTCTCAGCTGTTCATTAATATTGTGTTCTTAAGAAACATGGGGTGTGTTTACAAATGTGTTAAGCAGGAAGGAAGTGGAGGTGGCTAAACCACTCCCTGCCATCCAAAAGTAGACTTCTTTGGCTCCATGTAAATATGTATGTGAGATTTGTTATAGCTTTTATTGGGTTATAATTTTTTAAGCCAATCTTTTTCTTCTGTATTTTTTTTTTAAAAAACTGTACATTCTGCTCCCTAGCCATGCAAAATTTCCTCAAAATAGTTTTTTTAAGGGATCCTGTCTTTGATGCTTTTGTATGGATATGAAAGCTCTCTGTGGCACATTTTCATTTTGTTACAGAATTTAAAAAAACGTGTCCAAAAGCACCATCAAGTTGTAAAGAAGAGGAGGAGAAGTAATCTTTTAAACATCCTTTTATGCTGTATGCATTATATTTCTAGAGCCTGAATACATCATTGGTCTTGCCTCTTCAGCCATACAGACAGGCATGTCATCACAGAGCTGTGTGAGGTGGTAATACCACCAGGCTTCAGAATGCCAAAATAGTGATTGGTTGGACAAACGTGAAGCAAGAGATCATACCAAAGGGAGGGCGTAGAAATGGAGAAGCCTTGCGTTCTTTTCTACATCCTAATCGACATGTGTAAAGGAATACTGGAAAGACTGGCCGTAAGGATGAGTTGGAGTTTAAGGGTTTGCCTCATAAGCAAGGGCTTCCCTGTGAACCGAAAGGTGTTTACCAAGCAGAGGGTCATGATCAGAACTTTGTTCCAAACGGACATCAAAGGAATGCCCACGCGATCCAAGCACTGATCTCTTGTATGCTGTCCTTGCAGAAACTGGACACTGCATTCTGTACCAGGTTTAGGCATTAGAGCAAGGAGGCTTGCATTCCCAGATGCAAAAGTCCTTCTCTTGGTCTGGGCATGAACCAGAAGTGGATGGCAGAAGATGCAAATTGCATGGCAATTTGAGGGGGACCGACCAGGATAGACTGTGCTTTTTTACAGCATTTCAAAGCACCCTATTTTTGCTTATGGTTTTTGTGTTATAACATGAGCATTGTCAACTAAAAGTTAACCTGCTTCTATAATCTGCAGCCTCAAAATGCAAATTTGTCATTCTAGAGTGGAAGCATCCAAAGAAAATAACTTAAGTTGACCCACATGATATCTTTCACTTGAGTCTTCCTCTAGAGGCAGCAAGCAAAATAACTGATTCAGTTTCAATAGCAGAAAAGTGTGTCCACAAAGTCTACGCGGTCAAGTAAAATCAACTGGAATTCGTTTCGCATGTTGAATATGCCGCGTCGTACTGAAAGACGTTAAAGCCGCAATGGTATACAAATGTAGATTCAATTAATTTTGTGCTGTAATAGTATGATGGAACAGAATTAATCTATAGATAAAACGAGAGCTCATCAAATTTGGAGCAACATACTTAAATGCAGGTACTGGTGAGCGATGGCTTATTATACGGCAGACCTGGAACATTGTCTTTTGTCTTGTATAGAATACCAGGGCTGGGTCTGTCCTGTATACATCACTTTGTACCTTATAGAAGTAGACCAGAGCACGCATCCATATATTACAATTTTGTGTGCAAGTTATTCCTTGGACAGTAGGACAGGAGCCTTAGCAGGCGATTAAACACATATTTCGGTGCAATACAGTAGACTTGGGATTAGGGCCCTCATGTTAGCTGTGGCTTTTGTTTTATTCACTATAATTAGAGCAGTTGCAATTACCCTGCTTTTAGTGGCGAGGTAGGGTTGTGGGTACGAGCAATGAGCATATGGTTAACGCTGTTGGTGCCTCATGGAGCAAAACTGGTTATGTCTCGTAGAGCAGGCTCAGGGCAGCGGGCACATTATAAATAACTTCTTTGACTATCCAGCTGTAAGCTTGGACCTTCTAATGTTAGACTTCTTCTAAAGTACACTTTGTGCCCTATAAAGAGTGAGAAGCAGATTCCTTAAATGCCCCACTACATTCATTTGGGAGTCGCCACCCATATTGTGAGCAGCACTTTGTACATAATGTATTAATCTTGGAGCAGCAGCCGTCTTGTTGGCATCCATGTGTTCATCATACAATTGGCCACTTGCGACCGTGATCTCATGAGCTTCACTTTGGGCCAGGTTCAGTACCATCTTGTGAGATATCGTTTGAGCTTCCTACGGAGGCCTAGAGGATCTGCCCACCTTGTAAACGACTGGCTGTGCTTAGAGCAGTAAGATGGGCCTCCTATGTTTGAACCACAGGATTTGAGGAATTCAGTAGTGCCGACTAAGGCCGTTTTGCGAACAGTGGTTTACACTGAATAAAGTAGTCCTGACAAAAGGGCCAGAGTCCTCCTTTAAATCGCTGTGCGTAGTTTATATAGCATTCATGGGCAGGATCCTGCCTTCTTGATATCTGCTTTCTCCATTTACCTTCCATCAAGATCTCTACGATCAGCTTCATCCATACACTCGTCACTTCCTCGCTTAAGGTGAGTTAAATGGATCGGCCGTGGATTTGTACTGAACGCATCCAAGGCTGGGAACTCTCTTCCTCTTTCTATTGAATCCCAACCTAACTTGTTAGCCTTCAGGAAGACTCTCAAAACATGGCTTTTTACTTCAAAGTAATCCCCTGCCACTACAGTTTGCTCAGGTTGTTCACGCAGTTAGCAATAGGACACCTTATTGGTATTCGAGCGCTTTATAAAATTATGTAACATAACAAAAACCATCTTGCGAACAGCGGCTTGTGCTGTATACAGAAATGCAGGAGATATGGCCATCTTGTGACAATTCACTTTACTTTTAAAGTAAAGCGTGACTTCTGGTTTTGTGTAAACTCCTTCCTTCTGCGTGCACCTGAACCATCAAATATGCTTGTGACACCGGTGTGAAGTTCAGCTGAAGTTAAGAAACCGGTTAAAACATGCAAGTGATAAATTTCGAGAAACCTGGATTTCTTAGAAACCACTAAACCTCATCATTCTACAAGCAAAAACGACTTGCAAGCCCATGTAGTAGGCTAGCACCTTTCTTGCTGCTTATTCAAGCTCTATAAGTGAATGACCCCAAACTTTACAGGTGAATGTTAGACGGGGACCTGGAGTGTCGGCCGAGGACAGGGGGAGAGGCCTCCGGTGAGGGCCGTCTCCAGCGATCGTACAGACAAGTAACTTCCCCCCCACAGATGGACACCACACAAGGATGAGGTCAACACTCTTTATATACGATTCTTGAAGCAAGGTTATCAACGGTACAGTGAGGTCGGGACACGAGGGTCCTCTCAATTCTAGTCTCTGAGGGGGAAAAGGTAGCGGGACAGTCTTGGTACCGGTCTGGTACGGGGGTGGCAAGATGGGTAGCTCACAATCCTCGAGCTCGGAGTTCTGGAAGGTCGGGCCGCGGCAGCGCCAGCAGGCTAGGATGATAAGTCTCGTTTGAGAAGGGCCGCGGCAGCGCCGGCAGGCAAAGGCGATGGTTCACACAAGGATGGGCCGCGGCAGCGCCCGCAGGTCCCGACGAAGGTGTAGGTTGCAGAGGGCCGCGGCAGCGCCAGCAGGCAGGACCGATGGTTCACGAGGATGGGCCGCGGCAGCGCCAGCAGGTCCCGACGAAGGTGTAGGTTGCAGAGGGCCGCGGCAGCGCCAGCAGGCAGGAACGATGGTTCACAAAGATGGGCCGCGGCAGCGCCAGCAGGTCCCGACGAAGGTGTAGGTTGCAGAGGGCCGCGGCAGCGCCAGCAGGCAGGATCGATGATTCACAAGGCAGGGCTGTGGCAGCGCCAGCAGTCCGTCAAGGATGAGTTCTTCAAGGTGTCTCTCGACTCCAGGATACAACTGCCTTCCTGCTCTGGAGCTGCCCCAGTTATAGGTCTGGTCTCCTTTGATGTCCGGACCCTCGCGCTGGGAGGTCGGGAGGTCCGGGATGAGGGAGTCCAGACACCCAGCAGGGGGGTGGAGCCAGCGCCCGGGGAGGCTGGGGGCGATCGGCACCTGGCGGGGGAGAGCCATCGACACTCCTCTCTCCCATTGACCTGCCAAGTGGTTCGTTCACCTCCTGGGTGGATGGTGGTGCCTCGATGTCTGGGCCTGGCCAGGCCCAGGGCTGGGGTCGAGCTGAGGCCACGCGGCCTCGTGGTGCAGTGTCCAAGATGGCGGCTGGGCCGGGGCAATGCTGCTGATGGCGGCCCGGGCCAGACGATGTTGGGGTGTTCGGGAGCAGGCGTCCCGTTGGGGACGAGTTGCAGGTTGCTTCTGTGGGTTGCCGGGGTGGTTCTTCTGGTGACACCGGGAAAGCCGGTGTTCGGGCCTTATCATGCGGGGAGGGAGCGGCCCCTTCACGAGGCCTGTCCAACATGCGTCCCCCCCAGCTGAAGGCCGGGAGAGTCACCCATCCTCTTGGGTACTCTCCTCGCCGAGGCGGAAAAAGCGTGACAGGCCGTCCGCGTTGGCGTGGTCCTGGCCAGGGCGATGCTCCACAGAGAAGTCCATCCCCTGCAAGGAGATGGACCATCGCAACAGTTTTGGGTTCTCCCCCCGCATCTGCATCAGCCATTGCAGGGGTCGGTGGTCTGTCTGTACCCTGAAATGGGTACCGAAGAGGTAGGGCCGGAGTTTCTTGAGGGCCCATACCACTGCGAAGGCCTCCCGCTCAATGGTGCTCCAGCGCTGCTCTCGGGCCAGCAGGCGTCGGCTGATGAAGGCCACTGGTTGATCGACTCCCTCGGCGTTGAGTTGAGAGAGTACTGCCCCAACGCCATGATCTGAGGCGTCCGTCTGGACGATGAATTCCCGGCTGTAGTCGGGAGCCTGGAGCACGGGGGCGGTGCACATGGCGGCCTTCAACTTCTCGAAGGCCGCTTGACAGTCTGGAGTCCAGTTGACGGTTTTGGGGTTTTTCTTGGATGTGAGTTCTGTGAGGGGCCCCACAATGCTGCCATAGTCCTTCACAAACTGCCGGTAGTATCCGGTGAGCCCTATGAAGGCTCGGACCTCGGTTTGGGTGACAGGAGGTTGCCAGGACTGGATGACAGCGATCTTGAGCTGAAGGGGGGCCACCAGACCGCTCCCCACTTGGTGTCCGAGATTGGCCAGGGGTCCGTGACCTATCTGACACTTGCTGGCTTTGATGGTGAGGCCGGCCTGCTGGAGGGCGTGCAGGACTTCTCGGAGGTGGTGAAGGTGGTCTGCCCAGTGACGACTGTACACAGCGATATCGTCCAGGTAGGCGGCGCTGAATTCTTCGAGGCCCGCCAACACCTGGTTCACGAGTCGTTGGAAAGTAGCTGGAGCGTTTTTCATGCCGAATGGCATCACTTTGAAGTGGTAGTGGCCATCCGGGGTAGAGAAGGCGGATCGTTCTTGGGCCCTGGGGGTGAGGCCGATCTGCCAGTAGCCTGCTGTTAGATCGAATATGCTCAGATAGCGGGCAGCCCCCATGCGGTCAGCCAGCGCATCCGCCCGGGGGATGGGGTGAGCGTCGGTTCGGGTAACAGCGTTCAGGCCCCGGTAGTCTACACAGAACCGGAGCTCGGGGGCGACGCCCGGGGCGGCAGCCTTGGGGACCAGTACGACTGGGCTGGCCCAGGGGCTGTCGGATGGCTCGATTACTCCTAGGGCCAGCATTTTAGAGACTTCGTCCTGGATGCAGGTGCGCACCCGATCTGGCACTCGGTACGCCCTGTGTCGAATAGGGGGACTATCCCCGGTGTCCACGTCGTGAAGGCACCAGGGGGTGACCCCGGGGGTGAGGGAGAACAGGTTCGCAAATTGTAGCAAGAGAGCCCGACAGTCTTGGCGTTGTTCCGGGAATAAGGTCTCGGAGAGTCTGACCCCTTCCACTGAGCCATCTTTTTCACGGGTCCTCAGTAGGTCAGGGAGGGGCTCGGAGTCTTCTTCCGTCCCACTATCTGTTGCCATTAGTAGGCTGAGTTCCGAGCGTACGAAGTGGGGTTTGAGTCTGTTGGCGTGGAGGACTCGGAGGGGGTTCCGGGGGGACTCCATGTCTATTAGGTAGGTGACAGGGCCCTTGCGCTCTATCACCCTGAAGGGTCCTGCTTATTTGTCCTGCAGGGCACAAGGTTCGACTGGAGACATCACCCATACCTGCTGGCCTGGTTCGAACTCGATAGAGGAGGCATGTTGATCGTACCATTTCTTCATGTCCTCCTGACTGGCCTCAAGGTTGGCTTTGGCGAGTTCCCTGAATCGCCGGGTCTGGTTGCGGAGGGTCAGGAGATACTTATATACGTCCGGAGGGGTCTTCTGGGGGGCCATCTCCCATCCTTCCTTGACCAGGCTGAGGGGGCCCCGGACGGGGTGTCCGTACAGGAGCTCGAAGGGGCTGAAGCCGAGGGATTTCTGGGGAACTTCTCGATAGGCGAAGAGGAGGCACGGGAGCAGCACGTCCCATTGGCGACGTAGGGGTTCTTCCAGGCCCATGATCATTCCCTTGAGAGTGCGGTTAAACCGCTCGACCAGTCTGTTTCCTTGCGGGTGATAAGGGGTCGTGAACCGGTAGGTGACCCCGCACTGCTGCCAGAGAGACCTCATGTACTTTGAGATAAAGTTTGTGCCCCTGTCGCTGACGACCTCCCGGGGGAAGCCCACTCGAGAGAAGATCCCCATTAGGGCTCGGCCGCTCTTCCCGCTGGCCTGGCAGGTGGGGCAGGCCCGGCAGTGGTTGGAGACATCATTTCGCATTTTGGGCCAGTAAAAGTGGGTTACCAGGCGATTGTATGTTTTGTCTTGTCCCAAGTGTCCAGCAAGGGGGACATCGTGCGCTAAGTTCAAAAGGAAGTCTCTGAAGCGGAGGGGCACCACCAGCACCCGACTGGCCCCCAGCTCAGAAATTCTTTGCTCGCTGTAGAGCAGGTTATTGTTCCAATAAATCCAGTGGGCCCCTGCGGTGTCTCCGGCGCTCTGGGCGAGGGCTTGCTGCCGGAGTCCCTCTAGGGAGGGACAGGTCTTCTGTTCTTGTCGGAATTGGTCCTGGGTGGGACCACCCTCTTGACGCCACTGGGCCAGTTCGGGAAGGTCCTGGAGTTGAACGGGCCCTTCTTCGACTGGTTCTGGGGGATTGGTGCTTAGGGCGTCTCCCTCCGGGACGATAGGGGGAGGAGGTTCTGGCCATTCGGGTTCTTTGGGACTGGAGATGGCGCGGGCGGCCATGGACCGGGTCGTTATGCAGGCCCATTCAGGGAGGCCCAACATCCCCAGGTGCTCTCTTCTTTCGACGGCTGCCCAGGGGGAACTTTCGAGGTCGTTCCCCAGGAGGCAGTCCACTGGGGCATCATCGCGGACAGTCACCTTCAGCATTCCGGACACTCCTCCTCCACTCGAAGGGGACGCAGGCCATCCGACACAGGCTTTCTGAGTTGTCGGCTGATCGGACGGGGCAAAGGACGTTTGGCAAGATTTGCTCCGGGGTTACCAGATGACAGCGGACTGCCGTCACACTGGCCCCGGTGTCGCGTAGGGCTTCAGCCTTGCGCCCATTTATGTTGACCCACTAGCTGTATTTCCTCGTATTGGCGGGTAGGGGAGCCCGCGGAATCATGTCTCTTTCCCCTAGGCAGACCAGGGACATGGCGGCTGGTTCCCACTCGGGCTGTCCCTGTTCGTATTCTTCATAATCCTCTGGGGCTTGCTCTTCTCCGGTGGGCGGTCATGGCTATCTCGTAGGCTTTGAACCATTGCTGGATATCGTCGTTCCGATAATATTCTCTGACGACATCCTTGGGGATGTGGACTTTAGGGTCTGTGTTCGGGCGCTCGGGCACCCCGAGATCTTTATTCTGTTTCCGAAGCTCTATTTCTGCTAGATTGCGCTCATGTTCGTAGGCCAGTTTTTTCTCTTCTAACTCCCTCTGTTGTTGCTTCTCTTCCCGCTCCTCTCGGAGCCGCAAGTGTTCCAATGTCATCTTTTGTTCCGCCAATTTCAGTTCTCCGTCCAACCGAAGCCGTGCCAGCTCTAATTCATGGAGTCTGCTTTTCTCTCGTTCTCGGATCTCCTCTGGAGAGAGACATGTTCTTCTTCCTTCCGTCGGAGGGGTGCTTGTTTCCGGTGCCTTGAGGTTTTGGTTTTGGGGTGCGGCCGTACCCGTCTCTGCCCAAGATTCTAGGGCCATTTTGAAGTCTTCTTTTGTGCTCAGTCCTGTGGTAGCAATGCCTAGTTCCATGCAAAATTGTTTTAGCTCTCTGTGGTTGTAGTCTTCTAGTTTCTCCATCTGGAATTTTTCTGTGGATCCGCTCTCTTTTGTTGTCATTGTGGTTGAGTCGTGGGGTGAGTTACTCTCTGTACGATTACGCGTTGGTTCAGATCGCGCCGCTGGCCACCAATGTTAGACGGGGCCCTGGAGGGTCTGCCGAGGACAGGGGGAGAGGCCTCCTGTGAGGGCCGTCTCCAGCGATCGTACAGACAAGTAACTTCCCCCCCCACAGATGGACAACACACAAGGATGAGGTCAACACTCTTTATATACGATTCTTGAAGCAAGGTTATCAACGGTACAGTGAGGTCGGGACACGAGGGTCCTCTCAATTCTAGTCTCTGAGGGGGAAAAGGTAGCGGGACAGTCTTGGTACCGGTCTGGTACGGCAAGATGGGTATCTCACAATCCTCGAGCTCGGAGTTCTGGAAGGTCGGGCCCCGGCAGCGGCAGCAGGCTAGGATGATAAGTCTCGTTTGAGAAGGGCCGCGGCAGCGCCGGCAGGCAAAGGCGATGGTTCACACAAGGATGGGCTGCGGCAGCGCCAGCAGGTCCCGACGAAGGTGTAGGTTGCAGAGGGCAGCGCCAGCAGGCAGGACCGATGGTTCACGAGGATGGGCCGCGGCAGCGCCAGCAGGTCCCGATGAAGGTGTAGGTTGCAGAGGGCCGCGGCAGCGCCAGCAGGCAGGAACGATGGTTCACAAAGATGGGCCGCGGCAGCGCCAGCAGGTCCCGACGAAGGTGTAGGTTGCAGAGGGCCGCGGCAGCGCCAGCAGGCAGGATCGATGATTCACAAGGCAGGGCTGCGGCAGCGCCAGCAGTCCGTCAAGGATGAGTTCTTCAAGGTGTCTCTCGACTCCAGGATACAACTGCCTTTCTGCTCAGGAGCTGCCCCAGTTATAGGTCTGGTCTCCTTTGATGTCCGGACCCTCTCGCTGGGAGGTCGGGAGGTCCGGGATGAGGGAGTCCAGACACCCAGCAGGGGGGTGGAGCCAGCGCCCGGGGAGGCTGGGGGCGATCGGCACCTGGCGGGGGAGAGCCATCGACACTCCTCTCTCCCATTGACCTGCCAAGTGGTTCGTTCACCTTCTGGGTGGATGGTGGTGCCTCGATGTCGGGGCCTGGCCAGGCCCAGGGCTGGGGTCGAGCTGAGGCCACGCGGCCTCGTGGTGCAGTGTCCAAGATGGCGGCTGGGCCGGGGCAATGCTGCTGATGGCGGCCCGGGCCAGACTATGTCGGGGTGTTCGGGAGCAGGCGTCCCGTTGGGGACGAGTTGCAGGTTGCTTCTGTGGGTTGCCGGGGTGGTTCTTCTGGTGACACCGGGAGAGCCGGTGTTCAGGCCTTATCATGCGGGGAGGGAGCGGCCCCTTCACGAGGCCTGTCCAACAGTGAAGAACCTCAAACTTTACAGGTGAAGAACCTCAAACTTTACAGGTTAAATGACCTTTAAATTTACGGGTGTATGACACCTAACTTTACGGGTGTATGACACCTAACTTTACAGGTGTATGACACCTAACTTTACGAGTGTATAACACCTACGTATTCATATTCTGCTCTTCTGTCTGCATTATGTCTATTTTTTTTTGTCTAATGAAATGAATGTGTGTGAAAGTCGCACGCTGTTCAACAAAATTAGTTCGATAACGAAGGAACACTTTGTTCCGAAATGCATTGGGTTATGTATTGAAACGTATTGTGTAAAATTTGTTTGTATGATTTGTATTGTTGACATAACAGTGTTTATGAACTGCATGTAACAGATGAACTAAATCTGTTGAAATGTGTAATGTACATAACTGATTAAAATGTTATAACGGTATACCTCTCACAGTTGATGCATGTCCGAGTCCTAGCTGCTCTCAGGGGCTAGGCCACTTTCAGGTTCACATTTTTTTTGTCTGGCATTATCCAAGACCATTTGATTTTGCTAAAGTTATACATATAATATACCATTGTTATAGAGGCATTCAGTCATCCCACTTCTTCCATTGGTCTGTTGTCCTTCACATTTTTGTTCTGCCCCCTACAGCATGCTGCAGCCCAGTTCAACCATTGGCTAACTTCACTATGAGTGATGGCATTCAGCTCTTTCACAAGGTGCCCACCGCACACTATGTAGTTCCAGGGACTACTATGTCAATTTGTGCTTTTTGAGCCCTAACATAATTTTAGCAAATATATGATCACAAATATATAAATTTTATTATATTTTTTCATATTGCCCCCTCAGCTCCCCACTAATAACGTTTAAAAATAAATAACGTGCATTGACAAGCCTAAAGGTTGTCCGCCAATGACTATCCTACTGACTCTGCTAGAGCTTGTTAAATTCTCTATTTGCTTCCCCCACACTGCTTATTCGCTCACTCTGCCAAAACTCAGTTGTGAGTGACGGGCTCAGTAGACTGGAAGCATTGATCTGACATACTCTGGCAGGTTCTGTAGCTGGAATGCCACCGCCCACAGGGTTAATGTTTAACATATTAGTGTAATGCAAGGGTTTGGTCTGAGGTGTGCCTGCTTACTCATCAGGCCAGGCATGCATCTGCTGCCCTGTGGGTGTTTCTCAAGCATGCTGAAATCACTCGCCGCAGGCCATGGATATTGGAGGAGCACTTGTGGTATTCTTTAATCCTGGAGCCCTAGCGCTTTAAAGCCACTGTGACGCACTGGCAGTCTCAATACACACTAGCTACTTGGCGTCTCATGAGTTTCACCACTTGCATGATATCAGAGATGCACTTTGTGTGCACCATCTGCTCTTCCAGGAATCTGGTTGCAAGTAAGTAATAGTTACAGGTTGTCTTTAACACAACTTGCTTGGGTGTGAACTTTTACCACCCCTTCCAAGCGTCGGTGGTAGCGGGAAAGCTACAGTAGCTCACAGCTACTGGTTGGAGACCCCTTCTGTACCTCGCCCAACTTTAAAGAGCAAGCATCTGAAGCCAGAGTGTGGAAAATGCACCTTTTCATCCAAAAGAGTATGAAAATGTACTCCAATTTAAACATTGGCAATGGCAAAGCATGTACTTCCTGGTCTAGGAGATTTCCATTTGGCACACGCGCCTGTCTCACATGCTATTTAGAAATTGCTGTCTTTGCAAGATAATAGTCAGGTTTTTTTTCCTCAGGGACTTTGGTGCAAGTTGTGACCCCAGCGAATAAGAGAATAGTTGGTGCACGTCTTTGCCGCCATTGGCTAATTCAGACATTTCCCTCCCTCCTTTCATCTTCAAAACGGGGCAATCATTGCTCCTTGTAGTTGCTTGTGTATTGGGCTTGACACAGACACAGACCTGCAACACAGTTCGTAATGGAGAATTGCTTCATTGAAAGTCCGTTGAATTACAAAGTTTTCTTTGAAGAAAAGTACAACCTTTTTCGTAGGGCACTGAAAACTTTTCTTTTCACACAAGCCTTCTCCCCTTAAACTCCTTCTCTCTTATTCCCGTTCTTCATGCCCCTCATCTTTTCAGTACTTTATAGCGCCATGAAACCGCTTGGTGTATGCGTGCTTAAGAAATATTTTAAACTCAAACTCAAACTGAAGTGTTTTGTGTAGTGTCAGAAGAACCAGAGTGGTGTTCATGGAGGGAGAATCTGCCACAGTGGTGGCCTAAAGTGAAGGAGCCTCATGCTACCGGCTAGTGTAGCTTTTCAATAGAACTTGGCCAAGATATTACTTGGCCCATGGGCAGAGCTTCTAAGCAGCCAGAGTCGCGTACATTAGAGATCTTCCCTTCCTGGAACTTTTGGATTTAAAAGATGAAATACTAGTGGTGTAAATCACACTTGCATTAGCAACGAGTTGCCTTCTTACACGTACCTTCTCCTCCTGTTCTGCACTGACCATTTAATCTGAATTCCCTGTATCAGAAAGTACACCGCTGGATCACATTGTACTCGGTTATCCACTAGCTCATCACATAAAGTTGATTTAAAAAAAAAAAATCCCCAGTAGGAATACGTACAATGTTACCCTCTCAAAGATCGTGTACAACCACAACAAAAAGATACAATGGGTAGAAGACTAACAAGTGACCATTGGCTTAACAAAATAACACTGACTTACCTAAAAGTTCAGTGAGCCTACAGTGACTGGTGGGGATAGTAAAATTCATACTGCTTGGTCCCAGTGCTGGCAAATTTTCACCTCTGATTGCAACCAGAGTGGCCTTCAGCCAGTGTGGCTGCATTTAGACCAGAACACAAGGCTTTCTAAAGAAGTGCTAGGTTCTTATATGTCACGATTTGTGATCTAATTTGTTGGACATTTTATCACATACATAATTCTTCCCTGAGTGGACCTTTTTATGGAATTTGTGGGGAGCAAGAACACTCTTTGCTCTAAAATAGGTGTATCTACACCCTCCCCATTAGGAAAGGACTCCGTCTCATGTTGGGGACATATTCTGTTTGTCACTATCTTTACATTGCTGTGTTCTTGGTGCATACCAGTTGCCCCTCTTTCAGCACTGCCTCTACTACCTCTCGAAATTTCAAGTAAGCATTGACAAAGGTGATAATACAATGTTTCTTTTCCCTTGCACTATTAGGTTGGTGTTGACCATTTACCAAGCTTTCCTTTATAGTGCACTCTCTGACCTGTATTATTTTGTCTTTGGAACAATTTAGGAGAGGAATGTCGAACTTAAATTATAGAAGACCTTTTCCAACAAGTTTAGCAGATATCAACCTACGATAAATTGTCATGATTTGAATCTAAATTAATTTATTTTACAGATGTTTAGCTTATCCTGTAAATATGGCATGGGTTCAGCCCTCTTGGTCTTTTGTTGATGTAGGGTGTGGCTTTATGGCCATTGAAAGATGCTGAATTGATGTCATTGGTGTATTGAGTCCAGCTACAAGTGTTGCCAGCTTCCCACACTGTCCATCCAGTGTATGTGAACCCAGCTGTATACAGAATAGTCGCAACTCATGCCAGATTGTCGCTTGTCAGTATCGCATGGATTCTGACCATCTTATGACCACAAGTGCTCTCTTGTGTAATTTGTACAATCTAAGTCTATATGTGACTTTTGGCCCATCCTTAAATTGTAATGAAAACTTTAATCCCATTGAAGGTATGATGCACAAATGTACTGGCCCTCGCTTTTTATCTTTTTGCAAAGCGCGTTAATGTGCTACTTTAATAATTTTTTTAAGCTGAAGGAAATACGAATGTATAGGATTCTAAGGGAGTGGTATATGCAAATTTACTATCTTCTGAGGAGTACAAGTCGCAGTTCCTGCTTTTGGAAGAAAACACTTATTTTACTTAGACCGTTTTCTCTATTCACCCTAAAGAGTCGATTTTCAACACGTTCGGGAGTGGTCTTGAATATTATAGACTGTGTATATATAGAGTGTAATAATTCCTGTGTTTTGCTTTTGTGATCACACCTGAGCTAAGGATAGCTGGCTTGTTTGGGGTTTGCTGATTCAAGACTTGCGTAATTGCAGTTGACGTCGCCCACCTGGACAGTAGTCTGACGTCGCTGGTGGTTGTGTCCTTGTGTGGAACACTAAATAACCTTTGGATAAAGGTTTAGCGGCGCCTGTATAGCGCTGGAATTTTTTAACTTTTGACTCTGTGATTCTGTGGGATTTTGGGGGGCTCCACTCACTCTTTTAATTTTACTGACAGAGTGTGAAATCCGGGTCTTTTGGGGGGAAAATTACTCAGGAAAGTGTTAATTTGATTTGATGCTGCTACTGTTGGGAGTGTGTTGTACTCGTTCCTGCTCACTTTTACTTAGCGAGGCGGCAATCTTGGTCGTCCCTCGCGCTTCTGACTGCAGCGCTCTAGTCACTGCACGTCGCGCGTCACTCCAGCCTACTTCCATTTAATGGCTTCTTCCTGGACGTGCAGCAGACGCGCTTAAGGCAAGCCCGTCAGCGCCCAGGGCCAGAGATGCTGTCCGTGAGGGTTCAGCTTGTAGGAGGGTGGTTCATAGGTCTAGAGTTTCTTCTTAATCATAGACCTCCTTCATGCCTTTCTCATTGCTGTCTCTCTCTTTCTTGCTATATGTCATTCACTTGCCCGGACTGTGGGTTTAGGCTGACTGATGTTTCCCCGCAAGATACTTGTTGTTATAAAAAATATTACCTGGGCCGCAGGTCATTAAGGCTGCACTGATCAATGCCAGATCCTTGAAGAAACATCACGTGGACATTTTTGACCAGGTGGTGGATCACTCCTTGGACGTTCTTTTTATAACCGAAACGTGGCTTGATGTCTCATCTGACCCTATTGTTACATTGGCCACTCCGCCCGGCTATAAGGTTCATCGGGCTGATCGCTTGGCCGGTAAGGGTGGTGGTCAGGCCATTTTTTATAGAGCGACTTGGATCCTCCAAAGTGAGCCTTTGTGTCTTTGGAGCGAATGGGAAGCATTGGATTTTAGCATGGAGATTTCCGCCAATTTTACATTGGGCGGGTCTCTGATTTACAGGCCCCCGGGTCCGCCGAAGGGCTTCTTAAACACGTGGGGATGCGATGACTGAACGAGCATTGCGATTCTCCCACTATGTGAGTCTTGGAGATGTTAACCTTAATCTGGGGCTCCAAGAGGCTGCTGATTCAGCTGTTTTCCTGGATGCTCTTCAAGCGGTCCAACTAAAGCAAAGGGTCGCTTTTCCTACTTATGTAACGGGTCATACGCTTGACCCCATTTGCTCAAATTTTGCCATCCAGCTGGCTAAACCTCTGCCGGTTTCCTGGTCCGATCATTTCTTGGTCTTTTTTTCCCGGGCTGTGGCTCGGCCAGCTCAGGCTGAGGGTAGCCATCGTCCCCCTGCCTACAGTAAAATTGATCCTTTGCTGTTTGTCAGCGCCTTCGCCAGCTCCAGACCGCTCCCTCACGATACTCTAGAGGAAAATGGCAGTGGGTTTAATTCTTGGATCTCGGACTCCATGTCTGCTTTGGCGGCACCGTGTCGCTCCAAACTGGCTAGGGTCTCAAAACCCTGGGTTTCACAGGAGCTGAGGGATTTGAAACAGGAGTGCAAAGTCTTGGAGCGCTTATGGCGCTCGGGGGGGCTATAGCCCGGCCTCCAAACTGGCTCTCAGGGCTAAACAAAAGAGCTATTACACTTCTATTGTCTCTGCTAAAAAGCTTTATTATGCCTCTCGGATTGATTTCGCTAAGAACAATTCGAAGGAGATTTTCTACCATCTGGTGTAATACGCTCTCCCAGTTCTTTGTGGATAAAATTAGCAGTATTCAAGCTTCTTTTTCCTCTCAGGCGGGTGGGCTTTTAGTTCCCGTTCTGGATTATCCGATATCGGGACCAGCTAACGGCCTGGCCATTTTTGCACCAGTTGATCCATCAGTCACCTTAAAAATCATTAAAGCCCTGAAGTCTGAATCCCCTAAAGACCCTTGCTAGACTTCTTGCTGCAGCCGCTGACATTATTAATCTGGAAGTTTACCGTCTTGTTTATATGTCCCTCAGCGAGACTACGGTCCCTATGGCATGGAAGCAAGCCCTGATTCTCCCCCTCCTCAAGAAGCCGGCGCTAAACCCTGAAATACCTGGGAATTATAGGCCGATCTCGCTCTTGCCCAGTTTAGCCAAGGTATGTGAGAAAGTTGTCACCAACCAGCTTACCAACTATGTTGAGACATCCGGCCTGCTGCATCCAGCATAATCTGGTTTCCGAGCAGCCTATAGCTCGGAATCGGCGTTGGTAGAAGGGGCGGAAGCTATTAGAGAGTGTTTGGATACCGGCAGGAGGGCTGCATTAGTTATGCTAGACCGCTCAGCGGCATTTGACACAGTGCCGCATACTCCGCTTCTCAACCGCCTTTCGGAGATTGGTGACTCTGGTTCCGTCTGGGGTTGGATTAGGTCCTTCCTGGAAGCTCGCACGCAGCAGGTCTGGCTCCCTCCCAGTGCCTCTGAGCCTCAGCAGCTGACTACCGG
Organism: Lissotriton vulgaris; assembly: GCF_964263255.1. Lineage (NCBI taxonomy): Eukaryota > Metazoa > Chordata > Amphibia > Caudata > Salamandridae > Lissotriton > Lissotriton vulgaris. The sequence goes on from NC_141700.1 coordinate 96,012,048, forward strand.
TGTCCCGCAGGGATCATCCCTTAGTCCCCTTTTATTTAACATCTACGTTACTCCGCTGGTTTTTCTGGCGAAATCATTGGGGGCTAAGGTGATGGCTTACGCCGACGACACTCGGTTATTATTTTCCTGGGAAAGGGAGGATGAATCGGTCCAGGCAGCACAACACTGCCTTGCCTCTGCCTTTCATTGGCTGGCTCAGGCTCAGCTAAAATGCAACGAGGGGAAGTCCGAGGTTCTGTTGTATGGCTCTTTCCCGGTTGACTTTAGAGCCCAGTTGTGGCCGCTGGGTTTTCCTTTGCCGAGTGCAGAGAACAATATTGCAAAAAATTTAGGGATCTGGTTCTCGGAAACCTTAAACTTCAAAACACAAATTAAAAAGCTCGTTTGGGCCTGCTTTGGCATTTTGAAGGCCATAAGGAAGTTTCTTCCCTTTCTCCCTGGTCCAGCTAAGGAAACTGTGGTGCGCGCTTTGATTTTATCGCATTTGGACTACGCGAATGCTCTGTATGTGGGCCTCCCGGGGCACCTGCTATGCAAACTGCAGGTTGTTCAAAATGCGTCCGCCAGTCTTCTGCTCAGCCTATCAAAGGGATGCAGCGTGCGCTCGCATTTGCGCTCCCTGCACTGGCATCCGGTGGAGTCGCAAATTCAATTTAAGGTGCTGTCTATTGCCCATAGGGCCCTGCATGGTAATGGCCCGAGGTATCTGCAGCACAGATTTGCTTTCTATTCCTTGGTTAGACAGTTGTGATCCTCTTCTGAACTCTTGATTTTGGCGCCATAGGCTGAGAGGCTGCTCGCTTGTTAGGAAAGCTAGTGTTGCCTGCAATGCCCTTCACTGGGCGCTTCGGAGCATTCAGGATCCTGTATTGTTCAAAAAACATCTTAAAACTTTCTTTTTCTAGCCGTCTTATGGGTTCTGTCTGCCTTTACCTGTGCAAGCGCCGGGACACTCTCCGGAGTAGCTGAGCGTGATACAAATGTAACATAACATAACAACCATGCAAGAGGGCCAGGTTGAGTGTGTACCAAAATGGCGTTGTGGTCCCTTACGATGATGATATCGTAAAGATTGTTATTTAAAAGTCTACTTTAAGAGGTTTGGATTCAATACAACATGAACATTTCTGATTCCTGGACTCCTTGAATAAGCATCTCCAGAATGCAAAATGCTCTCAGCTTAATTTGTGCAGGTGGTTGCCGGTGTTAGGCAACAGGACTCCTTTGGGGAGCCGAGCACTGACTGGTCATCTTCAAACTTTGACCGAGGACAAAAAAGGAAGGCAGAAAAGGGAGAAAGGAAGAAGAAAAGAAAGAAGAAGGGGGGTGATAAAGGGGTGAAACTGAAGAAAAAGAACCTGCAGGAGTTAGATACAGAGACATGACGTGTAGAGTGGTATCTGGCAGTGGACGACTTCAGGCCTTTGCTCTTTTTTTTTTTAACCAGTTTCCTCTTTGCCTACACTGAATAGAGTTTCCTTGAAAGGCTCTGGGGTGACTGGAGTAGACAAGTAGTCATGATGCATGATTAACAAACAGAGCATCCAGAACAGGTAATGCAGGGTTTAATAAAATGGGGTCAGAACAGGGGCATTGCGGGTGGGCCTACATGAACTGCAAATGCTGACAACACACTGGTATTTTAAATAAGCACTGCACCTAGATGTGTTCTGTTTTTTCCATTTATGCTATGTTTATCATTGAAAGTTGCTAAGTGCTTTTTTTTAGTATACTATGTATTTCTAGAACCTAATGCTCTGCTCAACAAAAATTCTTTTAAAAAAAAATAAGAAAGGTGCTAAGGACATGTGTGGTCTCCTTGGTTCAGAAGCCGTACTGCTTGGACCTTTATCAGAAGAATTGCCCCACATCCGGCCCCTACCTTTTTGTGCGTTTTAGTCCATGTCATTTATATTTTGTGGTCATTGGAGGACATTTAAGACCAAATGTGACAAAATGCAGTAAAAAGTACCTGCAGCTCGTGGTGTTGAGGCTTTGGGGTTCTCAAAAGGCCAAAGTGACCCCTGATTCTAAATAGGATTTGGGGCAGAGGAGTTGAAACTATTGTGGGGAGAGTGGTGTGAGGAATCTAAGGGTGTGTGAGAAGATCTAAGTAAAAATTTATTCACAAAGCAAATATATTTATTTGACCTTTTTAAAGCTCCACCTATGACTATTGCTTTCTGTGAAGCAGCAAACTCTGGCGTGAATTCTGAAGTGTTGTGTGTATCTTTACTCCTCTGTTCATCCTAACACATGATGATGTCACCCTGTGCAGAACATGGTGCAATAGTATGCACATTACATTGTTTCGCATCTAATGCCCAAGTGCGTTGGATACAGCTCTTTTATGTCTGAGGAGTCCTATATGCAAGCTTGGGTATTATCGGGTGCAATAATCTGAATACGGGTCTGGTTGCCACATTAAGTGCCAGTCTAAAGGTTCTGTACGTGCTGTGCAAAAATGAAAATCGATGTTATCTGAAGCAGGGCACCGAGTGTTTCTGGGCGTTACCAGAAGCTGGGCTCTGAGCGTTAAGATGGGCAGGGCCCAGAGTTTGAGTATTTTCTGTGGCTGAGCTCCGAGTGCAGTTTATTTTTATCTGATTCAGGGCTTCAAGCGAGCAGGTATTTAAATATGAAAGACAAAAAATAAAATGATGGACGGCATGTTGAAACTTTTCGAACACTCACCCCCCAGTCACAGATCTGTGTTTAATCCATCGTTATTTTGCTCGCCACACCACCCCAGTTCAGACATGGCCATATGCAAATCATTCTTGACCCGGCTCCCTATGGGAACCATCCACCCCGAACTGCCAGGTCAGGTCCTCACTGGAGCAGTAACCAGGGCCGGACTGGCCATAGCGGGCACTGGGCGTTTCCCCAGTAGGCCGCTAGGGTGGGGGCCGGTTTTGGTTTTTGTTACCGGGGGCCGGCAATGTCGGCCCCCGGTAACAAAATCGGCCGATTACCTGCACTCCTCCTGACCCCAGGGGGGGCCAGCTAAGCAGTTAGCCAGGGCCGGTTTTTGTTCTCAGTCCGGCCCTGGCAGTAACAAGCATCCTGGGACTGGTTTTGGGGTTTCACCCCTATCAGCAAGGCGAGCATAAATCCAGTGGTACAGGGAGCAAGGGACCCACATCTGGACATACCCTGCTAACTTAGGGTGCACATAGTAACGTCACAAAATAATAGTTCGGGCTGGATTGTTCCATGAGGAACAGGGTCAAGACTGATTTGCTTATGGCTGAGTCTAAACCGGGGTGGCATGGTGAGCTCTGATGAAATTTGATTATTCTCCGGCGCTGAGCTCTGAATACGTTTTGGTTATATTGGAAACAGTTCTCGAAGTAAGTCTGTATATAATCAGGAGCAGAGCTCTGAGTAACTGTTATTCAGAGCTGTGAGTGAGTGTGAGTGTTCTCTGGTGCTGAGCTCTGAATACTTTCTGGTTATATTGGAAAAAGCTCTCAAAGTAAGTCTGTATATAACAGTCCCAAAGCTGTGCGAGTGACTGTGTATTGTCCAGAGCTGAGTGAGTCGGTCTATTACGCGGCGCAGAGCTCTGAGTGAATTTTGGTATTGTCGTTTCTGTCATTAGTAATGGGGGCGACCCCTGCAATTGCATGGCTCTGCCGATGTTTCCGCATCCCCAATATCGCTCATTGTTTGAGTAAGTTTCGCTTTACCCTGCTTTCAGAAATTTGAGGCAGACCCCAAATGTACATACCCAGTTTACATCTGTGTTCTCTTTCCAGGGTGTTTAAAAGCTGTTCTTTTTTTTTTTTTTTGGCTTTGTGAGTTTTCTTACACCATTTCTATAGTCCCCTGTGGCTCTTGCATTCTGGGCCCCCTTTGTGGTACTGGGGTATTCATTTCTTGTTTCACCCGTGTAGTATCTCTCTCAGGGCTTCACTGAATGCAGCCGCTAGGCTCATCACAGGCTCTAAAAAATTCGACCACATCTCTCAGGACCTGAAATCTCTAAACTGGCTTCCGTTTGAGGCTAGGATTCAACTAAAACTTGCTTGTATGACGCATAAAGCTCTGCACTTCAACACTCCTCTGTACCTTGCAAATGAGCTAGAATTCTCCTGCGGTGCCCGTTCCTCAAGGAGCTCCAGTACCTTGCTGCTCAAACCAAAGAAATTTTAAAAAATGAAAACAGACAACCGTTCATTCTCCGGTATTGCCCCGAGAACTTGGAACGCCCTACTGCCGGAAACTAGACGGACTCCAACGTTTTCCTTCAAAAAGGAAGTGAAAGCTTTACTGATGAGCTCCCCATGGAGTTAGAAGCTTCTCTCTCTCCGGACTGCTCTAGTGGCTCCTCCAAGCACATCGCTAAAGTTAGAAGCTTCTGACCTCCCAGTCTGATCTGGTGGCTCCTCTGAGCCCAAGGATTGCTCCTCTGCATCGAGTCTCTTAATGACTCTTCTTGTTTTATTCTACTCGCATGTCTTCTTTCTTCCTTTTACACACCACTGCTTACTTTTGTTCCTGGGCAACTATTGGGTCCTATTACCTGCCTCTACGATGGCACGATCTACCTGTTATTTGTATATATTGCTGCTTTTCTCCCACAATTGTCTACCTTATGTGTCCTGCAACTCGTCTGTAAAGCGCTCTGATACCCTCTAGGGTCATGTTCGTGCTAAATTAAACTTTTTAAATAAAATAAATAGTACCCCTAAATCTGCATATTGGAATTGTGTATTTGCTCTTTGGGCGAATTATTGATTTCAAATTTTGCGTGTTTCGAAAACCGGGTGAGCACATCCCTTGTTGTCCAACAGATTGTGTGGGCAGTAAATTTCTGAGAGTGGAGACGGACTCTGTCTTTTTCACTGCATCATGTATGTATATTTACTGGTTTCAAAGACTTTCGAAAAGTTTAGCTGTTCAGTGTCCATATTCATAACTGTAACGCCTTGTGTCTGTCTTTCATTGCACAGATGTCAGCAGCATTTTTAAACAAGCATTTACAATGCAATAGGTCTCGCAGCATTAAAGTTTGAGTTATTGGCATTGTGTATGAGAATGCGTTGCATGCATTTTTTTAGCAAACTTTGAATTGGTGAGCAGTGACTGTGTGTGCAAGAGTATGCTGTTGCTCACAGCTGTTATTATTCACACAACTCTGATGTTGCACCTCACGCACTGGGCTGACGCAGTTATTATTCACACAGCTCTGATGATGCACCTTAGGCACGGGGTTCACAGCTGTTATTATTCACACAGCTCTGATGATGCACCTCAGGCACGGGGCTCACAGTTGTTATTCACATAGCTCTGATGATGCACCTCACGCACGGGGCTGACGTAGTTATTATTCACACAGCTCTGATGATGCACCTTAGGCACGGGGTTCAAAGCTGTTGTTATTCACATAGCTCTGATGATGCACCTCACGCACGGGGCTGATGCAGTTATTATTCACACAGCTCTGATGATTCACCTTAGGCATGGGCTCACAGCTGTTATTATTCACACAGCTCTGATGATGCACCTCACGCACTGGGCTGACACAGTTATTATTCACACAGCTCTGATGATGCACCTTAGGCACGGGACTAATAAGCCTAATAACGAATCGGAAGCCAGCTTTTACGAAGGACAATGATGCAAGCCAATTACAAATATAGGCGGAGAGTGGGCAGGACTTCTATTCCGTACTTCACTACTGCATGCCTCAGGCTCGACCTAAAGAAAGGATCTCCCACACGCTGCAGACTCTCTGCAATAAGGGTGCCATCAGACCCAATGCGAGCAAAGAAGACGAGCCCCCATACATCTTTAGTAAAATAAGAGTCATAATTGGGATGCAGTCGGCCATTCACACTTTTGTTTGCTTCACCAATGGGAATGTGTACTGGACTTATTAAAATGTTTGCAGTAGGTACAGCCTGATTACCCATTACTAAAAGGCGTTCTTTGAAAGCACAGTTTAAAGAGTTCTGCCATAAAGGGATTTGCCGAGCTGCTCAAGGCTGCCAGGTTTCTGGAACCGGTGCACCAGTCTCACACTTTTTCATCTCACACTCTGCTAAATGCGGTGTCCTACAACACGACAACCGCACCTCGGTGGCCTTCACCCACGCACAAGAAGGAAATACTTCCCACACAGGATCACAATGAAGACACGACCCTTCCAACCACAGACGGTGTAGCGTCCTACCCATGTTGCCAAGTGCTTCGGAACCCCACATGCGGATAGTAAGCACTATATAAAGATTACAATACAATACAGAGATGTACATTGCAAAACATGTGCACCAGGAGGTAATGTCCCGTCAGAAGAATGGAGGCAGAGGGCTGCTGGAGTCCAAGCACTGAGACTGCTCTAGCCACAACACTCACACTATCAGGCGCAAAAAGGGATAAATAATAATACGAACAAGTGCTGCAGGAATCTGGAGGTTTCTGCTGCCCATCCGCCACTGCTGCCTGGAGTCCCCACCTCCCCAGGCCTAGCAGCTCTCAGTACCTGCTGGAAGCTCCCAGGTCCGACTGGCTCCGATGCACCCGTCCGGAGCCTCAGCCTGTGCGCGGGAGGCTGCTGGGAGCGACGAGGGATCAGGCGGAGCCCGCCTCACCAGCCCGTGCACGCCCAGCCGACCCCGCCCAGCAGCGGATGGAGCCCGGCGCCTGCAGGACCGCCCCGCTCCTACATGTCCGGCCGCCGACAACAGGGCTGGGTAGTCAAACAGGAGAGCCCCGTCCTCCGTGCAGACTGTTTACAGCACTGCGCGGTCGAACTCGACAAAAACACATTATTTAATGTTTGTATGTGGCATAGTGTCACACACACGCCTATCCCCTCTTTTTACTGCATGCTCACTCATTTTAACCTCGTTTCGTGACTCGGTACGATGCTGTCTCACACAAAGTTTGCGGTTAAATTTACCGCGCAAACAATATGCGACCAGGGCCCTGTGTGTGGCCGGCGGGGCTTCTCTGCGCTATACGCGCTATCCGGCGGCGCTCGCTCGCTCAGCTGAACATAAGCTTAAGTTCAATCCCGCGTCAATAAACAACAAGCGAGTCTGCTGTGCCCGGGGAAGCGTGTGGCTAGGGGAAGCACTGAATCGTGGTTGAAGAGCGATGGCTGCTAGAGGGGAGAGCAGACGTGGGGACTGTCTCTCTGTGTGTGCGCATGCGTGGATCTTGGAGCTTTCCAGGAGAGGAGACAGGAGCTGGCCACAGCGAGCGCGTTCGCGTGCGTGTGGCCCGCTCAATTCCGAGCACGCGGCCAGCTCCTGTCCCCTCTCCTTGGAAGCAGTCGCTCACAATAGGTCTCTGGCGAGACCGCGCTTTTGCGCGGTTCAACGCCACGAGACCTAAAAACCATCTGTTTTATTCCATTTACAGAGACAGGCTGGTTTAAAAATGAACCCTGGTAGAAAATGTTACTAGGTCTGAAGGCTAGGCACCAGCATCTATTTTTGGGACCGGAATTTATTTTTTACATCACCCTACTTTTACTGTGAGCAAGGAAAGGTAGAAAGGAAGAGAAATATAGGAAAACTGTGACAAAGGGAGCAAAATTGAAAGGAAAAGAACCTGGAACATTGAGAAAGCGACACGAAGTGCAGAGTGGTGTAAAAAAAAAGGCATGAAGTGAAATCAAGATTAGGAAGCCCTAGAATTTAGCTGTGCCAGAGTTTGCCAATGCCAGCTGAGGGCTTCTAATAAAACTGTATGTCCCTTGCACTTATGCTTGCATAAATTAAGCAGTGAGTGCAGATTGCTGCCATGCTGACCATAGCAGTAGATGCTAAGGCTCAATAAATATACAAAAGCAATGCAGCGTGTACAAAAGGGTGTTTGCCCCAGAAGTAAGGCAGGGGGAGACTGTGCAAGGTTTAGCTATTCGCCCACATTTTAGGCGTGGTGATTTCTAGCAAAAGGTCCAAATACTGCCCTGATCTAAAGGCGGAACCCTTTAAGCTCGCCGTTGTCACCTCCAGGCCTGCCAATGTGGGTAAAAATTAACCAGAGAGGTCTTTGGTCAAATGCGCTTCCTCATCACCAGCTTTTGTCGGAAACAGTTGGACCAAATGCAGGCTGGTTCTGTAACCCTAACTTTGAAATTGTTTTGGTTTATCTCCTCTATTGCAAAGAGAGGATTCGTGGGACTGGAAACCTTCCCAAACATTCCAAAATACTTCCGATTGAGACACCCAAAACATTAACCCCTTCCATGCGTTTGTCGGCCAACGGCCGTCGCGAGCACTACCTTCCCGCCCACTCCACTAAACCGTCGTACCGCAGCGGAATTGCCGCAGCGGTTAAGCCAAAAAAATGCATTGTTTTTGGTTTCTCCTGAATAAAACTTTTACTGCTTGTTAATTGGGAAATTAAATTACACTGATTATTATTTATCCAAATCGTTCTCTGATCTGTTCTCAGATGTTGGCTTGTAATCATTAGGCTGGGAAGACCTTCTGTCTGATCTACCAGGGCTCTCTATTTTCCCTTCTTGGACAACACAACTGATCCTGGGTCAGTCAGAGTCATACCCGGCACTATCTTTTCACCAATATTCCAACTAACTCTGTTGTAGTCAGTGGAAGCAATTTCTTTCTCTGAGACTGTGTATGCCAGGACCTGATTGTTTCCAAAATAATGACATTAATTTCTTATTCCTCTTAGTTTTTAGAAATCTCTCCCCTCGTCCGGTGCGTTCATCAGCCCCTTGTACCACTGATCCTCATGATGCCAACTTCCTGAATCTAATCTATGTGTGACGTGATGAGTTATCATGTGCCCACGCGTATCCCTGTACCAAGGTCCGGCATTGGCAAAACAGGGGGATGCACACTCTGTCCAGAGGGCAGCTGTGTTTATTGTGGAAACATTGTCCTGCTTCCTGGTTCACGCAGTGAATGAATATCCTACTGTCCTGTCCTCTATACAGTGCAAAATAAAGGTGTTTGAAGTAAACCACTCTTGCCCCCTTCCCTCCCCTCAGCAGAAGCTTTTGTGTGTATATTTGAATAAAGAGCTCTTTGTAATTCTTACTACAAGCCTGTTATCATATTTCTTGCCCAAATTCACTCTAAATATTCTGACTGCACTGTACTGACTTGTGCCAGTCCCCTCTAGCCTGTTTATCTGCCAGTTTTAATCAATAGACCTGGTCAAGAGTCATGTTCTTACTTTACTTTCTTGATTGTTTGCTAATCTGTCTGTCCCACGTCTATTTGAATTATGTGCTCCATTTTGCAAGCCCTTTCTGGACCGAAGTCTATGCGGCTTCAAAGTCTCCCCTTCCAACACCCTTTAATTTATCCTTTGGCGGAGAGTCACATCTCTGATGGAATACATTTTATGTATAGTCTTTTGATTACTTTAGGGGGGCTGAGTAAAGGTATGCAACCCGCTCAAGCTCATTTTATCTACTTTTTTTGTAATTGAGCAGATTTATAACATTACAATTGAGAATTCAAATAAACATTTAACAGCGAGAGCTAGATATACCTAGATACAGTACATTTTGGGTTTTCCAAGAGATGTCTCATTTAATTTCAAATATATTTTTAAAAAGAAAAGGCACAAAATAGTAGAGCATATAATTATTACAGTTGCCTAACTAATATCCATATAGAATACCCCCCCAAAACTTTTTTTTTTTTTTAATAAGACCTATTTCTAAAATTCCATATATTACGAAAACGGTGTATATAAAACATTAGGTTTAAACCTGTTATACTAAGGAGGCCTTACTATAAAGTGCTAGAGATTAAATATCATTCCTTACTGTCTATTAAGTGCTTTGATATGTGCAAAGTGTTAGAGATTAAGTTAAGTACCTTACTGTTGTGCTTCAATACGTGCAATTGATGACCAATCCTGCGTATTCCAATAATAAAACCCACTATTTCAGGACAGTGGGCCGAAACTGGTATCTATGCCTATGCGCACAGGATTCCTAGTGATTTCTTTTATTGCCTATTTCCAAGCGCCCTAGCCAAGTAAAAGGAACTCATCATTTTGAAAAACACAGATTCTGACCCCTCCTCTTTCCCTAAACTACATGTAAAAAAAGACAAATCTGCTTGTTTTTTGTGTGTATATGTGTGTGTGTGTGTGTATATGTATGTATGTATATATATATATATATATATATATATATATTCACTGAAAAAACCATAGGTTTGACACCAGTTATAGTTAGCTGCAAATTTTACTGATATAAAACCAATGAAATTCCACGTTATAGTTAGTTGGACTCACTATAACTTGCGCGTGTAATGCACTGCTGATGACATTACATATTACATCACTCATGACATGGTCAGTGACATCACTAATGACACCATCCAGTAAATGTGTGTCTTTCTAAAAAATAAATGTTTTATATATGTATATGTAAAGGTCGAGGGAAGAATAAATGTTTAAATTATTGTCTTAATGAATGTTTTTTTTAAAATAAATGATTGGAGAACTGGCTTATTAAGTGTATCTTAGTGAATACATATATTAGCGAGTAATGTTTAAATATTTCAATATATGTATCAGTGTTTCACTTTGTGAATAAGTGGCTGCATGGGTTGATGAGTACCTACATGTGTGTGTATATGGGTTATTAGATGTTTTTTTAGTATCAGTATGAGTGTCTCTATGGTTTGCTGGGGGTGTTACTTATGATATAGATCCATCAATGACTGACTCACTGCTTCTATGTTTTTTGAAGACAGCATATGTGCAGGACTGTATGGGTGGATGAGTGTGTATATGTTTGTGTTAGTAAGTGAATGACTGTCTTACTATTGTCTATCAGTAACTACATATGTTTTAATCTAGTATATGTGATTATTGATGTATATAAGTGAGTATATGTGAGAGTGAGAGATTGTAAGAGTTCCTGTTTAAATAAGTATGTGTTTCTATAAGTGATTGTTTAAGAGAGTAAGTATGTATAAGTTTCCTTAGAAGTAACGTGGTAGTGTGTGTATTGTTGTATATGCAAATAAATGGATGTTCAATAGTTTATTTGCATGTCTGAGTATGTGTGTGAGTAACGTTTGGATGACTGTCGGTGTGTAACAGGATGTATAGGTGTATCACTACATATGATGAGTGAGTATATGTATGAGTGACTACATAGAACTGTTGGTGAATGAGAGAATGTGTATATAGATGGTGGAATTACTGAATTGGTTGTTGTAACTGGTATGGGTATCTCCTTTTTTGGAAAATGTTAATTTCTATTTTCCAATATGTGTTTTAAGGGTTACATTACACTTAAAGGAAGTCTGTCATCAGTGATGTCATGAGTGATGTCACTGACCATGTCATGAGTGATGTAATATGTAATGTCATCAGCAGTGCATTACACGCGCAAGTTATAGTGAGTCCAACTAACTATAACGTGGAATTTCATTGGTTTTATATCAGTAAAATTTCCAGCTAACTATAACTGGTGTCAAACCTATGGTTTTTTCAGTGAATTTCTTAGGTTTTTTGAATGCTAGTTCCTAAGTATGAAATCACGTTCGTAACTAGATAGTGTCACCGCCTACACGTCCTAAGAAGCGCATGTAAAGTCATGTGACTTGAAAACAACACTTGCAATTGGTTCTTGGTAGTTTCTGTTCTGGAATTTACACGAAGCACTCCACCCACTTTCCTCACAATCTTTTCTACTCTGAAGAGACAACAACGTCGAGCATCTTCCGGAAAACTTTGCTGAAATGGCTGCCCTTCCGCATTCATCTTCCGAATCTGAAGGAAATGAGCGACCACCGTTAAGAAGAAAAAAGGAATCTTTCATTTGGCAATTTTTTACTTATCCTGAAGATCAAAAGAAAGTGAATGCGCCAAAAGTAACCTGCACGATATGCAATTCGGAGCTCTCAAGGGGAAATCCAAATAGAAAATATTCCTTTTCTATACACACCATGCAGCGGCATGTTAAACAAAGGCACCCTGAGCATTATGCAAAAGCATTGACAAGAGCCCTGGCCACGCTATTACCATCAGAGGTGGCCAGCACATCTTCTGGTGGACGACCTGTATCTCCATCGAGTGCTGAAATGGACTTGAGACCATATCTTGTGAAGGTGCATATGAAATGCAACGAGTGTGGAGAAATTCTTTTGTATGAAGAGCAGAGCCTCGTTCTTATTAAACTCAAAATTGAAAGTCACAAATGCCCCAAGAAAAGATACATTTCTTCACTTCATTTTCATAGTATTACATACTGAAAAATGTAGTAGCAACTTTAAGAAATCGAAAGCATCATAACACTTGTTTCCAAAAAAAAAAGTTATTTTCAGAACTAACTCTTTCCACCAAAACATGCTCCAAGAGCATATTATGAGATGTTTTTTCGCCGCTTTATTTTAGTGCGAGACCGGGTGCGCGCACCCTCCTATCGCGTACAGGACCTGACACTTGCATGTGAAGTCATGTGACTTCAAAACAACACTTCTAATTGGTTCTTGGTAGTTTCTATTCTGGAATTTACACGCAGCACTCCACCCACTTCCATCACTTTCTTTTCTACTCTCAAGAGAAAACAACTTCGAACATCTTCCCGAACACTTCGCTGCAATGGCTACCGTTCCGCATTCATCTTCCGAATCTGAAGGAAATGAGCGACCACCTTTGACAAGAAAAACGGAGGCCACGCTATTACCATCAGAAGTAATCGGCACATCTTCCGGTGGACGACCTGTATCTCCATCGAGTGCTGAAATGGACTTGAAACCATGTCTGGCGAACGTGCACATGAAATGCTACAACTGTGGAAAACTTCTTGTATACGGAGAGCAAAGCTTTACTCTAATTAAACACAAAATTGAGAGTCATAAATGCTCCAAGAAAAGTTAAATTTCTTCACTTTATTTGGATAGTATGACATACTGAAAAATGTCGTAGCAACTTTAAGAAATCAAAAGCATCATAACACTTGTTTCCCCCCAAAAAAAAAAGTTCTTTTCAGAACTAACTCTTTCTACCAAAACGAGCTCCAAGAGCATATTATGAGATGTTTTTTCGCCGCTTTCATTTAGTGCGCGACCGGGTGCGCGCACCCACATATCGCGTACAGGCTTTGAGACACGCATGTGCAGTCATGTGACTTTAAAACAACACTTCCAATTGGTTCTTACTAGTTTCTATTCTGCAATTTACACGGAACACTCCACCCACTTCCCTAGAAAACCAGTTTATCGAAAAACTTTTAAAGCCTCCTCTTATGAAATATTCGACATCAATCACATAGCAGAGTACTAAATAGCACTATATACACTCCGTCCCTTAATTATAAGAGACTTATTGCTATGTAAGAGTAACTTTTGTTTTCACACGATAATGTGAAATGCTGAGCCTGTTACACAATTTGCTTTCACATATATGTTACTATTCTCCTTCGAGCACTAACACCGTAGAAAATACCACCAATAGCGGTGATATTTTTTACACCGAGAACGGGCGATTTGTATCGCTTAGAGCCCTTACAATTATAAAGTTTTATTTCCTAAGTCTCTGATCTCCAACTGTGCAACGTGGCTCCCCTGTGTGTCATAATAAGGTCCATAAACAAAAACTATAGGGCCAGCATTATAAACATGCACAGAACCACAAAACGACAAGAGCCACCATGTTGATATATATCCTTAATATAATAAACCTCTGAGAATAAATACATATTTCCGTGGCACCCCATAACAGAAATGTGGCGTCCTCCGACTCTGCTCCATTACCAAACACCCTAACTCCCCGCCCCCCTCACTCTTCACTAAACTCCGCACTCCACCCCACCGGACCCCCTATTACAAACCCCCAACCTACCCTCCCTGCCCAAACCCACCATGAACCTCAAACCGCCCCTGGAAAACTTATAAGACACAGGATTACTAAAACTCAAAGAATACGCAACAGGCAGATAATGTAAATAGTACATAAAGGCACATATTTTTTCCATAATACTATTTAAAAACATGTTCTATTTTTTATAAATCTATCATGCATCTGACCCTCTAGAACTGCTTTCAAAACGTGAACTATAAACCTCTACTTTTCATTTTCAAACCATACACTTTCAATTACATTATTTTTTTTTCACAATTCATGTAATGTTACACACCTTTTCTAAAATACACCAGTCCCTGTTATTTATAAGGATTTATTTTCAGTCTTCATCAGTGACACTTTCTTAACATATAATGGAAATCACTGTAACTTTTTAAACGACAATGCTAACGCGGTAAAAATAACCCTTCATTTGCTTTCCTTTAAGAATGCAGACTATGTACCCCACGCATGCGTTTCTTGATCTTTGTATTTGGCAGCGAATACCGACCTTGAATCGGAAAACATGAACAAGAGCGCCATTGTCACATTTAAAACTGAACGTTGCATCTGCTCACACACATATCTTTCACTTAGCTAACATTCACAGAAAACAGCATTGATGTAAAAAAAAATTGACCTTGCTTTACAACTCCCTTAAATCACTCCCTTATTTTTTAACGCATCCTCCAGTTCAAGAAAAGCTACTTTTTTGATAACTACTAAGCAATATATAAGTGAATAGACTCCTAGAAAATTTATCAAGTCATTCTGCTCCTCTCCACTGCATAGCCGGCGACCTAATTCTGTGGAGTTGCTATACAACCGGCAGTGCTGCGCCGTTTCCTTTACCATCTTGGGAAATTCAAAATGGATGTCCCTCCTGCCTTCGCAAATGAGCCGGACCACTTAGAACTATTTCGACAGAGAATGCTTCTGTACTACGGCACCTTACCACTCTCAACTTTGAATACTTCATATCGATTATCATTTCGATATTCGTATTTCACCTGTGTGCAGCCTGTATTTCATTGCCTGAGCTGTGATTTCACGTGGGCCCTGGATTTATGTCTCTGCAATTTGGTACCTCCTGAACCTAATTACAATCACCTCATGAATCCGTTACTTGATCATGAACAGCTTTGTTACAACGGAGGGTTTATGGCCTTTGCAGCGATACAAGGAGTTCTGGGTCATTGGAATATATTCGCAGCGGCGCAAGATTTCCTAACAGAGAGCTACATCGAAAACCCACCGAGCTGCCCTATGATGGTAAAAGACGCTCCAATAATGACAGATCATGAATGCTCCTTTCATCTTCTCAATTGGATGGCTGACATGTTTTCAGATGATAACAGTGATTTCATGTTAGAAGCACTTGCTGCATACTTTGCCTACACAATGGACGGTTAACTCTTTCCTAACAGTGAGCTAAATCGAAAACCCACCGAGCCGCCCTCTGATGGTAAAAGAGGCTCCGATTATCACAGATCATCAGTACTGCTTTACTCTTTTCCATTGGATAGCTGACATACTTTCAAATGATAAAACTGATTTCCTGTTACAAGCAGAAGCTACCTATTTTGCCTAAACAATGCTTCAATAACTCTTATACAAGCCATTGACGTCCTCATTTCCTTTTGGTTCCCTATATTCTTCACGTTCTTTTCCATATTTTCTTTTGAAGAACAGAACTATTGGCTTTACTAACAGTGGACATTATGATTTCGTGTTGTTTGACAGCTGATTCATAAAGTAATGATGTATAACCACTTGCATTTTCATATATCGTTCCTAAACTGAAAGGCCAGAGACCTTCTTCCATTTATTAAAATATAATATACTTCCTTATAAGAGTGTACAATGTTTTTTTCCAACTATATTCATTTTTCTTCAACTATAGCGTTTGTATTCCATGTACTACTGACAATACCAATTACTGTGTTTTTTTTCAATTTCTGTACTCGTATTACATAATGATTTGCCTTTAAAACAGTACATTTCTAAATAAACATTTCAAATATTCACGGTTTCTCTTTTAATCCATAATCTCAACTGAAATGATTTCATATTGAAAAACTATTCATGGGTTCCACATAACCTTAACTATAGACACTGAGGACCTTATTTATAAAGACCTTCCGCCGCCAATGCCTCATTTTTTAAAATGGGAAAAAGTGACGCACCGGTGGCGCAAGGCCTTCATAAATAAAGTCCTGAATGTTTTCTTTTCTCGACCTCACTTACTGATACTAGAACCTGCAAGCCAATTACGGCCCGTGAACTCTTTCTTAGTAGGTCGCGCACCGTAAAGACAGTTATACCACTGTTAACATTTTTTTTTTACTGTTACCAAGCACCGACACAGTTCCGCTTCACTCAGAGTTAATCACTGCTCCCACGCTTCTACAGGCCAGACGCTATGTCGTATTTCTCTCCTTATCACCCTTTCATCTCCACAATAACAAACAGTTCTCCGCCTGCCACCACAGAACAGAGTCAGAGGCACCAAAGAGTGAACCCATCACCAACTGCCATCTCCGGCTGTTTCCATGGTTACACCTCATTCTGCACCTTGCTGAAGGCACAGGTCAAAAGTTCATGTCTTAACGTTCTACAACAAACTAAGAAGACTATTTTCTCTCCAGAAACACCTGCCAATACACAGCTCTGTTAAATGTCTTGTTTTTTCACACCCAATAGTACTTTTCGTTTAACATAAACATTAACATGCAACGTACTGTTCAATCTCCACTTCTTACAATCAACCAATCATTTTTATTTTTTAAACCACACCCAGCCTTTTCCTTTTTCTTTATTTAGAATTTCAACTTCTAACTACCATTCCACTTCCAGAACCGATCGGAGGACGACTACAAATCCCTTGAAAATGAAGGTCTGGCTAATAGGACACAGTTATATTCACTGGAGTGAAAAATATGCAGTAAGCAGACGAATTTGCAACCTCGGCTTACCAAATGTACACATAACATGCATTGCCAAAAGAGGATTGAAATGTCACCAATTGATTCCATTGGTGAAAACTTTTATGCATCTCCCAGAACCAGACCTTATAATTGTGCACTGTGGTGGGAACGATCTAGGCACAATCACTGGGGTAGGTCTGGAAATGCTTCTAAAAGACACCTTTCGACAATTGATGACACTTTTTCCTCGATCTGCCTTGGTATATTCCAATATATGCCAAAGACAGAAATGGAATTGGTCCAATCAACATTGTGCACAATTTGAGAAAGCAAGGGGACATGTAAATAAATCTGTTTCTGCGTTCCTCAGAGATTATAGCATGGGTTCTATTTACCACAACAACTTGCGATACCACATGCAAGACGTCTATAGGAGAGACGGTGTTCATTTCACGAATGAGGGAAACAGAATCTTTCTCTGCAACATCAGGCTCTGCATCGGTACTTACTTATAAATGCAGAAAACACTCAATTAACACAAGGGCTCTTTTCAGAGCCACCTTATATCTAAGCACTCAAACTTCTGATTTATCTCCATTTTCACACTCTTGTGAATAGGTGTGCGCGACCGGCTTCGCGCACCCCGTAATTTTTTTTCCGAAAAAAAATATATCTTTTCGAGTTTAAGGGCCTTACTACACACCCCGAGAGAACCTACGCAGCAAGACAATCTCTACCTTCTCCCCTTTCCATGTTTCAACGCTTTCAAATGAACAATATATTTACTCGCAGTGACAAAATGGCGGACAAAACTTCCTGATTTCCTTCGAATCGAACGTTAACAGACGTCACGCAGCAAAAAAAAATTCCGCTCACGCGCAGCCGCTTGGGTGCGCACACGCGTGCGCGCGTATAGATATATAATTGACTTTAACTTTAATTTTCTCAACAACTACTGAACGGATTTACACCATTCCAAAAAAAGCGTAATCTGCGAACCGAACTCTACAGTTTTGGCAAATTTCTTATAAATCCATTCAACCGTTCGACCTGTAGCCGAGTCTAAAGGTCCTATGGAAAATAACATGGAGAAAACACGTTTTGGGACCCCCCTTATATCTCAGCCCCCACTTGACCAATCCCCCCCCCCCAAACTTTCAGGGAAGGAGCGCAGCGGACCGAGCCATCTTCTTTGAGAAATTCGCAAAGACTCATCCACCAGGGCCAAAGTTATTCCAAATAGAATGTTGAGGATTTCCTATGGAAACTAGGTCCTAACTATAACTACCTACTGGCGACCGCCAGTAGGATATATATATATATATATATATATATACACTCCTACCCCATCCCGAGTGTGACCCGCCATTGGAAAAAAGAGAAACCCAACTAAAAAACGCCCATGGTGAGATAGGAGCATCCCACCATACCCATTGTGATGTAACCCTGTCTAAGCTTGGTGCAATGGCATTGCACCCTCTCCCCCTGCCCCATTCGCATGGTCTCTGTTGTACTGCCTTTGACAATACCTGTTCTTTAACTCAATAGTCTCCAAAATTAAAAAGGATTGTAACTGGGAATTTTGAGGTTGAGGAGCATTCCGCTGGAACTCTGAGGTCTTGTTAAGGTTAAATTCCTGGAAAATCCTGGCAGAAAATGGGACTTGATAAAAGAATAAACCCACGGAAGCATTTGTTGGCCTTCACAGCCCTCTGGAACTCCTACAATACGCAAATTGGGGGGTTGGGAATGATTTTCTTATTCTTCAATCTTCTTTTCTAACCGGGACTGCTGCTTATGTAATTGACCTATCTCCCTCCGGGTCGTGGTGAGCTGATCCTCTAACTCCGAAATCCTGAATTCAGCCTCCTTAAGACTCTCTGGAAGCTGTGCTATCGATTCCTTGATTGTATTAAGCCGGACATGGAGAGCTGCCATTTCCAGCGCTTGAGAAGTCTTTAAATACCTAATCTTTGCAGTGTAGGGGTTTCACTACCCTGCTGGAAAGTGACTTGGTGCGACCCAACCTCCAAAATGCCCCCTCCTTGCCAGTATATTTGGCTCCGAGACCATTCGACTGTGTAAAACTAGATTTATCCACCCGAGAACCATGCGAAGATACTTTCAGGATTTTCTCTACCCCCCCCCAATAACAAAGGGAGGTAGCACCAGAGGAGCAGGCGAGACGTTCCCTGTGAGTTCAAATACATCCACTTTGGCGGCAGACTTCAATTTCTGAAACCGTGGATATTCCTTGACTGCAGCCATAGGCTGTTCCGGGTCTAGTTCATGGTTTACAGACAACTCCACTATATCTCCCCCAGTTTTGAGAGTGGAGAGCCCTGTGTCTTGAAAATGTTTGCATTCTGGCTGGGAAAAAGAACCTGAGGGCTCAGAATTGGAGTGATAAACGGCATCTGGGGTGTCAAGCTATCCTCTCTATCTCCCGTGGCTGGGCATGTGCTTGTGGCCATCATTAGCTCATTTCATAGGAGAGAGGTACTATTGGCCCTGGCTGCTGCCTGGCTTCCACTTTTTTTGCCCTCCAGACCAAGGTTGCTGCCTCGAGAATCACAGTCACCTGACTCCTTAGAATGGTTCTGTATACTTTAGCCAATGGCTTGTTGAGCCCACCTTCGACCCCGGCCGGATGGTAAAACCTAGTGCAACTCATATGCCGATAATGAGCAGAGAGCACTTACCGTCCTAGCCGGGAACCTGGCAGCCCAATGTCTCCTCTGTTTTTCTCAGAATTCCCTCTGGTCAAAAGAAGACTACACTCTACAGCTACCAGGGCCCTGATTCTCTGCAGTCAACCAGGTGTACAGACGCCACTCCACAAGAGTGGACAATGGTCGAGGCGTTTCAAGCTGCTATTCTCCTCTTTATTGCCTCAGTTCTCCCCCAGTTGTCAGGCCACCATGTCAGCAGAACAGCAGCAACCAGTGAATCCGTGTGACCATTTTCCATTTCTGAAAGTTACTCCATGTCGCATTTAGTTATCTCCTTGCAAGGAGGACCAGAAGAATTGAATACTGTACAATATTGAGAGCAGTCCTACAGCACCAAGTCAGCACCCAAGCCCAAGCTCATAGTCTCCCAGAGCCACAATTCTTTTTCTTTTTTTTCTCCGCAGTCTACAGGTTTGTGCTGTGGGACCTGGAACCTTTAAAAAACCCATCACTGCAGGTCATAATTTTGAGCCGCCACCCACGTTCGGGCACTGCGTGAGTTGCACGGGCGAGCTGCTGCTGCCAATGGTTTCGGTGACTTGGCCTCGGACAAGAGCAAAAGGAGCAGCTGTGGTGCTCAGCTGCAAAGCATGTGCGATCCGCCTATTTTATATACTTTGAATAGAGTAAATGCTGAGTGGACCTTTGCACATATTTTTGGTGGACATACATTATTCTACGATTTTACCAGATCTGGCAGGGAATGGTCTAGCAATGGTGGTGGGAGGTTAGCAATGGGGTGCGGATGAGAAACTCCATTCTTCTTTGTCAACTTTCATGAGAAGAAGGGGATGACCTGATTTAACAAGCAATGGCAAAGCCAGTAGGTCTTGCCTATGGGTGAGCTATTGACTTTCGCAATTGTTTGGGGTGGTTAACGGAGGGGCAGATGGGTAACGGGCCAGTTTAAAAAAAAAAAAGCGCTATGAAGTGGCCATAGCATTTCATAGCGTGTTTATTTATTTTTGTATTTTTTTTTTTTACTTCTGTCAGTGGGAGGGGTGAAGAAACATGGACAGATGGAGGGAGGGAGGGAGTTAGGAAGGAGCAGAAACCAGGGAGGGCGGCTGGGAGAAGGAACCGAATTAGGGTGGGTGGAGGGAGAAGAAACAGAATGGGGTGGGTGGAGGGTAGTAGGAAAAAAAAGCCCTATGACGTGACCATGTTGACCACATCATAGCGCTTAAAAAAAATTTACCTGAAGCACAGCGCGAGCAGTGGAAAGCCAGTGAAGGGACACTAATCAAACTTGGTCCATGCGCCACTGAAAGAGAAGGAAGTGACACATGTCAAGTGCTGCCCAGCTTGAACGCAGCAAAGAAGAGTTCCTATGAATCAAACCAATAGTAAGCAGTGGGTGTGGTTCCAAGCCCTTCCCAGAGCACAAGAGTATTGCACTGAGTGTGCATGCGCTAGCCCATGTTCATGCAGGTGAGACCTAAAATTGACTATAAGGAACAGTTTGAAGCAGCAAGAAGGTCAACACCTGTGCCTTCCATCGAAAAGTCAGCCCTGGTGGGAGGTCCATTATGCGGCCTATGTATGGACGAGAGATGGCTCCCTTGCAGGTCCTGAAGCTGCCATGCGGCATCCGTTCATGACTGGCAGGCTGGTTGAGTACCTCTGCTGCGGCAGTGATTACTCGACCCTACCGTGCAGGTGACTAGGCACACTGGATTTGGCTGTCTGCACTGTTGTGCATTTGTGCAACACTTGCAATTAAAGCTGCTGTGGGTGTAAATTGGGACCATAAGTTAATCATTTGATTGCAGAAAGCCCTGATAAAAGGAATATGTCCGGTCATCAGGCCATAAGAGTTGAAGTGCCTATTTGGATCATACCGAAAGTAACTCACATCTTGCAGGATCAGGTCTCTGAAGCCAGAAAAATCGCGGTCAGGGTCACTGCAATTATACAGCAGAGGAGGACCAAATTATGCGAAAAGGTTGGCTAATTTATGCATCGAGAAAAGGCAAATTACGCAGCGTAAGGCATCACATTTTCTGGTAGCATCGCTTCATTACGTGGTGGGGATTTTCTATGCATGGTAACACTTTCTATGCATGGTAACAAAGATTTTATTTCAAACTAGCTGTACCCGGCCACGCATTGCTGTGGCTCAGTCTGGTTAAATGGAAGAGCAAGAAAAGTGTAAGCTCATGTTTCTAATATGTTTAATTTCACAATGCTTGTGGGTATACAATATGTTTTTGTCCAACTCCTCCTCCCTCCTTCCACCCACTTCCCGATCTGACGCGCTAATGTTGCAAAGTGAACCAACTCCTCCCCCCCCTCCCTCCACCCACTTCCCGGTCTGCCATCCTGACACCAACTGTCCATCCTAATCTATTTAGACTGTCTCTATGAGTCCTTTCTTAATGTTGCAAAGTGAACCAACTTCTCCCCCCCTCTTTCCACCCACTCTCGGTCTGCCATTCTGACACCAGCTGTCCATCCTAATATATGTAGACTATTGTCTATATGCGTCCCTTGTATTTATTGAGCAGCAACCAAATCGATAGCATCTGTTCGGGTTGCAAAGTTAACCAACTCCTCCTCCCTCCCTCCACCCACTTCCAGGTCTGCCATCCTGATACCAACTGTCCATCCTAATATATGTAGACTATTGTCTATATGCGTCCCTTGTATTTATTGAGCAGCAACCAAATCGATAGCATCTGTTCGGGTTGCAAAGTTAACCAACTCCTCCTCCCTCCCTCCACCCACTTCCAGGTCTGCCATCCTGATACCAACTGTCCATCCTAATATATGTACACTATTGTCTCTATGCGTCTATTGTAGTTGTTGCGCAGCAACCCAATCTATCGGGTCTGTTCGTCCTTTAGATTAAAAATACGCGCGTATTTGACACGCACGTATTCGAATCAATCGTTGAAGAACTCGTAGATTTAAGATTTTTATCAAACGCACATTGACATTTATATGTGTCTGTTTGGGCTTTTGTTTAAAAACATGCGCATATTCGAATCCAACGTTGTGTATATAAAAACATGTGCATATTCGAATAAAACATTGTGTCAAAATTTCAAAGCAATCGGTGAAGAACTTTCAGACTTTTGAGATTTTGACAAAGTTAAATTTTTATTTATATAGATACAGTAATAAACTGCTGAATGGTGACCAAGCAACCTTTACGAAGGCCCTTCCGCTGTGCCGGAACACGTGTTGTCACATTTTTTGTAACATTTGATCCAGTTAAGTAAGAAACCTTTTTTTATTTAAAATCTGCAGATTATACAGCCAATGATGGGAAGAGGAGTTGGCCTAACGGCTAGGGCGGTTGAACTTGAATCTGGGGAACTGGGTTCCTCAAATCGGTAATAACGCTGAACATCCTGTGATTCTGGGCAAATCACTTAATCTCCCCGTGCCTAACAACAAACAAAAAAAATGTGTCCTCATGTAATGCAACTGGTGCTTTGTAAGGCGCTCTGATACCTGATCTGGGTCAAGTTTGTGCTATATAAAACTCTGTAAAATAACAAAATAAAAATGTTGGATTAATTGGCATATGCTGCAAATGCATAGTTATGCAAAGAATGCCGCAGCTGCAGAATTGCAAAATTCCAGTGGCCCTGTCCTTAAGTTACATACATTTGACAGGGTCTACCGTGAAAGAGCAACCCTTTACCAAATACTGTGCAGATCCTACAGGCTCCTGGCTCCAGCATCAAACGTATCTCGCAGGATATGTAGACCTTCAGATACAAAAACTATGCAACAGGTTATTCCTGTCTGACAGAATCATGCTTAAAGAGCACAGTTATCACTCAATTTACACATATCCTACATGCTCAGCCATCTTACAACCAAGATATTCCCTCAGTTACACGGGTCTTACAATGCCTGGTACCAGACAGAAGGTCTAAGGACCTTTTTATAGGCTCAAGAAACAGAGCCCTGATGTGAAATATATTACTCATGCCTTGCAGGTGTGGACCTCTAACAGTAGAGATCTTTCAGTTTTTACAGACGGCCAACAGGCTAAAGCATTTGCCAGTTTAAACATGTCTTACGGGCTGAGCGCTCACCAATCTGGTTAGAAAGGTTTCCCACCCCAGGTAAAGCTTAACATTAGAGGACCTGTAACTTCAAGGCACTACAAAGAGCAAAGCTATCTCTGTGCTTACGGAGCTCCTACAGGTTCATGTCCATGGCAGCAGTGGAGGTTTTAAACCTGTGACCGTTGTAAGATTCTAAGCGGGGTTTCTGGAAACCTTGGTGAATTCCTGAAAGTTCTAATTTTGAAAAAATGTGTGTGCTTAGACTTCATGATCAAAATGATCATATACTTTATATGTCAAACACTCTGAGCTTCATTCTTGGAAAAAAAAACTCAAAAATCTGGACTTGCAAGATTCCAAACATGCCTAGGTGCAGATACGGATTGTGAATTGCGTGACGGGTCGCAGTGTCGTGGAGTAGAGTGGCCTCAAGTGAAGTGGCATAGAGTGTCATAGAGTGGAGGGGCTTAGAGTGGAGTTTGCATGGTGTGGTAGTGCACTACCATTACAGACTACACATTTTACATTGAAATGATCATTGTACTTACACATACAGTTTTACTGATAAAACTGTACATCGCACAAACGATAATGTGTGAAGATACCATCACCTAGTGTACTGAATTGTTTTGATCGTATAAAAATATTTGCTACCACCACAATTACAAAAAGTACTTAATATGTGTTTTCCTAATTCTGAAATATTTGCATAGTTCATTTCCAAACATTTAAATGTGTGCTAGAAAAAAACCTTTCCTATCCCATATTTGAAAGAATGTCACCTAAATCCTTTCACTTTGAAGTCCAAGAAAGAAAAGTAAACACCAAGCTCCCTCTGAAGACCGAGCCTGACATTTGACCTCTCTTTGCATGCACAGCAAATGTGACAAGATAAGAACTACATTTATTGACCTGTTTACAGAACGTGAGCGTACTCGAAAGAAAACTGTAAACATGGTGTGCCCCATGGGATGGATTAGCTCAAGCTGAACAGCCTAAAACAAATAAAGCCACCAAATAGAAAGCAAGCTAATGTGAGGTACAAACCACAAAGCCAATGGTAAGCAATGGGTGGAATTTCCAGGGAAGCTTTCAGAATGTCCACAAGAAGTCTTTTCGCTCAGAGACCTGTGACTGTTGCAGGGATTTTCTGCCCAGCACCCCTGCTTCCGAAACAGATGATTTACCCCCAGGGGTACCTCCCATGTGAAGAAATCTTCTTATGACTGTTGAACTGACTTCTGTCCATTCTGTTACTGGGTTTCACTTGTAACCAAGGAAATATCCGCATGCAAACCTGACTTTCACATGCAAATTTCTTTGTGAATGAGGGTGTCACCGCTGTTACGTGTTTAAAAAGAGAGATGTCAAATGCTGGCTATGATATATTCATGGAGGATGACTGGGTTGGGACCTTCCAACCCATATTCTATTTGAATAGGAGGGTGTTAGACCTGGCATCTTTTGGCATTGTTCCCCTCTTTTTACCTCTGACCCGTTTTTGACTGTGTGCTGCATTTCGTTTTTGCTGGTTTGAGGAGTCTAGTCACTTTACCACTGCTAACCAGTGCTAAAGTGCAAGTATTCCTTGTCTAAGATACACTGGTATTTGGTTTCTCCACAATTGGCATATTTCACTTACTAGTAAGTCCCTAGTACAGTGCTCTGTGTGTGCCAGGGCCTGTAAATCAAATGCTACTAGTGGGCCTGCAGCACTGATTGTGCCACCCACGAGTAGCCCTGTAAACATGTCTCAAGGCCTGCCGCTGCAGTGTCTGTGAGTGCAGTTTTAAACTGCTGTTTCAACCTGGCAAGTGCTCCCACTTGCAAGGCCCAAACTTTCCCTTTTATTATATACGTTACCCCTAAGGTAGGCCCAAGGCACCCCATGGACAGGGTGCAGTGCATTTAAAAGTTATGACCTGTACAGTTGTGTTTTACATGTCGTGGTAGTAAAAAACTGCTAATTTCGTTTTTCACTACAGCAAGGCCCATCTCTCCCGTATGTTAGCATTGTAGCTGCTGTGTTACATCTTACAGGTGTATCTGCCCATTTGGAGCTGATAGAAAATTGGAGTTTGGTGTCTCTAGGCTCACAATTTTTAAAAGCACATCTTTTAGTGAAGTTGGTTTTTAAATTGCAGGTCTGAAAATGGCGCTTTTAGAAAGTTGGCATTTTCTTACTTTTAACCATTCTGGGCCTCTGCCTGTCTCTGAGCACACGTCTGGGTCAGGATGACAGTTGGGCTATTTGTGCGTTCACTCTAGGCAGTCACACAAAGGGAGCTGAGGTGTGCCCTGCATACCCTGATGGCCCATTATCAGGATGGTAGGTCTTCCTGCGCTAGAGGAGTTGACACAACTGAATAGGGCTGTGCCTGTCCTCCCACAAAGAGGTCTCCATCCCCTGTAGTGTGTCTGGAGCCAGGGCAGGAAGAGGCAGGGTCATTGTCACTACAAAGACTTTCCTTTGAAGTTTGCCTGCTTCAAAGGCTGAAATGGGTATACGCACTGGACCTCTGACACCATATATTCAGAACACTTCTGGGTTGAGGACATTCTGCCTGGAAGAAGAGCTGGACTGCTGTCAGGGTGCATTGCTGTGCTGGCCTGCCGCTTCTGTCCAAGGAGTGTTAGGTCTGGACTTTGCTTTTTACATCCTGCTTTCAAGGTTCTCCTAAGGCTTGAGTGGAGCTTGCCTCCTGTTAAGTCTCAGGGTCATCAAAGACTTCACCTACCAACACCTGGGCTCTCTTGCTGAGAGCCCTGTCTTGCCAAGTGGTGCCAAATCCAGTTCCTGGGCCCTTGGAAGTGAGTTCTGGTGCAACAAAAAGAAAACTCCACGCATCGACTCTGTGCGTCATTTTGAACCGGTGCATCACTGCAAAACTCGATGCATCGCCGCTGCCTTAACCGGAGCGTGGTCCCCACTTGCCGCAGCGATTGCGACTTACAAAGCAGGCCCCTGCTTTGTGGTGCATCACATAAGAAGAACTGCTGCATGAGTTTCAAGCACCGCATCGCTGAAGTCTGTGATGCACTGCTCTGACTCCGACGCAGCGCCTGCTTCATTGCTGTGGAATCCAGTGTGCGACTTGACTTTCGATGCATCGTCCCCGTGTGCTGATTTCTTCATGGACTCTGTACCGCAGTAAGGAACCAATGCTGCGTGTCCGAAAACGACATATCACCTTCCCTGCGACAGTAAGGAACTGATGCATCCCCTCCCCTGTAGCAGTAAGGAACTGACGCATCGCCTGTTTTTTTAGTGCCTTGCCTCCCCTGCACATTGCATAGTCTTTGGTTTTTTACGCATCTAAGGTACTTTGTACTGATCAAGCACAGCCATTGATTTTTAAGAAGTTAATCTTTGAAAATTCATAGCTTGACTTGTGTATGTTGGACTTTTGTTGTTTTGGTCTTGGTTGGACAGATAAATATTGGCTGTTTTTATAAACTGGTGTGGAGTCCTTTTGTGGTGTTGTTACTGTGTATGTGAGCGTGTGTGTGTGTGCACAAATACTTTACACATTGCCTCTGTGTAAGCCTGACTGCTCGTGCCAAGCTACGAAAGGGGTGAGCAGGGGTTGTCTTATGTGTGTAACTCACCCCGACTAGAGTGAGTGTCCCTACTTGGAAAGGGTGTA
The DNA here is from genome assembly GCF_964263255.1 of Lissotriton vulgaris. Lineage (NCBI taxonomy): Eukaryota > Metazoa > Chordata > Amphibia > Caudata > Salamandridae > Lissotriton > Lissotriton vulgaris. The sequence goes on from NC_141700.1 coordinate 96,039,185, forward strand.
AACCAATGCCAACTAGAACCCCATTTCTAACAAAGAGAATAAGGGACGGAGTGATTAGTGGGTGGGGGAGGGGGGCTACTGCAGCTTGCAGAGGACAAACTGTAGCCGGCAGTTGTCACTGCGGTTGTATAGCACCCAGCTGCCACCTTTATTGCCTTTTACATAGTCCTCTTGTAGTGTTTATTGACTTGTAAAACTAAAATCTGTCTTGTAATATTGCCTGGGCTGTGTCATGGCTTCATGTATCTTTCACATGGTGCCGTTTAACATCCGCTCAGCCCTGGTCTAGAGAATATCGCTCCATCCACTTAAAGGCTTTTTCAATGCACATACAGTATGTGCCATAATTGTCCCTTGGTTGCTATTCCTCCTATATGGCACTGGAGCTCGCAAGATCGGGGCATCTGACCATCAGTACTCAGAAAGGCGTGCAGTTGTAACACCCTTGATGCCGTCACTTTTAAGGAACACTTCTGCACACTTGAAAACCAAGCATTGGCAAAGCTAATAGGACTCGCCTTTGGGTGAGCTGTTCGTTTTGGCAATCGGATAGGGGTGACAAATGTGGGGGCGGGTGAGGGTGGATAACAGGATGAATTTAAAAGCGCTAAAAAAGCAGCCAGTGCTGGTCTCCTTATAGTGCTTTTCAGGTCCCGATTGAAGAAACAGGGACAGGTGAGATGGAGAGAAGAACAAGGGAGGAGTAGACAAGAAACTGGGAGTTTGGGGTGGGAATTAGTTAAATTAAAAAGGAGGAGGCAGGAGGGGTGGGAAAAACCAGCGACTCGAGGAAGTGAAGAAGAACCAGGGAGGGTGTGGAGATAATTTTAAAGACTTTTTCTTTTATTTAAAAGAGCTATGACTTAGCCAGCATTGACCACGTCATAGCTCCGAAATAGTACCTGAATTCTAGCATGAGAAGCAGATGTCTGGCAGAGGGTCACTGATCAAACGTTAATTAATCTGTACGTGGTCCATGGCAAGCAAAGGAAGTAATACATAGCAAGCCCTGACCAGTGAGAAGGCGACAAATAAGAGTGATAATGATGCCAACCAATGGTAAGCTATAGGCGGGTTCCAAGCCCATTTTTGACTACAAGAGTCTCGCCGGTGAGAGCACATGCAGTAGTGCATGCTCCTGCAAGCTCGACCTAAAAATTACCTTGCTCTCACCAAAAGCTATCACTGGAACTGTAATGACCTAGCTGGAACATTTTGCCCACTATTGAGCCCCATATTATCCAAGCAGCTCAATTTTCCCGAAACTACATAGTTATCAGACATTCTGAGATTCTTTGCTTTACCCCAACAATGCCCCATATGGCCCCCATTACCAAAGAACTTCCTGAAACCAAGGTCCTTGATAATGATATCAAAATCGGCACGGATAGGTGTGTCATGAGATCACTACATTAGTAATATTGAATATTACTACTCTATCATGCAAGAACAAGCTAAACGTACACGTCTTAAGCTGTCTGATGCTTATGCCATTCAATGCGAGTCAACCAGTCACCGTTGTTACATTGGGTGGGAGGGTACATCTGTGCTGAAAATGGCCTTGTCACTGCCTTCTTCTCCGATACCAGGCTCTCCCTCTAGTTAATTTACCAACACCACACAATTTTACTTGCATTTATTTCAACTTTGCCCCTTCCCCCGAAAGATGTGAAAAATGGAGTTGATGACATTCTAGCCCGGCTATGTCACTGCGGTCTTTAAGCCAACAGGTCCCATGTGGCCTCCTTTTGACTTCTCTGACTTCTTTTCCCTTACATTGGTCCCAGGGCTTTATTCAAGTTACTGTTTTACCTCATTTCACTAATCTGTGAAACCTGTTTTCGAACTGTTGTGGCCCTCTGTGCCTTCATCAGGGTCTTACTCTGGAGGCTCCCCTCCTGATCATTCCTCTTCCTCCCTGCTCTAACCTGCTACAACAGTCTTATTCCTGACTTTTCTCTTGTCCACTTCTTTAGCCCATCTAGGGACTGATTAACAAACTGCACTCTATAGTACATTTTGTAGGATTACAAAACCTATTCAAATGTGTATGTTTTGCCGATACTTATATGGGCGGAGTTCTCCACCACACTGACTGCGGAGTCTCCGCACTTGTAAGCATGGATGTTATTTGTAAATGTGGGAGGGACACAGTTTAGTGTGTGGGGAAAGGGGAAGACTTCCTTTAAAAGGGAAGAGATTAGGGAGGAGTAAAAGGAGTCTGTTTAGAGAGTATCGGGCTGGGGTTAAGGGATGGGCGTCACCCACCTACACAAGAGTAAGCCAATTGCATTGCTCTAAGGGTGGAGACGTAACTTATACTTTTGTAGTAAGTTTACAGAATGTTGAACATTGTAAATTCACTACATAGTGTAAACTTTCCCACACGTGCAACTTAACTTTGTGTATCAGGCCCTTAGTCTCCTGTTCTGGCTTTTCTCTTGAGTTCCTTTTTCACATTGGGACCCATTGAGTGTCACTCATTCTTGTGACTCCCAAACCTTGCTCTCTTATACTGTACCCCACAATATTTTTCCATTGAAAAATGCAGGCTCTTGTTTTTTTTTTTTTTTTTGCTTTTTTTCTGCGGTTTTCTGCCCCACCGGGTGACTGCCAAATTAAGAACAGAGCTGCAAAATTCTCTTGGATCGTCAGAACTGTATCTATTCTTGCCATCGGAAGGACTAGCAGCTCGTCCATTCTGCTGAATACGTTATCAAGCAGAGCTTTTCTCTTGAAGAATTGGTTACCATATTCAACATCTCGTGTTGAGAAAGGCTAACTTTGCGTAAGAAACTCATAGAAGCCTCTTGGTTGATGAAGAAAAATCATTTCATGATACAAGATCTTTTCTCGACCTGCATTACTGCAAACAGCATCTTTGTCTGCATATACTAGCTGGACATATTCGAATATTTATGCTGAAAAATATTCTTTATTCATCTTCTATTCAGGGACGCTAACTATTTCTACTTGAGCACAACATTCTGAGGTGGAACTCCTGATGAAGACAGTGTTTCTGTCGAAACGTTGGTTGTCAGCTTTGAAACCACCTAAAAAGACCTAATCATTCATCAAAAGGCTGTTATTGTTTGTTCCCTACATCCTATATCAATTCTATCATGTTTGATGAAAATATCATATACATCAATATGGTTATGTGTATGTAGTATGTGTGTGGTTGTGAATGAATGTGATCAGAATGTTAGTCTCTGTATGAATTCATTCTATTTCTAATATGTTTTTATAATGAACCAAAAAAAGATAAAGATACTTAATAAATACACCTTTTTTCTATTTTTCTAATTCTGTAGTTTCACTATTGTTCTTTTCCTCATAATGGTTTGAGGGATTTAATGATTAGAAGTAGCCCTAGAGTATCTACATTAAAGCCCCTTGTTAGGTGTGACATGACAGCACAATGACCTGTTGTTGCCATTTCGCTAAAATATGCATAGAGTCGGCTTTGAGAAACCATTTTACATCTGAAAGTACATTGAATCCTCACAGATTTAATTATTTTTCACAGATGCAGTCTGTACAGAAGGCAATAATTTTTTGCTTTCTTTTTTTCTCCAATGCATTAGGGATGTCTAATGTTTTAACGGGACTTAAAATGCAAGTCATTCATTTTGACCCAGCCAGTGATAGAGTGCAAGATAAGGATGGTATTCGCACTGTGCAAATTTGGAGCAAACTCTGACCCACTCTATATCCTTCAGGATGAACCTTTAACCTCCAATTGAGGCTGAAATTACAAATTCATCTCAGTGGCATGGAGCAGATTCGCCCCATAGTAACGATAGAGGAAAGTATGTTGCAAACCATGGAAGTTTATTAACAAATTAGTAAAGTTACAATCTCAAATCCATAATCCCTTAAAACGGCAGTTGTGAATATAGTGCAGCCAACTCAATTAGCAAATGCAAGTGCACGCTATTAAAGACAACATATGTAAATGAAGATAAAATGTTGTTCTCATAAAGGGAAACTCTCTAATACTAAGGTTGTGGGTAAGTTGGAAATTGGAAGCTGATGGAATCAGCAAATATAGCATTGAAAGTAGAACCAAATGAAGATTCCAATTGAAATCAGAAGGAATGCGCTTGCTCTTAAGAGGAACGATATGAGCAAGAAAATAAAAAGCATTGGGCGTCCCAAGAGGGAAAGAGATGTCCACTTGCAAGTAACTAAAGGCAGGTTCACACAGTCAAAACATGAAATTTGGGCAAAGAGAGACATCCCACAGGTTTGCATTAGGTAAGAACCAATCGAAAATTAGAGTTTCTGCTATTCTTGGTGTCGGCTTCCTTCTCATGGATGATACAGTGCCAGATTCTCCAATCATTGCAGCCTTCACGATATCTCAGAGGAGTATTTACCTCCTCTGCCTCTCACCCCGTGCAGGTGCTGAGAATCATTGTTCAACCAATTATTTGCATCAAACATGACTCCACCACAACAGGCTAACAGAAAATAATTCTTAATGAGAACAAAGTTATGCACATCAAGCAAAATGCAATGTTGGATTTAAAATAGAGGCAGGCCGCAGGGCCCACCCATGTCAATATTAAGATGCACATAACCGGGGCGTGGCCAAGCAGCATGGCCGACAGGACGTGAGCTCCACCAGCTCCGTCCCGAAGACCAACTAAATCCTCCTTAAAATCCTGCCCGGGCTCTCCCGTTCGCTGGAAAGCATGTCAGAGGGGCAGCGGTAACCCCGCTGGGACTCCTGTGCCCGGAAGAACGGACCCGTGACCGGCAATCCGCCGTGGGCGCTGGACTGGCTGTTAATGGAAGCGGCACCGGCGTGCTTCCTCACGCTACACCGCGGCTTGGGCCTGCACACTGGGCCGGAAAGCGGACGAGGCATGCAGGGATCCCCGACCTGAGTGCGCCCTCTGATGACCGCCGGTGACCTGACTGAAGATCCCGACCCGCGACCGGAGGACTGAAGTGCCGAAGGTGCAGGAATCTCCTGGTGTGGGGTGAGGAGGGGAGCGAGATGGAGGCGCCGTCCATTTTGTGCAGACTTGCTGGGGACTGCGTGCCCGATCATCGAGGTGCCTACACCCGGAAGTGGGGGATGTGGATGCCGATTGCCCTGGCTCCCCTTTGAGACGTGGGGCTGCGTGCGGGGGCCCTGGACTGTTGTGTGCCTGTCTGGGTCCGGCTCTCTCGTGGTGACTGCGGAGCTTTTGCCGCATCTGTACCTCCTCCTGCCGGACTGCATCCTGCACCTTGAGGGGGCTTTGGGGTTTTGCTAACTGTGATACATTGGAGGGGTCCTTAGGGTGGTGTTGCTGGGCCCGTGGACGACCGGCGCCCCTCCCCCATGCATCCGCCATTTTGGAGACGGTGTCGAGCGGCCTCTTGAGGGTCAGTGGCGGCCGGTAGCGGGGTGCATCTGTGCTCCGCCCTGCCCAGTCCTGCGGAGCCTAGGTGGAGAGCACGACGTAAAGCAGTGGTGGAACCTGGCTTGTGGCCTGCGCTGCCTACTGTTTTGCCGGGGCCCTGCCTCCTGGTCCCCCAGTAGGGGTGGGCAGACGGGACCTGATCCTACGCTGTCTTGCCTTTTGGTTTGATTGGACCTAGACGCCATTTGCCCTATATCCTTCGAGCGCTGTGGTGTGCGCATACCCTACCTTGCTTGGGTGGCTTCTGAGGGGCCCTTCCTGCTAGAACCGGGCGAACCTCTAACAATTGCTATGGCGGGCCGTTCTGGACGTGGCCCTAAGGCTACCCAACCTAACACGATTATGCAGTACACTACCCCTCGCCTGCAGCCGCAGAGGATCACGCGCCAAACGGGTGCTGGAGATAAAGATGGGGAACCGCTGGAGCCGTCCAGAGCGGAACTTCTCAAGGCTATACAGGGTTCACACACTGCCCTGGAATGCCAAATAGAGACGGTCTCCATAGATGTGAACCTTTTGCGGACAGACCTTCGCAAAGTAGCGGATAAAGTCTCGGATGCGGAGGGCAATATCACTCAACTACAGGGGGAGGTCGCGTCCCTACAGAAGTCCCTCTCCCAACTTACCTCTACTACCCGTGCATTGGAGAGGCGCGCCGAGGATGCAGAGGGTAGGGCGCGCCGAAGTAACATACGGGTCCTGGGGGTGCCGGAACGACTGGAGGCAGGGAACCCTGAGCGCTTTCTAGAGACTTGGATCCGTGAACATCTGTGTCCGAGTGGATTGTCCAGCGTCTTCATTGTGGAACGGGCGCACAGAGCCCTGGTGCCCCCTCCACGACCTGGAGAAGCCCCTAGAGCCCTCATCGCGAAAATCCTGAACTATAAGGACCGCAACTGCATTCTTAAGGCGGCGAGGGAGTCTGGGTCCCACACGATTGAGAACAGTCGTATTTCAATTCATCCCGACTACACCCAGCAGGTGCAGGAGCAAAGGAAATCATACTTGGGAGTCAAACAAAAGCTACGCGACATGCAGCTTCAGTACATGCTTTTATACCCTGCCAAGCTCAAGGTGCTCTCCCAGGGCCGGGCACACTTCTTTGAGACGCCAGCGGAGGTATGGGAGTGGCTTGAGATCAGAGGAGATGATCTGCCCCCGGGTGAGAAAGGGGGCTCGCGAGACGTTTGGGGGACAAGGCCGCAAAGACGGCGGCGTGGCAGGAGAAATCGCCGTTCTGGATCCCGTGGTCCTCCTGAGGCTCGACCCACGGTGGAACCGGATGGGGCCATCCTAATGGACGACTCGCCTGTGAGGGCTGGATCAATGACATTTTGGTACCGGATACTTTGCAGGAGACGCCGCTGAACACTGATTCTGCGGCTCCAGTGGTCCCAGAGACGGCCTTACCGGCGCCAGAATTGGAATGATCCTTGCCCTGCATCCATTGACTCCACTGTGAGCTTGCCTTTATTGTGTAGTTCCCTATGGCCCGGCAACTCTTTAAAATTATGACTGTTTATCCTTGATGCTGGGGGCAATTGAACACTGGATGGTACCTTGTGCTTGGCATCTGAGTTGTGTGTGCTCCGGGAGGTGGGAGGTGTGGGTGGGGGCTGTCCCTCCCGCATTGCTGACTCGGAGAGGGAGATGTGACCGGGTTCGTATAACAGATCCGCTGGGTCTTTCGGGGAGCTGAGAGGGTGGGTGGGTGGGGTTGTTCTGCTGTGTGTGAGTGTGTGTGGAGTGTGTTGAATGGGGTGGCTGTGCACGTCCTGGCACTGGCGGGGGAAGGGCGGGGTGGCGGTTTTGGTTGTTGCTATCCAATTGCTCGTGGGTGGTGGGGTTGAGGGGGTTCAAGTCAAAGTTTCATATGTTGGGGTTGTTGGGGGGTGGGACTGGGGTTGTGACAACGATGACACTGGCATTTTGCGCATGTTGATTCCGATTTGCAGGGTGCTTGTCCTATGCGATGCATCCCTAGAATTCTATGTGGCGGGGGCCTACTGGCGACGGCCTAGGTTGTGCTTACACTGTTGCCCGGTTGGGCGTGATTGGTGGTCATGGGATTTAAATTCTTAACGTGGAATGTGCGTGGCCTGGGTACGTGCACTAAGAGACACAGGGTCCTTACCTTCCTCAAACGCCATGGGGTTTCAGTTGCTTGTTTACAGGAGACCCACTTAGATGAAGACGGTGCGCAGCGGCTGACCAGGAAATGGAGAGGCCAGATTTTCCATTCCTCCTATTATACATATGCTAGGGGGGTTCTAATTTGGGTGGCCCCTGGGGTTCCCTGCGCTGTCCAATATATAGATGCGGATGTTGAAGGCAGGTACATATTGGCGAAACTCAGATTGGACGATAAAGTCCTTCTAATCATTAATACGTACGCACCGAATGTTGATGACCCGACCTTTTTTTCCCAGATGCAAGATCTTGTGGCTCCGAGCCTGGACGCACCCCTCCTCTGGTTCGGGGATTTCAATTGCGTGCTACATCATGAGCTGGACCGTCATCCACCTAGGGCGGGCACTAAGCCCCGTATGACGGCGTGCTTACAGGAAGTGATGCATAACATAGGGGCAGTGGATGTCTGGCGTGCCTGTCACCCCGCACAGAAGCTTTACACATGTTATACCCCGACACATGGTACTCATAGTAGACTAGACAGAGTGCTAGCAGCCAACCTCCCCTCCCCTCCTTTCTCACATTGACGGTTACACACCAGGCCCGATACCTATCGGATCATGCTCCAGTCACGTGCGTGGCACAATGGCTGGATCGGACGGAGCGTCCACGCACGTGGAGACTGCCGACTGACCTGCTTCAAGACCAGGTGGCCCGGGACCATGTGGCATCGTCACTTTCCGATTACCTGGAACTCAACTGGGCGGGGAGAGATCTGTCCTATTCCACTAAGTGGGAGGCGCTGAAAGCGGTCGTCCGCGGAGCGTGCATGGGCCTGTCGTACGGGGTCAGGAAACAGCTGCTATCTGACTTGCAGACTGCGGTGGCTGAGCTTTTGCGCGTTCAAACCCGGCCTGATCTGGACGCGTCGGATCAACGGACGGAGGGCCTTGCCCTGATGTCGGTCCACGACATTCTCACGAGGCTCGATAAATTCCCGCTGGGCCAATATAGACAGAGACTACACCATGAGGGGGATAAGTCTGGACGCTTGTTGGCCTGGATACTTCGTCGTGAGTTCACGGCCGAACGTATAGTGGCCCTACAGATGCCCAGTGGCGATATGGTCCATTCGGAGGCCGATGTACTCGCAGTCCTGCGAGACCATCTGCGTATTGTGTATGAGGCTGACCTGTCCATATCTGAGGAGGGCTATCATTTATTCCTTGAAGACCTCGGCCTGCAGACCCTGCCAGAGGCGGCGGCGAAGGAACTTGATGTCAAGCTGAAGTTGGGTGAAATTACTGCGACGATAGCCGCCCTCCCCCGGGCCAAGACCCCTGGCGGGGATGGATTCCCTGCGGAGTTTTACCATGCGTTCGGGCATACCCTGGCCCCCCTCCTTCTACAGGTCTACAATGAAGCTTTGCGTACGGGTACCCTCCCACCCACCTTAAATCAGGGTGAGGTTTGTATGATTTTGAAGCCGGGTGGTGATAAAACATACCCCGCTGCTTACCGTCCTATCACATTGATAAACTCAGATGCAAAAATCCTGACTAAGCTGCTGGCCAATCGCCTTGCCCCGCACGTGGCCCAGCTCGTCCACCCGGACCAGTGTGGCTTTGTCCCCGGTCGTAATACGGCGATGAATTTGCGTCACCTGAATCACATATTGCATGAGGTCCGGGGGCGAGAGGCTCCCCATGTGTTGGTCTCCGTTGACCTGGCTAAAGCCTTTGATACGGTGCATTGGGGTTATCTGATGCATGTGCTTTTAAAGATGGGATTTGGTCCCGGATTTCGAGACTGGATCCGGGTCCTCTATGGAGCGCCCCGGGCCAGGGTGCGTCTGGGTTCAGCCTGCTCCGATGAATGGCCGTTGGGGAGGGATACCCGGCAGGGTTGCCCTTTGTCCCCCCTTCTATTTGCTCTTGCAATTGAGCCCCTGGCCATATCTGCCCGCAAGGACTTGCATGACTGGGGTATTGTGGTGGGGGACACTACCAATGTCATCTCCCTCTACGCCAACGATGCGCTCTTCTACCTGACTTCTCCGGTGGAGGCCCTCCCCGCTTTGTTGTAGCTTTTGGACCGCTTTGGTGCAGCCTCTGGACTGCGCATGAATGTCAATAAGTCCCTGGTGTTCCCACTGACTCCTGGTGTCCTCGACCCGGCTGCGGATTCTTACTATTTGGGCCTCCGGTGCGAACGTCTGGCATTCAGGTACCTGGGTATTCAAGTGGCCGCCTCCGATGAGGCTCTCTTGACTCATAATATAGACAAAATTCTTGTGGCCCTCCGTAAATCCATTGCTTTTTGGAACACACTCCCTCTCTCCCTTATGGGACGACTGGCAGTTGCCAAGATGGTGATGCTTCCTAGAGTCCTATATGTGCTGCAAAATACCCTATGCCCATTGCCTCCCCGGGTGTTTCGTACGCTGAACTCACTCCTCACATCCCTGCTCTGGGCGGGTGGACGCAGCAGGGTCGCGTTGCGTACAGTGATGCAGTGTTGGGATGAAGGCGGCCTAGAGGCCCCGAGGTTTGATCTATACTACTATGCGGCGCAGCTTCTCCCGGCAGCCAGGTGGTTCGCTGACGACGAGAACTGGGAATTGGCATTGTTGGCGGGTGTGGCTTCGGACAGGGACTTACAGGAGGCTCTCATGCAAGGTTGGGGCACTGATAACACTCTGCCCTATGTCGTCAGGCATACGGCTAATATTTGGCAGTGGTTCGTTGAGCGGGTTCTGCGCCGTGCGCCGTTTCACAGGGAGCTCTCCCTTTGGATCCTGGCCCCGATACTCAAAATGGAGGCAAATATGTCTTTCCGCGAGTGGCGCCTGGGCGGTTGCGAGACCCTCGCGGATCTTTATCCGGACGACTCTTTTTTGTGTCCTTTGAGAGAGCGGCAGACTCCTTTGGACTCCGTGAGGGCCAGTACTTGCATTACGGATGTCTTCGGGATGTGGCCAGGACGATGTGGCCCCAATTCCCAGAGGCGCCCCAGCTCACTAATACCCTGGACATCAGTTTGTCCTGTGGTAGAGGTAGGCGCCTGACTTCCCTCCTTTACTCTGCCATGCGCAGAGACTCGACTCCCCCGTTGGCGCCAGCTTGGGTGGCTTGGGAAGCGGACCTGGGGATTGATTTGGATCCGGCTCAGAGGAAGCGAATTGGACTATTGACTCGTAAAGTATCTTGCAATGCGCGTTTCAAATTGATCCATTTTAACTTTGTCCATCGCACTTATGACACCTGCCTCCCTCCACCGTATTTCCTTGGATAGAAGCCATAATTGCCCTAGGTGTGGTGCAGAAAGGGCGGGATTCCTTCACCTGGCTTGGGAATGCCCCTTGGTTCATGATTTTTGGAATAGGGTAGTAGCTCACATTACCCGGATCACACATCTTAAGTTGCAACTAGACCCGCTTCACTGTTTACTAGCGTTAGTGCCCAAACCCAGGAAGAAGGGTCTGTCTTGCAAATTACTGCAACTTCTGCTGGTTCTGGCGAGGAGACGGGTGGCCATTACCTGGATGGGCCAGAGGGCACCTGAAATCCCTCGTTGGTTACGGGACGCCAAGGAATGGGCCTTGGCAGAGGAGACACATATGCAGCGCACTCGCAGGGATGGGAAACTCCAGGATGACTTACTCGCCTGGAGAGCCATGTGCATCGAGGGGATGGAGGGGGATGATTCAGACGCCACCAGCGCTGAGCTGTTTTCCTCCGCTTCCTCGGAGTCTGATGATGATGGGGGGGGATCTGGGGCGGGGTGTCGGGAGGTAGTGTAGCAGTCCCCTGAGTCATGCCGATATTCCTTGTTGCATAAATCTGTCTTTCGTTGTGATTCCCATTTGACCACACTGTACTGTGAGGACCGCGTTCTAATTGGCCCTTGCCTTCATCTCCTTATGTGATCGGATCAGCGCTAAAAATGCCATTCATGGGGTTCTTAGTTACTGCTATACTGTTGTTTAGGTAGGAGCTGCATCATAAATGACAATTGGCGTAGACATTGATATTGTTTACTTGATCTTTGAAGCACAAGTGCGAATCCCTTTACTCGCTTAATAGGTTCACCGTGACGCCGCCCTGCCTCCGGGATGTGGGCCATACCTGGCTGTGTACTCCCTTTGGACCTGGCCTACCTGTTCCTTATGTCAACTGGCTTGATAACTGTATAATTTGTGCCTTCTTTACTATCGTCGCCAACAAAAATATTTTTTTTTTAAAAAAGATGCACATAACCCAAATATAGTAATATAAAACATATGAATCACTTGTTTCACTAAATCGAAGTGTAAAATAAGGTGTGTACATATATAAGTAATAGTTATGCGTATTACAGGTTAACATTTCATCAAGCGCAAATAAATGATGGCCGCTGTGTCACCCACCAGTGCATGTGTCGTTTATTTCTATTAAGAGTTACAATGTTTGTATCATTTTGCTCGTGTTGGCCTTGCTTCAGCATATATATATGTGTTTGGATTTCTGAGTGTCCACCATGATTTTCTCCTCTGAATTTATAATTGTCTCCGTGTGCTTCTGAGACGCACATCTGCATTCCCCGTCAATAACCCTCGACACAGACACAAGAATAATCAACAGCATCTAACACAACCTGCCTAACTCCCTGCATTCTGGCACTCACCAACCCCATCCCTCCTAAACGAGCATCACATATTTATCAGTTTCTTTTTCTTGCTTCCAGTCATCACAACCACCTTGCATTTGTTCTCTCCATCCTTGATAACCCGACAGTATCTGATCGGGCCGGACACCTCGCCTTGCTATGCTTTATCATCCTTTGAATCTTATTTCTGAATAGTATTGTTTTATTTCCAGGTGTCTTTCTCTTTCTCTCTTTCTGCATTTTATTTTTTCTCCTTTTTCCTTATTTCTTCTTGCGCCTTTTTCTCTTTCCCTCCATCATACCTTGCCTTCACTCTAACTGTCTAACATCCCTGAATGCCGGACAGCATTGAAATACTGGATAACCCACTGCTCCCTCGTGCTCGACTCTTCCTAAAATGAAGCTGTTCTACTTTTCAACCTCCTCTGCTCCAACTGCTTATCCCCTATTATCCTCCTGCCAGACCTGTGAAAGCTTGGAGTGCGGTACATGTCCACCTTGAGACTGAGGTTTCCTTTCTCTTTCGCTGCCTTCGTCATGAGGCACCAGCTACATTACATCAGATAGGTTTGTCTTCGCCTTTTCTTGCAGGCGGATAAGTCGGTAATATACACTTCTGATGAATAAACGTGCATGATACAACGATTACTAGTGAGACTCGTGCATTACTACTTCTTCTCATTTACACAGTCATCAACTCAAACTCTACAACCTACCCAGACACTTTCACTCCTCTATACAGGCACCATGGGGATTGTCTCTTGTTAAACCTGATGGTTCACGTCACGGCACTCTCTTCATGCTTCTGGTTTGCATCACTAGAGCAAACATCGCCCTCTTACCTGTCTTGGTTTCTCCTGCCTACACTCCCTGTTCAGGCAACCCAACCCTTTTCGCCATCATCAAGCCACCTTGTGCCTTCTTAAAATTTCAATGTGTGTGTGTTTCAGACCTTTCCTCTGTAATGTTATGATTGGTTGTTAGAATTTGTTTAGGCACAACCTTCCGCTGGTAGGTGCGATCTAAGCACTTTCCTATCAGTCCCAGGATCACTTACCAAGTGGTTCTGTAGTTTACCCCAGAGGTTTGAATCTGACTCGGTTTCTCAAGATGTGGTCTCAATAGTATGGAATCCTCTGTTGCGATGTTTGTTGGATGTGTCCAGTCAGCGAGTTTACTTTATTTTTTTTATTTTATTTTTTTGTAGCGTGTGGTTATCTTGTACTACAGAGTGTGAGCAAGCCAGGTTATTGCGTGTATGAGAAGCTGGCTTTCCTGTTGAAGCTGAGCCACCTTTCCTTTCTTTATGCAGAAGAGTTCTAAAAGTCCACCTTCTTAATCTCAAAAAAAGCTGGTTTACCAAAGATTACTTGTGATAATTCAGTGTAAATATATGTATCATATAAATATGCTTGGAATGTTCTGAATCTCGTCTGTAGCACTATCAAACTTCTGTGCTACAGTCCCACTTGTATATAACCCCACCCAAGCGCTTTTTCTTATATATTGCTTTGTGGATATGCCAGGCACCTCTCTGAGAAAAGCTCTTTATGTTCAAAGAACGCACATAGGTTATAAATATATATATATATATGTTCTATGGTAACCTGTCCAGAAGTAGAGGTTCCCCAGAATCTGAGTTTAGACTGTCAATCCTGGTATTTTGCACTACCAGGTGTCCTCTTGGTTACCCATGATGCCACTGACTCTAGAAGGCTGGTGGCTGACTCTTGGTCTGCCCTGTCAGCCATTTACAGGTTTGGTTGACAGATTTTGATGGAGATGAGTAAGCCTTCCACATGATGAAGGCCGCCATGGCTGAAACGCGTCATCCGGTTTGTGCACAAAAATAAAGTATTTCAGGCACAGTGCTTTGCCCGAGTGAGCGATTTTTATTTTATTGGGCCTTGTGAGATACACACATAAAGTTAGTACACCCAGGCCACCCTCCCGGCTATGGGTGACCTTGAATATTCTAAATTGTTACATTTGTAGAATGGTGAAGAGTAGTGGGTTGCATTGATATTGGCATAGGCCTGCATTGGCGGGGACACTGTTGGTACAAACTCCAATGGTCTTCTGAGCTACATACTGGGCCTAGCACGTTTTTTTTCTAAATTAAGCAGTGCTGTAGAATCGTATTGCTGGGTAACCCAACCTTGCTGTTAAGTAGTTAATGTTGACTTATTGATACTAGAGTTCTGCTGCCTCCGTTACTTTAGTCAAATTGTTTGCCTGTGTCATCTCTTGACTTGCCTTTGATTCAGTTCCTCAACTTGGACGTGCTTGGAAACCAAAGGACCAACAGTGTTAGGCTTTGCATGACATTTTTGACGTTCTACATTTCCTTGATCGGCTCTTAGATGTTGCCTGCACCAGACGAACCTGTTCTGACATTTCCTCCAATTATTACGCTTTTTTTAGTGTGTTTTTCCGCATATTTTTCTTATCCCTCCTCCGGTTTCATTTCACTGGAGTCCCCACGCTGGAAGCTCGTCGAGACAAGCTGAACCAAAACTGCCCCGGTTTTGGGGATGTGCAGAGACGTGCTGCGTCATGCCCGGCCTGGAATTTGACGCGCACTTGAAGGGTAGGAAAGTGACGAATGGAGAGCAACAACACCACCACCACAGCCAATTAACGCCCTTCCTGCTGGGGCCCTGTGTCGGTTTCTTTTATTTAGTTTTATTTTCTTTTTTTGCAGTAGTTTTTCCTGTTCTCTGTTTTGTAGTTTTGCTCGAGTTCAGAAATGTTTTGTGGACCTGTGTAGGCTAACATGATGTGACCAGCACCGCCATGCTTAGTGACGTTTGAGTGGGGGCAGTCACTGGCACGCGGACACCCGGAAGTGTGAAAACTTGCAAAGCATTCTGGGGATTTTGGGGGTGCTTTGGTGACATCTGTCGGAAAACTGGTTACCTTGGTAACAATATATGTTGCATGTATATTTGTCTTACATAAACTAGGACGGTACACTTCACAACCAATGAGTGGGAGTCACCCTTATTTTCCTTCTTGTTACCAGAGAGAGAGAGAGAGAGAGAGAGAGTGTGTATATATGTGTGTGTGTGTGTGTGTATATGTATGTATATATGTATATATTATAATGTATATACACACACTCCTAGAAGGGTAGGATCACCCTTAAAATTTTAAATGAGATTGTGTCAGAGGAATGCATACTAAGGTGGTTGGAAAATTGCACGACCCAGTATGATATGGCATGGTCTTCTTTTGTGTGTGATGGGTTCTCATTTGTAATGTTGTTGACTTAAGACGGTCTGAGCTAGTGGTCAACCATAAAACATAAGTTTCAAAGTTGGTAAACAGAACGGCAAAAGCGGTAAAGGCAGAAAGGGGTAAGAGGGCCCAGAGGTCCCCATCTGCAAGAGCGTGGATCTGTGGAAAATCATTGGAGCGCCATTTTACCCATTTAAAGGGTTGCCACGGATACAGAATGATCTGGTGATTTGTGGTGTCATTGAAAGACCAGGACCATCAGTAGATAGGGGGTCTGTGCTTGTATCTTATTTAGAGGGGGTAGCTGACCCATTATGTTTTAGTTGCGCACTGAGGAGCGGAACCATGGTTGTTTCTTTTTGTTTCTTTGGGAGGTGATGCTGGTCGATATTTGCCTAAGGTTGTAATGCAACAACTCTCTCCAGTACTTGGCCTAAAAAGCACAAGTGAGTGTTGAAACAATAGCTGGAAAAATCATCAGGGTCTCTTTCAGTAGGGATGAGAATTTGGCTTAGGTCTCATATAAGCCAGGACGCATACTCTGTTGCAGAGAATGGGTAAAAACCCATAATACGTCAGCCCCCAGTATCTTGTCAGTTAGTATTGATAGTGGGTGAATTGCCAACACCTCAGGCTTTAAACACTCAATGCAAGGTATAGTGCCAAGTAAATGTGAAAAGAGTGCTATCACCAAGCATCTGGGATAGTGGTTAAAACACAACACCAGATTTTTGGAAAACACTGAATGCATTGTCACTTGGAATGCTCTGCAACAAAAGGTTATTTCCAAGTTCAACAAAGATTGGAGTGATTGTTTGTATTTGCAGTGATTCCGCTACGTATATGAAAATGTTGTGTGATGACCTGTCAAAATTTATACCTGAGTGGAAGTGCTTCCTTGTAAGAGGTCATTGCCACTTGTTAGATGGTATGCTGAAAGCATCTTTACAATCTTCAGAGATAATGAGGGATGCTATTGACTTTTTAATTCATCCTGGTGCACTGTTTTCTTATGCACAGGAACTAAAACACAAATATTTATCATTTCTCGCTTTGTGTGGCATCAAAGAAAGAGTCATCCCATAGCCCCTTAGCCGATGGTTCTCAGTCCAAGGGGCTATGAATGCTATATTATCCATTTGGCAGCCGTTTACAGAATGTTTTGCTGAGTGATGATGCCAAAGGCAAGAAATGTGAGGATATTTGGTCCCATATTGATAGTGATGTGAAAATAGTACACTCTACTGCATTCTTAGATTTTTACAGGGAAACAACTGCTGTAGTGGACATTATAAAAACACAAGACACAAGATACTCCTTATATGTACTTTATTCAGACTACGTGATTGATGGCCTTTATGTCTGCACACAGTGATTTCTTGTATGCCCTATGACTGTTTTGTATTTTATTTTAATAGAAAATGTTAAAAAAAACACTAGAGTATGAAAACACCCTTGTCTGTCAAGTGTTCAGCATAATTGGTGTAGATGTGAAACATCTCCTTGAGAGTAGGCTGGGTGACACATTTAGTGACTTTGGCACTGCAACATGTTCCATGTTAAAGTGCTTGCCACTTGGTTAGCAAAGCAATGGTGAAGAGCAATTCAGGAACTTTTATTTTACAATGTATGAGAAATGGCTTGCAATGATACATAGAAATGTCCCTCCGCCACCAATGGCATTTGAAGTCCACGAAACCACACTGTGGTACTCTGTTTTATATCCCTTCTGTAAAGGGGAATTTCCTCCGTAGTTTCAAAAGTGCTGTTTCATTTTTGACCGCTTCAATAACTCTGAAGGCGTAAGCGCCCAAATCAGCACAAATGTTGCAGAACCTGCTCTGAGAATCAGTCTTCAAGTGAACCAGTATTGGCATGGAAAGCTATGTCAGTTGCCAGAGTTAACAAATTGTGTACTGGCTGTTTTGGTGTTGCCCATCTCAAGTGCCAATGTTGAGAGGGCCTTTTCACAGACGTTTACGTGGGAAGGAAAGAGCTAGCGCACATGACTAAAGACTCACTGAAGAAATATTGTATGATGTACTACAATAAGTTTAATTTGCAAAAATCTATTTGGACCTCATATACACTATACTTCCGTTGTCTATATACCATGCGCTATCAGTGCAAAAATCAAGCAATATTAAAAGCAAAACATTCCATAATCACCGGATAAACACTTTCTGTAGCTTTTAATGGAGCGAAAATGTGTAACCACTGGTAACCACTGTTTTTTGAAGGTATTGAAAACACTTGAACACTGAAAAAACCCTACCAGAATTTACCAAAAATAGAAACTGAAAACAGGAAAGCCTACTTATAATGTACAACAGAAGGTGCTCTAGCCCATATATACAAGCATATCTCCAATGTTCTTATTGCCATCTAGTTATGACTTCAATGATCACCTGAAATAAGAAAATGGCATAGCTACAATACCGCTGTATTAAGGTATGACAGTTGAATTTACAGCTATTGTGTAAACAATTAAAGTAAAGTGTTAGATTAATGTATAAACTCCACAGGTCTCCTGGTCGTTATTAAATTCTAATTTACGATTGATATTGTCCCTGACCTGGAGATATTTAAAAAATGATCTTTGCGGAAGGCCAAACGTTGCCTGTAATGCTGCAAAGGATCGTACTCCTTGACTATCACATAATAGAACCCACATTTTGAAGTCCCTTCTTTCCCAGGTTTGCCCCACATTGTCATGAAAAATATTGGGGAAGAGTGGATTACCCCATAATTGAGTAAGCGCATGTATAGTTGGCAAAGAGAACTTAGCACTTATTTCACGCCAAACTTGAACCACATCCCGAATCACCTTAAACCGTACCCTTTTAAAATAGTTAGGGTCTGTAAGCTTATGCACTGTATTCTGATATCTGGTCCTAATGTTAATTGATAGCCAACTGTGCACTTCATAAAACACATCTTATCTCAGTACTGTCCAACGCTGTGCCGACCAATACAGCAAAAAGCAAAGCACATAACCTCAGCTGAGCTGGAGGGCCCATCGGCCACCCCACCACATCAGACCCAGTTCAGTGCAACAAATCACAATATACCACAAAATAACACCATACACTAAAAAACGGTGTACACAATTGCACCTTGGCCTGAGTCCTCCACTGGAAAAAAAAACATTTCCAGGACATTCTTGGATAAAGGGGCCTGTCAGCCTTTCAAGTGACTATTTTTGGTCATAATTCCCTGTTTTTCTCTGCTTGTTCTCTTTTTTTGATTTTCATATTTATTGGTGGAGAAGTTGGTGAGGGTCTTAAAATACACTAGTGCTGCACACAAAAACTTTGTCAAGTAGTGCAGTTTCCTGAAGTTTTGTGTGTGTATTTTAAAGCAGTGGGGAGTTGGCAGGTATCGCTAGAGCAATTAAAAACGAGCACAATAACAAGGCAAGTGCTGGCAGAGTCTTCGTACTTTAAAAATAATTTTTTGTTTAGCCAAGCTGCACAGCAGCATGGCTAAAAAAAACAGACAAAGATAATAGCTTTCTTGTCGGTGCGCTCTATTGGCTTTGCCAATGCTTGATTATTTTGTTGTGGCATTGGTGTGGCAGTCACTATCATAATTTGAAGATGTGAAGGTAGCAAGTGCTTCAAGACAACCAGGGTTTTGATGATGGACTGTAGGTAGAGACCTCCCTAGGAAGTGGTGTTTGTGTAGGAGGTGGGTGTGGTTGGTGGTTAATAAAAGCTGATGTTGAGGTCAGTGGCTTGGCTTGAGTGTGTACACTTTGGAAACTTTCTTATGGCTTTCCTGCTGGTTTGCTGAGGAGGTGTATGATACCACTTGTTGACATAATATATTGGTTGTTGATGGATTTCACTGTTGGTTGACAAGTGTGGGTGATTAAAAGTTTTAAAGCAGTGCTTACTGCCTAATTGGAGCATAGCTCATGGTGTGGTTTTTATTCCAATTTTATGTATGTTTTGGGATTTCTGAATTGTGAAGCTTTATAAAGTGGAACCCTCATTTCTAATGTCAAGTCAAGTTAACTTTATTCGATTCAATTAAAATCATACAAAGAACATAAAAACAAAGTTATTTACAATTAAAAAGCTATTAAACAGTTTCTTTACAAGCGAGTTAATTTGACATGATGGTTATAAAAAGCAATTAAAAAGGTTTTTGCGTGCTGGTTTAACAATTTCATATGTTTTCTTGTTCTGGACGCTGCCACTAAGAAATTTGCCATGGCAAATGTAATGCGTATGTTTCCCAGGGATTTTAGATAAAGCATGGCTGGTCTCACCTGTAGGAAACCAGCTTCCCTTAAGACAGGTAACAGGTGTTTTTTCCTTTCAACAGAGAAGAACTCACAAAACATAACAAAGTGCATCGTGTCCTAAACTGAAAAGTTGTCACATGTGCAGGGAGGTGCTAACTCTGGTTTCATCCAGAAATTAAATTTACCCAAATAAAAATGTATAAGATTAAACCTAAATTTGGTTAACAAAAATCTATGAAAGGGGTTTGTGACAAAACATAAATAGGGCTCAATTGCAGGTGAATAAAGTGACACATAGTGCAGTCGTACTGTAGACTTTTGCAGTTCTGATTCTTCTCGGAGCAAATGTTCCCTTGTCATAAACTGTTTTTTAATTATGTCCACATCCTGCTTTGTGATACCAGAGGGAACAGTGAATAAATCTGGGCGACCCAGATCGTTAAAAGATTTTTTTACATAAACCAACCATGGGCACTTAAAACAATTCTCCAGACTCATCACATCCCTCATGATCATATGGTTTAACGTTAGTTCTGGGTTTAACCAAGTCTTAAGCCAATATGTCAAAGGTGCCAGTCTCAATTTATCCTGGACATAAGCCAGGCCAAGTTCCATATGAATAGAAAAAGTCGCTGAAGATTGGGGAAGGGACAAAAGAGAACGTAAGAACCTATTCTCCGCTAGTTGGATTTTATCCAAGCGTGCATAGCCCCATAGGGGTGCACCATATAGGGCCACGGGCAGGGATTTACTATTGTACACCTTTATAATTGCTTTCATAGGTCTATGGCCCAACCTTTTGGCAAAACCTAGGATAGCCATAGATCTTGTTACTGCTAAACTTTTAGCTCGTATTAGAGGACCCCAGTTACCCTTGCTATCAAAAAGCACTCCCAAATATGGAAAGACATGCACTCTCGAGACTACCTCATCTCTACAATAAAATGTTTTTGTTTTGGCCCTTCTCCCCTGGGGGCCTAAGACCATAGTGTGGGATTTGGAGGCATTAACCCTCAGGTCGAGCCGGTCCATAAAGGACCCAAATGCGTCTAAAAGCTTTTGGAGGCAGACCCCTGTACGTGCTATAAGGAAAGCATCGTCCGCGTATAGGAGAGCAGGGATCTTAACTTCTCCTACACGCGGAACGTCTCTAGCTGCCCCTTCTAAGTGCTTTCCTAAATCATTTATATAAATTGTAAATAGCAGGGGGGCTAATATGCAGCCTTGCCTGACTCCCCGCTTCGAATGGAAACGGGTCGTACATCTTCCCTCCTTTTGTTACCCTAACAGCGGCGAATAGGTCCCTATGTAAGGACGCTATAAACGCCACCAAGTCTTCCTCAATGCCCATCTTCAGTAGGATCTCCCATAACTTGGATCTGTTGACCAAGTCGAAGGCCGAGGAGAGGTCCATGAACGCTAGGTACAAGGACCCCTCCTTGACCACCGTGTACTTAGCGGCCAACAGATGCAAGTTTGAGCACTGTTCTATCGTGCCTCTTTTTTCCCTAAAGCCGTACTGAATGTCAGCTAAACCCCCACATCCCTCCAGACTATCCCTTAGCCTTCCCAGAAGGACTCTGCCCAAGATTTTTATCGCAAAGTCCAAGAGGGATATAGGGCGATAACACCCTGGGTCGTCCCTTTGGCCATTTTTAAATATGGGGACTATTGTGGAAGTCACCCATGTATTTGTGGGGGGGGGGGGGGGGGGGGCGGCGATCTGTTTACGGCTGTAAACACCTTCGACAGGATTCCAGCCCAAAGTTTGGGGGAGTGAATATAAAAGTCGGCTGGTACCCCATCTGGGCCTGGTGCTTTATTCTTTGTAGTGGCACGAATTGCCGTTTCCACCTCCTCGCTGTTAAAGTGTAGGGGGATGGCCACCGGACCCGGAGTGTTTTGTGGATCGGTGCAGTCGCCCATATCGCCGTAAACGGTACTGAAATGAGCCAACCATCTCTCATCTGGTATCACACAATCAATGTCTGTGTTGGGTGAAACCGAGAAATATGTATGGTTAACCACAGCCCAGAATTGCCTGCTGTCCCGCAGTATGTCAGTGAAAGTAAGTTTTTCCCACGCCTCCTGTTTAATACTGTCGCGTCTGTGTTTAGTAACCTTCCTGTATTCTTTTATAAGATTAGCAACCAAAGCTCTATCCCTAGGAGTTGTTTTAAGGGCAGATTTTAGAGCTTTAAGGGCCTTGGTGCAGGCTGAATCAAACCACCTGTAGGGCTTTGACTCTCCCCTACCCCTTTGGGCCATAAGGTTTGAGGACACTGTATTACATATTGCCTGGAAGGCGTCCATGATATCATGGCCTTCAGAGGACTGATCTAGGCAGATCATAATCTGGTCATTTATCTGTGGGCCAATGTCAGAGTAGAAGTCATCTGGTACCACATTCCCCCATTTCAGCCGTCTACCCTGATCTATAGGGCGTAGGGTAGGTCCGGGTCTAGTCTGTCCTTGCATAGGTCCCATAAGGTCCCCCCAGCAGATAGTCAGAAGGATAGGATTGTGGTCACTAAAGGGGGATGGCACGGCGCAATAAGAAATAATGTGATTAAAAATACCAGGTGTCACAAAAATGTAATCAATAACAGTCCCCGGGGATGTCCCCTTGAACGTTGGTATTATAGGTTCCCCCTCCCGAGCTGTAGATTCAAGGAGGTTGAGGTTGGCCAAAAGGTCCTCAAGTTCCTCGCCAGCCCTGGTGTGTTCAAAGTGCGGCGCCTCCTGATCCCCTGTCTCAGAACCTCCAATTGTAGTGCAACCAAAGTAGCAGGGGTGGATGTTAAAATCGCCCATTAATACAATTTCATAACTTGTTAGAGTATTTTGGAAGAATAAGTTTAAAAAAGCATCCAATTTTACGATGTTATCGCCACCAAACTCCATATTAACAGAATTGTAAAAATTAATAAACAGGATGCTCTTTGCCGAAACAATTTGCCTTTCTACGATTAGACAGTTTGGAGATTCATATTTGATCTGTTTCAGAGATCCACTACGGTCAAGGGAAAAAGAGTCAAAAGGCCTCCCCTCGCTCTGCCCGAGTTACTAGGACTAGCCGCGACTGAAAAGCAAGAATAACCATCCAACCAAAAACATGAAGACATATACCACGTTTCCTGCAAAGCAAGAACATTGTGGTCTGTAACAAATGAGACCCAATCAGTGTCACTCATTTTTGAGGTGATTCCAGCAATGTTCCAGCTGAGTATTTTACAACCTGCTTCCTTCGTGACTGGCATGTTGGTCATTAAGGTCTCCGGGGGCGTGATAGACTCGTCCCTTGTTAGTCAGTCCATATCATCCAGGCCAGATAGGGGGGAAAACTGGTTACTTAAGCTCACGCTTATCCCATCCTCCATGGGTACTACCTGTGGGACATGGTGTAACGTAGTGGGGGGGGGGGGGGCGGGGAAAGATATTAGTGGTTGCAATTGAGTGGGTTCATTTGGGCTCCTTCGGGCCGCTGCTAACCTTCTGTCCTGCCATCTTGCTTGGTAATTTATATAAGGTTTGTGGCTGGGTAGTGGTTGGTAAACAAAAGCCCAAAGGCACAGGTCTTAGGCGATCCCCATATGATATTACTGAGCCATCCCAAAACAACTTGTTCGCCACATCAGCCTTACAAAAATTTACGACCACGCAATCACCATAAGTTGTTTTTGCTTGTTTGCCAATCCATCCCACCCTCCTTGCATGGATGATCAAGTCTGCTAGTTTCCTCCGCAACATTTCTCGCCAGACCACCGCTTAGCTTTGGCCAGTAGTTCCCTTGATTCCCGTTCCCCCTCACCCAGAGGGTCAACCCCAATGAATACTGCTACCAAAGGGGCCGCATCCGGTGGAAGATGCAGCTTGTAAGTACTTGGCAAAGCCCTTCTCTTAAATGATTGGGGCTTTTCAGGCGGGACAAGTGAATCAGGTGCTGTACTGTGGTTACTTATCGTCGGTTGCTGTGGGGGTGGGCAGGAGTCCTGAAGCCTAGGTTGTCTTGGCAGAATTCCTCCTATGTGATTAATCATGTCCATGACCCCCTCTACTCTCTTGTCCCTGCACTTCTCCTCCAATTTGCCATCACTCGCTTGGGAATTGTTAGGGGGGAGCGAGTGGATAATTCTATCTATAAGAGAGCATTTTCTTAGTAAACCTTCTAGGCATGTGTTTAGGGTATCCACGATGTCTTTGGCAATACCCACCAACAACGGTTCGATCCTTGCCACAAAGAGTTCCTCCAATTTTTCCTCCAGAATGGCATGTGTGTCTCCAGTTACTGGCATACGATTTTTTCCCTCTCTTACGAGTGCTCGTTTTAGTGGCCAGCTGCAATTGTTCTCTGGCAGGAGGTCCCGGTGCTGGGTCGTTTACTGGTTGGCCATGAGGTGGGGGGTTGGCAATGGTCACAATGGGTTCCAAAGGGACACTGGCTGAGGTGCTTGGGGGGGGGGGGGGGGGGGGGGTTACATCCTCCACAGTAGATAGTGCAACTGCTGCTACTCTTGGGGATGTCATTGCGATGCCAAGCTCTTGCTCGGCGTTTGCTATCTCCTTCGTTAAAGCCCCCACAGTCGAGGAGAGGTACGACATGATGGAGTTTGAGTGCCTGGGCATTTTTGCATTTTTTCCCTCCTCCTCCACATTTGCATGTTTCTTTCTCTTACCCATCTTTGTTGGTGGATGTTGGCCCAGCCCGGCCTCCTCCGGCCCCGGACGGCCACAGACGGCCCCGCCCTTGTCCCGGGCTTCTCCCGCGACGCGGGGGGTGTTGCTGGAGTTTATGCGCCGCCTGGCGCCAAGAACGCGTTTCGCGGCTTCCGGCCGCTAGGGATGCTGGGGTATGTGGTTCTTTGTTCCCCCGGTCCCTGCTCCGTGGCGGTGCTCGCTGGCAGAGTGCTCCGCTGCTGCAGGCAGGCTGGTGGGACCCTTGTCCAGTAATGCGGCAACCCTGGAAGTCACAGCACTGTTCCCCCGCTCTGCCGGGGGTGTTGCTGGAGTTTATGCGCCGCCTTATCAATGGTGGGTGAAGTTCTCTGTATATAAGTTACTTTTTGGCTCCATCCTATAGTGGAGAAATGAGGGGGTGAGCAGTGCAAGACGACTCAAAAAGGTATTGTGCATTGGGGGAGTGAGGAGGTACTCGGCACAGTAATAGAATAGGTGTTATGATGTAATGTCCAGCCCAAACCTTGTCATAGCATAACTTAATGGGGTAAATGCAGTGTAAGCAAATCTACAGGGATAGACTACTTGGTTCTTTCCAGAAGCAAACCTGGAAGAACTGACAACCAAAGCTCAGGTACAGGGTCATATTGTTGCTGGGGAGTTGCTTCCTTGCGTCTGTGACTCGTAGGTTAGTCTATGGCAAATGACTATTCAATTCTTTTGCAGGGATAGCAATGCTCGATAGTGTCCCACCCAACTCTGTTAGACAAATGTTCACAGCTAAGGTCTCTCAGGCCTATGGGGTATGTGGTGTGCACTCTGAATTACCAATCAAGGGTATGCTGGTGGACTGGCAATGGGTCAGCACTGGACGTCTGTATCTTTCTCCCTGGCTGTCTACGAAACGGGCAACCTTTACTTTGTGGTTGGCAGTCACAAGTCAGACATGACCTCAAGTCAGTCAGATTTGACTCGGCTGCTGGGTAGGGACATCATGGGCACTGAAAGGGTCTTATTGACACTTTCCCACATTTCTTTTCTTCCACCTGGGCCGCTTCCAACACCGGACGTAGTATTTGGGTTCTCCTCCACAGGCAGGCAGAGTCCTGCAGGACCAGGCTCTCTCCCCTTTCCTCTCAGCAGGCAGGATTCTCCCAGGGTCTCCGACAGGTCCACAGTTTCTTCCAGCTAGCTTTGCAGAAGCCACGCGAGGGGGACATCGCCTAGGGGAGACTGGCTATCCGTAACACCAGTCCTGAAACACTGCAGCTCTATT
The DNA here is from genome assembly GCF_964263255.1 of Lissotriton vulgaris. Lineage (NCBI taxonomy): Eukaryota > Metazoa > Chordata > Amphibia > Caudata > Salamandridae > Lissotriton > Lissotriton vulgaris. Next base: position 96,064,827 of record NC_141700.1, read on the forward strand.
TCAGTTCGAGCTGTGACGCTGCCCAAGTAGGAAAGTCCAGAAGTTATGAGCCACTTTTATACAGTATTTTCAGACCGGGAATGTGGATCTACAGTCTGGCTTTAGAAACCAGTTTGGCCTAGTTTCTTTACATAGTTTGTTTTTTCTTGCAGCACAGACTGGTTTAATTGTTCAAGGTGATGACGACTCATGGTGGTAGTTGAAGATGCTGGCTCCAAGGAGGAGTCACGCAACCTAAGCACAATAAGCGGGAAATTCTGCAGCTTGCCCTTCTCAGCCTTAATGGATCGGCCTCTCGAAAGAAAAACAAAGGACCCGGGCTCTCTCAGGAAACTTATTTCACTAGCAACGGTCTCTGCTGACCGACCACTCCATTTCCTCATATCTGGGCTGCAGGTGCTGTGCTCCGTGTACTCTCCCGTCAGCCGATTTACCCTGTCGAAAGGTATCCCCAGATAAGTAGCCTCCATCCGCCCTACTGGGGTGTGACCTTTTGCCAACACTTGCTCCTTGTCATACCACCACGCTGCCTGTGGGGCACATGTCCCTAGGCAGCAACCCCCCCCCCCTCCCATACTCCCCAAGTGTGGGTTAGCCTTTATTTGGAGCAGCCAGCCTCCACCAAGGCTGCACATAGATTAGCCCAGAACACCTCATTGCCTTTGCCTGACAAGTGCACCCCATCGTCTGCATTGTATTCCGGGCGCCTCAGGTTGATCAGCCTGTGCCTAGCACTTTCAAAACCATTTGCTCTACAGAATTTGCTCAATGTGATGTTAAGCTTTCTCCGTGATCTATCCAATGCCCCATTAAATAGGGCCCCCCTCCATTTGAGCCTTGGGATTCGTTCAGACCACAGGATAGTGGTGGGTCCAACAATAGTCATGACTCTATAGGGCATAGCCGAGAGGAGTCATTGGAAATATGCAACAATGGGAAGTGAATTGTGCACTTAATGGCACCTAGATACTGATCCAATAGCAGGCCTTGAATGTTGATATATAATTTTGGTATTACAAAGTGTATTGGCATTCTGTCTGAATATGACTGGGTTAAGATATTAACCATCTGTGCAGTGGTACAATGCAATGTTTAACTCTGTAATTTGTTGTACCAACTGGTACTGATTGCGTATATATATATATATATATATATATATATATATATATATATATATATATATATATATATATATATATATATATATATATATATATATATATACTAGCAGCCCGCCCCAGCGTTGCCTGGGGCAGAAAGGGGCTGGGGGCAGCATTTGAGGCTTGCGTGCACTTCTGCCCCCGGCCCCCTCCCCTCCCGCCCCGGCCCCCTCCCGCCCGTGTCCCGGCGATCCTTACCTCAGCCGCCGGTCCCGCTCCAGGCGCCCCGCCCGCGCAGGCTGCCACTCTCCAGGCGCCCCGCCCGCGCAGGCTGCCACTCTCCAGGCGCCCCGCCCGCGCAGGCTGCCACTCTCCAGGCGCCCCGCCCGCGCAGGCTGCCACTCTCCAGGCGCCCCGCCCGCGCAGGCTGCCACTCTCCAGGCGCCCCGCCCGCACAGGCTGCCACTCTCCAGGCGCCCCGCCCGCACAGGCCGCCACTTCGCACAGCAGCAATCAGGGCCGCGGCAGTCCTCCCAGCAGGTCACTATCTTCGGTGCCATTTCCGGAAGTGTTGCCAGGGAGCGCAACGCAAATGATGTCATCACGCAGACGTCGCGGCCGGCGCTACTTGCAAGGGACTACTTTATTTTTATTTTGAAATTTTGTTAAACAACGTATATTTTTTATTTTGAGTAGCCTATGTCCTTCTGCTTGCCCTGAGGTTTTCAACAATGTCTTGGGTGTTTTGATTGTTGGTGTACTTTTCGAGTTTACCTGGCTCAAAGGTTTGTGTTCTTTCTTTATAATAGTAGTATAGATATATGTCTGTATCATATTGCATATATCTAAAACTTCAATAAACACATTAAACAAATGTTTTTATAGTGGTGGGGCCAAAACGTCTAGCTGCCTCATTTAGACCCACCCAGATGTCCTGCAGGAGTTCCCATCTGGCAGAGGTCATTACCTCCCAGGTGTATGATCATCGTGTGCTTCCCTCTTTTGCCAAAAATGAGTAAATCTTGAGGCAGAGCCACTTATATACCCCACCTTTCTATCTCTGTCGCCCCCTCATAGGACCATTCAAAATATGCCCCCTGCCACTGATTGGCCCATGGGGACTTGTGCCCTTTCAATCCCTTTTGGTGCTTTCTTGCCAACCCCCATTTCCTGTGTGCAGAGTGTGTGGGGAGAGGTCTTCCCTACCATGTGGTGGTGTTTCACCGCAAATAATATTTTTCCCCACACGCTACGTGTCCATTAGGTTGCAAGCCCTTTAAGCTCTCTTTGGGGGTGGCCTTTGCCGTCTCATGCCCAGCCAAGAGTTCGGTTTTGGCAGGCCTCCATGACCTCTGAGCAAGACTCTGGGCCTCCATGTCAATTTCAAGTCTATGCCTACCGTGCAGAGCAGGAGTTTGCATGTGTGGAGGTAAAACAAAGCCTGGATTCCAGGGTAGGAGTACACCTCCTTTCCATTCGGGGGGGGCTCACAACCCACCATGGAGCAAGCCCAATCTGTGATTTTAGTCTACTCAGTAACCTAGATGTGCAATGTGAAGGCCTCTTTTATGGTCTCTTCCTTTTCACATTTTGATTGATATAGTTATTTCCCTAAAGTGCTCAGATTTTCGTCAAGGTACTTTGATTGGGACTCAGTGCCTTGCAGGTGGTGTAGCAACTTTTGGGGATGGCCAGTAGCGGTACTAAGATGTGGTGTTTTTATTTAATTTAACATTGAGTGAGTGAGTTAGACAGCAGCTTGAAGGATGCTCTTCTTTCGAGGTTTATGGGTTTGGGATATGCCAGTAAGTAGGTCTTGTTTTGGATGGTGGTTTTGAAGTCTGCTTCAGGAAGGTAAGCTTTGTCCGTTTTATTTTTTGTTGTAGTTGTCTTTAGTTTTGTCGGTGTCTTTGTTATTGTTGTTGTTGTCTCTGCTGTTGCCTTTGTTGTTGTTTAGAACTTTACACATGGCAGATTGTGTCTTGATGGTGATGTGTGTCTGGAAGTAGAGGTAGCTAACTGTGGCAAGAATCCCTTGAGCTTCATCTTCCGAGTGCCCGGACATTGATCTTTCAGGGGTTCTTTGCAAAGAGGTTGTTTTCTGTTTGCTGGTGTTCAGTTTGAGGCAGGTGCTGGACATCTAGGAATGAGTGGGAGCAAGGCAGGTCTTGAGTCATACATGTCTACAATGCAGGTTGAGTTTAATGCTATAATTATTCTGATGGTAGGAATTGCCCCATGTAGAGAAAGGAGTCGGCCAATGAGGACTGGTGAGTCCATGAGCTCCCTATTAGTCAAACATGTTCTGAAGGGCTTGATGATCAACCAGGTCTGTCTGGCAAAAAGGACAAGAATGCAGAGGTCCCCGTGTTTCAACAGAAAAGCCTTATCCGATACTTGAATCGTTAATTTCTTGATGCTGCAGCACACTCATAATCTTGAGTGCATTCTCAAAACAGTGAGATTTTGTTTGTCGGGATTGGACATTGATATGGTGTTTACTTTCAGTAGGAGGGAACATGTGTGATTGGGTGGTAGTTTGTATCGCCTTCAGTCTTGTATGTGCCTCCTACGTTGAGAGAATTTGCAGGCTATGAGTGTTGGGGAAGATGCATTATGTTCAGATGTGGAAGCACTTCTTGGGTAAGATTTTCATGAAGGTGGGAAGTGAACAGCCTCATATATGGAGGTGAGACTGTCTAAAGGGCTTGTATGTCTATGTAGTACTTTTGGAAGTTGAGAGTAAAGTGATTTATTTTTTTTAACGAAAAAAACATTATTATAATTTCTGATCACAGTGTGTTTAAGTAAAACAGACCTATATTTCGCGGTGTCTTGTGAATTACCTAGGCTTCTTTTGGAAGCTGGTTATTAATTTAAAGAAAAAACTGTATTGCACCATAAAATACATTTTTCACCTTATGAGACCCTTTTGAGACCAGGCAGCAAGAACAGTAAAGCATCTTTGTGCGGTACGTTAAGCGGAATTTACTGACCTTGGCATACAAACCCATTGGTTTACAGAGCTGCTTAGTGGGAGTTCTTTGTCTTTCTCGTCCTTTTTTCTGTTAAAATTATTTACCTAAATATGGGCAGTAATATAAGCCATGATGACGCCTATCTGATGGTCATTGGTGATATTGGTTCTTTGATAAGGTTGCCACCTTCAGATTTGAGAGCTTTCAGCTTTATGGGGCATTTGGACGGTGATATAAGGCCTGTTTTGCTGTTGACTGGATGTGTGAGGGGGTAATTTGCTTTGCTTTTTGATATTGAGAAGAAATAACTTTGGTCTTCAGGGTGGTATGCAGCATGTCTGCAATAGTCTACATCTGAGATGGTCAGCTGTACCAAGATCTTAGTTGACAGTGTCTTTGAAGTAGAACTTGAACACGGGGTACTGCTTGGAGGCATCGCCTAGTCTCCGGGGAGTGGCTGGTATGGGGTAGATGAGTACCAGGAGTAGAGCAGGATCAGTCCAGTCTCTGGCATTCTGTGTTTTTCTTGGCTGTAAAGTTTAGCTGATGAATATCCACTTTGGCATGGGGTGGCTCAGCAATAGACAGTTTGATGTTTATGGTGTCCAGGATGTTGAGGAATGCTGTCTTCTTGTCTTGGTAAAGGCATCTCCACAGTATCTGAGCTCTGTGAGGTGAGTGCAATGCTTAATTTGTATCTGTGGTTGCAGGAGATCTGCACTGGCATTCACTTTTGGGAACAATACCTTAACTTTCCTAATCAAATTTTGACCCTGAGCAAGAAAGAGAAAGGAGGACGAAGAAAAGATAAAAAGTAAACAGTGACAATGCAAGAAAGCAGGGATGAAAAATAATCTTGAAGAGTGAGATGAAAGACCGGAAGTGCAGAATGTTAGAAGAGAGGCTTGAGGTGAAATTCAGACTAGGCAGCCTTGGTTTGTAACAACCCTAGTATTAGGCAGTGCTGGACTTTTAAGAAACCCCTTGGCCCTCCGTTTCCCAAATTAAGCACTGGATGGGTGTCTTTAGACCATTTTTCAGGGGCTAATAGGGTCGGCTAAGTGAAGGCCTCTTGATCTGAATGAAGAAAGGGTAAAGATTTGCAAGAGATGGAGCTGTGGTGTGAACCTTATACTATGGTGATCATGAACCTGCACAAGAGCTCAGTTTCAAATGGCCTTTCCATTTATGATGATGTTTGGTTATATTGACCATTTACTATTGACATTCAGTGTAACATTCTTTATGCATTTTAGGATTCTGAGCATTAAGATGCCCCCTAGAATCGATAAATGTGTGATGCTTTGAAATTTCATTAAGATTGTTTGATAAAGCTGGTATTTGTTATTTTTTACAAAATGTTAGAGGGGGTTGGCATTTAGTTGTAGCCTCATTGAGAAACCAAATATCTGGAATAAACCAACGGAAAACCTGATTATATAAAAAACGTACTAGCATATAAATGTAATAAAAAGACTGAGCAAATTAAGAGCAGACCCAATGATCCCTCACAACGTCAAACCTAGAACAAGAGAAGTCCTAACATTGTGGTGAGTTCGATTAAACCTATTAAAACATAAAATATTCAGATCTTGCTGAATGTTTGGAGTCCCTTAGAAAGACCACAAATTAGCCATGACTGATTTCTCTAGTTGAACAATTCCAGAGATGGACGTGATTAGATTGAAAGGTGATGTCAAGACATTCTCAAGATCCTTTTGGGCACCCATGCAGTTTTAAAGATGGATCTGCAAAGTTCTTAGTTGTACACTACAGCAGGTAGTAGTGGAGGAGTGTGGCTTAATGGTTAGAGCGGCAGACCCTGATGCAGAGTTCTGGCCAGGGACCAGGGTTCGATTCCCGCCTCGGCGGGGTCTCGGGCTCAATTTCCTCAGACCTGTTAATTCTCGCCTCGGTGCCTATTCTAATCACGGGCCCCATGCTGCAACTCGGGGCAATAGTTTGCTTAGCCTCCACACCGGCCCCAACAGCGCTAAGGATGCCTGGCTTCACCCTGGGGGTGCCCAGGAATGGACACTTCATAGGGAAAGCCAGGAAGGGTTCCACAGCGGTATGAGTATCAGCGCCAGGAAGCCGAATAGGCGACACCGCAAGGTGACCGTCTGGTGACAGTGCGCTCTATAAGTACCATGACATTTACAGTTACATTTTAGCATTCTTTGATGTTGCCGGTATGGCTCTTTCCCAAATCCTGTTCGGTTTTTCATGCCACTGATTTTTTTCTCGTTGGACAACCCTCCTTTTTCAGAGGTATGGTAAGGGGCACAAATCGGTCTTGACCTTCTTTCCTGATTATTAGTGATTTTTTTTGTTGTCTTTCGGTCCCTCCTGGGGCCCTGGGTCATTGAAAGGTTACATCAAGAGTTCAAGGACTTGGGGGACTCCACATGGTCTTGTGTCCCAGCTCCGGATTGTTGGGGTCCACATTATATAATTTTGAGTATCTGCAATATCTAATACCTCATGTTTGTACATAGGATCTTCAGTGTAACCTGGTATTGGTGGGGGGCAAGGAGAAAAGCTGTAAGTGGGTACATTACACAGGCAGACTGCACAGTTGCCTGGATACTGTCCATAGGGCCAGTATGCTCTATGGTCCTCTGCAAGGCAAACAAATCAAGGATCCTGAATAACTGTACCAAGGGGTACTTGGGATGGACCTTAGTCTTGTGGTAGGGGGTACACTTCCAAAACCTGGAAATGGACTGCGCTTCCCTTGTTCCCTGTGCATCAACAAGAGAGGCTTTGTACTGTTGAACTGTGGGTTGTGTCTTGGAGACCACAGGGTAGGGCGGCTCCTGAGGCCTGCATTGTGATTTCCCGAGCGGACTGCCAAATTTTTCAGGCACACTTTCACTATCATCATAACTTGAGGTTATAACCCTCAGTCATAATGGTGGTGAGAGCGAGCCTGCAAGCAAGTTCTCCACAGTGTGGATGGGTGTGTGGGTGGGGCCACAGTCCCGATAACACTTCCCTCCATGGCGCAGTCACTCAGAAAGCAGCTACAAGGTAATCTGTGAATGGGCTGGCCTGGGGCAACTGGGTGTGGAGCCGGTTACTTCTTTTTCTGCCTGAACACAGTTCTGTAGGAGCAGTAGGCAGGTGGATGGTCGGGGCTGAGCAGGAAGAATTGATCATCCAGCGTATTCCTAGATGTGATATTGGAAGTGGACATTACACTAAGCCATACTAAAAAAAAAAAATAAGTCACTCTGAATTTCATCGCAGCTCATTTTGAATTGACAGAGCTCTGTTGTGACACTTGAAGAATGTGTTGGGGGACTGTAGGGTGATGCTTTGAAGAAGTGTACAGGCTCTCTACAAGTGTTCGTATAAAAGGTTAAAAATTATCTTGAAATGCTTTCATGATTCTAGGGCTCCCATGGGATCTTTCCTAATAGGGTAGGGGGCTTGCATGCAGTAGTTTTTTGGAAGAGTGGCAGGCTGCCTGGCAATGTTTCCATGGATGATCAATTGCTCTTATGATTCTTTCCTTTTAGTTGGGTTTCCCCATGTCATGTTTCCAGGAATGGCTGTGGGTCTCCCTTTTCAATTATTCTATAAATGGTTCTCTTCTGTGATGCTTCCAAAATACGATGGGTTATGCAAAAAAAGATTTGGTGGCTCTCTTACAGCGCGCCCTTTACTTACACAAGGCTTTGCAGTGTGTCCACTAACTACTGAGGGCTTCTGTGGATTGTTGCTGTGATGATTCTATGTGTTACAAACTCTTTACAAACTCTTTGTAAACGTCAGTAAAAGTTGATGCCTCTCTTGCTATTTTTTCCTGTATAGCAGGGAAAAGGGACCTTCCATGGAGATGTCTAGTAATGATTGAAGGTGATGTCACTGTGCTTGCCTTATTGTGATAAATGGGCCCCTTCAATGCACACTTTACTCCTGGGGTTCTCTGGGAAAAGCTTCCATCAATGGTTGTGAGTGCATTTGATCTATGAAATGCTAACCGGTTCTCTTAGCCTTTATGGGAAAGTTTGCAGACACTATAATTCTTGTGATCATCCCTCCAAAGGTTAGGAGCTCTTGCCCTTGAGATGCTTTCATTAGGAATGAGTTATTTTTGTTTTTTTTCCTTGAATGTTCGGGGGCCCTGTAGTGCTTCCATGAGTTCGATTCTCCAGCATTCCTTCCACAATAGTTGGGTTCTTCTGCAAGATTTCCATGAAAAGGGGTTCTCATGCAATGCTTCAACAAGAGCCTGGTTCTCTCACGATACTTCCACCATGAGAGGCAAGTGCTGTCACAAATGTTTGGAAGGAAGTTGCATTGCAAAAGCATTACGCAAATTTTGCTAATCTGTATCTCTAATGCCTTTCATCTTTTTGAAGTCGATAAATTAAGTATAATTTATTTGGCAAATGTGTGTATGTATGTGTGTATATGTATGTGTGTGTGTATATGTATATATATATATCGATGCCATTTACACGTTTCCCAATGAGGGGTGCCATTTTCCGGTATACAATTTTAAAGTGCTTACATGAACATAAAAAGTGAAAACAAACTTTCTGTACATTCGTATCGCTTGTACTTGGCAGTACATGGTAAAAACAAAACAAATTGAATACCTTATATTTGATCAAATTACTTATAAAATGTATCACTTTTTAAAATACACAGTTTGAAGTTAATCTTCCTGCCATTTAAGGTGCTTATATTCAGTAATAAATGGACAATTAGTTTTTAAATATTTTATATATTTTTTGTATCTATTCATTAACTGAGATGCACAGTTTGACGTTCAAACACAATCTTGCCCACATGGGTGCAATTGCATAGTATCAGACAATACTCTTTTTATGTACATTTTTCCAGTTCCATTTTTCTAATATTGTCTGCAAAAATCCTCCTATTGTACAGACACATTTTTTATTCAGTGCCATGGTGGCAGGTATGTCTGCCACATGTGCACCCATGCACTATACAGGGGTGCAACAGGGTGTCAATTTGACACCCTGCCACCCTTTTAGGTCTACCCCCTATTACCGATTCAGTATTTACAGAATCAGTAATTCTTATTCATTCCTATGGGCCTCCAGGCCCATAGGAATGAATGAGGAATACCGAATCACCGAATCGGTATTTACTGAATTTTACCGATTCGGTATAATTTACGAATCATTAGCTACATGTAAATGTGTTGTATTTGTAAAGCGCACGGCTGCCCCAGCGATGGGGGCATCCCGGCCCTTCACTCATACCGCTGTGGAACCCTTCCTGGCTTTTCCCTGTGAAATGTCCACTCCTGTGCACCCACAAGGTGAAACCAGGCATCCAAGCGCTGCTGGGGCCGTTGTGGAGATTAAGCAAGCTACTGCCCAGAGTCACAGAGTGGGACGCATGATTAGACTAGGCACCGAGGCGAGAATTATCAGGTCCGGGGAGATTAAGTCCAAGAGCCGCCGAGGCGGGAATTGAACCCTGGTCCCGGGCCAGACCTCTGCATCAGGGTGTGCCGCTCTAACCATTGAGCAACACTTCTCATTTACCAATTCTAAAATACCGAATTTGGTAAAATTCGGTATTTTAGAATCTTTAAATGATATTTACCTACATCTGACACCTACATCTGACCCTTGGTCACTGTCCCATGTTATGTCATAAATGTTTTTTAAAACATCTGTATCTTGGACATGAAAAGGAACTTTTTGTACACAGTCTCTTAAATAGTCAACATACTTTGAGGTATTCTCAAAAATACCCCATATCTCTGATGCTATTGGACGTTCTGGTGGATTATGTTCATCTTTATAGATTTTTGGAATTAGGCAAAAGACTTGTGTTCTTGGATGGTCCTCTCGTAAAAATACAAGTTTTGCACATAGTCACTTTATATATTATAAACAGAGTCTGTTAACTGTTGTAAGTTGGTTCTATTGCTTTTGGGTTACATCAATCCTAGACTTGTATTCTACTAATATATATGTGTATATATATGCTAGAATACAAGTCCATCATATATTTGAGGTCTTTAAATGGAACAAATGGTACAAGAGAAAGGGTCATAATGTGTCTGTACATTATGATTTTTGCAGTCAATATTATGAAAAGGAATTGGAAAGTTGTACATGAAGGAGTATTGTTGTATACTAGAAAATTGCAGCCCACTTGGGCAGGATTGTGTTTGAACGTTAAACTGCTCATCTTAGTTAATGAATTGGTAAAACAATTTGATGAAATACAAAGTTGTTTTTGCTCTGTACATTTCCGATTGACAGAAAGATAGGTATGAATTTCAAATTGTGTATTTAAACAGTTTTATACACAATTTGATCAAATATAAGGGGTTCATGTTGTGTTGTTTATACCATATATTTACAAGGACCTTGAATGCACCGAAAGGCTGGTTACACTTCTTATGTTCACGTAGGTGCAAACGCTCTTTAAAATTGTATACCCAAAATGTCGCTCCTCATTATGAATAAGTCTGTGGGGAAGCTGAAATGTGTCAAATGGCAACAATATCATAAGGAGGTTTTCACAACTCCACTGTGTTGACAACCTTTTTCAGGAGGAGCGTAAAGGGACTGCTCAATTTGGATGGAGATTGCTGACTCAGTTTGTATACTGACAAACCCTTCTGCTTGGAGCACGGCAGCGGACAGCAACTGCTGAAACGTGTGTTATGTATATATGTGTATAAATATAAAACAGAATGGAGCCCCGGGCCCAAACGGCCTACCGGCGGACTGTTTAAGCAGGATCCTAAGGAGTGGGCAGGCCTGTTAACACCGCTTTACAGGGAATGCAGAGCCCAAGGTGAGGTGCCGGAAGCCTGGCCAGGCTCTTTATTGCAACCAATATATAAGAAGGGAGCAAAAACGGAACCAAAAATTATAGGCTCATTGCCTTGCTGGACATCGAAGGCCAAGCACATGCCAGCACTTTGTTACATGAACTAACCACCTGGATAGAGGAAAACGAAATACTACCTTTTTACCAGACTGGATTCCGAAAAGGCTGCTCCACTATAGATAATATCATGGCCCTTTCGTACCTGGCACATCAGGAAAACTCTGGTAAAAATCTCCCAGTATTTGCATGTTTCATAGATTACCCGAAGCAAGCTGTGGAACAAATTGTCCCGCTGGAAGATCCCCGGAAAATTATTGAAGGCACTGAAGTCACTTTATACCAACAAGTGGGTGAGGATCAAACTGGTGGGGGATAAAGTCACATATAAGATGTCAACTGACCGTGGCCTAAAGCAGGGCTGCGTTTAAGCACCTATACTTTTTAATCTTTATACGGCAGACTTGGGGAAAGCGATCCAAGGTGTAAGTTTGGTAAAAACCAAAAATTGGACCGCAACAACTAAATATACCTGGTGATTCTTGATCACACAGAGTAGGTTTACAAAGAGGGCTGAATGTGTTAAATAACTACAACCTGGAAAACGAACTTGTGGCCAATCCCAGTAAAACAAAAGTTGTGGTGTTTGGTAAACACCAGAAGAAAACAGGCTTAAAGTGGAGACTGGGAAACAACAGCATAGCCACAGAAAGAGCGTATCCATATTTAGGAGCATGGCTGAACGACAACGACAAAGGCAAGGCAACCTTGCACCAGGCCATGATGTAAGCCAAAATACAAGCCATCATTTATGCCTCTGCAAACTCCATGGCAAAATATATAGCCCTACTACGAAACCCATCATGAGTCACAAAATCAAAACTCCTTGCAGTTGGTGGGTACGCATCACAGGCATTCCCAGGTAAGATGGAAAAGATGATGGAGAAAGCTCAGTGCCAGTGTTACAAAAGACTTTTTAGGCTCCCCAAGTACACAAAAAATGCCCTGATTCGGCTTGAGTTTGGCCTTGTACAACAAAATACGAATGCCGGAGCACCCTGGTTAAATTTTGGTTCAAGAAGACAAAAGCTCAGAACCTATCCCTTAAGGAGGCATTGAGAACAATATTTGAGGTGTTGCAGAACCCATGGCAGAAATATTGCCTGGAGACAGTGGCAGAGTTGGACCTATCTACAGCATCCTGGTCACATGAAGGTCTAAACTACTTTGCAATAAAGAAGGTGCTAAAAAAGTACACCAACCAGATATCAAGGAATGATCTTGCAAGACTGAAGGTAAACATAGATCTGGCCGGCCTAACTAAAGCATACGAGCTGCATAAAATCCAGCCATACATGAACAATTCTCTACGAAGGAAGTGTTTGAAGGAAATTCAATGGGCGCATTTAGTCCCCCCCCTTCTAATAAAAGAACTGAATCCGGCTTGGAAATCGTTGAACAATATTATCAGTTGCAGGCTGTGTAATTATAGGGAGGAATCATTGGGACATCTATTATGCTGCTGGCCTGCACTACTACAGCAGCGACATATTCTGTTAAAACCAATGTTCCTGAGACATGGGACCAGAAGATGCCCCGATGCAGTGGCACTGCTTCCGTCAAGTATGGAGTCTTCAGATCTGGCGAAATTTGGCAAATATATGAACATGGCACGAATGGCCCTGATCGGAAATAATGCAGAGGAAAAACGTGGGCGGCAACCATGCCCGGCAATGAACTAAAAATTAATCTTGTACGAAAGCCCAGGGAATATGGACCTTTGCCAATATTTAATATTTAATTTTAAAAAAATATCGAATATAAGAACAAAGCCACATTTTAGATATGGTCTGGTACCACTGACCAATGAATAGTCTTACATTTTTGTACTTGTTTAGACAAATATTTTATAATGTCTAGATAATTTTGTTTGTATTGTAATTCTGGATAATGTACTGCAATTTTGCAAAAATTTTAATTATGTATTATGCAAAAAGATAAAAATGCATTCATATATATGTGTATATCCACACACAATATATATTGCCATGTCGCTTGTGTCATTATTTATTCTTATGTAATTTTCTTATACAGTTATTTGTTGTCCCACAATTTTATCTTCATTTACTTAACTCATGGAAATATATGACCTTGAGAGAGGTACGTTTTTAGTCAAGTGTGCTAGCCAAGAAGTTTTGAATGTCTTCGCTTCTCATGCTTTCGAGTTCTATAATATAAACCATGTGAAGTTGGATAATGGCTCTTCTAGTGCTGAATGTAACCCAGTCTCTTATCCTCTTCCCCAGGGGAGCAAGGAGCGGTACCACTGGCAAGCCCAGAATGTCAAGCACAGCGGGGTGGATGACATGGTGCTCCTGTCAAAAATCACTGAGGAGGCCATTGTCGAAAACCTCAAGAAGCGCTACATGGACGACTACATCTTTGTATCCTTTAAAGACACCAGCAGAGGTGGAGTGGATGTGGGGCAGGGAGGAAAGAACAGCAATTCTGAAAGAGAAGTACATGCAGAAAGTAGGGAGGAGTGGCTTGGTGCAGGATGGGGCCTTTTATCTGTTTCACCTTTGGTATTGAGGTGAAAGGTAGAGTGGTACCTATCAAGGCATGGACCTGATCTGCCGCTTGCTATGGTGGGATTTCCCAAGTGGAGCCAGCAGACCCAGACTAATCATTACTCTCACACTCAATTATGTGTTCTGGACAAATCTGTGTATCAACTGCCCTCACGCTCAAATAGAAAAAGTCTACTGATGCAATATTAGGTGCCTTAGAAAACTATACTATCCATTCCCATCCATCAGTAATCCTTTTATCTTTTGAGTTTTAGAAATTCAAAGATGTTACTCATGACTCTCTCAAATATGTTTATTCACCACATAATGTCACTGGGAAGGGCCCCACAAATATTCCACAAATAGTTTTTTTTCTAGACTTATCAAAATAATTCTACTTCCTCACCCTCCCTGTGTTTCTTGAAATAAACTGCTTTAAAACACCTTACATTCCTTCTTAGAAACGTATTCCTAAACTCTAACCACCCACTCATCCTTCCCCTCTAAATACAGTCTTCTGTCCATAGCAGTACTAGAGTAGGTGTACCCCTCATGTTAGCTTTGTTCGATCAGGACAATGAAGTGGGGTCTTTGTAAAGCAGATAGTGACAGAAGTCATACCAAGGCACTGGATGAGAGGAAGCTCACTGCATAGAAAACTTACAGTAAAACAATACCTATTGATACAGGGTGGGAAAGAGAACTTCCGCCACAACTTACGGTAACCGGAGATGGTGGGAGATCATTCAGCTCATAGTGTAAATTTAAAACAAATAGTACTGGATGCACAGGGCATTAGCAGGAGTTTCTTGCATCACGTACAGAAATATAACCAATATGTACACAGAGATTGAGGTAAAGCTCTGCAAGGGTTACAGTCATGTCATACAGACCCCCCTGCACAAAGGGGTCTCCTGCAGAGCTTATAGTACTAAATACAAGCAGGAGAGCAGAAGGGCTTGGTGACCAGCCCTTCACCACCAGGGAAGGCAGGTCCTGATTGTTTAATCGCTGTTCGATTTCCTGACTCTTCAGTAGACATATATTGGGTCGGTTCTTATTTCTGTCAACCCGTTCAAGCAGCTGCCATACTTCACGGATCGGGAGATCGAGCTGTATCAGGGTGCGGTGAGTAACATCCGGTGTACAGAATGCAGTGAGCGACCAAGTGTCCAGGCAGTGATGAATGTTATCAGGCTCACAAGCTCTGCTGAAAGGTGCACCCTGGAAAGCAGGTGAAGCCATGTCCATGACCGACCATGCAAGACCTCATGTTAACCTTGATCTGATATTAGGAGCACCAAGTTGTTATGTGTAATGATGGATGTATGTATGTGCAGTGTTCGATGACCAGTGTAGCCGAGCATGATGAACACTATCATATGTGCAAACCTTGTTGAAATCTGAAGCCAGAAGCCAAGTCGCACTATGTCTATGACCATTTATAACTTCAGGCGGGTAATGTTAGGACTATCACGCCATTATAAGAACCGAAATTAAACCTGGGCAAAGGAAAGATTTGTAGTGGTGCACGAGAACATGGTGAAGAAATTCTAGTGTATGGACACAGGAAGTAGTGCAAGGCTACTACTTCCAATGTTGAAATGACCATACTAGGGAGCAACTATCTACGTAAAGGTTACTAGGTAGCATACATTGACTGGCCGCGGAACAGTCATCTGCCTCCTGAGCTGCTGTTACCAACCAGTGGTGACCCTGCTGTATTTGTGTCTTCCTGTTTCCTACAACACTTCAAACATGCTGTGTTGTCAATGTCCACTGGAAAAGTGAGTGTCAATGCTGCATCTGTGGCTTTGCCCCCGCCCCCCCCTTACTCTCCATAGCTCCCTCAAAGTTACTACTGTCATCATTCTCCAAGCCTCCTGCTCTAGCAGTTGGAGGATTTGAGCTGTGTGACCCTACACTGACCAAAGAACAAAAGGATAACTTTAATGGTATCAAGTTGTTGTGTCTACCGCTGGATATGCTGTCTTTATTTCATTTTCTTTCCTTCGTTCCTACAGGCTCAGTATGAAAACCCACCGCATATCTACGCTTTGGCAGACACCATGTACAGGAACATGCTGATTGACGGGGAGAACCAGTGTGTCATCATCAGGTAACTCTGGTAAAGGGATGCAGGCGTGAGGCTGGATGGCGTGTCCAGACACACGTCTACTTAGTAGAGACCTGGGATGTTGGGCAGAGCCTGAAACATTTATTGGCTATTGCAGAAAGGAAGAAGCCTGAAAGAAAGAGTACGATCTAATGAGATGGCAACCAGGAAGTCTGGCCCAAAAATAAAGGCTCGTTACCTTTAAGGCTTTCAGAGCGGATGTCTTATGCTTGGCTGTATTTGGAAACTGGGTCATCCAAGCTTACAGGTCATACTACTTTACTACCAAGTGTAGTTAGCAGGTTCTGGTTCCTTGGTGCTCTAATTTACCCTCCAGCTTAACTAGAATATTTCATCCAAAGCTTCTCCTCATTATTCTGCAAATCCTAATATGAGTTTTACATGCCTACCTGCTTTACCCTTCCAATGTACAAGTCAGTTCCATCATGATCCTCTACGACTGGTTGATTGTTTCATCACTTATTTCCTCATAATTCTTGCTCATGCTCAGAAAAGTTAACCGTGTAGAGTAGCTTATGTCCAATAATTTCCCCAGTTTTGAGTCTTGAAAATTTTAAAGAGATTTACTGCTAAAACATTAATTCCAAACTCTATGCTCTAAGAGTAAGCGTTCCACAAGGAAATGGAGAGAATCGCCTGACCACTGCTATGTAATATGATCATTATACCACAACTCCTCAACCCACTGTGTACCATCTCTCTCCAGATGCATGTCCTCAGCCAATAATCTCAGGTCCCACTTGTGCCAGTACCATTATAAGGCAGGTACAGCAAAGAAAAATGACGCATAACTCAAATGGCTAAAGTCGAACATGGCCCGGCATCTGTAAAGCATACCTGTGTCCCACAAGTGAAGCAAAAGAAGGGGTTTGAATTGGAGAATGTTAACCAGGTTTTGGGACAACTATACAGTGTTTCTGTTCTTTCTCTTTTAGTGGGGAAAGCGGAGCTGGCAAAACTGTTGCTGCCAAGTACATCATGGGCTACGTGTCGAAAGTGTCAGGAGGAGGCCCAAAAGTGCAGGTATTGATCCCCACTGTGAACCTATCCCCTCAAAGTGAAGAGTCTGAAAAGTTCATGTAATACAGATATATTATAGCATAAACGGTAAGGACTGTAGTAATGGTTCATGTTAATGTTAATGTTAACTGGTATTTATTGAGCGCTCGTACGCCCGGAGGCTTCATGGCGCTATAGGAGGAACAAGGCGTGTCAGACATTTGATAAAAAGAGGCAGTGAAAATGCATTTTTGGTTCGCTTATAACTTTGCTGCCTTTTGACAAATCTGCACGAACTTTGACACAAAACTGGGTAAGTTGTGACATGTGCAGTTTTGTGCTGATCCATGCAGGTAAAAAAGTTAAGGAGGGGGTCAAGAAAAGATAAATGTCTCATTTAAGCTGCCAAAAGAAATGTTGTTCTCCACTTCAGCAAAAAACGTTGAAAAGCTATACCCCAAACTTTGCAAATTTTAATAATGTAAGTTGGAAGCATGGCCAGGCCAAACCCTGGGCTCAGACTCACTGTGCAGGCCTGAAAATGTGGGCAGTGGCCTCGCATCTAACGTCCGTGATCCTTTAAAAAAAAAATATATATATATATACACACACCCTCAGGAATGCAAAGAAAAAGGAGTAAAATTAAGTTAGGGCTTAGATCGTGCTTACACTTTAACATTCATACAGAATAAGAGACTAAGTGTAGGAGAGTAGGGTCTGCTATCCTATGGTCACCCCAATTTTTGCTTTTTTGCTTCACTGGTTTTCGACTTACTGAGGCTGTGGGCCTGCTAATCAGACCCCCAGCCTGCTGTTCTCTCTCTAAATTTATAATACATGTGCTATAGGTACATACCACAATTGGAAATGGACTCCTTGTCAGCCCCTGTACCATGCACTATAGGTGCTCAGGGCATAGGTGCCACCAAGGCCTACCAGGGGCTGAAGCATAGCTTTTGCCACCCCTGCCTGGTTCTTAAATTGACACAACTGGCTGATCACTCAGCTGGGGCAAGTGGGTGTAATCACCCCTTGCTTAGATATAGTATACCTATATCTAAACCTATATCTGGACACATATATAGCCTGTGAGCCACTCCTATGGAAGGCCTCATCAATCCTGGAGGCAGAGTGCGTGGTTTTATGTGAGATGGAGCTCTGGCATGAGCTGAGCCTGTCTGCAGCTGTCGGGAACAACTCCCTAAGCTGATCCGGGATAATGCCATACCATATACTCTTAAGCGCCTTATAATCCTCGCGGTTATATAGCAACTTTGGTTTGGCTTTATCAAAACATGTCGTGTAAGGTGTCATACGAATTGGAATACTACCCCCTCGCCAGTTCTGGCGACGGGGGGTAGCATTCCACCCTTCTAGAGGGAGAAGACATGTTACTTTACTGAAACGCGGTTGATTTAAAATGAGCCTCAGATCCACAAAATGGATGCCCCTGCCACAGACACGGGTCTGGCCTCCTGCTGCTGACCGAAACCCAGCAGAGGAGGCCTGGACAAAGAGTTTCCTGTCACAGGGCGGTGTCAAACCACCCCAGACAGGAGATAGTGGATTGGAGTAGGGAGGTTTCAAAGAAACCAGACACTGCCTGGGGAGCACAAGGCTGCCCCTTGCAGGATCCGGCCAAACCGGTTCTGGGGCCTCCCAGCCCCTGTCCCAGCGCGGCCAGGATCAAAGGAGAGGGGTGTAACCACCCCCTTCCTGGGTCCCACCCATAGGAGGGGACCTAGCAGGATGTCCAACCCCCCAGATTCGAATAAGAGGGGGAGCAGTCCCAACGGACCTCAGATCATCCTGAAGAAACATAAGAAACGAATTCTGGACCCTTCGACTTTCTACACGACGTGAGAAGACTGAAGAATCTCCCTTGTGGTCAAGGAGTGACCACCCTGTGCAAACAGGTACCATCCAGCCCTCGACCCTTGCTTTGTTGCAGTTCCCGCCGGAACTCGAGCGACAGAGATCGACGAGATCAAGCTTGCCTGCCTTCTACCTGCCCGATCCACAGTCCCTGCAGAGCTGAGACCCGTGGAGGCGACCGGAAGTGTGGGGCACACCATCTTGAAAAGGCCACGAGACGCTGACCGTGCGGCCCACGAGTGACCCTCGAAGCTGTACACCGGGGTTTGAGAAGCCCCAGCCCCGAGCTCCACTTGCACCAAAGCTCACCCCTCCACACTCGACGAGTGCTGCGTGGGGCCCTTCTGCCTGTGTGTGCTCGACGCGTTGGCCCGGTCACTTGCCAGCTGGCTTGTGGCCCCTGTGCCGACAAACTGAAATACGACTTGCTTTTCTGGTTGCTCCAGATCTGCACCAGCTCCTGTGAAAAGGAGCCCCCACTCTGACCCTCCTGGTTCGAGTGATAAGCAATCTCCCGGTTCTGCGTGGATTGCTTTTGCCAAGTGCTGTTTGCTGCAATCTTGAAGCCGACGGTGCTGACGGCGAGAGCCTACGTGGGACAGATCGTGACCTGCTCTTGGACGTCGCAGATGCCCCAGAGCCCACGTGACAGCGGAGAGAAGCCTATCGACAACCGCCTGATTGTGCCCGATATTGCCTGGTTCCGTCCTGGTTCCACCCTGGTCACTGCTGAGTGACCCAGACTCTGTCCCCTCTGCTTTCAGGTACTTTTCTACTTCGATCCACCCTTGGATCGCACCGGACACTTCTGCTTCACAGCGCCTGCAGCTGCAACAGCTTCAAGCACCAAGAACCTGCGTGACAGAACCCGACGCCACTTCGACCCTGTGCACCCACGGCCTGTGGGTGAGGTAACTTTGCAACGCCGGTGTCCTTACACTGGTACACACCTCTAGGGTCTGTGTCTAAAGTTTTGTGTTCCTAGGTTCAGCGGAAGTATCATTTAATTCACTTTATCCAACTTTTACGCACCATTGACTTTACATTGGTGCGAGCCGCACTTTCCGTGCTGCACCCGTCTCCTGTGGGCTACTCCCGACTTCATCATTGCTAGTCCTGACTGCTCCCAGCGAATCTCTAGGCCCTAGGCCTAACCATTGTTCGATAAGTGTTCCTTATACCACTTTTTTTAGTATATGGTCTGAGTGGCCACCCGCCCTCATCCATAATTGTGCAACTTTATATGTTTTACTGTGCTTTTGATTTAACGCTTGTGCCCCTTTCCTCATAAAGAGTACTGGGGAGTAATTTAGAAATAAATACATATATTTTTACAATATATACTTGTGTGGTGTCCTTTCATTTGATTACAGGATTGTATGTGGTAAAACAGCTCGCTTAACACGACCTCTTAAGTTAAGCCTTTAAGGCTGCTTAGTCCATGCTACCACTAGGATAGCTTGTCTACAAGGTTGACTTACAACCTGACATCTTTGGGGTTTGTTTGGACTGATACCAAGTGGTTCCAGAATTGGAAACAATACATATCAGGCCAACTTCTCACACTAAGAAATTAAATAGAAAAATAGAAAAAAAGTTAACGATGTTATGGTTCCAAACCAAGACCTAAAACTCCTAAAATTCTAATATTCCAGTTCACTACTCAAACCATAACTCAAACCCTTCAGCTAAAACCATTGCTAGCCCATGAATGGATTATGGGTTCAGAGAATTAGATTTTTTTTAAAACGTATGTTAATATTTTATGAGGAAAAGAAACCATAACTTATGCTTAAAGTTTGTAAGTGATATTCTACATCCATCTCCCCAAGTATGTTTTAGGTTCCACTGTTCCAAACACACTGTACTGTATGCCTACACCCCTACCCCTTAGTGTGGCCTGAGCCCATCCTCCTATCTGCAGCACCTTGGTGGGTGATGAAGGGGAACTAAACTGAAACACCTTCGTGATACTAAAAATCTAATTTCTTACATGCCATCCCTGTCTCTTAAACAGTTAAGGGGCATATTCCGCTAGCCTCTCTAAAATAGAATTATGCGATTCCCAGATCTTTTATAACAGTCATTAAAATATGTGCAAAAGTTATGCCAATACCAGGAAAACGGTGACTCTGGCTACATCACCAGTCGGCTGGACTACGGCAACGCCCTCTATGCAGGCACCACCACCACCAAACTCTTGAGAAGATTCCAGACTGGAAAATAGGCCTATTTAAGATACTGACTCACACCTACAAGGCCCTCCATGACCAAGGACCTGCCTACATAAACCACCACTTGAATTTACATCAACCATCCAGGTACCTCCGCTTGACTCCTCTCACCTTGCACAGATACCGCTGCCATACCGGAGGACGCTCCTTCTCCCACCTCACTGCCAAGTCCTGGAACACCCTTCCCCTCCACCTCCATACGTCACTGTCGCAGACAGACTTCAGGAAGGGACTCCAGACCTGGCTTTTCATCTAAGACCCGCCACACAGCGCCTGGATACCCATATGGGTGATAAACAAAGCTCTAGAAATTCTGATTGATTGATTGTTTCCCCTGTGAGGGCGGTGGTCGCACATATGAGGAGCTCTGTAGTACACAATCTTCGTTGTCTGACGTCACGACTATAAGAGGGAAAGAGATCTGGCCATGATTTTGACCTAAAAGTATTGCCAGACATAGTGTGCTTTGTCTGATGCCAGACTACTCATATGCATACAGTCATTTACTATTCAAGATACTGATGGTTCACCCTTGTTTAATGTGTGGTCTGTAATGCTTGAATGCTTACAAAGAGTTGAAAACCAGTTACAAACTGAGTTTTGAGATCATTTGTGTGGTCAAGTGAGGTCATAGTGAAGGGAGTCAATGAATTGTTCCTTATAAATGACATTAAAAAACTTTGTTCAAGAGCGTGGCCAAGATGGCGGCGGAGTAGGACGCCTTTTCGTGCCGCTCCGGCGCTGATCCGACAAAGCTTCTAATAGCACGAATCTGAGGGAGCGCACCCGCCTCAAAAACTGTGGGGAGGTTCGTCTGACAGAGCGGTCGACCCTGGTGTGGTCGCTGGAGCGGTATAGCCCCGAGATTGCTCCTGGGATCGAGCGCACTCTGCGGCCTGCGAGACCCCGGGCTCTCCTGACATCGGAGCCCGGCACAGGTGGTGGGCGGGCCCTGAAGCGCGTCTGAAGAGGTCGGAGCTGGCGGAAGGTGGAGGGTCGCTGAGATCCGACGAACAGTGGACCTGGCGGCGGATATAGTATCGGCTCCACTGGCCTTGGGGTGTTGCCGAGACATCTGCACTTCGAAGGTGTTGGCCTTGGGCGGAGGCGCTTTCCCTACCCTGGCATGGAGTAGGGGAACGGTGTTGGCTTAACGGATCCCGGCGCTGCTTGTATCGCACGGAAGCCCGGAGGGTGCCTGAGGGCAGACGTTAGCACCTGGACTTTGTCCTGCCTGAACACCGGTGGGGTCCACGGATCGTACTGCTGTACACGTGGGGCTGGGCGCAGCTGGAGACTACAGAGCGAGAACGGGTGTGCGTTTGATCTGAACGACACGGCCCGCCATTATACTTGGCCACGTGGCGCTGGGCCGGAGCACTGTGAGCCGCCATGTCTACTATGGAGTAGGGGTGCGGTGTTAGCCAACGGATCCCGGCGCAGCTTGTATCGCACGAGGCCCGGAGGGTGCTTGGGGGCAGACATCAGCACCTGGACTTTGTCCTGCCTGACCACCGGTGGGATCCACGGACCGTACTACTGTGCTCGTGGGGCTGGGCGCAGCTGGAGACTACGGAGCGTGACCTGGAGTGCGTTTGAACTGAACGACGCGGCCCGCCATTATACTTGGCCACGTGGCGCTGGGCCGGAGCACTGCGAGCCGCCATGTCTACTGTGCAGCGCAAACGGGGCCAGGGGAAGGATAATGCCCCGAAATCTTCCCAGCAACCGGCTTCCCCTGGAGCCAGTGGATCGGCGAAGCAGTCAGATGATGAGGCTCCGGCGACGAAAGCCTTCATGTCCGAACTCTTTGCCTCCATTAAGGAGGACATCTCCGAACTCAGAGCGCAGCTGGCCTCCGACCTGAGGGAGGTGCGGAGGGACGTAGATGGCCTAGGCGAGAGGGTGGCAACCTTGGAAGATCGAGATCTGAGTGTGGCCACCGACGTCCACCTACTACAGCAGGACATCATTCGCCTCACTGAGCAAAACCTAGATCTGCAGTTGCACACGGAGGATCTGGAGAACCGCTCCCGTAGAAACAACATCCGAATACGGGCGGTGCCATGGGACGGTGAGGCTGGGGACCTGCGGGGATACGTCCAAGACCTGTTCCTTCACATATTGGATGACGAAGATACGAAGGAGATCCAGATGGACAGAGTGCACAGGGTTGGACTGCCCCGGCGCGGGCCCCCCCCCCCCGACATCCTAGTGTGTGTCCATGATTTCCAGCTTAAGGAACGGATCCTACGCAAGGCCAGAACTCTCACGTCGCTGCAGTTCCAGGATCATCGACCTCAGCTATACCAGGACTTGGCGGCCTCTACTTTGCAAAAGCGGCGGGAGTTTCGCCCGGTGACTGCCTTCCTGAGGGAGAGAGGCATCGCCTACTCTTGGGGGCACCCTTTTAGGATCATTTTCAGGTGGCAGAATCGTCTTGCTCAAATTTGCACGCTTCAAGCAGCAAAAGAGCTTCTAGGCCTGGAGGATGTGTCGCCTTCGCAGGCCGCGACTGCTTCTCCGTCTCGGAGGCGCCGCCGTTCATCTTCCTGGCAAAGGGTGGGGGATTCGCCTATCCGACAGCGGCCGGACCTCTCTGCCAGCCTACAGGAACGGGGTGAAGCAGTTGCATCGGTGGCGTCGGTCACGTTGGCCGACACGCAGCACAGCTCTGGAGCGGCGTGACCTCAGGGAATTGGTGGATCGGCGCCGGAGGGGCCCGGGCCTTCTGGTTGGGGGATATGGAAGTACTCTTGGAGGAGACACCCTCGATTATGGCCATGGGGGATAGTGTGTTAGTCCCCCCGGCCTGCTGCATGTACGGGAGGCTTCCTACGGACTTCGGCCTTCTGGACATGTTGAGTATTGTTTCTGCACTTTTGTTTGTGTTTTTGCCCCGTTTTTTGATTGCATATCATTTGGGGCGGGGTTGGGAGTTGTGGTGTTCGGGATGTTGGGGGGGGACCCGTGACGGTGGGCCAAAGGGGATGTTTGTTGTATGTCTGCTGCTGAATGTGTACTTTACTGTTGGAGATGTCATGCCGCGGCTGTTCTGGAGGCTACTGGTCATCTATTGCTTGCGGGCTGGGCTGGATACGGGGATGGGGGCGCTTGGCATGCTGAGAGCAGTTTCTGGGATTTATACTAGCGATGCCGCTTAGCATAGGAACGTGGAATGTTAAGGGCATGAATTCGCCACAGAAGCGGCAGAAGGTTCTGAAGTATGTCACGGATCACCACCTTGATGTAGTTGGATTGCAAGAAACACACTTGGCACGGAAGGATGAGTTGAGGCTCCGCCATAAGGCGTACCCCATTATTTACAGGTCCTCAGCTGTCACGAAACACAGGGGGGTGGCACTCCTCTTCAGGGCTGCGTTGCACTTTCAACCAGTGGAGGTTCGCCACGACAGGGAGGGCAGTTGGCTGATGGTTAAAGGGCACATACAGGGTCGATTGTGCACGTTTGTAGTGGTGTATTTGCCCAATGCGGGCCAGAACAAGTATCTGCAGGACCTGTTGGTGAAGGTGGGGGATTTTGCGGAAGGGCTCTTGTTCCTGATGGGGGATTTCAATTTGGTGTGGGACAGGGATTTGGACAGCTCGGGGGGACGCAGGGCGGATACAGGGGTCTTTTCTGATTCCACACAGCAAGGGTTGGGGGAGTTGGGTCTAGTAGATGGCTGGCGATTTTTTCACCCTACCACGAAAGACTACACATTCTTCTCACACGTGCATCACTCCTACTCCCGCTTAGATCACATCTTCCTTAGCCAGTCCCTCAGAGGGGACATACTGGATGCCGCCATTCTTCCGATCTTGGTGTCGGACCACAGTCTCTTGGTGCTTACTCTTCGTTGGTTGCCGCCTGACACCGCGAATCGAAAATGGTACTTTCCGGCGTCGGTGGTTAGGGACGAGGTTTCCAACCAAGCCTTGCGTCTGGCCATCCGTGAATTTTTTGACCTCAACCCTCCGTCGGATACTTCTTTGGCGAATACGTGGGACGCCTTTAAGGCGACGATAAGAGGGACGTGCCTGGGCCTCAATTCGCAGCTCAACACCCTGCGTCGGAAGGACCGTGAAGCACTGGAAGCTGAGGTGCTCGAGCTCGAGAGGGCTCACAAACTTAACCCCTCGAGAGTGACCCTCCGCCCGTTGACGGCGGTTAGGGGTAAGCTGAAGGCACACTATACCAACAGAGCCGAGCTTACTCTCCTGCGCTTAGGGCGGCATTCATACTCTAGTGGCAATAAGATTGGCAGGCACTTGGCCCGTCAGTTGCGGGACAAAAGGGAACGAGAATTCATAGGGGGGATCAGGGATCCCGCGGGAGTGCTCCACCATCGAGACGGGGCGAAGGCGGACATCTTTGGCCGCTTCTACGCCGATCTGTACGCGGGCGACACGCTGGATGCTGCGTCACAGCGGGCGTTCCTGCAGCGCTTGCCGCTCCCGCAGGTCTCTAGTGCGTGGAACGACCTGTTGGAAGCACCAATCTCAATGGAGGAAGTCCTCTCCGCCATCAAAAATTTAAAATTACATAAAGCCCCCGGCCTGGACGGATACACTGCAGTCTTCTACAAGACCTATGCGACTGAGGTGTGCGACTTTTTGGTTGCTCTCTTTAATGACATGGCTAAGTCCGGTGAGAACATAGGGACCCTGGCGGAGGCGGTGATTACGGTCCTGCCGAAACCGGGGAAGGACCCGGAGCAATGTGCTTCATTCCGTCCCATTGCCCTACTTAATATTGATGCGAAGCTATATTCGGCGATTCTGGCAAGCCGTCTCCAGGACTTGCTTCCGGCGATTGTACATCCGGATCAGTCCGGTTTTATCAAAGGCCGCCAGACGCATGACAATACCCGTAGGGTGGTTCATCTTATTGAGAAGGCAGACAGGTTCCGCATTCCAGCGGTGCTGGTGGGCCTAGATGCGGAGAAGGCCTTCGATCGTGTGGACTGGGGCTTTCTATTTCACACATTGCAAGCATTTGGTTTCTCCGATAGGTTCATCACCATGGTGAAGGCAAACTTCTGTAGCCCGCGCTCGAGAGTGGCGGTGAACGGCCACCTGTCGGCCTTCTTTCAACATTTGCGAGGCACCAGACAAGGGTGCCCCCTCTCCCCCTTGCTATTCGCGCTCCGCATTGAGCCCTTGGCAATGCCAGTGAGGGAACATGAAGGGGTGAAGGGTATACCGTTCACAGGGGAGCAACACAAAATCTCTCTTTGCGGACGACGTCCTGCTCTCGGTGGCTGATCCCGCTAGCTCTCTTCCCTGCGTTCGGGATATTCTGCTAGAATTTGAGGGGGTGGCTGGCTTCAAGGTTAATTATGGCAAGTCTTATGTTCTAAACTTAACCTTATCACCGGCCGAAGTTGCTCAGGCGAGGGCATCAACACCACTAGCTTGGGCTCCGGGCTAGATTCTTTACCTAGGAGTCCACCTGACCCCCACGGTGGGTGGGTTATTCGCGGCCAACTTTCCGCCCCTGCTGGCTAAGACGCGGGCCGAATTGGAGAAGTGGAAGCCTAAATTCCTGTCCTGGCTCGGTAGGGTGCATGCCATTAAGATGGTCCTTCTCCCCAAATACCTGTATCTTTTTCAGGCCCTACCGATTCCACTGGGTACTTCCTTCTTTAGACAGCTCAAAACGTTGATCCTGAACTTTGTCTGGCAGGGTGGTCGGGCACGTCTTTCGTTTGCACTCCTGCGACGGCTACGGTCTGACGGGGGGGTCGGCCTCCCGGATCTACACCTCGATTACAAGGCTGCCCAACTCAGAGTCATGGTGGAATGGTCGCAACAACTATCCGAGAAACACTGGCTGCATATGGACCGAAGCGTGGCTGGTCGGTCCATCTGGGATCTGGCCTGGAAGCCGAAGCGTGATCGCCCGGTGAATGCGTACATCAGTATGCCCACGGGGACTACACTGAAAGTATGGGACACCTTGGTAGGGGATGAGCGGTGGACGACCTTCCCGTCTCCGTTCACCCCATTGCATTTCAACCCGGAGTTCCCGCCGGCTCTCACTGAGGGCCCCTTTGATGCTTGGAGAGAGGGAGGATGCCGTGCGCTGCTCCATCTGTTTCACGGCCCTGACCTTCGAGAATTGCATGCAGGACTATCAGGTGCCGCAAACTGATAAATACAAGCATTTACAACTGCTTCATTGGGCCACGTCGCCGGGAGTGCGGGAGGCAGCCACGAGGCCTCCCTCCAAATTCGAGGCCTTTCTGCTGAAAACATCCACCATGAAGGGAGCCATCTCCTTCATATACCAACTGCTGCTTCAATCCGCCCTTTCCCCTAGACCGCGTTACATGGAGCAGTGGGAGGAGATGGTGGGGAGGGACATCACCGATGGTGAATGGTCGGCACTATGGAGGGATCTGACTCAATTTAATCACTCGATCCTCCTGAGGGAGGCGCACTTAAAAACTCTTACACAGTGGTATATGGTCCCGGCCCGGCTTCATCGTATCTACCCGGCTGTCTCGGATAAGTGTTGGAGGGCTGTGGCCTTCGGCGGGACTTCCGCCACATTTGGTGGGACTGCCCAATCATCAAACCCTTCTGGGATGAGATTCTCTCACATATTAAAGACATTTTGCGGTACCCTATTGACAACTCTTTGGCATTCGTACTCCTGGGTCTGAGGGACCCCGGCCTTGAGCACCAGACACGAGCGGACAAGAAGATTCTATGGCTTTGCTTAGGCGCTGCCAAGCTCACGCTGGCTGCAGCCTGGAAGCGGAAGGAGGCACCGGCGATTTCACTCTGGCACGCGAGGCTGTGGAGGCTCCTGAGTCTTGAGAGAATGGCGGACATCTTCCTCGGCAATTACAAAAACTTTAAACACATATGGGGTCCCTTGGTGTCCTTTCTTTCTACTGGTTTGCCCTCGGCAGTATGCCCAGCATCATTGAGGACCTTGCATCTCTTTCAGCTTTAAGTATGCGTGACGGATGAATGGAGAGTGAGTGTGGCAGCGTCACGGGGGGGAAGAGGGTGGGACGTGGGAAGTTATGTTTGTGTTCTCTTCGGTCTGCAGTCGGGAACCTATGCTTCATGGACGAGGCACCTTTTTGCATTTTTGGGACTCTTGGCCTATTCCCAGCTTGATTAGCAGAGACTCCCGGCTATGGAACTGCGTATAGGACTGCCTCTACCCTGCGATTATTTGAGTCTAGAGTTTGCCCCTTTTTCCCGCACTGTACCTCTGCCTCGTCCTGATCTACTGTTTTTCCCACTATGTGGGATCATCTGTGCGCCCGATGTGGTACGTTTTGTCTATTGTTCCTTTTGTGCTACGCAAAATAAAAATTTTACAAAAAAAAAACCAAACTTTGTTCCACTTAAAAGCTTTCCATACCTGACCATTTCCTGGTTATTCCGAAGTAGTGGTATGATATATAAAGAAGAGTTTGCAGGCAATCACCCTCCAAGTCTGATCACTAAGCAGCTAAACTTTGTCCATGCATATTGGTAGGTGCCACGTTCATTTTCCTGTTCATCGAAAGGATTTGTTGTGTTGGCAAATTCAAGCAAAGAGTGGCAATTCTGTTTAAGGAAATACGTTTCCTCATTCAGTCACTAGTTTTTGTTCTTGACCATTCATACCTCCAGCCTATTTTTCTTTGTTTCCTTTTGTTTCCTTGTTTAACTTCCTGGTCTTATCAATTACATCACCCGTCAGCCGTGATTTATTTGTTGTAACTAACATGGTAACAAATGTCTCCTACAGCATGTTAAGGACATCATACTGAAATCTAATCCTCTCTTGGAGGCCTTCGGGAATGCCAAGACAGTCCGAAACAACAACTCCAGCAGATTTGTGAGTATTTAAGTCCTCCGTCTCCACTTGGATTATTGAGGACCCCTAGTGTGTCTAGAATGTCCTTCCCTACCTAACATTCATACCCTTTTCTTTCATGGCCTGAACTTGGCTCACAAAGCTTGTCTAGCTGCCACCCACATTCAGTACTATGATTCTAAAGTGTGTATCATTTCAAAAGAGAGCAAAATAAAGGTGTAAACGAAGATAGTAAAAATATTCATGATGAGTGACCCAGACTAAATTGTTTAATCAGAGTTGTAAACAATGTCATTGCAAGTCCATTCTTGGCACCAATGGTGTTGGCTACAATCATCAAGAATGAGATGTACGTTGTTGCCACGCGATGTATTACATCGCGGTACTTTACAACACGCCTTTTACAACGCAAGCCGTTACCACGACTTGCGCTGTAGGGGTGCTAAACTTAGGATAAGTTAAATTTACTATTCCAACACCAGCCTACGTACAGTAGGGAAGGTGTTGGAATAGTAAATCTACTATTCCTTAGCCTAGAGCGCCCTCCAGCGCAAGTCGTGGTTACGACTTGCGTTGTAAAAGACGCGTTGTAACTGCACTGCGGGGTAACATCCGCGTTGTAAAGGATGTTCCCCTGAAGAATGCCCCAGTTTAATTAAGGAGAGGTTTCTTCTAACATTTTTTGACATTAAATGGCCTACTGTGAAAAATCCAAGAATCAGATGGGGAATTTTATGTTTTTCCCATGTAACATCCGCCACTTTCTTCCAACTAGCATCTAGATAAAATGGCAGCTGCGATCCCCCTCACTCTGTGCTATTCTGTTCCACAGTTTGATTGGGACAGGGGCACATGATACTTTACTTTATATGAACGCATTGGCACGAGTGCCCCAGGGTGTCCGGTGTTTCTTCCACACAAAATGTGTTGGAGAAAGATGATGAATGCAAATTCCTGGCTTTCAGATGTTAAAGGCGATAGGTTACACTGGTTAAAAAAAGGTCTGGCTGATTCTACGATTTTGTGTTACGGGCCATTCAATGTACCCAAAACAATGAGCAGCACGTCGCCCATTAAATCATACTTGCGTACATTTTCAGGTGTGAAAACAGAGTTCAGAACCTTTAGATGAAACTATTAAGGTAAATGGTAGCAGGAGTATAGAAATGGTGTTAGTCGAGCTATTTCCAAAGCTGAGACATCCGTAGTATGTTGGAGAGTGACATTGTCTCCTAACAGCTTATCAGTCATATGAGAAACATACACTGTTCCAGAAGTATTGCTGGGTGTTTTCAATCCGAGCTTTATGAAGCCTGTCCCTGTGTTTTTCAGGGTCACTAGTTTTCTTGTGCTGAATCTTCTTTTTTTTCTAGGCATGTTTTTTCTATTTCCCACAGATGTAAAAGGCCTGTAGATTTTAAGAAAGATCAGCAGTTTCTTTTTGGCTCGGAGGCCACTGGAATGGATTGATGTGGCACCACGGGTGATTTTCCAGGCATTCTTGGTTAAATGCTGATTTAAAAGCGTTGAAATTGTTGACTATAGTTAAAGCATCCATTTGTTTAATTTTTATTGTAAGGGTGTTCTGATTACTTTCAATCAATCGGGTATTTGTATAGTGCGGCCACTCAACTTAAGGGTCTCAAGGCACGGGGGATTGGGCAGGGGGGGCCTTCTGGTTGAACTTGGTGGAGTATCGTTGGGAGAGCCAGGCCTTGAGGTCCTTCCCGAATTTGAACTTTTGTTATGCCTGAAAACTTTGGAGACAATTGTAGAGTCAATTGAATATAAATCCTGATAAATATTCAGTCAACAATGCCTTGGGCTGCACAGACCTATCTCTAGGGAATAGCAGTTTGAAAATGCAAGCGTTGACAAAAAAACTTCATTAAAAACTGGAAAGGTTCCTTTGGGGGAGTGAGTTAACCTCTTGATGCTGTAGATACTGTGTACCATCTTCATTTCAGAAAGTCTATTACACCAGGATCCAGGAAGCTATTATTAAAACTTGCAACATAAAAAATAGATTAATCTTGGTCGAACCTTGGAGCAAGGCTTTTTCTTTGAGAGAACTTCTAGGGCTCCTCATTGGCATGTTAGATTATGAATATAAATGTGAAAGATGTCAAGATTCTGCTAAAATACCAGGGACTAGTCCTGCAGATTCTTATCCGGCGGATGGAAGACCATACTATTGCCATTGAGTTTAGCTGAAATCCAGATATGAAGCCAAGTAGAGGACCTATTTTGGAACCCTGAGGTGTTTGACATAAAGTATATCCCTGTTTATGATAGAAGAAAAGTGACTATTTTTTGTGAATGCACCCGATATTAAAGAAACTTTCACATCAATGCAAGTGTGGATCTCCAGGCTTGGCGGCTACACTGCAGTGTTCCAGGTACGAAGAGTGATACTCCTGTAATGTAACACTTTTTCTAAAGTATTTTGCTCAATGAGGGATGATCACGAGCCGGAATTCAGATAGATTTTAGTTTATAATTGATAGTCTATTCTATGTATTTTGGATATATTGCATGATGCTAATGTTGTACCACATTTTTCGATCCTTCATATGCACTCCTTGAATCTTCCTCCGGTAACTTGCCATTTGCAGTTGTCTATTGCTGATGTCCATACGTTAGAAAAAAAAATTGAAACGTGAAAAAATGATTTCTTAGACCTATTTCATTTTAGCATAGTCTCTGGTGGAATGCCAGCAGGAGTTTAGTTTTAAATCTATCAAGGTTGCAAATGGGTACAGGCTTATTTTGCCCTTTTTCATATTAGTTGTCCTTCATGCCTATTTCCTGAATTTAGTGGCCATTTCATTTATGATTAAGGGTGCTATGTTGAAGGTGGTTGACTAACGTGCCCTCGTTCCATTTTTTTTTTTACCCTTTTCATCTTCAGGGGAAGTATTTCGAGATTCAGTTCAGCCGCGGTGGAGAGCCAGATGGAGGGAAAATATCCAACTTTCTACTAGAGAAGTCGAGAGTGGTCAACCAGAACGCTGGTGAGAGGAGTTTCCACATTTACTACCAGGTAAGTAGAGCAGGGTGACCATAGATCACTATAAGGTAGTTTTGAGTGGCTGGTAAATATGATGCTGCTCCAAGTGCCGTACGTAATAGCTGTTTCGCAATATATAAATAGTCAATAGTGCCCATTCAGGGTTTCCTGTACAGAAGGTTTAGTTTGTGGAATTTTAGGCAGTAGCTATAGGGGGTTCAAAACAAGCTAACACTAACATTCAACAGACCGGTAATTTGCTCAGTAATCCTACTCTCCATTGATTTATTTCTCAGTGTATTTTTTTTATCCTTAAGTTTTCCATGCTAAA
The DNA here is from genome assembly GCF_964263255.1 of Lissotriton vulgaris. Classification (NCBI taxonomy): domain Eukaryota; kingdom Metazoa; phylum Chordata; class Amphibia; order Caudata; family Salamandridae; genus Lissotriton; species Lissotriton vulgaris. The sequence goes on from NC_141700.1 coordinate 96,096,723, forward strand.
GTTATGAATATAATAATTATTTCCTCTGAGGCTAGAAAAAGAGGAACAGCATTGGACCGGTTGGGTTGGTTTGTGGTTTTGTTTCTAATCCTATATTGAATGGTTGACATTTAGTTATTCCTCTGTGGCCTAATGAAAGTGATGCTCAAGATGGAGGTATTCAGACTTATGTCATATACTTTTTTAAAGACCAGAAAATGGCACAGAGGAGGTTAGGTGTCTCCAACGGCTAGCTGTATGTGTAACCTGCAGGTCACTGATTTAAGTCTGAATTCCAAAACAACTCAATGTACAATGTGTTTGACAATTATTTTTTTTTAATTTACTTATTTATTACACAACTGAAATGTTTCTAAATACATAATTCATGGGAATGGGTTCATGCCCAAGAATATTTTCCCCATAAATAAAGCATGAGGAATAGGTCATTCCTGGGATTTAGGGATGCACCAGCACACAGAATGCTTTAATTTATATTCAATTTTTTTTTCTTTTATGCTATTAATGACAAAAAACTGTTACTAACGTTTACTTCCGCTTCACTGTTTCTCACACTTAGCTGTTAGAGGGAGTGACGCCTGAGGAGCGGGAGAACCTGGGAATCACCACACCAGACTATTATTTCTATCTCAACCAATCCGCTTCGTACCGAGTGGATGACATGGACGACAAGAAGGAGTTTTTGGAGACAGTGGTGAGGGGTAGCTGCTGGCACATTCCAGATTTGGTACCCGGCGACAACTATTTGACAGCCGCTGATTCTTCACTGTCTAGTTGCAGTACATTTGTGTCAGCGGTCATGGGCCTTCAATGCCTCGAAGCATTAATGGCACCTGAAAATATGTCCCTTATTTAACTCTACCAGGACTGGAGTCACATCAGTGAAACAATAGGGTTTTCTTTGAAGTGGTTTCCCTGTTGGCCACATGGTGTTTGTTTAGAGGAGTTAAGTGTGGGTAGGTAACAGCTGGTGGCAGAGGAGAGCTGTGGATCAAGAAGATTAGATTGAAAGCACAAATGGGGAGAGGTATAACAAAGGAGATATGAGCTGGTGCAGGCTGTGCAGACAGTCAAACATTCAGTAGTTGCCAGGAGGGTGGGGAATGAAGCAGACTGAGTATGGGCAAGTGGTGCAAAAAGACTGAAAGAGCAGGTGGAAGAAGACTAGTAGGGTTTGGTAGTAACAGAGAGGATGCTGGCTGCAGCAAAGTATTGGAAGGGGCTGTAAGGAATTTGAAGGAATTTATTGGGTGTAGCTTGTGAGTGCAAATTGGCAATGCACTGGTTTCTGTAGGGTTTGGAAGGATCCAGTGGTTGGTACTGATGGACTGGAAATGTTTAAGAATTTATTAGTGGGACGCAGTTTTAGAAGGGAGTAAAAGTGCTTTAAAGGGGTCTGGGTAGCGTTGGAGAAGGTGCCAGTAGTTTTGGGGATGAGTGGTGGATCAGGTGCTGTCATGGAGGGATTGGAGGTGTTTCAGTGGCAGCCGGTGATCGGGTTGAGTGTTATAAAGGACTGAACTGCACCCCAAGCAGTTACTGTTTGGGGAGGTGCTAAGAGGGAATGGAAGGGTGCGAGAGGTAAAGGGGTGGAAGGGATTCAGTGGGTGGTGGTTCGAATAATGTTGTGGAATGAAAAACAGTCAGAGGTTGTAATGAGTTGGAAGCAGTTTTGTGTGTGGTGTTGAAAGGAGGTGGGTGGGTGGGCTAGCAGGTGAAAGACGAGGTGTTTGGTTGAAAGGTGATCATTGGGTGATTATTGCGTTGAGTGATTGGGAGGGATTGAGTGTGTATGCAGAAGGTGGGAGTGTAGCTGGTGCTGGTGAAGGCTAGAATGCAGCGGTTACTAGTTTTCTAGAGTTAGAAGGCCTCGGAGGATACAGGAGAGTGGGTGCTTATAGGTTGGGAATGGCTCTCTGACATTCAAGGGTTTAAAGGACCTTCGAGGGTCCTGTTGAGGGGGGAGAAAGTAAAGAGTTTAGGTCAGAACTGCTGGTGGGGAGGGTTGGTAAAGGCCTGAGAGACACCAACTGCTGTGGATGATTAGTAAGACAACGGGTGTGTGCTGGTGGTAGTTGAGGTATATGAAGAATGTTGTGGGTCATGGTGACCGGTCATAATCTGTAGGTGGTAATGATGCCTTGAATGATACAGACGGTGGTGGTGTTGAGGTGTAGAAAAATGATGGAATGATTGCACACGTTGACTAGATGAAGGATTGGGAAAACATTGGCTTCTGGTGGTGAAGTTTAGGAAGGGATTCTGTGTGTGGCGGTGAAGTTTCAGAGAGACTTGGTTGGTTCTTGTATCAGTGGATTGAGTAAGCGATTACAGGTAGAATTCTCAGATCCATCAAGTCAGTGGTATGTAGCTTACCACCCTCTGTACCTGAGATGGCTCCTTGCTCTTATGTTTTTCAGGCTGCCATGCAGGTGGTGGGTCTGTCCACAGAAGATCAAACCTCAGTAATGCAGATTGTGGCTGGAATCCTGCACCTTGGGAACATTTCGTTCAAGGAGACGGGAAACTACGCTGTGGTGGAGAGCGAAGACTGTGAGTATATACGGTCACCAGGGAACAGGGCTGGAAGTGAGCAGTATATGTCAATGGGGTGAGGGATGCCATTTTCCACCAAGTTGAGTGCAGCCCGATTGCAAAATGTCGACCCTAAGCGTTGATAAATGGCTGTTCCCTCGAAGATGTGGATTTGCAGAGCTCGGTCTGTGCTTTTGACATGAAGGTTGCATTTGGGCAGGATACCTATATTTTAATGCTGATACCAGGCTTTTACATGGTGCACATGCACAATAAGCTTAGCCTATCTCTCCGAGTCACGTTCATAATGGACAAGCATTGGCAAAGTCAATAGGTCTGACTTTCCTGTGGTAAAACATGCAAGCAGGCAACACAAATGTCGTGCTGGTTGTAATGGTGGTTATAATAGTTGGTGGTAGAAGTGTTTATGGTAATGGTGGCAATAGAGGTGACTGTAATGGAGGGGTTGGTGTTGATACTCGTGGTAATGTTAGTCATGGTGCTGTTGGTATTGGTCATAGTGGTCATCGTACTGCTAATGGTAGTTTTAGTGATGATGGTTGGCGATTATATCTCACACTCAAGTGTTTTACTGCAGCAAAAGAAAATTAAAAAATGTTTTTTCTCTGTTTAGAATTGATGAATGAGAAGTGAATGTGTGATGGATGTTAATTGCATTTTTCTGATTTGAATAGTTGCTCATACATTGTAATGCATGCACTCCACAGGAGGTAAAGTGATCTAACAAACAGCCACTAGCATGAGGTGTGAGAGTAATACTCCACCAAGTTGAGATGGGGCCCACTCTAGGTGTATTTTAAAGTATTGCTTAGGTTCCTCTTGCAGACAGCTGCACTGTCGTGCTAGATCTAAAAAGCAGCTTTTAGAGATTTTGGTACTAGACCACCTGTATATTCTCATTGATGAACCAGAGGTGGGCTATCTACAGTCTGAGCTTCTTGGAACATGCACAGTGGACCAGATATATATATATATATATATATATATATATTCTACCTGAACCGGTAAGGGTGGGCATTTAAATGAAGTGCTGGAAGGGTAGAGCTGTTTAAGGCTAGACTATAGACACTCACTGACACTGGAGGTTGCATTTTGCTCCATTCAGACTTCAGATTCAAATCTGCAAAAGAGGTATTAAACCTGCTTATGTTTATGACTAGTGTGTTTTACTGTTCACCCTATGTGTGAAGGGTATGCCCAGACGTGGGTCCAGTGCTCACTGCGCCACTGGAGTCCAGCTATCCTGGGTGAAGACGGCTGATAGCCAGAAACCGGTCCTAGGATGCTTGATTCTGGTCCAGGGAAGACATGGCTTGTCAGTTCGGTCTGAACTGTTCCCATGAGGCACAGGGTCAAGACTGATTGGATATGGCCATGTCTGAACTGGGGTGGCTTGGTGAGCAAAATAATGATGGATTAAACCCAGATCTGTGACTGGGGGTGAATGTTTTGCCATTGTGCAACATTCCGTCAATCATCTTGTGTGTTTTTATGTTTATGACTAGAGCATCTTGGTAGAGGCCTATCTGCATGCGTGTGCAGTGTTGTTGTTGAGGAAATGAAGAACATCTGAAGCAGTGGCCAGTCACAAGTCCTCTATCCTCACGACCCCCCAGCATACATGTTGGAATGCTAAGCCATATTCCTCCTTCCCTACAAAACATTCCTGGCAACCCCCATAAGCGGGTTTTACACCACAAATTAAGAAGGCCTCCAAAAACCTTTTTGTGTAACCTATTTGGGTCTTCACATGCCCCAATGTAAATTCATTGTCCACCATGCCTCTAGCTAAGCCAAGAACTTTCAAGATGTTTAGATCACCATTGTGGATGTCAGGGAGGCTGCAATGGCTCTTTGCCCTTACAAGGAAGACACCTGCTGTTGCAGCAATCTCCTAGGAGTGTTTCTTCTATGGGTAATATCCATAAATGCTATGTACATTGGTCAATTTTCCTTTCAATGCCACGTTGTGATAGCTCTCTAATGTGTAGCATAGAATTCCAGGTATGTTTTTCATTTATGCATAGCATTCTGCAGGCTTATTGTAGTTCACCTTGTGTAGCATTTTCTTACCTGTCTGCCTTAAGGTATATCAAGGTGGGAACAGTTTTCATCCAAGCTCGTTATGTGAACCATTTCATCCAACAAAGCATTCTGTAGGAACCAGTCCTCCTGGCGTGGATAGGATTCTTTGATCCTTCACGGAGGTGCACAGTTCTTAAGGCAGTATTCTTCCTGGCGCCCAATCTCCAGTCAAATATCTTCCTAGCACTGCATTTGTTGGACAGTTTTACTGATATTGCATCATTCACTGATTCATTAACCTGTTGGCACCAAAGTTTAATTCGTAGAAGAATAAGTGCTGGCGCTCAGAGCTCTGCTCAGTAGTCCGCGGGTGGCACCAGCACTCCAAATACAAAAGCAGTGTAGTTTGGAACCCACCTCATGCCCCCTTAATCAACTATCAGACACTGTGTTTTTCTCTCTTTCTCTGGGGAAATGTCTGATGAGGATGAGTGCGAGTCCCCAAAAATGAGTACTGGTGGGCCCCACTGGCTACCACCGGCGCACATTAAGATCTGGTTGGCACAACATTCTCACAAGTGTTCTCCGGTTACAAACAGTTGTGAGCATTGTTCTCTGAATAACCATTCTCAAAGGGAGTGAGGTATTTGTGTTTTTTGCCATACTGACCCATAGTATTTTGGTGCAGCAGTCTGTTCCACAGTTTTGGGAGCATTATTTAGGATAACCACTTTATTTGTAGTTTTGTGAGATTCTCCAATCTTAGTTTAGCATTCTGCTGCCTGTTTTCATGATGCACTATGGTATGGGTGGTGTTTCTCCATCTGCAGAAGCATGTGGGAAGTTCATATACAACAGTATATGGGAGTTTATTCCACATGACAGGAATTTGAAATCCAGGGTTCCTGCAAGTGCAGCATTCTTTGGAATAACTCCCTCCTCACATGGCATTCTATGCTCCAGTCTACTGGCAGGGCAGTGTCTGTGAGATCCTCCACCTGGCATGTTATTCAGAGGGGCACTTCATCCTCGCCTGTCATTCTGTGGACAAACTTTCCCATAACAGAGATTTATCTGGATTATAATTTTCCAAGGGCATTGGTTAATTTTCCACCTGGAGCGGATTTCTGGGAGGCAAATGTAGTCTCTGTAATGCACACCCTTCTGGGCCTATTTTCCAGTCCACCTTTTTAGGAGCAGAGATACTTGTGGTACAGTATTGTATGTTCGGTTTACTTCCTGGCCCCAGATTCGCTGTGTTTAGTTCCTGACCCAGCATACAGAGGTACATTTTGCAATATTCTTTGATTTCACAGTCCTCGCACTGCTAGGTTTTTCTAGCACTATGTTTTGGTACCACGTTTCTCAAGAGGATTTTAAGAGGATTCTTCATCTTCCAAAGCCTTTTGGTTAAATGGTCTAGGCACATTGTCTTAGGGCATTTCGAGTTTTTGTACAGCTCTGAAATCTTTTTTTAACTTTAACATGAGTGCATCATACAAACAAACTAAATCAGGGCTGCACCACTCAAAGAGAACAAATCATTACATATAGTTATAATCAAATGATCCTCAAGTTGAAAAAAGTTTCTTCATTATTGTTTTGTTCTTTTAAACAGGAGCGTGCACCCAGGTTAATCCGTATTTTTTTTAATTTGTTTGGCATAATTGTTTTTGATTGGTGCCAGATTTTTTGCAATAGGTCCCCTGTCCGAGTTGTGTTTTCCCATGAGAGTGCATCATGTTGATTTGAAAATTTTGGGAGCAGTACAAACCTGACAATATCATTCTAATGCTGCAGATTAGTTTTTGTTAACGCATTTTTATTTAGTTTGCGTAAACAGTACAAAAAGAAAAAATACAAGGAAAGACAAAAATGGTATTCAGCCTTGGCCACTGCTCACGGTACCACGTTACAATAATTATGACAATCTACGCCCAAACCAAAGACATAAAGCATCCATGAATCCTGCATTTCTCTTTCTAATTCTGAGTTCTGCACCCATAAATCTTTACTTCATTCCGCCTATATTGCATTCACATGCCCAATCGGATCCATAACTGTCCTTCAATAGTGGCACCATATATACCTAAGCTTCACAATCTAGTGTAGAGCGTGACTAGCGGTATTCTGTTTTTTTGGCAGTTCTGGCCTTTCCAGCCTACCTGTTGGGGATCAACCAGGAGGGCCTGCGTGAGAAACTGACTAGTCGAAAGATGGACAGCAAATGGGGAGGAAAATCAGAGGTGATAGACGTCACGCTGAATGCAGAGCAAGCCAGCTTCACACGAGACGCCCTTGCCAAGGCCCTCTACACCCGGCTGTTTGACTTCCTGGTTGATGTGAGTTACGCAGCAGCACATGTTCATTACGCTTGTTTGGTTAGATTGTAGCTGTTTCATCACTTCTATCTGGTGCTAGATTAGATACTTTCTTGTCACTTGCAACAATGCTGTGGTTTCTTCTTTCTTCTTCTTAGTAGTTAATAGTGATTTACTCAATGTGTTGATGAAATGCATAAATGCATTTGCTTTTGGGTGTTGTATTTTGGTATACGCACATTGTGGTTCCTCTGAAGAATATACTTGCATACAAAGAGGGAAGGAACAGATCTAGAGAAAGCTTTGTCTGCAAGATGTGTATTAAAGGGCAACTATCTGTAAGAGAAGAGGAGTTCATACCGCATTTCAAGCCCTACTTGATTTTCAGAAGCCCTAGCCCTTAGACTCGCTTTTCTAAAAGTCTATTAAGTTTTTGCCGGCTGTTGTGTGGGAGGCTTCTGTGATCTAGATATTCTGTAATTTCATTCACGCCCGCTCTTCCCTTTCCCCTAATCTTGCATAGCCTCTCTTTTAAACCTGCACTGCACACTGATTCTTTCCAGGCCATAAATAAAGCCATCCAGAAGGACCTGGAGGAGTACAACATTGGTGTCCTGGACATTTATGGCTTCGAGATCTTCCAGGTATGGCAACTACGTTTATCCAATAACTTAATTGCAAATGCAGCCGAGATGTTGGAGCAACTTAAGGGCACTAATTCTGCAGGACTGGTTGATCCTTCCAGAGTTATTGAAGAAACTACATTTTAACTGGGTATTAGCTACTTATGAAATAATGTGGGTTGCAGGGCTTTACAAAATGGAATGTATTGACCAAGCCCACACAATGAGTGTCAATGGCCTCAAACTTCAGAGTTTCCTCTGCCTGCCAATCCCATGTCCACAACACCCATTGGACTGTGGCAGCAACAGATTAAAAGACTGGAGAAGTGGTGAGCGAAAAAGAAGGAAGAACTAGCTGGTGAATGAAGGAGGGTAGACATCCAGAGAAAACTGAGTGGGAAAGAGAGGCGAAGTTGGAAAGAGAACTATTTAGGCAGCTGATAAGATGAGAAAGAAGGGGAGAGAATCTTAGAAGAAATGGAAATGGAATAGTAAAGCAGAAAAAGGAGTTAATGAGGGGAAGGAGGAACTAAAGCGTGAATAGGGAACAAGAAAGGAAGAAGGTGAAAAAGATTTGGAAAAAGAAGTCAGATAAAGAAAGAAATAAGGATATAATGACCTGCAGAACAGATGTCTGTCGGGAGAGAATGAATTAAAGTGCAGCTTTGAGAAAAGGCAATGCGACGTGAAAATGGATAAACCGACTACGACAAAATGAGTGAAAGAGAAAAAAGGGATAATGAGTAAATGCCGGAGAGAGAACAGTGCCAGAGACAAAACGAAAGGTGGTGGATGTACAAGAAACATGGAGTGAAAGAGTGAATTGAAAGTGAGAAAAAAGATGTTTACTGGTTTGCATTTTAAAGATTACCTACTATATGTGATACAGAGTGCTATGAATCTGACCTCTAACCTACCTCTTTTGTTTCCCTTAGAAAAACGGGTTTGAGCAGTTCTGTATTAATTTTGTGAACGAGAAACTACAGCAGATCTTCATTGAGCTAACCCTGAAAGCAGAGCAGGTGAGGGAGGAGGGCTTTGCAGCAGCGACATCTGCTGCGGTGCACATTTTACCTGTTGGGGGAGGATTTCCTAAGGTTTCTCGTAGACTATCGCAACCAGGGTTTCAGGGTATATACCTTTTGTTGTGCTTTCCTTTCATAAACTTAACTTATCATAGTAGGATTATGGCACGCAATGTTTCTTATATGGCAATAAAATATTTCTCATAGATCTTTTTAATTAGAGGGATATTGGGTTCAGTACAGGCTTCGCATTTCAGGGGAACCAGGCTTTAAAAGTTTGAGAAAGGGCGTCCGATGTCGGTCTCTCAATATGTACAAGGCCCATGCGCTTCTGGAGAGTCCACTAGATAGAACTAAGCCCAGGAAGGAGGGGGTCGGTAACTTAAAGCAGCTCCTGTGCGAGCCGAAGAAATATTGCAGGACATGTGGGAAGCCAAACTAGTCACTTGAAATATTTCTAAAGATAGTCTGCCCAGTTGAAGCTCTATGATTAAAGCAATAAATATTAACACAAGGTCTTAAAGGTAATGCAAGACATCAATCCAAATTTGTTTAAGTAGTAATGTCAAGGCAAGGGAAGGATGAAGACTCTAGGGCCCGCATGTTATTGAGCAAGGAGGTTTATGGCTTGACTCTAGATGGGCCCCAATGGTCCTTCTCATTTGTTGCTCACTGCATAAGTGTCTGTAGAAATGAGGTCACCACACACATATTTTTTCTCTTTTAGGAAGAGTATGTGCATGAGGGTATCAGATGGACCCCAATTGAATATTTCAACAACAAAATTGTGTGCGACCTTATTGAGAATAAAGTGGTGAGTTTAGTCGTTCTGCACTAAGAATGTTATCTTTCTCTTCTAATGTAGTAATACTCTGTAAATATCTCCTGTTCAAGTTCTAGGACTTTGTACAGATAGCTGTTTCACCCAGATGCAGCTCTTTGCATTCACAGCCGCTCGCCACACAGCCCTGGTGCTTGATGGTGATACGATCTTTGAATCACACGCTCATGGTTTGGCATTTACACTAAAGGACATGAGGCGTGTAATCCAGACTGCTCCTTTGCTGTTTTTCTGCAGAGCCCCCCTGGTGTGATGAGCATCTTGGATGACGTGTGTGCCACCATGCATGCCAAGGGAGAAGGTGCGGACCAGACCCTTCTGCAGAAGCTTCAGATGGCCATTGGCACGCATGAGCACTTCAACAGCTGGAACAAGGGCTTCATCGTCCATCACTATGCTGGCAAGGTAGGGACGCCAACGTTGTGAATGAGCAAAGCTATCACTTCTGTGGTTGGTGGGGTAACAGAAGCACGCTGGGAAAGCAAACGTGGGCAAGGACGTAAAGTCAGTATTTGCAAAGTAGGCAAGGGTTGTAGCCAGCACTAGCCAGAGAGTCAATCAAATGATGTCCCAGGCTTTAACAGCCAGGCTCTCGCCTGTCTCCACCCCTTTATTCAAAAGCCTCTATCACTAGAAAATTTGAATAAAGGTGACCATTTTGCAAACTTGAATGTGGGACACATGCCTTGCTAATGTACTGGATACAAACACTCTTACTCCACCTTTATTTGCATGTTCATGTGCAGGTGCCTACACATTTATTACTCTTCCCCCTGTCCATGTCCTTCCCTCAGCCCCATACCCTAATCTCCACTGAGAATATCAACCTGTCATGTGCCCAACTAGGAAACCTCTATCTGCTACAATCCTCTCCACCCGCCTCAAAGTCTCTGCCACCTTTGATCCAACCAGTAGCAACATTCTCTTCACAACTGTGTTATCGGGCCTCATTGGGGCCACACTGAGTAGTTCCTCCTATCTTGTGGACTGTTCCTCCTCTGTATCCTATGGAAATGTAATTCCTCACTCACTGCACCAAAAAACATATTTGCTTTTTTTTCTTTCTCCTTCCAGCCAACATCATTCCGCTCCACCCGTTGTTCTCTCCCTGGCCTTCACCCTTTACTGGACAATATTGGGTTCAGTACCTCTTCTCCACCGTCAATAACTACTTAATCAAAAGTTGAAACATCCACCCACTCCTTGCCATCTTCTTTGACATGACCCAACTGAACACCCTGGTCCACAGCATGATGAGCTCGTGCAAAGTACTCTTTGCATTGGAAATCTATCTTAGAATTACATGCCGTTCATCATCCCACCATCCCTTTGAGCCTACTCGGACTGCTTCCATCCCCTTATAAAACTTCTAAAGTTTATTTGCACCCTGTTCAAAGCTCCTACAGATAAACCAGTTAGGTGGTTGGCTTTAAGCATAGATGTTCAGTTTCTGAACGTGGTATCCAACTCTTTCTTTCTTTATCCCTCCTTTATTGTGCAGTAAACATCTTGCAACCTCCTTTATTGTGCAGAAGTTCAATGTCAAGGAATAAAGTTTATGGCAGCCTCTGCTCTCCTTAGTTTGTATATTAGGAATGGGGGCATCTTGGTTTCCTATGGGCTACCCAGTGGTGGTTGTGTCATTGGCTGTGTGACACCTGCACTTGTTGGGGCTGCTTTTTCAATATTTGCAAGAGGGTGTATCGTTTTTAGGTGCCATGCGGGTGGCCTTTGCTCGAAAGTAGAGATCACAGAGATAAAATTACAGCTAAGATTCCACCCAAGCAGTCATTTCATCTCGATCTGTGTTCTCAATCTGATAAAATCTCTGTGATTTTGCCTAACTAGGGCCTTAAGCGGGCAGAAAACATTCATATATTCCCGTATGCCTAAGGAAGCCTGGCTTCTATTACAATACGGGCTTACCTCTAGGACCCAGCTGTTAATCTTTACCGGTGTATAGTAAGTACTAAATGTTGAAAAATACAGTGAAATAAAAGTGTGCATATTCACCCATATTTGCTGGAACTGCTTTCTTGTGGGCTTTATTCCTGAAACACACCACTATCCGTCATGCTAATGGAGACCTCCCTCCCATGAAGATTAGAGAGCCTTATATCAAGATGATAGCAGCCCAAGGTGAACTAGCTCTAATATGTTGTCTCCACAACGTGCTTCCAAAAGACCTCTGGATAGGCAGGCGCCAGTGCTAAGTTGAACACATTACAAAGTGCATTGGCATTTCATACGCATTCTGGTGTTCCCCAAATGTCCACAGTTCACCTTCTGACATTTATGGACCAAGTTCATTTATGCCTCTTTGCAGCAAGCTCTGCACTCCGACTGAAATTTTTGATGGCTTGTACGGGCAAGTCCAGAGGGAAGGAAGATTACGCCAGTCAGGATTCGTCATCGTCATTGCTGTATAATTGTATAGACTTACTTACTTTAAAACAGATTTTCTTAAAATGTTATATGACCATACTTGAATAAGGAACCAACAAAATGTGTACTCTCATCCCATTTAGAAAACTGCACTTAAATCTGCATCTCTCAATACGTTTGGGTCTTTTAATCTTTTCAGTTAACCAGGGCAGCTGATAACTATTGTTTAATCTCTGAAAGGGGAAACGACCTTTACAACGCAACTTTTACAACGCACTACCATTACAATGAAACTTTTACAACGCAACCTCCATTACAACGCACCCATTACAACGCACCCATTACAAGGCATGTCATTACAAGGCATGTCATTACAAGGCATGTCATTACAACACATAGTACCCTTACACTAACCAACACTTACCCTAGGGTGTAGGGACTGTAAATCCACCATTCCCCTAATTAATAACAAAGTCAAACATCTGACTGATGGCACCACCAAACATACTACTATATCCATTTCCCTCATTAACGCTCGCTCCCTGGCTAGGCATAGGCAGGATATCGCTGATCTAATTGTGGACCACACAATAGATATATTTTTGTAACTGAAACATGGATGGATGACACATCGGAGCCCGACCTTCAGGTAGCAGTACCAGACGGCTTTAAGGTGTATAGGCGGGACAGGCAGGGGGGAAAAAGAGGTAGGAGGCCTGGCAATTATTACCCGGGATATTTTCCCAGTCAGAATTTCCCCGGTACCATCGCCTGCATGTGAGGAGTTACACTTTGCCATCAATTTGAACGCTTCACACAACCTCAAGGGAGTGCTCATCTATAGACCACCAGGACCTCGTGCAGAGTTTCTTTCCGCCTTCACTTCTTGGATGGAACCTCTAGCCATTGAGGACTCCTTTATGGCATTAGGAGACATAAATTTCCATCTAGACAAGACAGACGAGGCTGATACTCAAGCTCTACTAGCAGAATGTCACACACTGGGTTTAAACCAGCACATAAAAGCACCAACACATGATGCTGGACATACCTTGGATGCCATATTTGCCAACATCAGTGAGTTGGAGGTATCCAAAATACTGCCTCTCACATGGACAGATCACCATGCCATTTTGTGTCATTTACCGATTAAACGAACCAACCCCTCTAAACAGACCCCTTTTCAAAATAAATTCAGAGTATGGAAGGACATCGATTACGAAACCTTCAGGATGTCCCTGTCTAACACTCGCCCGGATATTCAGTCAGACCCTACTGAAGCAGTAGGGCAGTTTCTCAATTGGGTAGGCAATGCAGTGGAAACGCATGCTCCACTAAAAACCATATCGAAAAACAGGAAAGTGCCTTCAGCACCGTGGTACTCAGAGACCCTCAGAAAGCAAAAACAGATCTGCAGGAACCAGGAAAGAACCTGGCGCAAGACGTATGACAACATAAGCAAAGCCAAGTACAAAGACTAACTTACCATCTATAAACAAATGATTCAGGAGGAAAAAAAGAACTATTTTGAGCAGCAAATTAACAAATCAAAAAACTCAAGTCGACAATTGTTTGAAGTAGTCAAGACTCTGGCAGGGAAAGTGGTAGACTTGAGCCCTCCCCATTCACAGGAATTCTGCAATAATTTAGCAGGTTTCTTCTTTTCAAAAGTAAACGACATATATTCGGAATTTTCGGTTACTTTACCAAATACCAACACACAACCTAAACAACCAAGAAATAACCCGGACTGCTCGTTTACTAGATTCAGGGATGTGACGAATCAGGAGATAAAAGATCTCATGAGACAGGTAAAAACAGGCTCATCCCTAGATCCTTGCCCCCCTAAAATTTTCATTCCAGTAATTGACGTGGTTAGTGAAGTCATTACTCCTATTTGCAACGCCATGTTCCAATCCGGGATCTTCCCGGATAAGTTAAAAAACACACTACTGAAACCCCTCCTCAAAAAAACTGGTCTAGATAAAACAACCCTCAAAAACTATAGACCTATCGCCAGCCTGCCTTTCCTGGCCAAAATAGTGGAGAAAGCGATGAACAGCCAACTAGCTGAATATATCGAACAAAACAACCTCCTGGGCAAGTCTCAGTTTGGGTTCCGGAAACTTCATGGAACAGAGACTGCTCTCATAAAGGCTGCCGATGACATCAGAACCATCAGGGACCAAGGAGGAACAGCGATACTGGTCCTGCTGGATCTCTCGGCGGCCTTCGACACGGTCAATCATGCTGTCCTGATTGACCGTGTCGAGGAAATGGGCATTCGCTCAAGGGCCAGGGAGCTTCTGGCTTCATTTCTGTCCAACAGAACGCAAGCAGTGACCCTGGGCGCATTTCAATCTACTGAGCTCGCCCTCCCATGTGGCGTTCCGCAAGGCTCATCCCTAAGTCCGACACTTTTTAACATCTATGTGTCGGACTTAGCGAGGGTAATCAAGAACTACCGGATGAGCCTTACCTCATACGCCGACGACACCCAATTGGTGATCGCAATTAAGAATGATGGTGAGGAGGTAGCCGCCAGGTTCCAAGAAGGCATGCTGGCCATCAAGGAATGGATGTCTGAGAACTGCTTACGTCTCAACTCTGATAAAACTGAGGTAATGATCTTTGGAAAACTATCGCCACAGTGGTCCACCTCTTGGTGGCCGACCCCACTCGGAGCCCCCCCAGAACCTGTGCAAAAGGTCAGGAACTTAGGAATTATATTCGACGACAATCTCAACTTCTCCAGCCATGCCAATCAGGTTGCGTCGTCTGCCTTCTATAAGCTTAAGATCATCAGGAAAATCCTGCCCAATCTTCCTGAGAGTACAAGGAAAACAGTGGTGAGCTCCTTAGTACTCTCATTACTTGATTATTGCAACGGATTATTTGTAAATGCTCAGGCACGGGTGGTGGCCAAACTGCAGCTTATTCAAAATGCTGCCGCAAGGCTACTAGCTGGCATTCCCAAGTTTGTCCACCAAGCAAGCGATAAGGAACTACCACTGGTTAACGGTGAGAAATCGCATCAGATTCAAGACCTTGTGTCTCACCTATAAAGCTCTCAAAGGTCTTGGACCAGCATTTCTCAAACAGAAACTCTTCCACTACCTACCGAAAAGATCCTTACGATCTGAACAGAGACATCTACTGGTTGTGCCACGCACCAGGACGGTGACATGGGGCGACAGATGTTTCACCAATTCTGCAGCCAGACTTTGGAACACGCTTCCAAAGGAAATAAAATTGGCACCCTCGCTACTCCAATTCAGAAAATTGGTAAAAACCTGGTTATTTGACCAATAAACTGATCAGGACAACATTTTCTAAGATAGCTGACGATCTCAGATTGAGCATGTGTCTAAGTCATAGCGCCAAGACACCCACGGGTATATGCTGTGCTTTATACATTTTTTAAATAAATAAATACTATTGCACCCCCTGGAGTTAGAATAGTTATTTTTATCCCTACACTATCCAATACTTACCTTGCATGCAATGTAATGGTATGCGTTGTAAAGGTAGTTTTTAAAAATTCGTTGTAATGGAATGCGTTGTAATGGATGTTGCGTTGTAAAAAATGCGTTGTAAAGGTATGCATTGTAAAAGTATGCGTTGTAACGTCATACATCCCTCTGAAAGGGCCCTAGCACTTGTGAGCAAAGCCCTACACATCTTCTTTCTGCTCTTCCTACAGTGTCGATTCAGAAAAGGGGGTGGTGATGAACAGAGTGTCTGAATTGAGCAGACCACTCTTACCCAGTCCAAAGATCAGGGCTTGATCCATCACCGTTATTTATCTCACTGCCCCATCCCAGCTCAGAACCTGGCTATATGCAAATTAGTCTGTCCCTGGCCCAGTGCATCATGGGAACAGGGCAGACTAAACTACCAAGCCAATTCTTCACCAGAAAGGAAACAAGCTACCGGGGACCGGTTTCTGGCATTTCAGCCGTCTTCGGCCCGGCTTGCTTGAATCCTGATGGAGCAGTGAGAAAGGGACTCATGTCTGAGTATACCCTGCCACACCTATAGTGGCCAAAATCGATTCAGAAAAGGGGGTGGTGATGAACAGAGTGTCTGAATTGAGCAGACCACTCTTACCCAGTCCAAAGATCAGGGCTTGAGCCATCACCGTTATTTATCTCACTGCCCCATCCCAGCTCAGAACCTGGCTATATGCAAATTAGTCTGTCCCTGGCCCAGTGCATCATGGGAACAGGGCAGACTAAACTACCAAGCCAATTCTTCACCAGAAAGGAAACAAGCTACCCTTGCTCATTGCACCATCAGGATTCAAGCAAACCGGGCCGAAGACGGCTGTAATGCCAGAAACCGGTCCCCGGGAGCTTGTTTCCTTCCCAGTGTAAGAATTGGCTTTTGTAGTTTGGTTTGCCCTGTTCCCATCATGCACTGGGACAGGAACAGACTAATTTGCATACAGCCAGGTTCTGAAACTGGGATGGTGCAGTGAGCTAAAAAACGGTGTTGGATCTAGCCCTGATCTCTTGACTGGGTGAGAGCTTTCTGCTTAATTCAGAGACTCTGTCCCTCACCACCCCTTGTTGTAAATATTTTTGTCCACCCTAAGCGTGGAAGGGTATTCTCAGATGTGAGACCCTTGCTCATTGCACCATCAGGATTCAAGCAAACCGGGCCGAAGACGGCTGTAATGCCAGAAACCGGTCCCCGGGAGCTTGTTTCCTTCCCAGTGTAAGAATTGGCGTTTGTAGTTTGGTTTGCCCTGTTCCCATCATGCACTGGGACAGGAACAGACAAATTTGCATACAGCCAGGTTCTGAAACTGGGATGGTGCAGTGAGCTAAAAAACGGTGTTGGATCTAGCCCTGATCTCTTGACTGGGTGAGAGCTTTCTGCTTAATTCAGAGACTCTGTTCCTCACCACCCCTTGTTGTAAATATTTTTGTCCTTCCTACAGTGTGTCCCTGCTCAAACAAATCAACTGCAAGGTACATGCGTCCGTACATGTTATCACAAGCCACAGTCTCCATTTCCCTGTGTAAACCACCCTTTCAAGGGCACAACTATGATCCATACCTCCCCTCCACTCCAGGACCATGGGGGACATCCACGACCTCCACTCCTTGGCAATGTCTATGCCAACAATTCGGTTCCCAAGGCCAATAGCTGGTACATGTTGGCGAGGACTGGTCCCCTCTCTTCTCCAGCCGCTCCGGGGCTGTCACATATTCTATGGAAATAGTGAAAATGTACCAACCAGAGCTGGGCTGAAATGCCAATCGAACGGGAAGCCACCTTGGCCTCTCACCACTGGTCATCATCAAGGGGTTGTAGATCCTTACCCAAAGTAGCTCGTGGGTGTTTCATTGGAACAGGGATATTAACAATCCGTGAGCAGTAAAGACATGGAATACCACCTTTATTCTGATGGTCCAACATGAGCTTGGCTTCGAGAGGGCTAAACTCCGAAAGAGCTGCCAGACACATCCAGAGGGAGTCCAGCATGTGCAATTGCAGAAATCTAGAGACCAGAGATTTATACACCTGGGTGTTCCCCCTTGAGATCGGCAAAGGATTTCCTGTGCTCTCTGTCCCATATGTCTCCCATTCCCTGAACATGTGTGACCTGGGGGCAGAGATGAGACCCTCATCAAACCATTGGAGAGTCTTGCCTGTAGCTTTCCATACCTGCCACTATATTGCGATGCCCCGTGCCAGGCAGTATGCATTGCCATTATCACCGCTGCTAGATTGCAGGGTGTCTCAGTATGGTACAGAAATTGCAAGGGGGGCGACTCCCAGAAAAGTTCATGCTACAGGAGCTGAGCTGAGTTGTCCCTCTCCCCAAATATCCAGTTGTTGATAATGGTAAGGTGAGCAATATAAGTGAATGTTGGCCATCCGCAGCCTGTCCTTGCTAGTCGGCTAAGCAAATTTGGCCATGGCAACTCTGAGCTGCCCACAATAATTCCATAAATTTGGCATTTAGGCTGTTGAAGAACCCCAGTGGGATGGTCTTCTGGAGGTTATGCAAAACATTTAATCACTTGGGAACTGCTATCTTTTTGATCAGGGTAGCATGGCCCATGATCGAAAGGGGAAGGATTTTCTATTTGCGCTGGTTGTTGGTAATTTTGGGGAGGCTATAGCAGCGAGACATTACAGGCCCATGATGAATGAGGGGACCTTGTGATGTGCACAACAAGACATTAAAAATTCCCAGAGCAAAACTGGAGATGGGGACGCCCCGCCACTCCATCCTCCAAATCGGTAAGAGGCACTAAGCCAGACTTGTTCCAGTTAACCGACAAGCCAGCCATGTCTTGGTACAGGGTGAGTGGTCACAATAAGCAGGGACCCACCATGTGTGGGTCATAGAGGGAAAGGAGCATATCCTCTGAATATAATGAAAGGTAGTATTCTGACTTCTACCCACCAGGCAAAGCCCGGTTCATAATTCTTCCAGAAGTTCATCTATTTCTGTCCCAGGAAACACCACTTTGTCTCGTCTTGAATAGTTTTATGGTCTAATGCTGCTAAAAACTCCAAAGCAATCTTCTTTTCCCTCTTTATTACTTGTTTCCGCCACCATGTATTTAATAGTATCATCGCTGTACAATTTTATTTTTTGGCACCCAAGAAGACCGCTACGAAGTGAGACGTTCCTTCGGATTTTAATTGCAATGGGTTTGATAAATCAAGCAAGAAGAGAAGTGAAGACCTCCTTCTCTTGTCCTTCTCTGGACATATATCACCTGCTATGTTTTCATTAATAACTGGCCTTGCCCAGGAGCTACTACAAAAGGATGCTAGTGATCTGGTAAACTGGGATGGAACCTCTGACTTTGGTAGGACTTCCAACAAGAAGTCTCAGTTCATCCGATCAAAAGCCTTATTTTGCCTAGGAGTCCTTTATCTTTCTTTCTAGAAAGAATCGGGTTTGCTTAAACACCCAATATAAACCCTGTCTGATCTTTACACACTAAACTAAATACAACAGCTGATAAATCAAATAGACATATTTCTTATAGAAGTTTTATAGTTTGTGTTGAGGAGCATAATTGGATCTGAATGAGCTTCATTTCATTGACTCCTGATCTAGTTTCAGAAAAATAAACTGGGCACCTTCCTTAAAGCTATGTGGACAACCTTTATAAGAAAACATGTAATACAACTTCAGGAGTAAGATGTCAGACAACTTCTAAGAATTTGTTACCAAATCTGTCCATTCCAGGGCATTCCCAGTAGGCAACTTGTAGTGCAGGTAACTTTTAATCCCGGGAAGTAACATTTAATGCAGTTGTTGAGTTGGTGAGCGGCTGTTGTGGATACTCTTTTACACCTGTTTCATCGCAATGTCTATAGCTGTGTCGTTAGATGGTGTTTGAAGTTAGTCTATGCTCCTTTTCTTGTTAGGTATCTTATGATGTGGAGGGATTCTGCGAAAGGAACCGTGATGTGCTCTTCAACGATCTCATCGAGCTGATGCAGAGCAGTGAGCTGTAAGTGTGGAGTCCACAATAAATAGGTGGAAGCGTCAAAACAGACTCTCTTGACTAGCAGTTCATTCAACCATCATAACATGCTTTCCAAACTCCTATCCACTACCATTGCATATCCCCATTCAACCACCTACCATATTGCAAATGTAAGTATGCGACCCACACATCTCAACGCCATCCAGCCAAGAACGCAAAGGACCAACAAATAATCAATAACACAGATCCATAGTATCGAACATTACCCAAGTTCAGCATCACATTAATGATGAATTGTTACATGCAGATAACACCAGATTGGCGTCACAAAGTTTAATAAGGACATTTACTATGTACTAACAGCACATCGCACTGTTTCTCCTTGTTAAAATCTCAAAATGTGGTTAATTCTGTGTTGCAGGAGATGAAATTTCCCAATAGGATGTCACTTTAAAGGTGTAGATACTTTCAAATTCTCATTATTAGTTCTTTATGCTCTTCATGGTCAAGCCTTGCAATCAGCAGGGTATTGCTGGCCTATTTTATATGCATTTGGGAATCAAAGCAGAGCTGTTTCTACAATGAGAGCTCTTTACAGTATGTGGATATGTTTGGCTCAGTGTTATCACTAAAGCTGTTTTCCAAACATTGCTCTATGGAAACTTATCAGTGTCCATTCCAGTCAAATAGACACTGAACCCCTTCCTCTCTGCTATAGCTGTCCTGCCCTAGCTAGCTGACCACAGCCAGTCTGTGTACATGCTCCAATCTTAAATGTTATTTTTCCATCCTTATTGAATGTTTTTTATTCCACCACAGCCCTTTTATCAGGGAACGTTTCCCAGAGAACATTAATGCTGAAAAGAAAGGCCGTCCGACCACCGCCAGCAGCAAGATCAAGGTATGTGTGTCACAGGCGCTACCCTAGTGGCCAGCCTTAGCTCTCCCTGGGGTGGAGGGACTTTTCATGGAAGTCTTTAGTCCCTGTTAATAGTAGGGAAGCAAGGTCACAAATTAGAGGATTTTATCTGATAAGGAAATTAATGCACCAGTGATACTGAGATTACTACAATATCGCATATTATTGTCAAATGGGGAGTCCGCAATTACAACCCGGCTTTTCTGGTTTCAATTGTTCGAAAGGTGGAGTGCCAAAAATAAGGAAAAGTACAAATACTGTGAGCAAAAATAACACCCGCCCAAAATATAATTACAATATTTTTAAGTGACAAAAAAAGAGTAAGGTCTTGAGTTAGAGGTGGATGGTAATAAAATTAAAATAATGGCTTAAAAAGGTGGTTGTATCTACAAGTCTGCCTTTTTAGAGGCAGGGGGATCACTGGAAGCCATGCCCATACCACTCGGAATAACCATGTGCACAGAAATGTTAAAACTAAATTTTCCTCTTTTTTTTCACTCTTTTAAAGAAACAAGCCAACGACCTGGTGAAGACCCTGATGAAATGCACCCCTCACTATATCCGCTGTATTAAGCCCAATGAGACAAAGAAGGCCCACGACTGGGAGGAAAGCAGGTACTAGGGAAATCAACAACGCAAGATTAGGGAGCCAATGCCAGGGAATAAAATCTTTTTGGGTATGGCGTTAGGAGGAGCGAGGGCAAAAGTGCTGAGGGTAACCTGGTAATCAGAGTGGACATAAAGTGCAGAAAGGATTCTTAGATTAAGCAGTCTTTGGAAGACATAAAATGGAAACAGAAGGATGCTCGGAATACAGGCACAGAGATGTTTATGGGATAGAGATCGTGTGCCAGGAAAGGGAGTGAAGACTGAGGGGCACGAAACTGATGGGAACCTGGAACCGACATCTAGAAAAGGCATCTCTGAGATGAAAAACCAATAAGATTTTCAGAGGGAGGGAATGAAGGCATAGTGCATCAGCCAATTTGTTAAATGAACATAGGGTTGAGAAGGTATCAGGAATTCAAGGCAGTCGGCTGGAGGCCAAAGCCAGAAGGGACCGGATAGGGGATTGCATAGCAGAAAGGATGTAGTGATCAGTGTGTAGATAATTGGGGTAATAAAGAGTAAAAATGTAGATGTGACCGTGAAGAGGAGATAGGCTAAGGAAGAGGTATTTGGGAATTGATGGGAGAAGTGGTGAGATGGGGTTCAAATATTGAGGATACAGGAGATAGTAAAGAAGGAAAGGGGAAATGGATACAAATGAGTTAGGGTGCCTTGAAAAGTTGGCATATTCGCAGAAAGAGTTATTACAGTGTGTGTGTGGTGTCCTAGCCCATCCCCCCCCCCCCCCCCGAGGTGCTCTATAACTGTTTGGTGGGTTTGTTTTAGTTCTTATTTATTTTGCTGCCCCTCTCCGCTCCTTTTGCTTTTTTGACAAATTCTTCTGTTATGGTGCTTTTTTGCTCCATTCCCTTTCTGCACTTGTGTTTACAACCATTTTTAGTCTGCTCTGTGATGTTGAATTACTAAAACATCCATGCATGTTTGACGTTTGCAAAGTGACCCTGTCTGCTGGTCTTGGCATTACTGTTTTTCACCTCTGTACTTGATTTTGATTTGTGTCTTAATTTGCTTTGTCTCTTTCCTTTGCCATTTGCATTGGTTTATCCTCACCCTTGGCTTTTCCCCTTAAACTGTTCCTCCAAACTCCGATTTTATTGTCTTTTTTTTTTAAAAGAGTGAAGCATCAGGTCGAATACCTGGGACTAAGGGAGAATATCCGGGTGCGACGAGCTGGCTACGCCTACCGCAGGGTCTTCCAGAAGTTTCTTCAGAGGTACAACCAGTGTTAGGGATAGTCTGTTTCTATGTATGTAAGGCAAAAGTGTAATATAGTTGTGTTGATGATGTATATACTAGTGGAAATTACATAATTTAATTAATAGCAATAAGACCTAGAATAAAGATGGGTGTCCCTTTAATTTCCTCTCTGACAACCGAAATTAAGTGAAATTGCTGAAAAGGTTGAAATAGACTTAATTAATGTCCGCTTTATTACAAAGATTATTTAGCAAGTTGGTTGGCAACTGGATAGGCCTGCTCCTGTCTTAGGGACTGATCTATATCCCGTTGGAGCTTTTGTTTAACAAGAACCTGTTTTATTGTGCTGAATACAGGAAGAAAATGAAATGTTTTATGTGCTTTTATGACTATTTGTCGAATAAAGCTTGTTTGATTGAAATGAAAATATTTTCATCTTACTGAACTTTTGTTAAGGCATCCTTGAATTTGGGAGATAATGAAAGTGTGAAAAGAACTTGGAATATGGCAATCATTTTGGTACCTTAAGCAATCTAACTTTTAATTTTCAGTGTCTTCGTTTTCTTTAATATCAATCCAGGGTCAGGGGGCAAAGGAAACCACATTCCATGTACAGGGACCAAAGGGGTTATGTCTTGCTGAGTAAAGTATCTGTGTGAACTGAAGAGTGGGCATGGACGTACCCTCTAAGGTGCCCATAGCAGGGTCTGCACCTCTTTCCTGATCAGACTCTTCAGGCTCAGCATCCCCTGAGTGAAAAACTTGATGGCGCCCCGGACTAACTCTCTTGTGTCAGCAGCAGAGCATCATCTCTGGTGGTCCATTGCTCTGGAGTGCCTTTTGCCTTGTGTTCTGGAATTTGCTGCACGGTAGATTAGACAGGGTGCCTGGTTCAATGATGGAGCAGGGGCCACAGCAGGATATGCATCTTCTGTGCATCCTGTCAGACAGTTCGGGCAGTGGTGTCACATGTTAAGGCGATTGAGTGCTCCTACCCAGCTGGTGGGGACATAAATGTTCTTGCACTGGATCTTAACTTTAAAGCCAGAAAGTGAAAAAACATGCAGCAGAGTTTCCACTGAACTAATAAATGTGTAAAACAATTGCGCAGTGAAGTTCCTACATAAATCAACACAGGTACAGAGCTGTGGATGGTCTTGATTGGGGGTGGGCAAGAAACTCCGCTCTGCCAGCAAAGTTCGCAAAATTTTGCCCACTATGTGAGTATCGCAGAGTTCCAGCAAAACTCTGCCATGCAAAGCATGCAGAGTTTTTTCTAGCGTGTGGCTCACTAACGTTAAGTTGGGGAGCGAGATTTGCGTCCCCTAACTATGTGAGTGGTGAAAGAAGTAGCACGCTAGCGTGCCGCGTGATGCTGTTCGCACTTATTTTACTGCGCGCAACAGGCTCTCGGTGCTAACAATCAGTGGGACCAGCGCAAAATGCCGAATTCTGCTTGCTTGCAGAACTTCGCTGACTTTTTGTGAAATGCCACAGAATTCCTCAGAGTAAAATTCCACGAGTTCAACCCAACCCTAGTCTTAATGGGGGGCATATGAAAGCATTGCCATAAACACATTGACTATAGCAAAAGCAATGACTTTGAAAATGTGAACAGGTTTCAGTTGGTTGGGCTTTTTGACTTGAACAATTTTAATCCCACCTCACCCATTTCAGTGTGCGTCTAAACGTTGTCCATTAAGGAAGGAGTTAATTACAAAAGAAAACCAGCATGGGCGAAGCTAATAGGTTTGGTCTTTGCAAATTGGTATATGTTTTTTTTTATTTTTAATTTTGATTTTTTTGATTTCAAGCCAATAGCACAAAAATAAAAAAATAAAAAAACATGCCACCTAAATGTATGGCCATAAGCCTGCAGTAAAATTTAGAAATAAACAAAACATCGCATATACTTTTAATAGAGTAATTCTTGTGCTTTCTAGCTGGCAGAATTCTTATCGGCTGAAGCAATACAGGGTTAGAATTATTTTAATATGAAAGCATATTTTAAACATTCAAGTATGACTAAAAAAACAGTATGCACAGTGGAAATAAAATGCATTGGCATGGTCCAGTACTAGACAATGGCTCTGGCACTTAAGCGGCTCAAACGAGCTCAGCAGTTTTGTAGGCTGTAGTCGGTGGAAGCAAAATTGGAATGACGTTGTACAGAACAATGGATAAAGAAGTCTGACACACAGTCCCATTATCTATATACGTATGTGCTTTTTTTCTGTTCATGAATGTATTTGGTTACATGAGACTGGTGAGCCCAGACCTAAAACAGGAAGGGTACACAAGTAACAAAGCATAAATAAAATACTGGTGAGCTGTAAGAGGATTCACCTACCTTCTCCTCCCCCGTTCAGGAAAATATTTTAAAAAAACAAGAAGTGGAAATGCAATAGGTCTCGCATTTGTTAGAGTTGGAGTTAATCTTTTTTACCTAGCCATGTTCAGGGTGCAGTACATATGTGACCAAAAGAGGTCAATTGGGACCTCTTTTGGCCACATATGGTACTGTACTCTGCAACATGGCTCAGCAAGGGATATGGCGTAGTGGTGAGAGCTGCCGACTGGTGAGCTGGGGATCCCGGTTCGAGTCTGCTGTTAGGCTCAACATCCTGTGATATGGGCTGATTGTTTAATATCTCTGAGCCCATGGCTATATAAATAAAAGTATTTGTAAAGTAACAAAACACTAGCAAAACAGCAGTGGCCTTGGAGGTGTGGTGAGGGCCTGCCAGCAGTGTTGTGGGAGGGGTGAGGGGGAGGCACAGGGAGATAAAGGGACGTCATGCAAATGATGTGACTGAAGTTTCACTGCACAAGTAAACAGAACAGTTAAGGAGTAAAGAGGCAGGCCAACTAAAGAGTTCTCTCCAAGTATAAATGACCTGAATGGTGAGAACACATTTAAGAGGGGCAGTCCTCATGGGAGGATTCAAAATTCCAAAAGGAGGGACTACTAAGTGTATTTATTCACCAAAGAAAATCCAGTATTTCTAAAGAGCAGCAACTGGAACCAATAGAAAAGATGGACTTTTTTCAAGCTCATACCTGAGATTTAGCATGTTGTTGAAGAGACGGCGCAAGCGCTGCCTAAGCGAGACCATATCCTGTTCGGGACCCCCCCGCTATGTCAAAAAAATTGATGTGAACTATCTTGATACTTTTACACAAGAAATGAACAAAGAGTCCTCAAGTGGTAGTTAAGGAATAGGAGGTCAAGCCCCTTGTTGTACGTGGTCATTGAGATTAAAATGCTCCATATTATTTTTTGTTTCAGAGTGCCAAATATCTATTTATTTCTTAGCCTTGGTGGCAAGGAAGTACAGAAAACATAAGTGTGTGCAAGGTCTCCATGCAGTACGGTTTAATTTAAGAGACCAATACTAATGCAGTTCCTTGTGACTTGTTGTTTTTTTGTTGATCATCCAGGTTCTTATTGTTACATTTTACTCCTTTCTGCTTTCTTGGGTCTTGATAGGTATGCAATCCTGACAAAGGAGTCCTGGCCAACTTGGAGAGGGGATGAGAAGCAGGGTGTTGTGCATCTCCTAAGATCTGTCAACATGGACGCCGATCAGTACCAGCTTGGCAAGTCCAAAATTTTCATCAAGGCTCCTGAATCGGTGAGTAAACAGGAAGGGGATTGAGTATGAAGAGGAGGGAAAGACTGAAACTTTGGCAGTAATGGATCAAACAATTAGGATTTCGAGAGGGAGACTGGTGCTGTAAGTGTGAAAGATACTAATGTAATGTCTGCACTGAGGTATGTGGTTGGGTTGGGGATGCAAGTAATGGTGGACAGCTGGGATGGTGGATGGGGTGGAGGATAAAACTAGTTATTCATGATATTAATATTGGTGTTTGTGTAATTTCTTTTAGGGAGACATTGTTTGAATGGAGGATATAATCGGCATGATTGGTGGCACAGATGTTTATGGTTAGGTCAAGGACTGAGGAAGTGATTGATGGTAGTGGGATGACTTGGAGATTGTGATGAATAATGGTGTTAGGGTAGTATATACAAGGTTTGGTGGTTGGTCGTAGAATGGACTATACAAAATTAATTGCTGGTATACACCAAAGAAGTTGGTGAAGAGTGAATGAATGTTTAGAGGTGCAGGAACTGATTGATTTGATTGGTGGTGGTGATCAGATACAGGATATAACTGAGAATGTTAGGAGAGTGGCTCAGTAGTTTGGATGTTGTTGGGTGGGCAAGTGATGTGGGTCTGGAGGGAAGAAAGGTGATGCCTAACAAGCCTCTCCATGCTTCTCAGCTCTTTCTTTTAGAGGAAATGCGGGAGCGGAAGTACGATGGCTATGCTCGCGTGATACAGAAGGCCTGGCGCAAACACACTGCTGTACGCAAGTACATTAAGATGAGAGAGGAAGGTGAGGATGCCCAAGGTCTAAAGTGTAAAGTAGGATTTGCGAAAGCAGGGAAGCCACTCCTGTTACACCGCTCTTTTACTACTGTGAGATTTACGTTGACCGGGAATTAAACATATGAAGAAAGTGAAGGAGAGTAAGAGTTGTCCATCTGAACACCACCTTAGCTGAAAATTTGGCTCCAGAATTGATATTGTTAACAACTCTTTCAGCAGGTTATGTCATTCTAGGCTGTAGTACTGTCGGCATGTGGCTTTGTCTTTGCAGGGGGAAGTCAATGCTGATGAATTTTGGGCTCTCCTTTGAATTAGACAATATTTTCCAATTGAGAAGCCTTATCCCAAATTGGAGGTGCAGAGACATGCATGTGCCCTGGTGGCTCAAGGAGGATGTTTAATAGCACGGGAGATTGTATATTGAAGTATACATGTATGTATTATGATTGCAGTGTTCCTTGGCATTATTCTGGCTCATTCAGTTCGTGAGGTGGCTGCCCAACCTAGCACTTTTCTTTGATAGCTTGAAGGGAACAAATCTTTCTACACTTGCCAGTAGCGCTCGTGAATCAACAACACTATTTCATACTATATTTTAAGATGCATGCAGGAAGCAGACTCTTTAAGTGATATATCAAAAATGTGATATATTGTGTAAAGATTCCAAGGGTTCCCTAACGAGTGGACAGGGGCTTGCTAGGCAATCCCAAAGTCCTCTATTAGGGGGTAGTGTGCTCGAGCAGCCTTATGCTTAACACACAGGAGTGCAAGACCTTTTCAAAAACACACAATGATTAATAAATGACACACTTGACTCAAGAAGGAGATCCACACCAATTTATAATGATAGAAAGTATCTTTATATATGTTTAGGTTTCAGAGGAGAAATCGTTCAAGAAAGTACGTTTGTAATTATAAATTCTTTTTACTTTGAAAAGTAGACACTGAAATTTTGGAGTTCTGCAGTGTCTCCCTATGAAAGAAAGAACACGTTCTGCAAACAGGTATAGTACATTGACTTACACGACCAATCTTCAGGAGTTAAGGTGATTTGGTGAGCAAGGTCCAAAGCAGCACCAACAGTGCACCACTAGCAGCACGAGAGTGGCCGGCTGCAAGGTGCAAATCCGCCTCGGGAGCCCAGTGCGTCTCAATGGGAATCGGTCACTGTAAAAAGAGGCTGCAGGCTCTCTTTAGGAAGCCAGTTGGGCTGAGTGCTTGTGATGCTCAGGCACGGGGGAAACCTTTGGTCCTCTTCTTAATGGCACAGGGGCGACAAGTGCAGAGGTGTCCTTAGCCATCAGTTTTTTCCTTACTGGAGCAGTTGAAGTCGAGGGTGTTGGTGTGCAAAGGCTGCAGGCAACGTCTGGGAGTCCAGGAGGAGTGAAACCACAATGGACTCTGGGTGGCTGGGGAACCTTGTTGGCACCATTGGCCCACTTCAACTTGGGCTGGAGGCGACAGGTGCAGTGATTGCTTCTGGTGTTGGGTTTTGCTGGTTCCGGAGGCCTCAGTCTTCTATTTTGGATTTCTTTGGAACAAGTCTGCTGTTCACAGGAGGTCTTAAGTCGTTTTGGAAGGCAGTCAGTCTTCCCAAGTTTTTGGAGTCCCAGCTGCAGGCCAGTCTAGGTGCAGGTCAGCTGCTGCAGCCTCTTCTCTGCTTCTGCGGCTCTTCAATGTCCTCCCTCTTCTTAGGTCATCAGGATCTGCTTTTCTGGTGCCAGGGTCTCCCCTCAATACTGAATGTAGGAAAGGAGGAGTAGTAACCAATGGGCTACTGACCCTTTGGGTCACTATGACCCTAAATGACCACTCCCTGTGAAAAGTAGGCCTAATCCTGACCCAGAATACATAAGAATGGCATCATCAAGATGGCTATTTCTGAAAAATCATGTCCATCTCACAGTAGCCCACCTTAGGGGTGGTACTAGCTGGAGAGGGAGGGGCACGCCTACCTGACCAGCTATTTTTCCTGCCAGTCCAGGTGCCAAGGGGGCTCTGGACAGGGAGGGGTGGCTTCCTCTCCTGTGAAGGTAGACCGAATTGCATTTCAGAGGCGCCAGCTTCTTTGAAGCTTGCCGGCCCCAGGAGGATAATCAGCTGGTCATCCTTTTGGATGAGGTGTTGCACCCTTTTCCTGGATAAGCCTTTGTTCTGGTCTCCTGAGAGCAAAATCTCTCACCCTAGGCGTGTCCGTGTCCAGCACATGTTTTAAAATGGCTTCCCTGGTCGCTTATACTGGCAGTATTAGGACTGACCAGCACAGGGGCATATCTGTTCATGCGGGTATACCCTCACATGTAATATTCAGCACCCTGCCTTCGGGCTGTCAGGCCTGCTGTAGGCGTGACATAAATATGACATGCAATGTTAGGGTCATGGCAGACAGGGATGTGTGACATGTGTTTTCACTTTTGTCTGCACCAAGACACGCAGCCTGTAATGGCAGTCTTTCATGTGCTTGCTGAAGGGTAACTTCTGGGGTGGTACAATTCGTGCTGCAGCCCTTAGGGACCCTCTTAGTACTTCAGGCCCTAGGTACCAGGGTACTATTTACTAGGGACTTACAAAAGGGAGCTATAGGTTTTGCTAATTGGGGGAACAGTTGTACAGATGTGCAAAAGAGCTCTGACACTGTGGGACGGTTAGCAGGAACCCAGTGCACTTTCAGTCAAAATCACACCATGGACCAGGCAAAAAGTTGGGGTGACCATGTCAAAAAGGGGCACTTTGATACATTATACTGAAGTAAACAGCAGTGCTTTCAAAATTAAAACACCACAATTACTTCTCATATTTTTGACTATTGTATTGTATGGTAATTTATAAAATGATTTCCTTACCAGTTGGGAATATTGTAAATAGGAATGGAAAACAGGTGTAAATACTGTACAATGGCCCTTAATATGAATTTCCCAGATTGGTATTTTATAGTGCATACCACTCAAGGCAATTACTAGCTTTCTGGTGTCTCTGAGCCTGGAATTACCAAGCCTGCAAATACCAAACACTGTAATCCTGTACCTGGCACTGGAACCAACAGAGGAGTTGCGGTGGCAGCAGGCAGCTGTGGTGCCATGCCCCTACCCATCCACCTCCTGCAGCACATTGGAGAAGCCTTCCCTTCTACGCCTGGCCCTCCTCCAGCTGCCCACTGAACATATAACATCACAGGCCCAAAGCCCTCGGCTTCGAGCAGGTGGTAAATGGATGTAGATTTGGACCCATTATTTTCCTCCGAATGGGGAAAAGCACAGAATTGGATTTGGTGTCCCAGAGTTCTGGTGTTTTATTTCTATTCAGTGGGACATAACTCGTAATTTGCACACTTTGGTTCGAGAATACCATCTAGAATCAGGATTCCTGCCCGGTATCACAGCACCGAAATACAGACCGTTCATAAGGAGGGCCTTGGTATGTTGCGTAAATGAAGAAAGCAAGTAAAACAGAAGGTGAATTTGTGGAAGGACACACAAATGACATAAGAAGGCCAAATAACAAATAATTCATTTTGTTTTTTCTTTATTGTGTGTGTGTATGTATGTGCTTGATTTCCAGTATTTTGAGTAATTCGTTTTTGTTTTTCAGTTTACTCCAGAATTGTGATTTGCTGCAAAATGATTTATTAATCTGGATAAACCCAGATCATTCCATTAAATTAATGCACTTTTAGCCCACGTTTTTCAAATTCTAATTTGAAGTGATGTACACTTTTCATTCTTGTGGCAAAGTATGATATTACTTCATTTGAGTGATGGCCAATTTATCATCAAACCCTGAAAAAGGACCCATTCTTTCTACTAACCGCATAACTATGAGAGAACCACATATATTGGAAAATTCCTTATTGTTCTGCGTCCTCATGTCCACTTAAGGACAGCAAGAAGCGACCGATACTAAACTCCACATACACTCATTTGCAGAGGTCTCTGGTGGGGTAGGTTATCCTGTCTTGGATTTGCAAGGAGGTACTTAGTCCTGCATTTGTCAAAGGAAAACCCAAGTGTATGTACCAGAATGCAAAGAAGAAAGTGAGTTTGTTGAACTTCTTTTACCCTACATGGGATACCATGACTCCTCCGCTGATGCTCTTCCTCACTCTCTCACTCTTGTAGCATCAAACATTGTTCTAAACAAGAAGGAGCGCCGGCGCAACAGCATCAACAGAAATTTTGTGGGCGACTACATCGGGATAGAGAACCGGCCAGAGCTGAAGCAGTTTGTTGGGCGCAGAGAACGCGTCGACTTCTCCGACACAGTGACTAAATACGACCGTAGGTTCAAGGTAGGCCTGGAGATGTGAAAGCAGTGGGCGGCATCAAGGGCATAGCTCTTGCTGGCACAAATGTCTCTTCCACTTGTTGGCCTGCATGGGTTGATTTGTCTATGTAAGTTTGGTTCATCTGAAAGTCCCATCAGGCATTCCAGCCGTTCAAGCGTCTGGCGCACCTGATCCGCAACCAATGCCCTATTACTGATAGCTTTACTGAGGCCGGTAAGTCCAACGTGGCAGATTCTGGTCTAGTGATTAGGCTGTAGCCCTGGTTGCCTCCAGTTGTGCGTAGGAGAAATGTTCATAGGCACTTACGAAATGCGAAGAGTGGGCGCAGTTAGTGCTAATGAATCTTCCACTTGTAGGATTGCAATGCCATGCTCAGTAGGCACTGAAGATCTCTGCTCAAAGATGCTGGGAGCAGTTCTCATCAGTTTTCTTTGCCCGTAGACTGTGAAGCGAGACCTGATCTTGACTCCCAAGTTGCTGTATCTGATTGGCCGAGAGAAGGTGAAGCAGGGTCCCGAAAAAGGCATGATCAAGGAAGTCCTGAAACGGAAGATTGAACTGGAGAAGATCCAGTGTGTCTCACTGAGGTAATGAAAGTAGCCGCTCACTACCTCTTGCAGGGAAGATACAGTTAGCCCTTAAAAGAGAAATGAGGGACAAGGAACAGTGGGGCTGAAGATGGAGGGCAGGAAATAGTGGGGCAGGTCCATGCTGGGTATGGGAGAGAAGAGCGTCCTTCGTTTGACTAGCAGGGAAACTAAGGTTTAGGAGGGCTCGTCACCCCTAGAGTGGGAACCTGGAAAAGCGGCCCTGGGCATTTGAGGTGGGGGCAAGAGGTTTCTCAGAATTTTAACCAAGGCCTGTTAGAGCTACATATGGGACAGAGAAGTGTCTGTTCAGAATGAGCATTAGCCTAAAGGGACTTCCCAGGATGGAATGCTGAGCTGAGAAGGAACCTGCTGTGATGTTGATTAATCTTTTGACTGTAAATGACTGTTTGATGTAAATTATGACTTTTGGAACTAAGAAAAGTATGTTTAGAGTCCTATTCCTGCCCGAATTTGGTCAAAAAAGAAGCTTCTGGCTAGGAGGAAAAGTATGTACTCCCATCGTCCAAGGTCCTTGACGATGGGGGGAAGCGCTGATGATGGAGCACTCTAATATGCAATGTGGGGTAGAGGGCTTCTAGGATGGAAGGCAAGGAACACCGGGGGATAGAACAGGTGGGGTGTGTCAAGTGGATTGAGGGAATTGGGAGTAAGAGGTTTCTGGAGAAAGTTGGGCAGTAGGCTCCTGAAGATGTGCATTTGGCATGGGTGTCTTGTGGGTGAGCGCTGAAGGGGGTGGGGGGGTAAGGCAAGTGGTTCCGGAGGTCGACAAGCAGGAGCATGTGCTACTGAGGCTATGGGGTGGGAGTTTTGGAAGTAGAGTCAGCAAGGTGTTCCTGAGGATGCAGAATTTGAGAGTAGACGCTGCTGAGAAAGAATGATGATGCAAGCATCGTCTGAGGAGTGCCGATTCATGAGGCCCCTGAATGTGGGCTCCTGGGGAAGGTGGAAAGACTGCTTACAATAGGGAGGAGTGAAGAATGGAGTGGATCAGTGAATCATGGGGTGGATAGAAAGGGGGAGAATATCTGCTGTATGTATGTGGGTGAGATGCTGCTAACCATGTGCAGTGTGAGGGAGTGGCTAATGCAGATAAGTGGGAGTACTGGGTTGCACAAGATGGGGACCAGGACATGAGGATACCGCTTACAATGGTAGAGGTGGTCAGGAAGGGGATCTGGGTTGAGAAGAACGTCTCAGGCTGGTAAATGTAAGAGTTGTGCTTATGTTTATTTTAAATTTTGCTCACACTGTCTACCCGGCCTCCTCTACCACAAGTTCTCTGCAGGACGACTTTTTCATCATTCACGAGGCACAGTACGATAGCGTCCTGGAGTCCATGTTTAAGACCGAGTTCCTGAGCCTTCTGTACAAGCGTTACGAGGAGAGAACCCAGAAGCAACTGCAACTAAGGTTCAACAACATGTGAGTTTGACAGGGTAGCACATGGTTTGGGGAGAGGGGGTCAAGGGGGGGCTGTTCTGATACCACACCGAGAGAACAAGACAACTTTTTAGGATATCCTCCTGGTGAAGAGGTATGGTCAACCTGAGGTGTTCTGGTCAAAAACTTGTGGTGATGTTTTGTTAATATTTTTTATATTGGTTTCTTTGCGCTGAGGCAATATGCGCAGAGACCGAGTTGCTCAGGAAAAGGCATTTTTGAAGCACCAGGTCTTTAGTTTTTTTCCTTTCATGGGCCATGACCAATGTCTGAGTCACAGGTGGTGGTGAGCTTGGAGGAAGCGAGGTCACTGACGCCGTGGCTGGCACTGGAAGGTGAGGTAGAGTGCTCTGGATGGAATCCGCTTTTGAGGCCGGCACATGAGTTCTATGATATACAGTGGATGAAGAGGTTTGGATGGCATTGGGTGGAAGGTGAACGGGCACTTGGATGGGCAACTAGGGAGGCCAGGTGCTTTGAATGGTACTGGACAAGGAGTTGAGGTGCCTAGATGTTGCGCCTGCTACTGGTTAACACCCTCGGTCCTCATCAGTTGGATGCCACCAGATGGGGCCCTAGTGTGTTTTTGATGGTATTGGGCAGGTAGTTGGGTTCTCTGGGTGGCAGGGAAGTTAAAGTATAGACTTAATGGGTACTGTGGATGGCATTGGGCAATGAGGTGAATTTCTTAAGTGCTGTGTGCCAAGTGGCTAAAAGTGTGCAAGCCCACTTGCACATTTATACAGGCTAGTGTGCACAGGTGCTGAGTATGGCACCAGGTATGAAGGAACAGTACATGGGTAATATGGCAAACACAGCTGGATGAGGGAGCTGTGCGCACGGGGCAGTAGATAGCACTATGTAGGTAGGGTACATGGAGACAGTGGATTTCCCAAGATACTGATGTAGCTGTGGATGGCATTAGCGAAGTGTTAGAGTGCAGGCGTCCTGTGGATAGCAGTCTGTGTGAAACTACATTATTGCTTGACACCTATGCATTTAGTATTAAACCAGGTGTGCAGAATCACGGCATCCTGAAAAGATCATTGCACAAGAGAAAAAACAATTCTTGGCTCAACTCGCCCTCTTATTATCAGTCTGAATCCTTTTTTAATTTTTATTAAGGTAATCTGTTTGAAGGCAATAATAAGCTTGCAGCACACGTGAATATTCCCTACACCCACTTCATGTGATAAAGATAGGCTCAGCCTCTGTGCCAAAACAAAGAACAAAGAACGTACCCCGCCAGTTGATAACGTGGTCCCAAATCTGGGATCCCAATATATGTGGGGTGATAAACCTAGAAGTTGGCACTGCACATTACAAGATTAACATGATTCAAACATTTGCACGACAGAGTTTTTTAGCAAAATATAAGTATTTTTATTTTAGTGTAGAAAACATTTATACACACCTATAACACATGATTGTTTTATAAATATTGCACAAAACATATAGTCCATTTGAAAAGAGATAAAAGTGACAAAATTGCATTCTTTTTCTGACCTACCCAGTAACATTTCATGCTTCAATCATACTATCATTCTTTCAGTTTTTCACGGCCTAATCTTACCTAAAGTTCAGACATTCCACTCTCATACTTCAATCCATACAAATTGTTCTGTTGTATGCCACATAAAGATGGTAAATATGTGGCATAGAGCAGAATAACGTTCCAGACAATTGATCTTATTTCGGCACCTAATTGGTACTACATAGTGTGCCGTGTTCCTGGAGCCACGAGCCGACGCGCGTTTCGGTGAATGGCCAGTTAGGCCACACCTTCGTCAGGGCTGGGAGATGTTGACTGGGAGGAGACGGGGTAGTAATCTGAGGTAGTCTGTGGAGGGTTCCTTAGAGCAAAAGAGGTGCACAAGAAGTTTTTTTCGGCAAAGCAGGAAACTGAATAATGAATTTTTTTTATCAAAGGAAGACTTCCACTAAGTTGGGATTTATAGGTGAGCAAGATGCTGGAGGTAGCTGCACTTTAAAGTATTTTCAGTGATGTCCCATGAGTGTTGACTCCGGGGCGGCTAGTCTGAAAGCTCTGTGTCCCCCAACGTGGCTGGCATATATCTGCTTGACTGGGAGGGCACAGTCCGTAGCTAGAATTCCGTCGACCCTTCCCCACAGAGGACAAAGTTCAATAGTGCACTTGATCAAAGGGTCCTTACACGAGGCTGCTCGGCGTTCCTACCGCGACGTCCAAAGATAAAGTTCTGTTACAGGCGCATTAGTTTGCAGGTCATTAAACGGAGCTGCTGGATATTCTTTCCAACGCGTCCATAAGTGGGGTTCCTTCGATAGACTGACTCGACCTGTCCTCAACCGGGGCAGGACTCGCGAGTGGAAGTCTTCCTTTGATAAAAAAAATTCATTATTCAGTCAACATCTCCCAGCCCTGACGAAGGTGTGGCCTAACTGGCCATTCACCGAAACGCGCGTCGGCTCGTGGCTCCAGGAACACGGCACACTATGTAGTACCAATTAGGTGCCGAAATAAGATCAATTGTCTGGAACGTTATTCTGCTCTATGCCACATATTTACCATCTTTATGTGGCATACAACAGAACAATTTGTATGGATTGAAGTATGAGAGTGGAATGTCTGAACTTTAGGTAAGATTAGGCCGTGAAAAACTGAAAGAATGATAGTATGATTGAAGCATGAAATGTTACTGGGTAGGTCAGAAAAAGAATGCAATTTTGTCACTTTTATCTCTTTTCAAATGGACTATATGTTTTGTGCAATATTTATAAAACAATCATGTGTTATAGGTGTGTATAAATGTTTTCTACACTAAAATAAAAATACTTATATTTTGCTAAAAAACTCTGTCGTGCAAATGTTTGAATCATGTTAATCTTGTAATGTGCAGTGCCAACTTCTAGGTTTATCACCCCACATATATTGGGATCCCAGATTTGGGACCACGTTATCAACTGGCGGGGTACGTTCTTTGTTCTTTGTTTAGTCTTTCTCCCCCCTCGACCCGCCTACATCCAACAAGAAACCCATTGGGGAACCCCCTTCTTTTGCCTTCAGCCTCTGTGCCAAGCTGACAAAAACAACATTATGCTAAATCTAATACTGCCTAAATTGAATCAAGTTTATGATGTACAGCCTGTTGGTTTTGTCGATGCTTTTTCTTATGAGGTCTTCCTCAGTCTTGACTGTTTGATCAATATTGTTTGCTTTTCCAGGGAGTCTTATTTGATTTTCAAACATCAAATTCTTCTTTTGACTTTTAGACACATGAGTGTGTCTCATTTACTTGGGGCCATTTGAGGTTATATTTGTTTCAGGTATTCTTTAAAAAATTAAGTCTATTCACTGGCAGATTGGTGCTTCTGAAGTTCCGCAAGGTGGCATCTATCCAGTTTTCAATGTGCATCCAGTGTTTTTTGAGGGTCAGGTCATGAATTTATTATAAAAAGATACTGCATGTCTAAACACGTGTATTGAATCCAGCCAGTACTTCGGCAAGTGGATGTGTAATGGCTTGATGTAGATTGTGTAAAAGCAATATCTAGTGAAGGTTGTGATTCATCAAAGGATCACATTTTAAGGGGACTAAAACTGAGGGACTCCTTGACCAATTTGCATGAATTATCCCAAAATAAATCTATGGTGTGGCCTATTTTTGTATTGGTGAGAGTACCTAACTGACCTGGACATTACATGGTGTGATGATTTTTGGGTTAATGTGAATTTGTCCAGGTGATGCAAAAAGTACCAGTTTAAGTACGATAACTATTTCTTGGTTATCTGTATTGTTTCCACAAGCCTAATCCTTTTGGATTTCATCATTAATTTACAGATCATTGATATGGTCTGACCGGGGGAGGAAGGAGTACTGGGATATGTGGGACGAATACGTGTCCTGTATGGTGCTTGAGTAGGTCTCACCATTGTCTCTTTTGTTTGCTAGGCTGGAGTTTAAAGTGAAGAAGGATGGATGGGCTCCCTGGGGGGCTGCAGGATCCCGTCACATTCAATTCCAGGTGCAGCATGGCGATGTTGCTCTACTGAAGAACAACGGCAAAGTGCTGAATGTGAGCATTGGACCGGGCCTGCCCAAGAACTCTCGTAAGTGCTCTGAAAGTCAAACGGTGAGATGGAGCTAATGTATTGTAACGTCTTTGAGGAAGCCTCCTGCAGAACTACATTGCTGATGATCACTTAGCCCGCGGAGGGAGTGGAAACTCCTTACAGCAATTTAGCTCCTATACAGGGCCATATTGGCCCTTTTGCACTGTTTTCCCAGTTAGAAGGGATCTGCCATGAACAATCCATGAAAGGCACCGATGCCCTTATTCTCAAGGGGTAAAGTAATGCAAGTAAAATCTGAGCAAGTGATATCCTTGCAAAGATTAGTTTGAACAAGAAATAAAATCCTAGTGTGTGAGGGATCTACCTGCTGAGTTTACAATGAGGCAGGTCGTAAAGATACCTAGGTCAGAAGGGCTTCTGCAGAGCAAACAGCAACACAAGTCCTGTAGACCTGTGGGGAGGGATAAAGCTCCCAGCAGTTAATGGTGCCAAGCATTCAATAGGTATGTATTGGAGGGAGCTTCCTGCTAAACAGAACACTGCATTGTTGGTAGGAGGGAGGAACTTCTCTGCAGATGTGGCCTCTTACAGCCTTAGTGCTACATACAGGTCTTACATGCCAAGGCGGCAAGAAGTCTACCTCTGCCCAACAGTGAGCACTGGCGGTATTTTTGCACTTGTGCAGAGGGTCCTGGGGAGGTGATTCCATCTATAGTAAACAGAGGAGTGCAGGTAGATTTGGCAATCCTACACACGCCTGGCTACGAGTGGGGACATTATCCTTGCTATTGTAAGTAGAAGAGTGCCAGTGGGTTTGGCTGTACCCTACACACTCAGCCAAGACTGGGGAGGCTATCCAACCTATATTACGTAGAGCTCAGCAGGTGAATTTGGTTATCCTGCTCGTACTCAGCCATGACTGGTCATACAAGAGGCTTGTAAAGTGTTTACTATACCTTGCAATCCTGCTTAAAAATGGTTATTTAGCCCTCAACTCTAAACAAATATCATTATAAAGAACACTCAAAAAAAACTTGAAGTAAAACAAATCAAAATGGCATATATAAAAGTGCCAATTTGACTCCAAACATGGAAGCAAATCTATGCTAAAATAATTAATGCATAAACAACCATACCAATCAATTCTTGAAACTGAAGGGGCTTGGAGTACACTTTTTCAGGCACTAGGCCTCAGCTGAAAGAACACTTTTTCAAAGAATTCTCTGCTACTCTCTTAGCCTGCTTTTAGTCCGAGTCAGCGCCAGCGACTTAGCCGATCTACTGGCTGTAGGCCCCTAGCTACTCCTTCGGATCCTCTCCCTCTAAAACAAGTTAAACCTCTGTTTCCTCTTTTGATCTCTCGCTTGGTCTACTTTTTCAATCTTTCTCTATCCTCTGGATTATTTCCTTCCCTTTTGAAGTCAGCAAATATTCCTCCACTTTTTTGAAAACCCCTCTCTTGTTCCTTATGATTTTTCTGATTTCACATCTCCCTGCCCTTGCTTCTTTAAAGAACTCAGGAAAGTATTTTTTACCACCTGCTGTCCGCATTCCTTCAGTCTTCTGTTTCCTATTCAACCTGGTTTCCACTTTGTTTCAAATTCTCTTCTTCATTTTTAGATATTACTAGTAAACTTTTATCTTTATTCTTAAGTGTCACAGTGATCACACTATTCTATTTTCTATTTCTTCTTTGGGCGTTGCCTGTTGGGCATAGCCATACTTGGCTTGATGATGCATTTATGGAATATAAAATGTCTAGGCGGTATTTTTTTTTTTTTTATTTATTTTTGTTGTTTCTATCACATGGTACAGAGTAACGGAGATATGTTCTTCAGAGCAGCGTCAACATTCAGCTGCCTACAATCAATAGAGCAACTTTTTACATTTTACCCCCCCAACTTTAAACTTGCTACTTCAAGGGTCAAAGTTCACGATCCGTAACAGGAATCTATTGTAACATTGGTGCGTCTAGAGGCATCTAGCAGCCTTTTAATCAGTCACTGATAATAACACTCTCACCTGCACTTACAGTTCCCAGGGCTTCGCGTCGTGTGCTGCTTCTGATTCCTACTCCTCGCTCCCTCCCACTACTCCATATCCTCATCATCCCCTGAGCTGTCCCCATCTTCCTCTTCAGGCAGAGGCTCACAAATGTCCCCTCTGTAAGTGTTCCAGGGTGTCCAAATTTTGTTCCATTTGCGTGGATTAAGTCTCTGTTGGTACACTGCCCTCTCTGTCACCATAAGCATGTCCATGTTTCTGCACCACTGCGCCAGTGTCGGTGACTCCAGTGCCCCCCAATTTTTCGCGATATCCCGCTTTGCCAGCATCACACCAATGATCACCCATCTTTTTGCATGCAGTGACAAGTCTGTTGGGCCCCACACATTTAAGAGGCAAACTCTAGGGTCAGGCGTGAACGGGTTCTGGAGGGTCTGGCTGATCGTGCGTGTGACACGCCTCCAGTAGTCTTGTATATTAGGACAGGTCCATACAGTGTGGAACAGTGTACCCTCCTCCCCACAATTCCTCAGGCAATATGGGTGTTCTGCCCTGTGTATTTTATGTAGTGTCGTGCGGGTGTAGTAAACCCTATGTAATACTTTGAATTGGACCAATCTGAATCGGGTGGAAATACCTGCCTCCCTGGGAGATGCCAGAGCTGCGTTCCAGTCTGCCTCATCCAGGTCCCCTATCTCGTCTTCCCAATGTTCCTTCAGTTTCCCTAGTGGATCCGGTAGGTTGTTCAGTAGTTTGCGGTAAGTGAGGGAGGTTGCACTCGACTCCATGTAGTCCGTAAGCAGTCGGTCCTCTAACGGAGCCGATTCCGGAACTGTCACACCTGGCTCCAACACAGACATGAGTGCGTGCCTAATTTGTATGTATCTGTATGTTTCAGTCACCCCAAGGTCGTACTGCTCCCTCAGGGTTGCAAAGGAGAGCACGCCCTCTCTTGTCCATAGGTCGCCCACCGTGGAGATCCCGATGTTATCCCATTGATCAAACCCTTTAGAACTGCGCAGGTTGCCGAGGGCCTTGGTATCCCATAGTGGTGTAAGTTTAGTAATCACTCCCTCCCATCCCAGCCGCCTCTGAGCTTTGTGCCATATAGAGACAGTGTGTCTGGTAGGTCCTTCCAACTTCCTCACCATTCCTTTATTGTAGAGTGGGGCCAGAATGGTGGTTGCTCCCAGTTGGTGTCTATCCGCCATGTAGGCCGGGTCGTCCTGTGCTGCGTGGACCCACTGGTTGATCACCTTAAGGTGAGCTGCCCAATAGTACAGTTCAAGGTTGGGGAGGGCTATCCCCCCACTGTACCAGTCTCTAGTTAATTTCAACTGCGCAACCCTGGCCGGTTTGCCTCCCCACAGGAGGCCTGACAATTGCGCCGACACGTGGCGGAAGAATGATACGGGGACCGTCGCCGGTGTGTTTTCCAGAATATATAGGAAGCGAGGCAGCGCCATCATCTTGAAGAGCGCCGCTCTACCTAGAAGTGTCAAGGGGAGATTCTTCCAGAGGCGCACGTCTGCCTTCAGCCTGTCCAGCAGGGGCTTAAGGTTCAGGTCCAGGAAGGTTGTATGTTCCCTTGTAATATGGATCCCTAGGTACTTAAAGGAGATGGGTTCTACGAGCAATTGGCAATCCGTAGGTAAGACCGGAAGGTCGCCCTGCACCATAAAAATTATGGATTTGGACCAGTTAAGTTTATAGCCTGAAGCTGCCCCGTGGCCCTCGCATAGTGCCAGTAAGACCGGGATACCATTTGTGAGGTCCATGAGGTAGACGAGCATGTCGTCGGCATACAGGGAAACCCTATCTTCCCATCCACCTCCCCACTGTATGCCTTTCAGCAGCTGGGTGGTTCTGATAATCGTGGCCAGGGGTTCCAGCACTAAGGCGAATAGCAGCGGCGAGAGCGGGCACCCTTGTCTCGTACCCCTTGCCAGCGGAAGCTCCCTCGAGATGTGGCCGTTTGCGGTCACCCTTGCCACGGGTTCGGTGTATAGTAGTCTGACCCATGATATGAATTTCGAGCCAATACCCATGTGTTCCAGGACCGCCAAGAGATAGCACCACTCCACCATGTCAAACGCCATTTTGGCGTCTAGTGACAGTACTGCTGCCGGTTCCTCCAACTGTGGGGCTCGGGCCAGTACCCCGTGCAGCCGTCGCAAATTCAGCGCCGTACTCCGGTGTGGCATAAAGCCCGACTGGTCCGGGTGTATCAGGTGCGCCAGATGGGGCAGTAGCCTGGTGGCCAACAGTTTTGCCAGAATTTTACTCTCGGCGTTGAGGAGGGAGATCGGGCGGTATGATCCGCATTCTTCAGGGGGTTTGCCGGGCTTAGGTATTGCGATGATTGTGGCCGTGCGCTGATCAGGAGGCAGTCGCCCCTGTTCCTGACATTCCCGGAACATATGGAGCAATGGTGTGGATAGCGTTTCGGACAAGAGTTTGTACCATTCTATCGGCACACCATTGGGGCCTAGCACTTTCCCTGGGTGTAATGCTGCTATGGCTAACTGTATTTCTTCAGCCGTCAGGTCTGAGTCGAGCTCGTCCCGTTGGTCTAGTGGGAGAGTGCGGGTCGGCACTCCTATGAGAGAGCCCTCCGCCATCTCTCGTGTGACCTCATACTCCGGGGAGTATACGGAGTGGAAATGGTCTGCCAGGAGTTCTACTATGCGCGCCGGACTGGTATGCATCTCACCACTAGGGTCCTTCAGTTGCAGTATGGCCCTCTGGCCTCCCCGTGTCTTCTCCAGCCACGCCAGGAGCCTCCCTGCTTTATCTCCTATGTCGTACACCCTACTCGTAGTTGCTGACATACTGTCCCTCACCCTGCGGCGTAGAAAGTCGGTGTGGCGCTGCTGGCACAGTTGGAGCGTGTGTTTGGTGACCCCAGTCGGGTTCCCCTCGTGGTCCTGTGTTGCCTTGTCAAGTTGTTCCTCTAGATCGATCAGTTCCTGACGCTGTGTGCGCTTGTGCTGTGTGATTACTGAGATCGCCTGCCCGCGAAGAACCGTCTTGTAGGCCTCCCACAGGATTGTATGTGACGCCACCGATCCTGCATTTTCGGTGAGGTAAGATCGCGTACCTCTCTTCAAAGCCCTGGCTATGCCCGGTTCCCTGAGGTAACCCGGGTAGATAGGGTAAACTCGTCTATGGGTTCGTTCCTGACTGGACAGAGTCAGTGTCAGCGGGGAGTGATCGGAGA
The DNA here is from genome assembly GCF_964263255.1 of Lissotriton vulgaris. Taxonomy (NCBI): domain Eukaryota; kingdom Metazoa; phylum Chordata; class Amphibia; order Caudata; family Salamandridae; genus Lissotriton; species Lissotriton vulgaris. Next base: position 96,138,719 of record NC_141700.1, read on the forward strand.
CCCCTCGCGGTCTGATTTGAGAGTCAGTGAAATTGAGGCGCCCCCCCCCCCCAACGTCAGGAAATAGTCAATCCGCAATAGGCTGTCGTGAACTGCCGAGTAATATGTGTACTGCCGGTCTTCTGGGTGGAACCGCCTCCATATATCTACTAAACCCTGCGCTTCCATGAAGTCATGTAATCTGGAGGGCCCCGGTGTTTGTGTACGCACTGGGTGGCGGTCTAGGGAGTCGTGTGTCACTGCATTGAAATCACCTCCCACGATAAGATCCCCTTCTGGAAGGTTTAACAAAAATTTCCCCAGTTCCGGGAGAGCTATGGTGTGCAGTGCCGGCGGGATGTACACCGAGACCACGTTAAGCGGCTTTCCCTCCCACTGCCCATGTATCGCCGCGAAGCGCCCCTGTGTGTCAATGTTAACTGATTGGGTTATGAACCTGGACGAACGATGCATTAATATCCCTGTGCCCCGAGACCCTCTCGTAAACTCAGAGTGGACCACCATGCTGTAGCCTTTCCTATCTAGGGCCCGTGTGGCTGTGCCGGTGAGGTGGGTTTCCTGTAGTAGGACCATGTCGGGAGTCAACCTTTTTATACTCTGCAGGACCAGCCCCCGTTTAATTTTGTCTCCCAGACCCCTCACGTTCCAGGACATGAGGCTTAACGGGGATGCCTGCCCTATATTAGTGCCCCCCCCCCAATCATGTTCGGGTGTGCGGACGGAAAATTTGCGCACGTGGAGGACCAGGAAGTCTGTGAAGTGAGCCTGTGCGCTGTATCGCGACACTACCATTCTACGCTCGTGTGCCCCATCGTAGCTGTCATGCCCTTGTGTACCAACTAAGAACCAAAACCCCATCCTACCCCCAACTCCCCCCTCCCTGCCCCCCTGCTCAACGGACTCAAAACTGCCCGCCCCCCCAACTCAGCAGAGTGCCTGATCCCAACCCATAACATAGTACTTGCTCGCTGGGGTGAAGGATTCTCCGTGGTCAGCGGCCCCCTTCCTCGGCTGCGGAGGCCCCTCCGCCCAGTGTCCGAGGCGGCCTTGCCGGTCGTCGTCGTCCTCAGTTCAACCAGACATTCGCAGTGACTCATTGTTCTCCGTCGGCACTTTCCTCATGGTGTTCAGCCAAAGGGGATTGTATCTCTGCATCCTCGTCGTTGGCTTGGGAGCCCTGTCGGGATCCAGCATTACGGTGTTTGTTCTGCCTGTTGGAGCGACGAGGGAGGCCCGCCGTCCTCCATCCCTCTAGCCATTCCTGCGCCACTTCCGGGGAATCAAAAAACCAAGTTTTGTTGTCTGCCACGACCCTAAGCTTGGCCGGAAAAAGCATTGAATACGGGATTTCCCTGGCTCTCAGTTCTTTTTTGACTTCGAAAAAGGTTCTCCTCCTCCGTGCAACCTCGGCTGTGTAGTCCGGAAAGAACGCCAGTGTAGCATTTTGGATCTTAATAGGGGGCGAGTTCCTTGCCGCCTGTAGGATGGCGTCCCGATCCCTGAAATTGAAGAGCCTCGCTATGATCGGTCTGGGGTTAGCGCCCGTCTTATGGCGTCCCCCCGGGACCCGGTGTGCCCTTTCCACTGTGAAGAAGGCGGAGAGTCCTTTGGGCTTTAGGGTCTCCTTGATTAGGTTCTCCACATATAGGTCCATCGCCCTCGTGTCTTCCGATTCCGGCACGCCTATTATACGGATGTTGTTCCGCCTCGAGCGCCCTTCCTGGTCATCGAGCTTGTCGCGCAGTTCCTTATTTTCTTTTGAGATGCGCTCCATACTAATCTGCAGCTCCGACACGTCTTCAACCAGGGATTTGGTCACCACCTCCATATTATTCACCTTCTCTGTCATCTTATGAAAGTCCGCCCTTATAAGTGTGATTTCGGCCGAGATCGACCCCACCGTGGCTTGCACCTGCGTGAGGGCCCGCATGACGTCGTCTATGGTCGCCTTCTTGCCACCGGTCGCTTCGGCCGCCTTGCCCGATTGTGATTTGGCGTCCGGTGAGGGAGAGCCGGGCTTTTTGTATGCAAACCGGTCCAGGCGCGACTGCGCCGCCACGTTTTTCGGCCCCTTGCCGGCCATCTTGGGTGCGGGTCTCGCCAAAAGTGATTGTATCCGGTGTCTTCTGGGCTGGTCTAACTTTGTGTTCGCGTTTCACCCCTGGTTCCTCTGGGGTCGTTCCAATCTTCCCTTCCCCAGACAGCTACCGGGGACAGTCCAGCGGCCCATGCTGTGTTTAGGGGTTGGGTGTACCCCCTGAGAGTTGTTTGTGGTTCCTGCGGCCAGTGACGACAGCAGGTATGACAGGGTCTCCGTAGTCTGGTGGTGCCCTTACAAGTTCGGTGGGGTGAGGTTGCCAGCCGAGTCTCAGATTCTTTCGTGGGGCAGGCAAGAGATTGTTTTCGCCCTGGAGGAGCGTCCTCTGCTCCCCTCCAATTCCACGTGCGCCGCCCTTGTCCTGTGGCCGTCGGATCTACCGCCTGGTTCCCCTGGTGCTGACGTGGGGCCCGTGACACTGCCAGGCAGAACTGACTAGATTTAGGGTGATTGCCCCGCGTGGATGCTCATCCGCTCTCAGTGCCCGCACTGGGTGGGGGCGTCCTCAGGTCTATTGTGCACCCGGGCTCCCCGCCTCTCAGTGCGCCCTTGGTCAGCGGGGGGACCCAGGAGCTACAGCGCGGTCAATTAGGCAGCGCGGGTTCCTCCGCCGCCTGTCCCAGCGCTCTGGCTGCCGCGCCGGGTCTGCAGCGGCTGAAGCAGGGCTTTACAGTGACCCAAGATGGCGGTCACTAGTCCCGATGTCCCCGCACTGAGCGCCGTTCTCCGTCCCTGCCGGCCGTCCGGGTCTGTCTCCCCCTCACCTCTGACAGGCCCCCAGGCACGCACTCCGGGTTCCTGAAGTCCGGTGGTATTGGCTGGATGCCCCGGTTTCTTTTCTGCCGTCGCTGTCCGCGGCAGGGCACTTCCGGTGACTCTCTGCCCGAGACGGGCCGCTTCCTGCCAGGTCTGAAGCGCACTCTGTTCCCCGGCCCGGATGTTGCACACAGGCCCACACGGGGTACTGCCAAAACTGCTCTTCCCGACCTCGGATTGAGGTCCCGCTGGTCTGAATTACTGCTGCCCGGTCCTGGGCTTCGTTGCCGTCCCGCCTGGGAATTTCTGTTGAAGGATAAATGGACAGATTTCTCTGGGAGCCGCTTCAATCGCGGAGCTCTCCTTCTAAGCTGCCGCCATCGCCGTGTGGTAAATATTTGATTTACCGTCTTAATTTCTATGCAGGTAAGTACTTAATCAATAATAACTCAATCGGAAAGAAAGACGCAGAGTCCGTGGTGTTAGAGTTCTTAGGGGTTTTATTCCTTAAAAAGGAATGGTCATGACCGGATATCTGGTTCCTGCCACCACTGGGGGTGCAGGAAGGGATAGAGCAATATTTTATTGACAATACATAGCTTATATACTTGAGTTACATTATAGAAACCAATATAGTAGGCGTAACAGCTGAGAGAAACAAGATAAAACACACACGTGGTAGTGATACGTAATTAGAAGGCGTGAACTAGGCGTGAACATAGAGGTGTGTGCTAGAAACGTCACAGGTAGGTGTCATAAGTGGGTGGCAACAAAAGCAGAATCTTGCAATGTCAGCAGAAATCTGAGGCCTGGATGCGCGCGCAGCTGCATGACGTGTGACTGACGTGAAGCTGAAGGGTGCAGGGGACTTGACATTTTAACTAACGGAAAGAGACAGAAGTCTGGCATGTCAGATCAACTTGTGCTTCTATCATATCTGATATCTGATGTTTAGGAACTGAGCTATCTGGACGGAAAGGTCTCTGGGGCGGAAGCTATTCTATACTGACTGTGAGTGCGTGTATAAGCGCCTAAGTGTCTGCATGAGAAGCGTGGGGGCATGGGCCTTCCATGGTAACAGGGGCTATGAATCACTTGCACGGAGACAGTAAGACCAGGCCCTTCGCTCTGCGGCTGGGGGGATGTTTACTTAAACTAGTAGGCAGGAATGCATTTTCGGAGAGGGAAACAGATAACTCGAAGGTTGAATTCATTCTTGGCAGGCAGCAGGCTGAGCTAAACGCGGTGGGCCGCGCTGGGAGTAAGGCAGAGTTCACAGGTACAGGGGCAGCCTGGGCTGAGGCTTTCAGAGTCAGAAGGCAGGAAAAAGGCTCGATGGCAGAATTCAGGGCCTACTTTGCCAGAGCTGAAAAACGTGTAAAGTACACCACAAAAGACGTTGGCATGGCATACTTAGAAACTGACTATTAAACCCATTCAGGGTGGGTCTGAAAGAGGACATGTTAACGTTGGACGCAAATGTATTTGCGTCTTCATAGCTGGCACAGGAGGGAAGTTACATGCACTTTAAGCTCGTACATGGAGACGGCGGGGTACACGATAGGGAACATAACTTGACCAAAAATTTATATTTCCTCATTCCCTCCTTGTTCCCTACGGACCCTTCACGATATCTCGATCCTCATGAATCGATCAGTCTGTTCTTGTAACATCATTTGCTCGTCTCTCTTCCGTTGTCGGTTTGAGAGAAAACTGGAATGTTCAATGCACGATGTGGTACACAGTCCACAAATCGCCGGCCCACACTGTAGGCACAGGCAGCAACTGAATACTATGACAAGGGCAATGCCTAGAAAGGATAGGATCTTCCATCCCCAAGCGGTCAACGTTGTCCAGAACCAACCGGACCAAGTCCAGGTGCCTGGATTCTGATGTATTAAACTTGCAATCTTATGAAGACGTGTAATAGCTTTGTATACAGATGGCGCGTTTTCTGGAATGAAAACACAGCAACTTGACCCGATGCCCTTACAAGCTCCACCTCTATCTGCCAAGATGACGTCAATAATAAGACGATTTTGAAGGACAACAATCCGCATAGCAGACTGCTCCTCTGTTAAGTTACCTAGGGCGGAGGCAGTTTCATGTACTACTGCTTCAAGGGTTCTGGTTAATCTACGTATCAATTTACTGTTTTGGACGGGGCCTGTGAAGAAAAAGAATCCTTTATTAAAATCTGTGTATTGCTCCCATGCCGTTTCAGTATAGTCGACCATCGGGAGATCTCTTCGGAATCTATCATTTACTAGATTTGTATTTCTATGATAATCAGGGGGAGCTAGGAAAACAGGGGGCAGAAGGAAAGCAATGTAACAGGTACCATCCCAATCTGGAGGTAAACGTATGCATGCGGTATGGCCACAAACAAAATATGAATGACGTGTAGCTCGGAATGAGGACCTGCCCTCATCAGTGAATTCGACCACAGTAGTACATTTACTATGACCTAAGTGTACTGAACCTTTCTTTCTAACACAAAGATGACCAGTGACTGGTAATACTGACATAGCGGGGAGAATGGGCGCAGCTTCGGACTCGATAGTAAGGATCATGAGGTTAACTGTGTAATTACCTAATCCATATACTTCGTTTTCTAGATCAGTTCCTATTCTAACGGATCGTCCACTTCCATCAGGGTAACAGACGTCGAACAGAACTGAATTCAGGTTTCCCCAAACCCAGCCCCCCTCGCGGGTAACAGCAATATCAGAATCTAAAGAATTAATCAATCTACTCCATGCACCACAGGAGCCATTGTGAGTGAACGGATACGGAAAGAGGGGCAGAACTCCCTTGTATTTCTGATGGGGAAGGAGTCGGCCACATATCCAACAGTTTGTAGCATTGCTCGTCTGATGGGAGTGATGTAACATGCTAATGAATGTGTTGTTGCGCAGCGCAAGTCTGTAAGACAATTCGTGAGGGGGTAATGTACTAAAAGAATGTTCAGCAGAAACATTGTAAGCAGATTGTACACGCTTGAAGATAGGGTAGTATATGGGAAGCAATATACTCGCCACAATAATCAGAAGACTTAGAAAAAACATGATTAATAGTCACTATACAGTGGCTGCGGAGTGATTTGCAATATGCACGTTTCTTGAATTCTCTCTCTCTCTCTCTATCTCGATCTAGGGGATACATGTCAGAAACTATTTAACCGATTCACCTAGGGGAGGACTTAAACAATTAAACTGTCTGACTTGCTAGATCGAAGCTTCAGTTTATACTCCTCTTGGGGAGTTTTCTCTCGTTCGGGAACCTTAAAGTCACTAGGTTTAATACAGTCTTTGGTGGGGGTGGACGAGTCAGGGTCTGGTTTCAGTTCGTTGCACTTTTTAATATGACTCGTATGTATCCACCCCTTTCTGCCTTCCACCTTTATTGCTGTCCTCGTAGTGAGAAGGACGGTCTTCGGCTCTTTCCAGCGGGGCTCCAGCGGACTTTTCCTGTCAAAGTTCCTTATTAAGACGGTGTCACCTGGTCGGACATCGTGCGGCTTTACATCAGTGTTGTCAGGGAAGGCTGCGGCAACCTGTGAACGACATGATTGGAGTGCAGACATCAAGGAGGCAAGGTAATCTGTCAGCATATTACAATCGACATCAGTAATTTTCTTAGGCATGGGCGTCCCCCACATATTCGGTGGTCTGCCAAAGACCACTTCGTACGGGGATAGTCCTGATCTCGAATGGGCAACCATTCTCATGTAGAACAATGCAACTGGCAGGGCGACTATCCAGTCGACCCCTTTCTCTTTACAAACTTTAGCAAGGCGGGTCTTTAATGTCTGGTTATGCCTTTCTACAAGGCCTGCGGCTTCGGGATGTCAGACACAATGGAATCTCCACTGATATCCTAGCAGAAGGGAGACATGCTTCATGAGTTCGGATGAGAACGGCTGTCCGTTATCTGAGTACACGACACGAGGCAAGCCGTATCGTGGGAAGAATTCTCGAACCAGCTGCCTGGCAGTGGTCGGGCAGTGTAATCTGAGACTGGGTATGCTTCGGTCCAACGGGAAAGTGCACAAACAACTACGAGGACATATTTGAATCCCCGACAACGGTCCATCTGGATATAATCCATCTGGAGGACTTCAAAAGGGTGATCGGGAGGATGAAATCCACCTTGCTCTACAGGAACGCTTTTACCTGGATTGAACTGACAACAGATCATGCAAGTACGCACTTTCTGTTTTGCTGCTGCTCGTAAGTGTTTGTTGTACCAGAGATTCTGTAAACTGTCTAACATAGCTTTCTCTCCTAGATGTGCAGGACTATGTGCTGTATTTATCATGATTTGCACCATTGAGTCGGGGAGAAACCATGTAGATTTTCCCTTTGTGACCCATCCTTGATCTGTCTGAATCCCTCCTAGTTCAGTCCATTTCTTTATTTCATCTGGAGTGGCATGTGTCTGAATATCGATTACGTCTAGGGTGGGATCCCGGACTTACATACACTGAGTTGGTACTATTGTCTTTGTCACATCAGTAGTCTGGGTGTGAGTCAATGCTGTATGTTTTGCTGTCTGGTCTGCCAGGTCATTACCCTGGGAAACAGAATCCGTAACTTTAGTATGTGCTTTACACTTCATGACTGATATGCCCGAGGGCAAATGTATTGCTTCTAACAGTGCTTGAATGAGGGGACCGTGTTGGATCTTGGCACCATGAGAGGTCAAGAAACCTCTTTCTTGCCATAACATTCCGAAGTCGTGTACGACTCCGAACGCATAACGGGAATCAGTGTATATGTTAACATTTCTGTTCTTGGCTAGTATACAAGCTCGGGTCAGAGCGATGAGCTCCGCCGCTTGAGCAGACAGTGTGTCAATACGATGTGTTTCTTTAACTTCAGTTTCAGTGGTCACTGCATACGCGGCCACTAATTCTCCTGTACTTGTTCTCATGCATGAACCGTCCACATAAAGTGTCAGGTCTGGATTTGTCAGTGGAACATCTGTTAAGTCTCGTCGAGGTTTTGTTACTGTATTAATGATCTCTATGCAATCATGCGGGGTTGGATCTGTCATAATTGTAGGTAACAATGTTGCGGGGTTCAGAATGCTACAGCGTCTGATTTCTATGTGTGGCTGGAAGAGTGTCAATTCATAGCCTGTCAGTCGTGCTATAGTCAAGTGCTGAGTCTGGGTTCTGTTTAAAAGAACCTCTACAGAATGTGGAACTTGAACTGTTAATGGATGTCCTAAAACAATTGAGTCGCTCTGTCTGATTGCTAGTGCTGTTGCTGCTACTGACTTCAAGCACGCAGGGAGTGCCTGAGCTACTGAATCCAATGTACTTGAAAAATAAGCGCAAGGCTTATGTGAACCTGCTTGATCTTGAGTGAGGACAGACAATGCTGTACCCTCACGTTCTGTAACAAAAAGTGTAAAAGGTTTGCTGTAACATGGTGTCGCTAGAACTGGTGCTTGGCATAAAGCTTTCTTTAATTCTTCAAAAGCCTGTGTATGTTCCTGAGTCCAAGGAAGGGCAGTCGAAGTCGCTGCCTCCTGTGTTGTTAACTGGATGAGTGGTTTAGCTAGAAATGCATACTGGGGAATCCATTGTCTGCAGTACGAAGTGAGGCCTATAAAGGCCCGCACTTCCTTTTGTGTCTGGGGTTGTGGCATATTTACAATTAACTGGATGCGATCGGGAGTGAGCTGTCTCCCCACTTTGGACAGCAAGTGACCCAAGTACACAACTTGCTGAACACAGAATTGTAGCTTCGAAGGAGACACCTTGTGTCCCTTGTCGGCCAGAAAATGTAAAACTGTCAGTAATGCTTGTTCACATTCGGGCTCACTTCGTGCGGTGATCAGCAGATCATCGACGTATTGCAGTAAAGCGGTGTTAACTGGCATTATGATACAATCAAGTTGTCTTTTCGGTGCTTGGCTATAGATGCTGGGGCTTTCTGTGAATCCTTGAGGTGCGCGTGAAAATTTGAAACTTCGTCCATTTAAACGGAATCCGAAGAGATATTGGCTCTCTGGATCAATAGGTACACTGAAGAAGGCGTTCTTGAGGTCAATTACAGTAAAGAACGTTGCTTCTGAATCAATAGCCGTCAATAAGGATGAGATGTCGGGAACCACAGGGTACTGTGGAATAATGCATTTATTCAATTCTCTTAAATCAATCACCAGCCGATATACTGGCGGTGCATTGGGATCAGTACGTGTGAGAAGTTGGCCTGATATGTAGTGTTTCCAATTCTGGAACCACTGGGTATCAGTCCAAACAAACCCCAAAGATGTCAGGTTGTAAGTCAACCTTGTAGACAAGCTATCCTAGTGGTAGCATGGACTAAGCAGCCTTAAAGGCTTAACTTAAGAGGTCGTGTTAAGCGAGCTTGTTTTACCACATACAATCCTGTAATCAAATGAAAGGACACCACACAAGTATATATTGTAAAAATATATGTATTTATTTCTAAATTACTCCCCAGTACTCTTTATGAGGAAAGGGGCACAAGCGTTAAATCAAAAGCACTGTTAAACATATAAAGTTGGCACAATTATGGCTGAGGGCGGGGGGCCACTCAGACCATATACTAAAAAAATGGTATAAGTAACACTTATCGAACAATGGTTAGGCCTAGGGCCTAGAGATTCGCTGGGAGCAGTCAGGACAAGCAATGAAGAAATCGGGAGTAGCCCACAGGATACGGGTGCAGCACGGAAAGTGCGGCGCGCACCAATGTTAAGTCAATGGTGCGTAAAAGTTAGTTAAAGTGAATTAAATGATACTTCCGCTGAACCTAGGAACACAAAACTTTAGACACAGACCCTAGAGGTGTGTACCAGTGTAAAGACACCGGCGTTGCAAAGTTACCTCACCCACAGGCCGTGGGTGCACAGGGTCGAAGTGGCGTCGGGTTCTGTCACGCAGGTTCTTGGTGCTTGGAGCTGTTGCAGCTGCAGGCGCTGTGAAGCAGAAGTGTCCGGTGCGATCCAAGGGTGGATCGAAGTAGAAAAGTACCTGAAAGCAGAGGGGACAGAGTCTGGGTCACTCAGCAGTGACCAGGGTGGAACCAGGACGGAACCAGGCAATGTCGGGCGCAATCAGGCGGTTGTCGATAGGCTTCTCTCCGCTGTCACGTGGGCTCTGGGGCATCTGCGACGTCCAGGAGCAGGTCACGATCTGTCCCACGTAGGCTCTCGCCGTCAGCACCGTCGGCTTCAAGATTGCAGCAAACAGCACTTGGCAAAAGCAATCCACGCAGAACCGGGAGATTGCTTATCACTCGAACCAGGAGGGTCAGAGTGGGTGCTCCTTTTCACAGGAGCTGGTGCAGATCTGGAGCAACCAGAAAAGCAAGTCGGATTTCAAGTTTCGTCGGCACAGGGGCCACAAGCCAGCTGGCAAGTGACCGGGCCAACGCGTCGAGCACACACAGGCAGAAGGGCCCCACGCAGCACTCGTCGAGTGTGGAGGGGTGAGCTTTGGTGCAAGTGGAGCTCGGGGCTGGGGCTTCTCAAACCCCGGTGTACAGCTTCGAGGGTCACTCGTGGGCTGCACGGTCAGCGTCTCGTGGCCTTTTCAAGATGGCGTGCCCCACGCTTCCGGTCGCCTCCACGGGTCTCAGCTCTGCAGGGACTGTGGATCGGGCAGGTAGAAGGCAGGCAAGCTTGATCTCGTCGATCTCTGTCGCTCGAGTTCCGGCGGGAACTGCAACAAAGCAAGGGTCGAGGGCTGGATGGTGCCTGTTTGCACAGGGTGGTCACTCCTTGACCACAAGGGAGATTCTTCAGTCTTCTCACGTCGTGTAGAAAGTCGAAGGGTCCAGATTTCGTTTCTTATGTTTCTTCAGGATGATCTGAAGTCCGTTGGGACTGCTCCCCCTCTTATTCGAATCTAGGGGGTTGGACATCCTGCTAGGTCCCCTCCTATGGGTGGGACCCAGGAAGGGGGTGGTTACACCCCTCTCCTTTGATCCTGGCCGCGCTGGGACAGGGGCTGGGAGGCCCCAGAACCGGTTTGGCCGGATCCTGCAAGGGGCAGCCTTGTGCTCCCCAGGCAGTGTCTGGTTTCTTTGAAACCTCCCTACTCCAATCCACTATCTCCTGTCTGGGGTGGTTTGACACCGCCCTGTGACAGGAAACTCTTTGTCCAGGCCTCCTCTGCCGGGTTTCGGTCAGCAGCAGGAGGCCAGACCCGTGTCTGTGGCAGGGGCATCCATTTTGTGGATCTGAGGCTCATTTTAAATCAACCGCGTTTCAGCAAAGTAACATGTCTTCTCCCTCTAGAAGGGTGGAATGCTACCCCCGTCGCCAGAACTGGCGAGGGGGTAGTATTCCAATTCGTATGACACCTTACACGACATGTTTTGATAAAGCCAAACCAAAGTTGCTATATAACCGCGAGGATTATAAGGCGCTTAAGAGTATATGGTATGGCATTATCCCGGATCAGCTTAGGGAGTTGTTCCCGACAGCTGCAGACAGGCTCAGCTCATGCCAGAGCTCCATCTCACATAAAACCACGCACTCTGCCTCCAGGATTGATGAGGCCTTCCATAGGAGTGGCTCACAGGTTATATATGTGTCCAGATATAGGTTTAGATATAGGTATACTATATCTAAGCAAGGGGTGATTACACCCACTTGCCCCAGCTGAGTGATCAGCCAGTTGTGTCAATTTAGATAGCCAGCCAGGGGTGGCAAAAGATATGCTGCAGCCCCTGGTAGGCCTTGGATGCACCTATGCCCTGGGCACCTATAGTGCTCTGTACAGGGGCTGATAAGGTGACCCAAGCCAATCTAGTTATGCACCTAGGGTACATGGAATCCATTTTACAGAGAGAGCAGATAGCCTGGGGCCCTGATTAGCAGGGAACCAGGCCAACTAAGTCGAAAACCAGCTAAACACAGGGCAAAAAAATCTGGGGTAACCATAGTCAGGTAGCCACCTTCCTACAGTACGTTTAAGAATCGGAATGATGGGTGAATTACAGATATTGGAGTCTGTTTCTACGACCACTCCTTGGGCAATGAGCTCTTCAATGATTTCCAGTAAAGCCACTACAGCATCGGGTGGTAACTTGTATTGTCTGATTCTGGGTAAAACAACACCTGGTTTGAGTGTAACACGGTATGGTGTAATGTGCATACAACCGACATCAGTTGGGCCTTTTGCCCACAAGTGATCTGGTACATTTTTCAATCTGACATCAAACTCTCGTAACACATAATGACCCTTAGAGTCTCTTAAGAAAAGTCTAACTCCTTCCGGAGAGCAACATATAACAGCTCCTAGAGCTTTCAATGTCTTTATTCCTAACAGATTTTCTGGACATGATTTCGTGAGTAACAGGTCTGTAACACGTGATAATGGACCCACAGCCAGGGGAACTGGTTTCGATACCTCATTTACAATAGGCTGTCCTGAAAAACCAAGGGAAACATTCTGTGAGCCTGAGAGGGGTGCCCCTGGAACTTCATCATGGCTGATTGTGGTGCGACTTGCCCCTGTATCAATTAAAAACTTTCTGTCTTTTCCCAATACTTGACTGTGTACATAAGGACCCTCTTGATCTACAGGAATCTCAATAAGAGGCAAGCCACCCTCCCTCTCTAGGCTGTTTCATGTGTATCGTTGATAATCGGGATAATCAGATTGGGCATACTGGTACATCTGTTGCGAAACTTGCTGAGTCGCGGCAATGGGCTGTGGCTGTGACTGTCTCTGAGGTACCGCTACTGTCTGTGTTGTATGTGATGGAACATGCATAGGCTGTGTATTCTGCATGGGCTGTATATTCTGTGAAGACTGATGCTGATTATGATCTTGTCTAGGCGGATGCGGTCTTTCTTTAGTTTTACCTGTCGCTATATTATGTTTCAGAACTGGGCATTCATGTACGTAGTGACCTGGCTGCTTGCAATAGTTGCATGTCCCTTTAACGGGAGCTGCGGAATGGCCTGTCTGGGTCGTACCCTTTCTCTGGCCGTCGGCTGGAACCGATTGGGCCACTAACATTTTCATTTTCGTGTCTTTCATGCGTTTCTGTTCCTGATCCTGTTCTTCTCTAATTCTGTTCTGATGATATTGTAACATCTGTAACATCTGGGATGGCGTATTTGCCTGCCAAGTACTTTCAACTTTATACACGCGGTTCTTAACTAATGGCAGGGAATTCTCGACTAATTTTGATACGAAAAGATGCGGGGATGACTCACTACTTGGTTTAAGGCCACTATTAATAATGAAACATTTCTCGAATCTTGAATAGAAGTCACTAGTATCTTCATCATGTTTCTGTTTACAGGACGAGATGGCGTCCCAATCTTCCTTTCTAGTTGTCAGTAATCTTGGCAGAACCTGTACTATTAAACCTGGTAATGCTTTAGTTTTCTCCCCAAGACCTAGCCCTGGGGTACGTTTTTCCTCCTCTTCTTCTATTTCTGCCCATACAATCTTTTTGTCTCCCACTTCCCATTCTTTTTCCTTGAGTTTCTCGTAGATGCCCATGGGCAGCAGTACCTTTAACATTTTCATGATATCTTCATATGTGTAATCCCCCATCAGTAACATGTCTTTAAGTTCTCTATGAAAACCTGCAGGGTCTTTATCATGACAGGGTACTAGTTTCTTCATTTCCAATAGTTCTAACTTGGTCAGAGGCGTGTGTACATACACACGTTTCAGATTATGATCGGTACCCATGACTGGATGTACTTCTCGTAAGGGGTTCTGACTTTCAATGCCATGCAGGCGCTCCATATGATACATTTTTCTTTCTGGGGGCAGAGCAGGAACATATTGTGAACCCAGGAAAGTGTTATGTCTGTGTCGTTGTTCTAGAATTATTTGAATTAATTTGGTACTTAAACCTCTCCATCTATCCATGAGTAGTGCTTCTAATGTATCGTGTAAGGGACCTGGGTCAGCGTGTTGATATCTGAATAGCGTGAGGAGGTGTTGAATCATGTATACACCTGCTTAGTATAATCGGCCCAAAAATCTAGATACAGTATGGCGTCTATGCCATGTTTATGGTACATGAAATTTCCAGGAGTGTCCCTAGGGGGGATAGGAATTTCTTCCTCTAGCATCCCTTTCCTAGTTCCTATCTGCTTTAACTTGTTAAAAAACGGCATCTTGTTTACTTAATACTGAATGCTCAATCCTTGCTACTTAATACTGAATACAGCTAGTTACACAAGAACACAATAATGTACATAAAAAAACAGTCACTCATACAACGACATTAATCACATGGAAAAAGACATTTAAAAACACCTATTACTACCCCCTATACCGGATGTACTGCTAAACAGCACAGATACACTGCTGAGAACAGTGCAAGAACTTGAATCATCGGATATACTGCTAAACAGTACAGATACACTGTCTAAAACAGTGCAGACCGGACTTGTGTACCCAAACCCGTCTAGATACGTCCCAGCAATGGTACTCACGGGAAGCACGGAAAACAGAAGGCCTCGGAAAACTCGACTGGACTGGACCGGACTCGACTCGACTCGACACGTGGATACTTCGGAAAACTGGTGGGCCTCTTGACACCTCGGACCTTTCTTCTTTCGGCTAGGCTCTGGTCGGGATCCTCCGCGCTCCTCACCGCCTCGTCTGGGTGCTAATTGCAGTCTTCGTCACCTCCGTGGGCCAGAGGGAGATACAGGAAATCCTGCCGGTACGCGTAGTTTCCGTCTAACTGATGGCAGGGGACAGAGTTTGCAACGCACCAACCGGCGCGTGAGGTGGGGGAGGGGTCCCTATTCGGGCGCCAGAATAATGTGGTAAATATTTGATTTACCGTCTTAATTTCTATGCAGGTAAGTACTTAATCAATAATAACTCAATCGGAAAGAAAGACGCAGAGTCCGTGGTGTTAGAGTTCTTAGGGGTTTTATTCCTTAAAAAGGAATGGTCATGACCGGATATCTGGTTCCTGCCACCACTGGGGGTGCAGGAAGGGATAGAGCAATATTTTATTGACAATACATAGCTTATATACTTGAGTTACATTATAGAAACCAATATAGTAGGCGTAACAGCTGAGAGAAACAAGATAAAACACACACGTGGTAGTGATACGTAATTAGAAGGCGTGAACTAGGCGTGAACATAGAGGTGTGTGCTAGAAACGTCACAGGTAGGTGTCATAAGTGGGTGGCAACAAAAGCAGAATCTTGCAATGTCAGCAGAAATCTGAGGCCTGGATGCGCGCGCAGCTGCATGACGTGTGACTGACGTGAAGCTGAAGGGTGCAGGGGACTTGACATTTTAACTAACGGAAAGAGACAGAAGTCTGGCATGTCAGATCAACTTGTGCTTCTATCATATCTGATATCTGATGTTTAGGAACTGAGCTATCTGGACGGAAAGGTCTCTGGGGCGGAAGCTATTCTATACTGACTGTGAGTGCGTGTGTGAGAAGTTGGCCTGATAGGTAGTGTTTCCAATTCTGGAACCACTGGTTATCAGTCCAAGCAAACCCCAAAGATGTCAGGTTGTAAGTCAACCTTGTTAGACAAGCTATCCTAGTGGTAGCATGGACTAAGCAGCCTTAAAGGCTTAACTTAAGAGGTCGTGTTAAGCGAGCTGTTTTACCACATACAATCCTGTAATCAAATGAAAGGACACCACACAAGTATATATTGTAAAAATATATGTATTTATTTCTAAATTACTCCCCAGTACTCTTTATGAGGAAAGGGGCACAAGCGTTAAATCAAAAGCACAGTAAAACATATAAAGTTGCACAGTTATGGATGAGGGCGGGTGGCCACTCAGACCATATATTAAAAAAGTGGTATAAGGAACACTTATCGAACAATGGTTAGGCCTAGGGCCTAGAGATTCGCTGGGAGCAGTCAGGACTAGCAATGATGAAGTCGGGAGTAGCCCACAGGAGACGGGTGCAGCACGGAAAGTGCGGCGCGCACCAATGCAAAGTCAATGGTGCGTAAAAGTTGGATAAAGTGAATTAAATGATACTTCCGCTGAACCTAGGAACACAAAACTTTAGACACAGACCCTAGAGGTGTGTACCAGTGTAAGGACACCGGCGTTGCAAAGTTACCTCACCCACAGGCCGTGGGTGCACAGGGTCGAAGTGGCGTCGGGTTCTGTCACGCAGGTTCTTGGTGCTTGGAGCTGTTGCAGCTGCAGGCGCTGTGAAGCAGAAGTGTCCGGTGCGATCCAAGGGTGGATCGAAGTAGAAAAGTACCTGAAAGCAGAGGGGACAGAGTCTGGGTCACTCAGCAGTGACCAGGGTGGAACCAGGACGGAACCAGGCAATGTCGGGCGCAATCAGGCGGTTGTCGATAGGCTTCTCTCCGCTGTCACGTGGGCTCTGGGGCATCTGCGACGTCCAGGAGCAGGTCACGATCTGTCCCACGTAGGCTCTCGCCGTCAGCACCGTCGGCTTCAAGATTGCAGCAAACAGCACTTGGCAAAAGCAATCCACGCAGAACCGGGAGATTGCTTATCACTCGAACCAGGAGGGTCAGAGTGGGTGCTCCTTTTCACAGGAGCTGGTGCAGATCTGGAGCAACCAGAAAAGCAAGTCGTATTTCAAGTTTCGTCGGCACAGGGGCCACAAGCCAGCTGGCAAGTGACCGGGCCAACGCGTCGAGCGCACACGAGCAGAAGGGCCCCACGCAGCACTCGTCGAGTGTGGAGGGGTGAGCTTTGGTGCAAGTGGAGCTCGGGGCTGGGGCTTCTCAAACCCCGGTGTACAGCTTCGAGGGTCACTCGTGGGCTGCACGGTCAGCGTCTCGTGGCCTTTTCAAGATGGCGTGCCCCACGCTTCCGGTCGCCTCCACGGGTCTCAGCTCTGCAGGGACTGTGGATCGGGCAGGTAGAAGGCAGGCAAGCTTGATCTCGTCGATCTCTGTCGCTCGAGTTCCGGCGGGAACTGCAACAAAGCAAGGGTCGAGGGCTGGATGGTGCCTGTTTGCACAGGGTGGTCACTCCTTGACCACAAGGGAGATTCTTCAGTCTTCTCCCGTCGTGTAGAAAGTCGAAGGGTCCAGATTTCGTTTCTTATGTTTCTTCAGGATGATCTGAAGTCCGTTGGGACTGCTCCCCCTCTTATTCGAATCTAGGGGGTTGGACATCCTGCTAGGTCCCCTCCTATGGGTGGGACCCAGGAAGGGGGTGGTTACACCCCTCTCCTTTGATCCTGGCCGCGCTGGGACAGGGGCTGGGAGGCCCCAGAACCGGTTTGGCCGGATCCTGCAAGGGGCAGCCTTGTGCTCCCCAGGCAGTGTCTGGTTTCTTTGAAACCTCCCTACTCCAATCCACTATCTCCTGTCTGGGGTGGTTTGACACCGCCCTGTGACAGGAAACTCTTTGTCCAGGCCTCCTCTGCCGGGTTTCGGTCAGCAGCAGGAGGCCAGACCCGTGTCTGTGGCAGGGGCATCCATTTTGTGGATCTGAGGCTCATTTTAAATCAACCGCGTTTCAGTAAAGTAACATGTCTTCTCCCTCTAGAAGGGTGGAATGCTACCCCCGTCGCCAGAACTGGCGAGGGGGTAGTATTCCAATTCGTATGACACCTTACACGACATGTTTTGATAAAGCCAAACCAAAGTTGCTATATAACCGCGAGGATTATAAGGCGCTTAAGAGTATATGGTATGGCATTATCCCGGATCAGCTTAGGGAGTTGTTCCCGACAGCTGCAGACAGGCTCAGCTCATGCCAGAGCTCCATCTCACATAAAACCACGCACTCTGCCTCCAGGATTGATGAGGCCTTCCATAGGAGTGACTCACAGGCTATATATGTGTCCAGATATAGGTTTAGATATAGGTATACTATATCTAAGCAAGGGGTGATTACACCCACTTGCCCCAGCTGAGTGATCAGCCAGTTGTGTCAATTTAAGAACCAGCCAGGGGTGGCAAAAGCTATGCTTCAGCCCCTGGTAGGCCTTGGTGGCACCTATGCCCTGAGCACCTATAGTGCATGGTACAGGGGCTGACAAGGAGTCCATTTCCAATTGTGGTATGTACCTATAGCACATGTATTATAAATTTAGAGAGAGAACAGCAGGCTGGGGGTCTGATTAGCAGGCCCACAGCCTCAGTAAGTCGAAAACCAGTGAAGCAAAAAGCAAAAATTGGGGTGACCATAGGATAGCAGACCCTACTCTCCTACATAACCCCCCCCCCAAACGCAGGGACATTAAACTTAACCTTGACCAGATAAGTCTTCATGTTCTAAGTGGAAGTACCTGGAGAGACCATCTGCATTACCATGGTCAGTCCCTGGGCGGTGCTCCACTGTAAAGTCCATCCCCTGTAGGGAAATGGACCACCTGAGCAGTTTGGGATTTTCACCCTTCATCTGATTTAGCCACAAGAGGGGCTTATGGTCTGTCTGAATTAGGAAGTGAGTACCAAACAAGTATGGCCTCAACTTCTTCAGGGCCCAAACCACAGCAAAGGCCTCCCTCTCAATAGCTGACCAACGTTTCTCCCTGGGGGTCAGCCTTCTGCTAATAAAAGCAATGGGCTGGTCTTGACCATCTTGATTAAGTTGTGAAAGCACAGCTCCCACCCCCAACTCAGAAGCATCTGTCTGTACAATGAACTGTTTGGAGTAGTCAGGACTCTTCAGGATAGGTGCAGAGCACATGGCCTTCTTCAGGTCATCAAATGCCTTTTGACAGCTAACTGTCCACTGAACCTTTTTGGGCATCTTCTTGGATGTCAAGTCATTCAATGGTGTCACAATGGACCCATAGTTCTTTACAAATTTTCTGTAATACCCAGTCAGGCCCAAGAAGGCTCTGACTTGTGTCTGGGTAGTTGGAGGAGCCCAGTCCTGTATGGTCTGGATCTTGCTCTCCAGTGGTTGAACTTGACCCCCACCTACTAGGTGGCCCAAGTACACAACCTTGCTCTGCCCTATCTGGCACTTAGTAGCCTTGATAGTCAGGCCTGCCTTTTGCAGGGCCTCCAGAACCTTCTTCAGGTGGATCAGGTGATCCTCCCAGGTGGAGCTAAAGACAGCAATATCATCTAGATATGCTGCACAAAAGTCATCCAACCCAGCAAGGACTTGGTTCACCAACCTTTGGAAAGTGGCAGGTGCATTCTTCAAGCCAAAGGGCATTACCACAAACTGATAATGTCCACTAGGGGTCGAAAATGCTGTTTTGGCTTTTGACTCCTCAGCTAGTCTGATTTGCCAGTAGCCAGCTGTCAAATCAAATGTGCTCAGAAACTTGGCAGAAGCCAATTTATCAATGAGCTCATCTGCTCTTGGAATGGGATGAGCATCTGTCCTAGTGACAGCATTGAGACCTCTGTAGTCCACACAAAACCTCATTTCTCTCTTCCCATCTTTGGTATGAGGTTTTGGCACAAGGACCACTGGGCTAGCCCATGGGCTCTCTGATGGCTCAATCACTCCAAGCTCCAACATCTTTTGCACCTCAGCTTTTATACAATCCCTGACATGGTCAGGTTGCCTGTAGATCTTATTCTTCACAGGCAGATTGTCACCAGTGTCCACCTCATGGGTGCACCAGTTAGTCTGACTGGGTGTGAGTGAAAACAATTGTCTGTGGGCCTGCAACACCTGTCTGCAGTCCACCTGTTGCTGCTCAGTGAGGCTGCCTGCCAAGGCTACTCCATCAACTGAACCATCATCAGGGTTCTGGGAAAGCAGGTCTGGGAGAGGGTCACTCTCTTCCTCCTGTTCCCCATCTGTGGCCATGAGGAGACTCATGTCCTCCCTGTCAACAAATGCTTTCAATCTGTTTACATGGAGCACCCTGTGGGGGCTCCTAGGGGTACCAAAGTCAACCAAGTAGGTGACCTCTCCCTTCTTTTCAATGATAGGGTAGGGTCCAGTCCATTTGTCCTGGAGAGCTGCTGGCCCCACTGGGTCCAACACCCACACCTTCTGTCCTGGCTGGAACTCAACCATGACAGCCTTTTGGTCATGCCAGGCTTTCTGTAATTCCTGACTTGCCTCAAGGTTTTTGGATGCTCTCTCCATGTATTCAGCCATCCTGGAGCGGAGACCAAGTACATAGTCCACAATGTCTAGTTTAGGCTTTTTGAGAGGTAACTCCCATCCTTCCTTCACCAAACTCAATGGACCTCTTACAGGGTGGCCAAACAAAAGTTCAAAAGGGCTGTAGCCAACCCCCTTCTGTGGGACCTCTCTGTAAGCAAAGAGCAAGCAGGGTAAAAGGATGTCCCATTTCCGCCTAAGCTTCTCTGGTAAACCTTTTATCATTCCCTTTAGGGTCTTGTTGAACCTTTCCACAAGCCCATTGCACTGTGGATGGTAGGGTGTGGTAAACTTATAGTTTACTCCACACTCTTTCCACATTGCTTTTAAGTATCCAGACATAAAGTTAGTACCTCTGTCTGAAAGAACCTCCTTTGGAAAGCCCACTCTTGAGAAAACTGCAATGAGGGCTTTTGCCACCACAGGAGCTGTGGTGGTCCTCAGGGGAATTGCCTCTGGGTACCTGGTGGCATGATCCACTACCACCAGTATAAATCTGTGCCCAGATGCTGTTTGAGGATCCATGGGACCCACAATGTCTATTCCAACTCTTTCAAAGGGTACCCCCACCACAGGTAGTGGTATCAGGGGGGCCTTTGTTGTGCCACCTGACTTACCACTGGCTTGGCAAGTGACACAGGAGCGACAAAACTCCTTGACATTTTCTGACATGTGAGGCCAGTGAAAGTGTGGAACAAGCCTGTCCCAAGTCTTATTCTGGCCTAAGTGTCCTGCAAGGGGAATATCATGGGCCAAGGTAAGAAGGAAGCCCCTAAACTTCAAAGGTATGACCAACCTCCTGGTTGCGCCAGGCTTGGGGTCTCTAGCCTCTGAATAAAGGAGCCCTTCATCCCAATACACCTTATGGGTACCTTGAGCATTCCCTGCAGCCTCAGCAGCAGCTTGCTGTCTGAGGGGTTCAAGTGAAGGGCAATCTAATTGAGCCTGCCCCAGGTCTGCCCTTGAGGGTCCCCCTGTCCCCAGAAACTCAACCTGTTCAGGTTCAAGCTCATCTGAGACAGTCTCCTCTTGGACTGCAGAATCAGTTTCCTGTGAAACTTGATCCTCAACCTGGGGCAAGTGGGAAGGCACAGCCTTAACCCTCTTGCTCCTCCTCTTGGGTTGTGGTTGGTCTATTGTTTCAAGATCCACCACTGGTTCAGGAAGGCACTTCTTAGCCTGAGACCTTGTCACTGCAAGGACATGAGCTGAAATCCCTAGCATTTCTGCATGAGTCCTGTACTCCACTTCTGACCAAACTGAGCTTTCAAGATCATTGCCTAACAGACAGTCTACTGGGAGGTCTGCACTCACAACAACTTTCTTTAGGCCATCTACCCCTCCCCAGGAGAAGTTCACAACAGCCACACTATGGGAAGTAGTGGAGTTGCTTGCATTGGTCACTAGGTAACTTTCACCTAGTACAATCTGTCCAGGATCCACAAAGCCAGGTGTCACCATTGTGACACTGGCACAAGTGTCCCTGTAGGCCTGAGCCAGTTTCTCATTAATTAAGGGAGTCTGCCTATATTTGCCCAGGTTACTGGGGCTTACTGCAGTGGGCAAAGATAAGTCCACATCATATAGGAGAACTGCCTGTGTGGGGATTCTGACTAGGCCAGATTCCACCTCAGTACCCAGGGTCAACCCTACTAAACCCTTTGGCTGTGTACCACCACTGTTAACTGTACTAGGGGGTGCAGGTGCTTTAGGAGCTGCAGTGGTGGGGACTGGATTTTTCTTAGTGCATTCACTGCCCCAGTGTGAAACTGATTTGCAGGTATTACACCAAGGTTTCTTTGGGCCATCATTCTTCTTTTTCTTGTTTCCATTTTGGGACCCCCCCCTCCTTATTGCTAGTTTGGGGGCCTGAAGACTTCTGGTCCTTTTCTTTATCTTTCTGATTCCCACCCTTCTGGTCTGTTTTCTTCTGGTCACCTTGGTTCTGGTTTTTCTGCTTAATCCTTGTTCTGACCCATTTGTCTGCCTTCTTTCCCAATTCTTGGGGAGAGGTCAAATCAGAGTCAACAAGGTATTGATGCAACAGCTGGTTCTGACAGTTATTAAGGATCTGTTCTCTCATCATAAGATTGTACAATCCTGTATAGTCTGAAACTTTACTTCCCTGCAGCCAACCCTCCAGAGCCTTAGTGGCACAATCTACAAAATCAGTCCAGTCCTGAGTCTGTGCTTTTTGGGTGTCTCTGAACAACAACCTGTATTGCTCAGTGGTTAGGCCAAACCCTTCAATAAGAGCACTCTTCAGAACAGAGTAGTTTTTGGCATCCTCAGGTCTAACAGTGAGGAGCCTGTCCCTCCCTTTCTCAGAAAAGGAGTACCATAAAATTGCTGCCCACTGATCCTCAGGGACCTGCTGTACCATGCAGGCCCTCTCAAGAGCAGTCATCCATTTGTGGATATCATCCCCTTCCTTGTAGGGGGGCACAATTTTTGTCAGGTTTCTATTGTCATAGGCCCTGTCTTTAGGAACTTTGCTGCCACCAGTGGCATCTAAGCCACACAATTTTCTTTCTCTTGCTAAAGCAAGTTTAGCTTGAGCCAAGGCTACCTCTTCCCTTTCTATTTGGAGTTGGACAGCCCTCATTCTGGCCCTATGCTCTTTTCTCTGGGAGGAAGTCATCCCTCTTTGAGATTCTCTTGAGGCACTAGAAAGGTGAGAGTCCCTTGATAGAGATCTCTCCCTCCTATTACCTGGGAGAATGAGGTTATGAGATCTGGGGAGGTGCTGGCCCTCTCCATTCCCATGTAGGTCCAAGTTGGCCTGGTTAAGCCTGGCAACCTGTACCTGGTTTCCCCTCTGATCCTGATCTTCAGGCTCTTCTACATCAGAGCCTTCCTCTTCCTCTTCCTCCTCCTCTTCTTCTGGAAGATTCTCATTCTCAGGGGAGTTTATCCCTTCACCTGATTCTAAGGGAGCCTGACTCACCTTATCTAGGTCATCCTTTTCTAGGAGAGCTATTAGGGAAGGAATGGTAGGGCCTCTGCCCTTTTTTAGCCCCCTGGCTGTGCACAAGGCACTCAGGTCTTTGTGGCTAAGGTTGTCATATCTGGATGTTGTCCCTATAGGATCAACTTCTACAGGAGCAGAGCCTGAGGGTCTACCTGTATCAGACATGACTGCTAGTGAGGTGTAAGTGGTGCACTTACCTACACTAAGTGGTTTCCTACTGTACCTTGCTAGTGAGTTGTAGTCAGGGTGTGCTAATCCCTTTCATCTACAACTACTAAGTTCAGTAGAACTTAATATGCTAAGCTTTTGATTTATATGTACCTAGAGGTACTTGATGTGATCTTTCAATTTGATAAAGATTGCAATGGTAAAACAAACAGCAAGCTCAAATCCGCACCGCTGCACACCAATGTGAGAAGTTGGCCTGATAGGTAGTGTTTCCAATTCTGGAACCACTGGTTATCAGTCCAAGCAAACCCCAAAGATGTCAGGTTGTAAGTCAACCTTGTTAGACAAGCTATCCTAGTGGTAGCATGGACTAAGCAGCCTTAAAGGCTTAACTTAAGAGGTCGTGTTAAGCGAGCTGTTTTACCACATACAATCCTGTAATCAAATGAAAGGACACCACACAAGTATATATTGTAAAAATATATGTATTTATTTCTAAATTACTCCCCAGTACTCTTTATGAGGAAAGGGGCACAAGCGTTAAATCAAAAGCACAGTAAAACATATAAAGTTGCACAGTTATGGATGAGGGCGGGTGGCCACTCAGACCATATATTAAAAAAGTGGTATAAGGAACACTTATCGAACAATGGTTAGGCCTAGGGCCTAGAGATTCGCTGGGAGCAGTCAGGACTAGCAATGATGAAGTCGGGAGTAGCCCACAGGAGACGGGTGCAGCACGGAAAGTGCGGCGCGCACCAATGCAAAGTCAATGGTGCGTAAAAGTTGGATAAAGTGAATTAAATGATACTTCCGCTGAACCTAGGAACACAAAACTTTAGACACAGACCCTAGAGGTGTGTACCAGTGTAAGGACACCGGCGTTGCAAAGTTACCTCACCCACAGGCCGTGGGTGCACAGGGTCGAAGTGGCGTCGGGTTCTGTCACGCAGGTTCTTGGTGCTTGGAGCTGTTGCAGCTGCAGGCGCTGTGAAGCAGAAGTGTCCGGTGCGATCCAAGGGTGGATCGAAGTAGAAAAGTACCTGAAAGCAGAGGGGACAGAGTCTGGGTCACTCAGCAGTGACCAGGGTGGAACCAGGACGGAACCAGGCAATGTCGGGCGCAATCAGGCGGTTGTCGATAGGCTTCTCTCCGCTGTCACGTGGGCTCTGGGGCATCTGCGACGTCCAGGAGCAGGTCACGATCTGTCCCACGTAGGCTCTCGCCGTCAGCACAGTCGGCTTCAAGATTGCAGCAAACAGCACTTGGCAAAAGCAATCCACGCAGAACCGGGAGATTGCTTATCACTCGAACCAGGAGGGTCAGAGTGGGTGCTCCTTTTCACAGGAGCTGGTGCAGATCTGGAGCAACCAGAAAAGCAAGTCGTATTTTCAAGTTTCGTCGGCACAGGGGCCACAAGCCAGCTGGCAAGTGACCGGGCCAACGCGTCGAGCGCACACGAGCAGAAGGGCCCCACGCAGCACTTGTCGAGTGTGGAGGGGTGAGCTTTGGTGCAAGTGGAGCTCGGGGCTGGGGCTTCTCAAACCCCGGTGTACAGCTTCGAGGGTCACTCGTGGGCTGCACGGTCAGCGTCTCGTGGCCTTTTCAAGATGGCGTGCCCCACGCTTCCGGTCGCCTCCACGGGTCTCAGCTCTGCAGGGACTGTGGATCGGGCAGGTAGAAGGCAGGCAAGCTTGATCTCGTCGATCTGTCGCTCGAGTTCCGGCGGGAACTGCAACAAAGCAAGGGTCGAGGGCTGGATGGTGCCTGTTTGCACAGGGTGGTCACTCCTTGACCACAAGGGAGATTCTTCAGTCTTCTCACGTCGTGTAGAAAGTCGAAGGGTCCAGATTTCGTTTCTTATGTTTCTTCAGGATGATCTGAAGTCCGTTGGGACTGCTCCCCCTCTTATTCGAATCTAGGGGGTTGGACATCCTGCTAGGTCCCCTCCTATGGGTGGGACCCAGGAAGGGGGTGGTTACACCCCTCTCCTTTGATCCTGGCCGCGCTGGGACAGGGGCTGGGAGGCCCCAGAACCGGTTTGGCCGGATCCTGCAAGGGGCAGCCTTGTGCTCCCCAGGCAGTGTCTGGTTTCTTTGAAACCTCCCTACTCCAATCCACTATCTCCTGTCTGGGGTGGTTTGACACCGCCCTGTGACAGGAAACTCTTTGTCCAGGCCTCCTCTGCCGGGTTTCGGTCAGCAGCAGGAGGCCAGACCCGTGTCTGTGGCAGGGGCATCCATTTTGTGGATCTGAGGCTCATTTTAAATCAACCGCGTTTCAGTAAAGTAACATGTCTTCTCCCTCTAGAAGGGTGGAATGCTACCCCCGTCGCCAGAACTGGCGAGGGGGTAGTATTCCAATTCGTATGACACCTTACACGACATGTTTTGATAAAGCCAAACCAAAGTTGCTATATAACCGCGAGGATTATAAGGCGCTTAAGAGTATATGGTATGGCATTATCCCGGATCAGCTTAGGGAGTTGTTCCCGACAGCTGCAGACAGGCTCAGCTCATGCCAGAGCTCCATCTCACATAAAACCACGCACTCTGCCTCCAGGATTGATGAGGCCTTCCATAGGAGTGACTCACAGGCTATATATGTGTCCAGATATAGGTTTAGATATAGGTATACTATATCTAAGCAAGGGGTGATTACACCCACTTGCCCCAGCTGAGTGATCAGCCAGTTGTGTCAATTTAAGAACCAGCCAGGGGTGGCAAAAGCTATGCTTCAGCCCCTGGTAGGCCTTGGTGGCACCTATGCCCTGAGCACCTATAGTGCATGGTACAGGGGCTGACAAGGAGTCCATTTCCAATTGTGGTATGTACCTATAGCACATGTATTATAAATTTAGAGAGAGAACAGCAGGCTGGGGGTCTGATTAGCAGGCCCACAGCCTCAGTAAGTCGAAAACCAGTGAAGCAAAAAGCAAAAATTGGGGTGACCATAGGATAGCAGACCCTACTCTCCTACAGCGTGTATAAGCGCCTAAGTGTCTGCATGAGAAGCGTGGGGGCATGGGCCTTCCATGGTAACAGGGGCTATGAATCACTTGCACGGAGACCGTAAGACCAGGCCCTTCGCTCTGCGGCTGGGGGGGATGTTTACTTAAACTAGTAGGCAGGAATGCATTTTCGGAGAGGGAAACAGATAACTCGAAGGTTGAATTCATTCTTGGCAGGCAGCAGGCTGAGCTAAACGCGGTGGGCCGCGCTGGGAGTAAGGCAGAGTTCACAGGTACAGGGGCAGCCTGGGCTGAGGCTTTCAGAGTCAGAAGGCAGGAAAAAGGCTCAATGGCAGAATTCAGGGCCTACTTTGCCAGAGCTGAAAAACGTGTAAAGTACACCACAAAAGACGTTGGCATGGCATACTTAGAAACTGACTATTCAACCCATTCAGGGTGGGTCTGAAAGAGGACATGTTAACGTTGGACGCAAATGTATTTGCGTCTTCATAGCTGGCACAGGAGGGGAGTTACATGCACTTTAAGCTCGTACATGGAGACGGTGGGGTACACGATAGGGAACATAACTTGACCAAAAATTTATATTTCCTCAGCCGGCTGCTAGCCACGCCCCCTCTAGGCGGTATTTTAAGTCCTTTTCACTACGTATAGCTGAGTTTACACTACCTGTTGATTCAGTTATGTTATTAGAAATAGTCGCTTTAGATTTGCAAGTTTTTACACAAAAAACTGTCTTCCTTAGAAAATGCTTCTGAGCAGGAAGATAAACAAATTCTGTACAATTAGGGTGGCATTCCTAAAATGAGAGTATTTGCGAGCTATGTGGCCGAACGTGAGCAATACTGACACTTCTGTTCTTTCAATATCATGTTTAAAACAGAAGCTAGATAATCAGCGTTTAGTGCGAAACATGCCTCGAGTTAATGATAGATTTGGTATGTATACTATTGAAAATGTACTGTATGATTGAATTTGAAATTATCCAAGAATATAAAACAGTAAACGTTTTTATAATTTTTTTGTGGTTTTCGTGTTAGACTGTGTGGAGTGTTGTGATTAATGTGTGGTTTATGTTTTGCGTAATAATCCAGATTAAATGGTTCAATACTACCTGATACTCCATGTTTAGCTCCTTATCAAGGATGGCCATTCACCTTCCGATGTATCTGTAAGGGTTTATGGTAGATTCTTCCGATAGCACCTCCCAAACATAATGGGAAAGGATCCAGATGGAATTGCCAAGATCTGTGAGACACTCCCTAAAATAATTTTTAAGGCTGGTGGTAGAGCTGTGAGATGATATTTCACAAGTTAACTGATGGTAGAATTTCCGGAGGCTTAATGTCACTGGCCTGTAGAATACTCTTCACGTCAAATGGTTTGTGAGAGACTTCTAGGGATTTGACATTCATTTGCATGGTGTATTAGGAATGCCTTCTCAAATAGATTTTTGAAAAATCTTGAAATTAATTTCATATTAAATCCTAGTGGTAGAAGGATGATACTTAAAAATAAAGTTTATGGCTGTGTAGCTAAATTTAAAAAACAAATTGCAAATATGTACCATCAAGGGTGTCAAACTATGATTATTGATGGTGGTACCAATTCCAGTTTTGAGGAAATCTGCTCAAGATTTATTTGCATTCAAATAATCAGTACAATAATCATTTACATAGTTGCTTTTTGTAAGGAAAGCATGCTACAACATTAGCAGTGTGGATCACAAGATGGCTTTAAATGGGTTTGTAGGTAAGACTTGAAAATACATGGCAAAATACTGTGTGAGTTCATAATTGAAATTGCACATGTTTATGGCCCCTTTTTGAGCAGGCAGAGCAATTTATTTTTTAATAGGCATCAAGTAGAATAATATGAGTGGATTGGGTGTATTCGTGTAAATTGTGCAGTGAACGCCATAGGTTTATGGGGGAAATCTGAGGTGATTTTGTTTGATTCTATTTTGGAGAGTCCTTTGGTGGGGTTGCCAGTGAAATGGCTCATGGGATTTGAGCCATCATATTGAAATACAAAGGTTTTGCGATGAGGGGACTGCACCAGAATGACAGTTAGCACATGAAAGAGGTTTCTTTTAGTAGACGTTTGTTACTAGAGTGGTCACCAGTGGGTCAAAGGAGAAGCAGAAGCACAAGAGGCCAGACACCCAAACCAAGAATTATAAGCTCTGACTGACCTTGAATGTTTATTTTGTAGGACCCTCCCGGAAGGATATGAGGAAAAGCCAGTATTTAGACCGTGCTCCCACAAACCAGGGGTATCCTCCAGCAGGTGAGTTGTTATAATAGTCCGACCTATGGAACTATTGACTCTATGATAGCTCAAGTAATGTCTTATCTTAAGAGGAAATTCGGTCAATTTAATGAGTTTCCAAAATGAAGACCTGTCGATGTCAGGATGACAAAATTCTGTTACGGACAAATGTGAAAGTAATGAAATACTTTTTCAAACAAAACCACATTTTTTATATGTAAAATGTAATTGCCTTTAAAAAAACAAAGTTGCAGTAGTCTTTCTTTGATGTCTACTGTGACCCAGCAGTTAAAAACAAAACAAAATGCATGACAGCAGAGGGCAAGGCGAATCAGGTAAGAAGATAAAAGGGGAACAGGTAAAGAGGCTAGTGGAACTTTTAAATTTGGTAGGCGAAGTAATTTAGGAAGGTATAGTAATTAAAAACCGGAGGAGCAAAGTGGGATTGGGATCAATATTAAGAGGAGAAACGGCACTAGGGATATCAAGGGGACAAGGAGGAGGTAAGAAGATAAAAGGGGAACAGGTAAAGAGGCTAGTGGAACTTTTAAATTCAGTAGGCGAAGTAATTTAGGAAGGTATAGTAATTATAAACCGGAGGAGCAAAGCAGGATTGGGATCAGTATTAAGAGGAGAAACCGCACTAGGGATATCAAAGGGACAAGGAGGAGGGTAAAAGTATCAGGGTGGAAAATGAGAACCCCCTTAAAAAAGCAAAATGAATAGGGTCCTTAGGGGGGATCCTTCCCTTTAAAACCACCAAAAGAGAAATCTGACCTCAAGATAGTTTCTTCAAGAATGGCTTTTAACCTGGTTGGTTTCAGGTGAAGATACTTCTAATTATATATGGGGGGAAATGTCAGAATCCTTTTCTTCAACTTAGAATTTCTGTAATAACACATATAGGTGTTAAGAAAATGGAAAACTAATCTCCATCTCGAGCAGATATTAACTGGGCACTTTGTGCCACCCAATAACGCTGGGTATTTCTATTTAGGAGATTGTCTGCTTCTAGGTCTAGAAGGCTGCTAGGTATAGCAGACTGGTAGAAAAGTGGGCAGACTTTAAATCAATGGTTTGTGATCACAATGAGTACATTTTATTCAATTGCTGGTAACTGTTGGCTGAATCAGACTGTGTATAGGGGCTTGGATCTGGGAAGTATTTCTGCAAGATTATCTCTGAGCCTAATATCTATGTGTGTATTTTTAATTGTTCCGTTTTTTTTTTAATAACTTGAAAAGGATATATGCATTACTGCACTAATGGCTCCACTGATCACTTTGCTGTATCATTGCTAATGTAAATGGAAAATGCTGCATATTTGTATTATCTTTTAAAGGAAAACAATGTATTTTATTTATAGCTTTTATGACCTTTCTGTCGAATAAAGCTTAAATAAATCAAATATATAAGTGTGTGTGTGTGTGTGTGTGTGAATATATATATATATATATATATATATATAAATATATATATATTACAGTTTGCTACAACTATATAGCTACAGGTAAGTATCAGTTTTCATTGAAAATTCCTTTTTAGGTCTCGCACCTGCAACGCAGGGCGAAGCCCTGTCGCAGCGAGACCTATAGTCAGCGGCTATGCTTTCAAGGGCTTAAATGGGGACAGGAGATGCGCACGCTGCAGGCCGATCTAGGGCACGCGCAGGCTGCAGACCAGATCAGACTGGATATGTGGACGCGTGCATATCTGTCTCCCTTTAAGCCATTGAAAGCACTTTCACTTTCCATGCACTGGCGCGCCCCACTCACCGGGCTGCTGGGCGATGCTACGCCGCCGAAAAACACCCCGCCTCTACTTTCACCCGGGCCCCCTCCTGGGACCCGGTACTTCTCTTGATTTCCACTGCTACCGCAGGGCTCTCCCTCAATGGGAGCCCTGCATCAACAAGCAACACCGGCCTCTTCCGACCGTGTCACAGGTACTGCTCATGTCACGGGCAAGGATGCCTTACTTCCTGGTTTCGCCCCGCCCGCAACAGTGATTTTGTGCTTGTTGTTTTATGCGGATACCAATGTGTTCATTCTACTGAGGTAAGCCACTTTCTCATGCTTGGCTCCCAACTTAACCTGGCTTTTCTTGAGCTCAGCTAGCACTGAGCTCCAAAAAAAGCCTTTAATATCTGTTACAAAATATTCTACTTGTGATTTGCCCACATTTCACAGAATTCTTTGTTACTATTTCATCACGTGTCTTAAAGCATCAATGTTTGTTTTCGAAATTCTTTACTTCAAAAGTGTGAAGATTTTACTTGAAACCCTGTACCCGGAAACAAAGCCCAACTGATTCTCAAATGGACTTTGATCGAGACTGAAACACTAGACCTGTTCTCCTAAACTCCAGGCGTCTGTTCGCTCTCTCTGCAAAGGACTGGCAGAAATGTGGTAACCATCCTTTGCAAGCACGATCTTTCGCAACTGATGACCTTCACTGACAACCACCTTTTAACACGTTTGTGTAAATCTTGTTCGGAACCTACATTTCCTGGGAAAACTTCTGTTCCTTGCTCTAATCTACTCGG
Organism: Lissotriton vulgaris; assembly: GCF_964263255.1. Lineage (NCBI taxonomy): Eukaryota > Metazoa > Chordata > Amphibia > Caudata > Salamandridae > Lissotriton > Lissotriton vulgaris. The sequence goes on from NC_141700.1 coordinate 96,169,528, forward strand.
CGATCAGTGCCTCCTAAGAGCGCATCCTGTGCTGACGCCGCTCTGAGCACGCGCTTGTGAGTAGCGTCTCGGACAGGCGTGCTCTTGGTTATGTTTACAGACGTGTTGGTGAGAGGCGTCTCCTGCTCCAAGCCTGTGCAATAGAATGACAGAGGGAACATTGCTTACACTTGGCTTAGAGAAAGAGTGCTTTATTTTGGGGCATTATTGTTGGCATTTAGCTCTCTCCCAAAGCCGATTTTTACTGCGAACCGTAACTTTTTAAAAAGGGTTTATTACCGCTTGAGAGCTTCGCGGAGGAGGCGTTCAATATTATCTGAGAGAAATGTGCCCGAAGGGATCAGATGAGGTGAGTCGTGTCATGTTGTCTATGGGCGTCCGGCTCGTTTCGGCACTTTAGAAGTCTTGTTCTGACATGGTTTCAAGAGACCGACCAATCTGTGGGGTGCATTTTGTATGGACGTTACAGTTATTTGCTACATTTTCCAGTGTTCGGTAATCAGTCTGGTCCATGAGTGATGCTGTTGTTAATTCAGTCTCATACGTTGGAATTGTAATTGCATTCGTACAGCGCTTCATACCTCTTGCTAGGCTGCAAAGCACTTTGTCAGACGGGTAGCACACTACAACTCGTAGTTATTCTTAGTTGAAAAGGTGTTGTACTTCCATGACTTGTGGCCTGCGTGGAAAGGGTTTTGGTGTTGTGCCTGAGTGAGCAGGGTGACGCTGTCATACTGTATTGAGGCACAGAGTGCACTACATGTCATGGCGGGGAAGGAGTGAGAGATAAAGGACTCACATTTCACATTAGTTGGCCGCTGAGTTACTCTGCATCTCTGGGAACTCCATGGCACTAAAAAACATCGGGATCTAGAAAGCTGGCCACCGCATCACTCTGCACCACCACAGCATCACTCAGCACCACCACAGCATCACTCAGCACCACCACAGCACCACTCAGCACCACCACAGCACCACTCAGCAGCACCACTCGGCACCACCACAGTATCACTCAGCACCACCACAGCATTACTCAGCACAACATCGCTCCGGGCCACCACAGCATCACTCGGCAACACCACAGCATCACTCGGCACACAATATCGCTCAGGGCCACCACCGCATCACTCAGGGTCCCCGCAGCATCACTCAGGGTCCCCGCAGCATCACTCAGGGTCCCCGCAGCATCACTCGGGGTCCCCGCAGCATCACTCAGGGTCCCCGCAGCATCACTCAGGGTCCCCGCAGCATCACTCAGGGTCCCCGCAGCATCACTCTGGGCCCCCGCAGCATCACTCTGGGCCCCCGCAGCATCACTCTGGGCCCCCGCAGCATCACTCTGGGCCCCCGCAGCATCACTCTGGGCCCCCGCAGCATCACTCTGGGCCCCCGCAGCATCACTCTGGGCCCCCGCAGCATCACTCTGGGCCCCCGCAGCATCACTCTGGGCCCCCGCAGCATCACTCTGCATCACCACAGCATCACTCTGCATCACCACAGCATCACTGGTTCAAATATGTTCTCTCAATGTTTCAAGCTTTATTACAAATGTCACAAAAAGATGTTAATATTTCACTTCTGTTCTTGGATTTTCGTCACAATAAAATACACTGAACATAATCTTCCCAAAAGTTATTTACAGAAGTTTAAGCTATTGCCATTATAAATTACAATAACTTTTATTTAAGTATTAATTTAAAAAAATTAAAAGCCATTGTTATTTGTAATAGCAATACATGTAAGTCACGTAAATACAACACATATTGCATTACAAATGCTATAATTGTCACATTTGCGAAAGTTATAACTATTGGCATTTTAAATGACAAAGCCATTAATTTCGCTATTTTCAGAACCAACACATAAATAAATGTGTCATTTACAATACCAATTGCTCAAACTTTCCTAATGCGAGACCTATTACATTGCAAATGCTTGTTTGCTATGGTTATAACTGTAATGCAGTTTCACCAATCCGCATGAAATTTGTCTTTTGCTTCGTCAACCACCTTACTTTTAGCCTGCTGAGTTTGTGCATATATGTTCAGGGGGGGATGTGGTTAGGGGGAGAGTCGCTGGTCCTCTGGTGGTCTTCGGGTGAGATTAATACGGGTGCACCTTTTACCTGTCAATTTGAGGTCCGATTCCTGTGTTCAGCCCTTTTAGATATAGACTGATGAATGAGTATTAATGGGATGGGCTACTTTATCTATAATTATACAACTGGCTGTGACCCTCTTCCCCTTGTGTGCCTTATCCAGTATTAGGGGTGTCTTTCATAGATTTACATGCCTGAATCATTCCCCGTCGTCGAGACGGGAGCCTCCGGTAAATAAAAAAGTAATGTCCATAGACATACATGGAGAGAAAGGGTCCAAGGGTCTCCCCTTAGTAGCCTTTCCTTGTCCTTATGTAAAAAGGACCAAACTGACATAGTCAGCCAATCAGCTCCGACCTCCCTCTAGAACCTTCCTGGGAGGAGCCTCAGTCCCTCAGATTTTCTACCGCACGTTGTGCTAGGGAGTCTCCTGCCTGAGCTCTCCTCAGGATTATTCTAAATTCAACAAACTCTCTTGGAAGTGTTCTCTGAACCTAAAAACTCTTCAAGGACTTCTTCAACACACTATCCCTGAAGTAAGTGTGTGTTTATACTGCCTTTTCCATGTCTGACTCGGGGAAGAAAGCCCTGTTCAAGGCCTGCTCTTCCTGCAGCAAGAAAAGGATACATGTGGATGATAGGCACGACCTGTGCCTGTATTGCCTTTACCCGGATCATAATTCGGAGAAATGCACAATCTGTCTGTCTTTTCCAAAAAAGACTGTGAGAGACAGAGAAGGTCGCCTTCTGATCTGGTTGGACAGGCTTAAGAACAGGGACAATCTGGAGTCCTCTGTGAGCAGCGTTTCCAGAACTTCTGCTGTCTCAAACAAGAGGCCAAGGGACGCTTCCCCGGGCCCCTCAGACACTCCTCCTACGAAGACCCACAAAAAGTCTTCAGAGGCGAGATCTGCGTCATCCTCAGTGTCTGCTAAGGAGGATAAAACCTTCAAAATGCCTGCTCCGTCCTCTAGACAAAGCCAGAGGACTACTTCAGTCAAAACCACAGTGTCTACCACATCAGCATCGTCGCCCTCAGCTTCGACGACGATGACTACTTCCTCCTCATCTTCAGGTAGGCCTGTTTCTTCAATTATTCTCCTGACATCATCGTCGTCGACGACAAAGACCATGTCGACAACGAAGACTGCACCGTCGACGACGCCGTCACCAGCGACGAGCCCATCGTCGTCAAAACCGGCGACGACGAGAGTGTCGACGAGAGACTCGTCGACGAGACCATCGTCTACGAAGGCACCGTCGGTGAAGACGACGACTTCGCAGTCGTCGACGACCAAGATCCCTTCGTCCACCCCTCCGTCGACGAAGACCTCGTTGACGACCCCGTCGACGAGAGGCTCGTCGGCGACGACCCCGTCGATGAAGACCCCGTCGGCGAAGACCCCGTCGGCGAAGACATCGTCGACGAAGACACCGTCGACGACGACCCCGTCGACGACGACACCAAAGGCTCCGTCGACGGACTCGACGACGACACCGTCGACGGGCGATTCGTCGTCGAATGAACCATGGAAAAAATCAAGACTGGTGGAGGCACCGTCCATGATGCTACCACCGTCGACGGTCCCCTCGACGACTACAAGCTCTACCATTCAGACTGGCAAACCGGGCAAGCCAATAATTACCCCGGAAACAACGTCTCCTAGCAAGGTGGAAAAGCAACCACCTCAAGAAATTTTCCAAAGCGAGGAATCCGAAGAGGATGACCATCTGGATCCCGCTACTTCAGTCTCAGACCTTCACATAAAATGCCAAAGCACTGATGAGGAACAGGAGGAATTCACCTATCAGGAACACTCCGTCCAAGCCAGTGTCCGCACAGAAGTCACCCCCATGATATGCTTACCAGCGGCCCTGGTGGATGACTTAAAACTTCTTGTGCAAGACTACAAGCAACGCTTTCCGGAGCCTAGCAGAGGCGGTCAAGCGCCTGAGAGTCCCGCACCAGGGGACAAGGGAGATCAGACACCTCCAGCTCAAGTACAGGTGTCCGCACCGGAACGCCCTCATCCTCACCATCAAACCCACCAAGAAGTCCAACCTCAAGTGGTGGTTTCTTCGGACGAAGAAGAGGAAGAGGAAGAACTGGAGGAAGGGGAGGTCCAGGAGGTTCACTCAGACCACTCGGACCAGGATGATGAGGACGAATATATTACATCAACCCCAGCTTCACCACAACCACGCCAAGCGGACTCCCCACCGGTGGACATTGCGGGCTTCCACAAGCTGGTGGAGAGAGCGGCGAAGAGATTCCACATGGTGGTGGAATCCACGGAAACGGACTGTTTCCTACACGACTTTAAGGAACAGCCTCAAAAATCTGCAAAAGCTGTTCCGATCATAGAATTTTTGTGGGAACAGGGAAAGAAGCTAATGCTAACTCCTGCTTCTGTGCCAGCGGTGGTCCCACGCCTTGATAAGAAATACAGGGCACCACTCACTGCAGCGGCTTGCCTTAATGGTCACCCCAAACCGGACTCGGTAGTGACGCAGGCGGCCCAGAAAAACTCCCGCAACCCTTCCTCACCACTGTCAGCTCCCCCGGACAAAGAGGGCAGGAAACTGGACACGATTGGTAAAGGTTTCACATCCACATCGGCCATGTCCATCAAGGTGGCCAACTCCATTGCCTTGCTGGGGCGTTACAATCGCCAGCTGTGGGAGGACATTGCCCCTTACGTAAAGGAACTACCTGATGACGTCCAGGGTGAGGTGAAAGCGCTCCTCGTTGAGGGTCAATCTTCTGCAGCAGAACTCATAGACTGTGCTATCGACGCAGCCATGACAGGCTTCCGTCAACTTGCGGGAGCTGCCGTACTGAGACGCCAGGGATGGCTCAAAGCGACTTCATTCCGCCAAGAAGTTCAGGCAAAGGTTCTAGACATGCCCTTCGACGGCCAACACCTGTTTGGAGTAAAGGTCGACGAGGCTCTACAGGCCATTAAGAAGGACACAGACACGGCAAGGGCACTGGGCTCTCTACAGTCTAGAAACCAGTCCTTTCGGGGCAACAGGCCCAGAGGTCAGTCCTCCTATCGAGGCTCATATCAAAACAGGTCCTCGTCCTCGTTCTCGTACAATCACAAAGGCCAGTACCAAAACAAACAACAGCAGGGCCGACAATCTTCATTCGGAAGATCGCCCTACAGAGGTAAAAATACCAAGAGGGGCGCTGGCGGCCGCCAGTGACCGCCTACTCCAGCCAGTCCAAACACCATCTCCATCCTTTCAAATTGGAGGAAAGCTGACCCATTTCCTTCACAATTGGCAGTACATCACCACGGACCGGTGGGTTCTTCAAATTATTCGATTTGGCCACTCTCTCGAATTCACCTCCATCCCTCCCAATACCCCTCCACGCAGACGGACACACAAACATCCACGCCTGCTTCTGAAGGAACTTTAGACAATGCTACAAAAAGGAGCAATCGAAAGGGTTCCGGCATCCTCGAAGGGGAAAGGATTTTACTCCCACTTCTTTCTTGTACAACAAAAAGAAAACCAGTGGAGACCCATCCTGGATCTCCGGGGACTCAACACCTTCCTGCGGAGCCAATCGTTCAGAATGGTGACGATTCAGGAAATCCTGGGCATTCTAGAGAAAGGAGATTTCATGGTGTCACTGGATCTCCAGGATGCATACTACCACATCCCTATCCTCAAAAATCACCGGAAATTCCTAAGATTCGAGGTGGCGGGCCGTCACTATCAGTTCAAAGTCCTGCCGTTCGGCCTCAAGTCCGCGCCGCGCATATTTACGAAATGCCTTGCGCCAGTGGCAGCCTTCCTGCGCCAACTGGGCCACCAGATCTTCCCCTACTTAGACGACTGGCTGGTGAAAGCACCCTCACCTGGGGACGCGGTCACGTCCTCCAACGCCTGCACCAATCTCTTTCAAAATCTGGGATTGACGCTCAATCTCAAGAAATCATGCATGGTCCCCGCAACAAAAATTACCTTCCTAGGGGCCATGTTGGACACAGGGTGCACGAAAGCCTTCCCCTCAAAAGAAAGGGCAGACAAGATCTTATCTCTGGCCACGGCTGTGGCAAAGACAAAGCATCTGAAAGTTCGGACTTACACCTCCCTCCTGGGGATGATGTCTTCCTGCATACTCCTCATCCCGCACTGCAGGCTCAGAATGCGGCCCTTGCAGGAGGCACTCGCGAGCCAATGGACCCAAAGCACTGGCTCATTCGAAGACATCCTTCGGATCACACCGAAAATTTCAAAAGCTCTACAATGGTGGACACGTCGCCAAAATCTGACAGTGGGCTTACCGTTTCTCCTCCCAGCCTCACCGCTGGTGATAACAACAGACGCCTCCCTAGAGGGATGGGGCGCGGTGCTCCAGGACCTACAGATCAGCGGCAAATGGAACTCTCAAGAGCAATCACTCCATATAAACCTCTTGGAGCTGAGAGCAGTGTTTCTGGCTCTACAAGCCTTCCTACCCCGCATCCGGAAATCCCCAGTGCTCGTCAGGACGGACAACACCACGACGATGCACTATCTAAACAAACAAGGGGGAACGCATTCACTCTCGCTCTCACGCGAATCACAGACGATCTGGAACTGGCTGGTGCTACACGAAATCCAACTCAAAGCGGAATATGTCCCGGGAAAGGACAATACCATCGCGGACGCCCTGAGCAGGCAAAAGTCCCTCTCCCACGAGTGGGAACTATCGGACAGCGCCCTCACTCACATCTTCTCTCTTTGGGGAGTCCCAAACATCGACCTCTTTGCCACCAAGAGGAACGCCAAATGCCCGTGCTACGCAAGTTGGCATCCCCAACCAGGATCACTAGGAAATGCGTTCTCCATCGGATGGTACAGCGTCTTTGCATACGCCTTTCCTCCATTCCCGATGATTCCACGGCTCCTCAGAAAGATGAAAGCGGAACCGTGCACCCTGATCCTGATTGCCCCGTCCTGGCCGAGGCAACACTGGTTCTCGGATCTGCTTCGACTCTCCATCAAATCACCGATTCGCCTGAACCAACACCCAGCCCTACTGACGATGTCCAACGGGCAAGTGCAACACCCGAACCTCCAATCGCTCAAATTATCAGCCTGGCTCCTGAGCACAGAGAGTTCGGTAGCCTAAATATCCCACAAGACTGCAGGGATGTGCTAGCCAAAGCAAGAGCAGACAGTACGAACAAGACCTACTGTCTCAAATGGAAGAGGTTCTGCATATGGTGCTCAGACCAGGGCTTACGGCCACTCACCATCACACCGGAACAGATATTACCATACCTCTTGCATTTGGCCCAGTCGGGACTGGCGCATGCGTCCATCAAAGTTCACCTGGCAGCAATCTCGAGATTCACCAGAACGGTCACAGGACCTTCTCTGTGGTCTAGTCGGCTAGTCAAGCAATTCCTCAAAGGACTATACAGATCCTTCCCGAGGCCTCGAAAAGTACCTCCCACATGGCAGCTTAACCTGGTACTCAACCAGCTCATGCGTCACCCGTTTGAACCCATTCACAGGGCATCGCTTCAACACCTCTCATGGAAAACAGCGCTCTTGCTCGCTCTAACTTCGGCCAGAAGGGTTAGCGAGCTGCAAGCCTTGTCCATTCAAGAACCATATCTACAATTCAGACATGATAGGGTGATACTGCGACCAAACCCTAAGTTCATTCCAAAGGTACCTTCGGACTTCCATCTCAACGAACCATTGGTCCTTAGGTCATTCTTCGCCAACCCTTCCACAGCAGCGGAAAGGTCGCTGCATTCTTTGGACCTTATGAGGTGCCTGAAGTTCTACCTGGACAAGACTAAGGATCTCAGGAAATCCTCACAGCTGTTCGTGGCATACAGCAGGCCACGAATGGGCCTACCCCTCACGAAGCAAAGCATCTCCAGATGGATCTCCTCTGCGATTTCCTTCTGCCACGAAAAGGCCGGCCGGCCTTTGAATGACCGTGTTCTGGCTCACTCAACCAGAGCGATGTCTACGTCGGAAGCACTGTTTGCTGGAGTGCCGATCCTGGACATCTGCAGAGCGGCAACTTGGAAGTCACCGCATACTTTCTCCAGACACTACTGCCTGGATATCGAACTCCAGAAGGATGCGGCAGTGGGCCAGGCGGTGCTTCGCCATCTCTTTCAGTAAGGTGAGCCTTCCTACATCCCGCCTTCCAGGTATGCACATTATTGCTCTGATGAGATTATGTCTAAGCTGTCTCTATATTGTATGATATTATATGCATTATCTACTATGACGGCAGAGCAACTCTGTTTTACTAATGTGCTACTATGATTGCTAGCTACTCTGATTCAGGCATGTGAATCTATGAAAGACACCCCTAATACTGGATAAGAAATGCGTTACTTACCTGTAACAGCAGTTATCCAGTATTGGTGTCTTTCATAGATTCACATGCAACCCTCCCGCCTCCCCTGGAAGGACTCACTTCCCTCTCGGAACTATACTACGCCAAACCTAGCTGGGTGCGTACGAAAATCTGAGGGACTGAGGCTCCTCCCAGGAAGGTTCTAGAGGGAGGTCGGAGCTGATTGGCTGACTATGTCAGTTTGGTCCTTTTTACATAAGGACAAGGAAAGGCTACTAAGGGGAGACCCTTGGACCCTTTCTCTCCATGTATGTCTATGGACATTACTTTTTTATTTACCGGAGGCTCCCGTCTCGACGACGGGGAATGATTCAGGCATGTGAATCTATGAAAGACACCAATACTGGATAACTGCTGTTACAGGTAAGTAACGCATTTCTTCCCCACCCCCATTTTAGAAGTGATTTGCATTTGATGTTTAAAATAGTATTTGTCTTCTTAATTTTCTGGTAGGAACGCGGAGAAATGGCACCGGCACCAGGCCGAACACTAAGCTACAGGCGGGACAGAGACTGTCGTTAATTAAACGACAGAGCAGCATGGACCAGCCATCATTGCCCCGGCAAGGAAACAGTCCAAGGAAAAAGGCCCCTCAAGACCAAATCAACATGGACTTTATGAGTGTGCCGGACCAAGGTGTGGCCGGGTGAGTGTCGAATATTCATATTATAAGCACATGGTAGTATGGCAGTAGCTTAAGCTGGCCTCCTTTCTCTTCTCCTGCTCCCGACCACTAAACTCTATTTTCTATTACCACCTATTACCCCTTATGACAAAATTTCTCTTTGCGTCAGTCCAGTGGAATCTGGCCATGAAGACGGCGGTGGACACTGTAAAGGGTTTGAAACCTAGGAATGGTTTGTTAGGCGTATTTAGGAGGCCATTGGAAAAAAAATGAGTGTCCAAGAAATGAGATTGGTGGGGTTGGGTCTGGCTTGCCATAGTAAAAATTGGAGACCTGGGGCACGGATTAATGTCAAAGTGAAGGAGAATTGTGGCCAAAAAAGGGGGAGACTGTGGTGGTGCTAACTCTCAGTTTAACCACAACTTTATTTTGTTAACTTGCCTTTCTCACAGTTGGGATACATTTCTGCTCCTAACATTGGGTTTAGTGGAAACATGGTAATGAATGCATTAGACACATGATTGGATAAGAATACATTGTTTGGTCTGTGAACTACTTGGAGATCACATACTGAGATAAATTATAATTGGTAATAATCTACACCAATCGCCAGGCGTTGTCCAAGTGTTCCTTGGAAGTATATTCTGAACTGTAAGCTGTTGGTAGACATAGTGATTCTAAAGTTGAGCACTGGAGAACTTTGGGGCAAAGGCGAGGGACATGATGCAAACGTTTTTTTTTTTTTTAATGAAGGTTTTTATATGTCTTATAAAAAGGAAATATCTTTCAGTGTAAAAAAAGATTTGGTGTTAATCTGTGTGACTGTTTCTTGTGAATACCATTTTAAGTGGCATAGAAATGTGGAATGTAGCTGGTGTCTCCAAAAATGCAAATAACACGAACTTAATGTGCATTTTCATGTGTAAAGCCTTTGAATGCAAGAGTGACCAGAGTGTGCCTCACACTTGGGTGTCAATAACGGAGGTAGCTTGAAGTGATTCATTGAACTGCTTTACGATGAAAAGGACTTCGAAGAAAAAAAGCTTACAAAGTTGCACATTCGAAGTGTTATTCATTCTCTAAACCGGATTTATGCCAATGATCCTTTACTTTTTAAAAGTAGCAAGTACAGACACCTGTATTTATTTGTTTAAGAGCAAATTTCTTGATGTCCTAGTTTTCTGGAGCTCGATTGGCAATACTTGGATAGGAGACCAGTTAGGGAGAGTGGAAGACAGTGAGATGGAATGGAGGTGAAGAGTGGGATGGGGATTGACTGACAGTAATTGTAGCCCCTGAATGGAAATGTACACAGGTTGGAAGATAGGAAGCAAGGAAAGGGAGTATTGGAGTCTTTGATTCTTGTTTCCTATATTCTTGAAGAAATCCTGCAGTAGAGAATTTACTCTAGCCAGGGCCAATGGAACTATAAGGCAGGTGAGCACCAAATGATGTGATAGCGGTGACTAACGTATGGGTCAAGAAAAGGGAAATAATATGGCACATTTTATGATAGGGTTACTTTACAATTTTGTCTTTTTATTCACCTCATTAGTACCAGTTTAACCACAAAAGGCAGAAATAAATAATTGAAAGATGACCAACTAACCTTGTGAAGGGCCTTCCACTACGCACAAACACTACGCCACATTTTTAGACTTTTGATCCATGTGAGCTAGAAATCTGCAGATTATGCAGCAGATGATGGTTCATGTACCAAATCCATAATCGTGAAAAAAAGTTGCGGCCGCAGTATCACATGATTAGAGTGGCCTGCATACAACTTATTTTCCTGCGTTGCTTACCATATTGTTCAAAATGATACACACAGCAGTGCGTTGACCTTTTTAGTTTCTGCACATCTAGAATCTGTTTGATTTTTCCACTCCTTCCATTTTACAATCCAAATGTATGACCCTCTCTCTCTGAGTTCAACTACTTCCTGTTAGCTGTTCCCTGTAGTTTGCTACTTTCCGATCGTCATAACATTTGTGCATCCCTATTTCTTAAAATAAGTCTGGTCAGTGGTGTATAACCTTCGTTTACAGCATTTATCCTTGATAGAAATGCTTCAGATGTCATCAGTGGGATATTCCCTCAGGTTGTAGGAGTAATCGTGGTCAGCTGCTTAGGTCATTGGATTGCAGGGGTGGACCGTAGTAAATTTGCTTGGATTGAGAAGATGTCTTGGTGGCTGGAATGGTCACTGACGGCAGTGGATATAGTTGTACTGAGGGCCTTACTATAGGTCATCTGTTAGCTCCTTGCACTTCTATTGGTCCTGAATATGATGATCCCTTTGTCTCCTATTCGGAGCATGTGGATGAAAATGTCTTATACAGGTGCGTTCCTGAGACCATGGCCATTGACCAATAAAATATGATCTGTAAGAAAACCCTTTTTCATATTTCAATGAATCTGCGGCTAGGAATGCAAGATGAGACGCAAGGTTCACGCTGCTGCTCTTGGGGTTCTGGAGGTAAGAATGTATTGAGGAAGTCTCTTTAGATGCTAATAGCGTTGACCTTAAAGGACACAAGAACCTTTCGTAGATGTGACCGAGGAACATTGAAGGAGGAAGGTGAATGTGTGGCTTCTATTGTACTTTGGATTGCAGGAAGAGACACTTGTCTATTTGAAAAAAGAACAGGTGATAAGTAATTCACAGCCAAGACATAATACAAATCAGTAGGTGAGTAGAAGTGGCCAGTGACAAAAAGTGTGGTTTGGCTGGTAAGGGATGTCCTGGCCTCAAATGATTTATTTTTCAAGAGGTAGGAGACCTTGCAGTCCATTAGAGAAGTCCTGTCCGAGGGTTAGAAGTCTGCAGGTGGCTACTGTTTTTGAAGGGTGTTTCATCGGTGAATACTTTGTGAGGTGAGTAAATTAGGAACCATTTTAAGTGGCAGGTGGATCACAATACCCATGCCTTTCAGCTTGTTTTATATGCCCCCTTCCAAAAAGCTGAATGCTCTGCTGATGGGTTGCTTTTCTTACAACCTAGGAGGCATCGGAGGCTTTCTAAGGAGGCCAAACCCCCGCCTGGAGGTGGAAGATCAAAACCAACTACAAAACCCAAACCTCAGCCACGAATGCCACAGTGCCGTGCTCTTTTTGCCTACGACGCTCAGGACACAGATGAGCTGAGCTTTAATGCCGATGATGTGTTGGATATAATAAAGGAAGGTAAGGTGGTGCTTGGTTTGCGTTCTTCACGTTGAAAGATTAACTTATGTTGTCGTCCTGTGTTCTCTGTCACTGTAGGCACCAGTTGTACGTCTGCTGTTCCTTATTGTCTATCGCTGGCCGTACCATTGCTTTTGATAGTCCCCCAATGACCAAAAAAGTACGCAGGTTGATCCCGTTATATTTTTGCTGATGGGTGTGTGTCTTATGGGTTTCAATTCAGTGTTTTAATAGGGATGATGGTCCCACCATGTTACAAGTGCACTGCAGTAACAAAGACATGCTCTTCTCTTTCCCAGTGATTTTTTTTCTCCCCTGATAATTAATGTGTATCCAATTTTTCCCTTGTGCAGACCCTTCTGGCTGGTGGCTTGGTCGTATCCAAGGAAAAGAAGGAATGTTTCCGGGGAATTATGTGGAGAAAATCTGAAGAACTCTGTTCCTAGAAACTTTAATAACCCACTCTTACCAGTCTGTACTGGGACTTATTTAGGAGAGACCTGGGTAGGAAGATGATAAAGACAAGTTGGTCCCAAAACCCAACCCTGCTTTTAATCCTTGGTGCCCTGGAATCAATTTTCGTGGTACAACTGGGCATATGCTGCGACGAAATCTCTTGCTGCCATTTTCCGTTTCTCAGGGCATCCAACGTACCTCTCAGGGTTTGAAGAGATAATCTGGCTTGACCTCGACTTGGACATTCCTCAAAGCACTTGAAGGGGACACATGCCGGGTGTATTGCTAGCATTTGAAAGTGTTTTGCTAGAGCAAAGTGATCCAATTTTGTGGAATTAAGGAACTTTGGAAAAGCATATGATGACTTTCTAAAGAAGTTAATCCACAAGATCCTGCAACCATGAGTACTCCTTCAGAAAGATGTACCTTTCTTTACAGAGACACAGAGCTGAGCATGTATCACATGCCTGGGGGAATTTAGCTCTGACAGTTTGAAATCTCCAGGATCACAGCACTACTTCTGTCTGATAAGCTGATCGGGCGGTTTTCTGTAGCAAACAGAAATATAAAAATATCTCTCCTAGAGATCATATATATATACTCTATAAGAAACATGTATTACTCTTTGTTTTTAAAAGGGAGAGGGTATAAGTAACTTAATTATTTTTTTAAACTTTACAATGACCTGATATATTCACAATTTTAACACAAGTGGAATTTATTTTAAGAGTTATATATTTTTTTAATTGATGTCTATGGGCTACACTTCAAAATAGTCCCAACGGATTTGTTTTTAAACTTTGTGTTTCCAAAATGACAAATGGTCCTTCTGGATAGTAAATAATTCAGGGGTGAGCCTCCACTTTGTGTTAGTTACTTGATGTAAACCAAATCGTGAAATTGTACATGTCCGGATTGGTTGATCAATGCTTTATTACCAAAGTTTTGTCCAAGTGTTGTCCAAATGTATTAAATAAAATTACTTGAAGCACTTCTCTGTTGTGTTTTTAGAAAATGATGGAGAGCCTTATGTCAAGTGAGATGAAGTTAAATCTGCGTCTTATTGGCAGTCAACATGAAACATCATGTCCCCTTCCACTCTTTAGTCTATCCTTCTCTTACACACTCAACCGGAATGACGCCTCTACGGTGTGTACGTCCTAAAAGGCTAATCTTTTATTCTTCAACAATTTCTTACATAGCCCAACTGACCCCATGACTCACTGAATTCACCCCAATATAAACACTAGCAAACTTACCCATAGTAAAGTGTACAGCCTAATCAAACTACTCGCATTTGTGAATAGTTCTATAAATTGCTCCAACAAACCCAAGATCAGGTAGTAGTCCACCTTCCCCTATTTCCCTCCTTGCACCCTTTATGCATTTAAGGGATAGTGCACCAAGTGGTACAGCTACAACCCCTTCCTGTCTGCCTTGCCACATAGATTAGGAATTTGCATATTGGTGCCCTACACTTACTTATTTTATTCCATATGTTGTGTTATATAAAACATACCAGACCCATGAGAATTGTGTTGCATGAATATTATTGTAGGGCAGAAAAAGTTAGCGGAGAAATATCACCATTAGAAGCTTTTGGTGATCTAATTTAAATTCCAAATTACATTTCAAATCCGTGGTAACAATAGTACAGACCTAATAGTCAAATATCAATAGGCAGAAGTACAAAATGTGAACTACACATACTATGAGGTAGTATATATAAATGTTTGCAGTCGACCATTCTAAAATTGTCATCCATGTCATCACCCTTGGAGATAAAGTTGGTTAAGTAGGTGTTTCAGGTCCTTTTTGATTGTCCTGAAAGAGGGGACTTTGCGCCAAAACCAGAGAATAGAGTATCAAATGTATTGAGCACTTGAGGAGAAAATTGTAATCTGGTTAATTACAGCTTGAACATCAGTGTTTACATGATCATCAATTCAACTTTCTAGCAGGCGCCTCCTTTCCCTTTCAAATGGCAAGCCCTTTCACTGATGTGGTGTTTGCCCACCTCTGTACCAGAATGTGTGTGTTTTTATTTTTATTGTTTTTGGTTGTTCAAGCAGATTTACCTCTTTGTCCCCCTATACAAACAACATGTGTTTTATATGCACATTCAGGGCTATGTTTTGGTGCAAACTCCAGATCAATAACAAATTCAGCGAGAAGATAAAAAACATGGAAATATCATCTTTTTCACTGTAACATGTTCTCAATATTGTGTTGCATTTCGAAAAGGAACAAACCTAAATCCCAGAATACTATCCACACAAATCTTGTCCTGAATGCCCAGATTCCGCCAATACAAGATGTGTGGGTTTTCCTAGGACATGTACTTTACACAATCAATTATGTAAATGTGTAGGTCATGAAATTGTGGCTGTCTCACTGTTTATTTTTCAATTTATGGTATGCTACCATTACTTTGCAGGTCTTGCATCAGGAAGCTTTACATAGTGGGAATTACAGTGGGAGTCATTCCATCACATGTAAATTTTAGTGCCTTTGCTTTGCAGTTTTTTACTTTGCTGGTAAGAATATATATGTATGTGTTTGTGTATGTGTGTGTGTGTGTGTGTGTGTATATATATATATATATATATATATATATATATATATATATACGCTCAAAATCCTCCCAGACTCTGCAGAAGAACGAGACAGCACTCGAAGGGTAGAATACTTAAACACGCTAGATTTTATTTAGCGGAGGGGCACACACAGACGCGTTTCGGCATGCTGCCTTCGTCAGTGTGTGTTACACTGCGTTTACTCTCGACATTGTTTTTAAGCATTATTCTGTCGATCCGACATCATTTAGGACATGAACAGAGAAAGGGGACTCGCACCATGTACAGAATAGGGGCGGCCATCTTGTAATGTTTGTAACAATTACAAAAACAGATCAACATCACACATGTTATAGACATTAAAGCCCACCGATGAGCAGGTGCCATATTCTGACTATGGTATATATGATATACATAATCCAAAATGGATAAAGTAATCCAGCCGTGGATCGGCTAATGTCCCCTTTCAAATAAATTGATACAGTCCATCAAATTATAAGACTTCAAGTTCTATAACATTTCTATTGAAGTTACTTATAAATAAACTATGGGATTCATAAAGTTAGATGCTTTACGTATGGCAGCAGATTAGTGCATTTTTACAAAATCAATAGATTTACAATTCTAAGAATCACAATTCATCTATAGAAATAATCTCTGAAAATTAGAGTAAAAGAGTAAAAATAGTAGTCTTCCAGCAATCCCCTGTGAGGATCCAATCAAAATTAATCAATAATAAGTCATAAATCAAAATCAATAAATCATGTTGCATTCATGTTCGTGAGGTTTGATGTTATCATTATAAAATAGCTTTCTTTCATATGGTTTTGGATATATGGGTATTATAAATTGTCCAGATTGGATTGTCATCTTTAACGGACACATTCTTAATCTAACGAATGATATATACCATATAATCACTATACCAGTTTTTAGTCTCAAAATCATCGTCACATGAAAAAAGGGAAGAAATATCTCCTCATCAAAAACTAAGCAACACAATACAAATACATGTAACATAGTTCCTTCATCTGACTAATATCAATTTTAGGCTTTCAACTAAAGTGTATGCTTATAGTGGCGCCTTCCTATTGTGGATATCACTCGGATAGGTCTTATCACAGCTTTCTAAAACGATATGACATCTTAGATCTTCTTAATATTATTGTCATTAAGTGATGGATCTAATTTATTTCCCCAAATGAAAGGCCATCTCCTCCCCACTGTTGAGACCTTTAGGATGTTTTGTTGAGAGGTCTATGATGTATCTCGATTCTAGTCTCCTTAACCTACGTAGACGGTCACCGCCACGTATATTGGGAGGCACAATGTCTAAACCGAAGTATTGGAGTTTACTCCGATCCTGTTTATGGGTCTCTGAAAAGTGGCGAGCCACCGGGTAAGCCTGGTCCACTTTATCAATGGCTCTTAGATGCTCGAGTATTTTTAGCTTGAGCTCCTTAATAGTGCTCCCAATGTAGCGTAAGCCACAGGGGCACTGTAGACAGTAGACGGCATACTGCGTACTACAGGTAATGAATTTATTAATGTTCATTTTTCTTCCTGTATCAGCTATAATGTACGAGAGGACCCGTTTACTACCTGCGCACGCTTTGCAGCGGCCGCAGGGGTAAAAGCCTTTTTGCTCCCTTAGGGTGTTAATTCTTTGGGGCAGTTTTTCAAGATGGCTGGTCACTAGCATGTCGCCAATTGATCTGGCTTTACTGAAGGTCAGGAGAGGATGGGTTGGTAGGTCTTCTTTAAGCACATTATCCGTTAGGAGAATGTGCCAATTCTTCCTTAGCATGCCTCTTATGTTTTCTGCCCCTGATGAGTAAGGAGTTATGACTGTAGGAAGGTGGCTACCTGACTATGGTTACCCCAGATTTTTTGCCTTGTGTTTAGCTGGTTTTCGACTTAGTTGGCCTGGTTCCCTGCTAATCAGGGCCCCAGGCTATCTGCTCTCTCTGTAAAATGGATTCCATGTACCCTAGGTGCATAACTAGATTGGCTTGGGTCACCTTATCAGCCCCTGTACAGAGCACTATAGGTGCCCAGGGCATAGGTGCATCCAAGGCCTACCAGGGGCTGCAGCATATCTTTTGCCACCCCTGGCTGGCTATCTAAAATTGACACAACTGGCTGATCACTCAGCTGGGGCAAGGTGGTGTAATCACCCCTTGCTTAGATATAGTATGCCTATATCTAAACCTATCTGGACACATATAAACCTGTGAGCCACTCCTATGGCAGGCCTTAACAATCCTGAAGGCAGAGTGCGTGGTTTAATGTGAGATGGTGCTCTAGCATGAGCTGAGCCTGTCTGCAGCTGTCGGGACCAATTCCCTTAGCTGTTCCGGGATAATGCCAAACCATATACTATTAAGTGCATTATAATCCTCGCGGTTATATGTCAACTTTGGTTTGGCTTTATCAAAACATGTCGTGTAAGGTGTCATACGATTTGGAATACTACCCCCTCGCCAGTCCTGGCGACGGGGGTAGCATTCCACCCCTCTAGAGGGGACGACATGTTACTTTTGCTAAAACGCGGTTGATTTTTAAAAGAGCCTCAGATCCACAAAATGGATGCTTCTGCCACAGACACATGTCTGACCTCCTGCTGCTGACCGAAACTCAGCAGAGGAGGCCTGGACAAAGGATTTCCTGTCACAGGGAGGTGTGACACCACCCCAGACAGGAGATAGTGGATTGTAGCAGGGAGGTTTGAATGAAACCAGACAGTGCCTGGGGAGCACAAGGCTTCCCCTTGCATAATCCGGTCAAACCGGTTCTGGGGCAGCCCAGCCCCAGCTCCAGTGAGACCTGGACAAAGGAAAGGGGGTGTAACTACCCCCCTTCCTGGTCCCACCCATAGGGGAGGGACCTAGCAGGAGATCCACCCCTCAGATTGGAATAAGAGGGGGAGCAGTGCCAATGCAACTCAGATCATCCTGAAGAAACATAAGAAACGAAATCTGGACCCTTCGACTTTCTACACGACGTGAGAAGACTGAAGAATCTCCCTTGTGGTCAAGGAGTGACCACCCTGTGCAAACAGGCACCATCCAGCCCTCGACCCTTGCTTTGTTGCAGTTCCCGCCGGAACTCGAGCGACAGAGATCGACGAGATCAAGCTTGCCTGCCTTCTACCTGCCCGATCCACAGTCCCTGCAGAGCTGAGACCCGTGGAGGCGACCGGAAGCGTGGGGCACGCCATCTTGAAAAGGCCACGAGACGCTGACCGTGCAGCCCACGAGTGACCCTCGAAGCTGTACACCGGGGTTTGAGAAGCCCCAGCCCCGAGCTCCACTTGCACCAAAGCTCACCCCTCCACACTCGACGAGTGCTGCGTGGGGCCCTTCTGCCTGTGTGTGCTCGACGCGTTGGCCCGGTCACTTGCCAGCTGGCTTGTGGCCCCTGTGCCGACGAAACTTGAAATCCGACTTGCTTTTCTGGTTGCTCCAGATCTGCACCAGCTCCCGTGAAAAGGAGCACCCACTCTGACCCTCCTGGTTCGAGTGATAAGCAATCTCCCGGTTCCGCGTGGATTGCTTTTGCCAAGTGCTGTTTGCTACAATCTTCAAGCCGACGGTGCTGACGGCGAGAGCCTACGTGGGACAGATCGTGACCTGCTCCTGGACGTCGCAGATGCCCCAGAGCCCACGTGACAGCGGAGAGAAGCCTATCGACAACCGCCTGATTGCGCCCGACATTGCCTGGTTCCGTCCTGGTTCCACCCTGGTCACTGCTGAGTGACCCAGACTCTGTCCCCTCTGCTTTCAGGTACTTTTCTACTTCGATCCACCCTTGGATCGCACCGGACACTTCTGCTTCACAGCGCCTGCAGCTGCAACAGCTCCAAGCACCAAGAACCTGCGTGACAGAACCCGACGCCACTTCGACCCTGTGCACCCACGGCCTGTGGGTGAGGTAACTTTGCAACGCCGGTGTCCTTACACTGGCACACACCTCTAGGGTCTGTGTCTGAAGTTTTGTGTTCCTAGGTTCAGCGGAAGTATCATTTAATTCACTTTAACTAACTTTTACGCACCATTGACTTTACATTGGTGCGCGTCGCACTTTCCGTGCTGCACCCGTATCCTGTGGGCTACTCCCGACTTCTTCATTGCTTGTCCTGACTGCTCCCAGCGAATCTCTAGGCCCTAGGCCTAACCATTGCTCGATAAGTGTTACTTATACCATTTTTTTAGTATATGGTCTGAGTGGCCCCCCGCCCTCAGCCATAATTGTGCCAACTTTATATGTTTAACAGTGCTTTTGATTTAACGCTTGTGCCCCTTTCCTCATAAAGAGTACTGGGGAGTAATTTAGAAATAAATACATATATTTTTACAATATATACTTGTGTGGTGTCCTTTCATTTGATTACAGGATTGTATGTGGTAAAACAAGCTCGCTTAACACGACCTCTTAAGTTAAGCCTTTAAGGCTGCTTAGTCCATGCTACCACTAGGATAGCTTGTCTACAAGGTTGACTTACAACCTGACATCTTTGGGGTTTGTTTGGACTGATACCCAGTGGTTCCAGAATTGGAAACACTACATATCAGGCCAACTTCTCACATTGGTGTGCAGCGGTGCGGATTTGAGCTTGCTGTTTGTTTTACCATTGCAATCTTTATCAAATTGAAAGATCACATCAAGTACCTCTAGGTACATATAAATCAAAAGCTTAGCATATTAAGTTCTACTGAACTTAGTAGTTGTAGATTAAAGGGATTAGCACACCCTGACTACAACTCACTAGCAAGGTACAGTAGGAAACCACTTAGTGTAGGTAAGTGCACCACTTACACCTCACTAGCAGTCATGTCTGATACAGGTAGGCCCTCAGGCTCTGCTCCTGTAGAAGTTGATCCTATAGGGACAACATCCAGATATGACAACCTTAGCCACAAAGACCTGAGTGCCTTGTGCACAGCCAGGGGGCTAAAAAAGGGCAGAGGCCCTACCATTCCTTCCCTAATAGCTCTCCTAGAAAAGGATGACCTAGATAAGGTGAGTCAGGCTCCCTTAGAATCAGGTGAAGGGATAAACTCCCCTGAGAATGAGGATCTTCCAGATGATGATGTAGAGGAGGAAGAGGAAGAGGAAGGCTCTGATTTAGAAGAGCCTGAAGATCAGGATCAGAGGAGAAACCAGGTACAGGTTGCCAGCCTTAACCAGGCCAACTTCGACCTACATGTGAATGGAGAGGGCCAGCACCTCCCCAGATCTCATAACCAAATTCTCCCAGGTAACAGAAGGGAGAGATCTCTATCAAGGGACTCTCACCTTTCTAGTGCCTCAAGAGAATCTCAAAGAGGGATGACTTCCTCCCAGAGAAAAGAGCATAGGGCCAGGATGAGGGCTGTCCAACTCCAAATAGAAAGGGAAGAGGTAGCCTTGGCTCAAGCTAAACTTGCTTTAGCAAGAGAAAGAAAATTGTGTGGCTTAGATGCCACTGGTGGCAGCAAAATTCCTAAAGAAAAACCCAGGTCCTATGATAGTAGAAACCTGACAAAGATTGTGCCCCCCTATCAGGAAGGGGATGACATCCACAAATGGATGACTGCTCTGGAGAGAGCCTGCATGGTACAGCAGGTTCCTGAGGAACAGTGGGCAGCAATCTTATGGTACTCCTTTTCAGAGAAAGGGAGAGATAGGCTCCTCACTGTCAGACATGAGGATGCCAGCAATTACAAAGTCCTGAAGAGTGTCCTAATAGATGGGTTTGGCTTAACCACTGAACAGTACAGGTTAAAGTTCAGAGATACCCAGAAGACACAGACTCAGGACTGGACTGATTTTGTTGATTGTGCAACTAAGGCTCTGGAGGGTTGGCTGAATGGCAGCAAAGTACATGACTTCACAGGATTGTATAATTTGATTATGAGGGAGCAGATCCTTAGTAATTGTCAGAACCAGCTCTTACACCAGCACCTGGTAGACTCAGATTTGACCTCTCCCCAAGAATTGGGAAAGAGGGCAGATAAGTGGGTCAGAACCAGGATTAGGCCTAAGAATCAGGACAATAACCAGAAGAAGGAGTCTACCAAGCCTCAAGATAAGGGTGGGGATACAAGTAAAGAAAACACTTCCCCAGGGCCCCAAAACTCCAAGAAGGGGGGTGGGTCCCAAGACACTTCTTCAACAGAGAAAAAGCCTTATTGCCATGCCTGTAAACAGGTTGGGCATTACAAAACAGACAGCTGTTGTCCCAAGAATGGCAATAAAGAAAACATACCTCCAAAGCCAGCTCCAACACCTCCTGTTACTGTCAGCAGTAATCCCCCAGGAAGTGGGAGCACACCCAGGAATCTGGGTGGGTTTACTTTTGGAGCCCAAGGGGACCCTGGCCTATCCAGGTCTCCATCCCCAAATGATCTTGTCTATGAGACTGGCATGGGGTTTGCCAACTTCTCTGTTTGCCCAAATACCTTGAGCAAATATAGACAGGAACCCATCATCAATGGTTTGAAAGTTGAAGCTTTTAGAGACACAGGGGCTAGCATCACCATGGTGGCTGACTGTATAGTCCCCTCTAAGCAACTTTTACCAGGTGCCACATACCAGGTAACAAACATTGATGGCATCCAAACCAATCATCCCATGGCAGTGGTAAGTCTCAGCTGGGGAGGTGTCATTGGCCCAAAGAGAGTGGCAGTGTCACCAAACTTGCCTGTAGACTGTCTACTGGGTAATGATTTGGAAATCTCAGCCTGGGCTGAGGTTGAACAGGAAATCCATTCTAGAATGGTAAATTCCAATGGAAAGGTTAGTGGGGCTGTACTGGCTATAGCCCCAATCCAAGATGTCCTTCCTGAAAAGGTTGGTAGGGCTGAGCAACTCTCTGCCCCATCTTTAACAGAAGCTCTTCCCAAACAGAATAGCAAAGCTGTTATGATAACAGCAGAAACCCAAACTGAGTCTCCTCCTGAAAAGGTTGGTGGGGCTGTGATGGCCACAGCCCAAACTCAAACAGATATGTGTGTTGTGAAGCCTGAAATGATGGATCACTCCACCCAAACTGAGAGCATGGAGGAGGAAGAGAAATCTCCCCCTCACCAGACAGTAGGACAGGATCAGCCTCCTCAGGGAACTGATCTTACCCCTGATGAAGGAACTGCCCCAGAGGTTGTTAGGCCTGGCCTGACAGAGCCTCTGATGGCAGTGGACCCTTCTCAGGTGGGATCCAGTCTGGAGCAGGTAACCTGCCCCTCTCTACCTTGCCTTAGTCAGCCCAGGGCTGCAGAGGACAAGAAGGACAGTGCGACCCAGAGGGCCCCCTGTCAAATAAAGCACCCCCATCAACAGATTAGGGGCACCAAAACTAGTAGGCCTAGTAAGGTGAAAACTTTAAAAACTCCTGAGGGAGCCCCCTTAAAAACAGTTAGGGACCTCCCACAGATGGATTCTGTTGGGCACAGCCAAACCTGGGACCAAAAGGGCCCAAACCTGAACTGTCCCTCCAGCAGGCCAAACAGAGGGACCCAGTCTCCAGCTTTAGGTAGCCAGAGGTTGACCCTGAGAGCTCAGTGCAACTCAGTTGAAGAAAGAAAGGCACACATGGTGGAAGATAATTGGAGGAAGTTGAGCCCAAAATTAGTGGAGCCTCACTTCAATACTCCATATCCAAACCAGCCTTTAACTTTGCATAAACACACCCAAGGTAGTGATTCCCTATGGTGGAGACCCTCTAATACCCCTAGGGTGAGGGACTGCTTAGTGGACCATGAGACAGGGGGTACCCATGCTAGTGCAGGTACTTCCTTATATGGCCACTCAGGCAATAAAGGCTTACCTGGACAAGGATAGCCTTATCTCCTTTCGTTTGGGGGGGGGGGTTATGTAGGAAGGTGGCTACCTGACTATGGTTACCCCAGATTTTTTGCCTTGTGTTTAGCTGGTTTTCACTTAGTTGGCCTGGTTCCCTGCTAATCAGGGCCCCAGGCTATCTGCTCTCTCTGTAAAATGGATTCCATGTACCCTAGGTGCATAACTAGATTGGCTTGGGTCACCTTATCAGCCCCTGTACAGAGCACTATAGGTGCCCAGGGCATAGGTGCATCCAAGGCCTACCAGGGGCTGCAGCATATCTTTTGCCACCCCTGGCTGGCTATCTAAAATTGACACAACTGGCTGATCACTCAGCTGGGGCAAGGTGGTGTAATCACCCCTTGCTTAGATATAGTATGCCTATATCTAAACCTATCTGGACACATATAAACCTGTGAGCCACTCCTATGGCAGGCCTTAACAATCCTGAAGGCAGAGTGCGTGGTTTAATGTGAGATGGTGCTCTAGCATGAGCTGAGCCTGTCTGCAGCTGTCGGGACCAATTCCCTTAGCTGTTCCGGGATAATGCCAAACCATATACTATTAAGTGCATTATAATCCTCGCGGTTATATGTCAACTTTGGTTTGGCTTTATCAAAACATGTCGTGTAAGGTGTCATACGATTTGGAATACTACCCCCTCGCCAGTCCTGGCGACGGGGGTAGCATTCCACCCCTCTAGAGGGGACGACATGTTACTTTTGCTAAAACGCGGTTGATTTTTAAAAGAGCCTCAGATCCACAAAATGGATGCTTCTGCCACAGACACATGTCTGACCTCCTGCTGCTGACCGAAACTCAGCAGAGGAGGCCTGGACAAAGGATTTCCTGTCACAGGGAGGTGTGACACCACCCCAGACAGGAGATAGTGGATTGTAGCAGGGAGGTTTGAATGAAACCAGACAGTGCCTGGGGAGCACAAGGCTTCCCCTTGCATAATCCGGTCAAACCGGTTCTGGGGCAGCCCAGCCCCAGCTCCAGTGAGACCTGGACAAAGGAAAGGGGGTGTAACTACCCCCCTTCCTGGTCCCACCCATAGGGGAGGGACCTAGCAGGAGATCCACCCCTCAGATTGGAATAAGAGGGGGAGCAGTGCCAATGCAACTCAGATCATCCTGAAGAAACATAAGAAACGAAATCTGGACCCTTCGACTTTCTACACGACGTGAGAAGACTGAAGAATCTCCCTTGTGGTCAAGGAGTGACCACCCTGTGCAAACAGGCACCATCCAGCCCTCGACCCTTGCTTTGTTGCAGTTCCCGCCGGAACTCGAGCGACAGAGATCGACGAGATCAAGCTTGCCTGCCTTCTACCTGCCCGATCCACAGTCCCTGCAGAGCTGAGACCCGTGGAGGCGACCGGAAGCGTGGGGCACGCCATCTTGAAAAGGCCACGAGACGCTGACCGTGCAGCCCACGAGTGACCCTCGAAGCTGTACACCGGGGTTTGAGAAGCCCCAGCCCCGAGCTCCACTTGCACCAAAGCTCACCCCTCCACACTCGACGAGTGCTGCGTGGGGCCCTTCTGCCTGTGTGTGCTCGACGCGTTGGCCCGGTCACTTGCCAGCTGGCTTGTGGCCCCTGTGCCGACGAAACTTGAAATCCGACTTGCTTTTCTGGTTGCTCCAGATCTGCACCAGCTCCCGTGAAAAGGAGCACCCACTCTGACCCTCCTGGTTCGAGTGATAAGCAATCTCCCGGTTCCGCGTGGATTGCTTTTGCCAAGTGCTGTTTGCTACAATCTTCAAGCCGACGGTGCTGACGGCGAGAGCCTACGTGGGACAGATCGTGACCTGCTCCTGGACGTCGCAGATGCCCCAGAGCCCACGTGACAGCGGAGAGAAGCCTATCGACAACCGCCTGATTGCGCCCGACATTGCCTGGTTCCGTCCTGGTTCCACCCTGGTCACTGCTGAGTGACCCAGACTCTGTCCCCTCTGCTTTCAGGTACTTTTCTACTTCGATCCACCCTTGGATCGCACCGGACACTTCTGCTTCACAGCGCCTGCAGCTGCAACAGCTCCAAGCACCAAGAACCTGCGTGACAGAACCCGACGCCACTTCGACCCTGTGCACCCACGGCCTGTGGGTGAGGTAACTTTGCAACGCCGGTGTCCTTACACTGGCACACACCTCTAGGGTCTGTGTCTGAAGTTTTGTGTTCCTAGGTTCAGCGGAAGTATCATTTAATTCACTTTAACTAACTTTTACGCACCATTGACTTTACATTGGTGCGCGCCGCACTTTCCGTGCTGCACCCGTATCCTGTGGGCTACTCCCGACTTCTTCATTGCTTGTCCTGACTGCTCCCAGCGAATCTCTAGGCCCTAGGCCTAACCATTGCTCGATAAGTGTTACTTATACCATTTTTTTAGTATATGGTCTGAGTGGCCCCCCGCCCTCAGCCATAATTGTGCCAACTTTATATGTTTAACAGTGCTTTTGATTTAACGCTTGTGCCCCTTTCCTCATAAAGAGTACTGGGGAGTAATTTAGAAATAAATACATATATTTTTACAATATATACTTGTGTGGTGTCCTTTCATTTGATTACAGGATTGTATGTGGTAAAACAAGCTCGCTTAACACGACCTCTTAAGTTAAGCCTTTAAGGCTGCTTAGTCCATGCTACCACTAGGATAGCTTGTCTACAAGGTTGACTTACAACCTGACATCTTTGGGGTTTGTTTGGACTGATACCCAGTGGTTCCAGAATTGGAAACACTACATATCAGGCCAACTTCTCACAATGACTCTGAATTTTCCTTTGTCACCCGTTAGTCCTCTGCGTCTACCCTGCTCAGGATTGTTGGTCAAGAGAGTGTGTCTTTCAATTCTCCTAACTCTATTCAGGGTGTTATTCAGTAATTTATCACCATAACCCCTGAACCTGAACTGGGATACGCACTCCGAAGCAGCCGCTTCGAAGTCAGACTCTTTTGAGCAGTTCCTGCGAAGCCTTAGTAATTCCCCATAGGGGATACTATTTATCAATTGGGGGGATGACTGCTGCTGGCAAAAAGTGTGGAGTTGCTAGCAGTCTCCTTTCTAAATAGGCATGTGTGGAGGTGTCCTTCTTCTACATATATCTTGAGATCCAGGTAGTCCGCTGCCACCGGACTAACTGTTCCCAAGAAATGAAGATTAACGTTGTTCCTATTCAGGACATTGATGTATTCATATGCTGTATCACATTCACCACTCCATACCAGGAACAGGTCATCGATGTAACGATGCTAACATATGACCTTTCCCTCTTTTCCTCCCAATATACAGCTCCTGGGCACCTGCTCCTCCCACCAGCCCACGAACAAGTTCGCGTAGCTGGGAGCAAAGCAGGTGCCCATCGCCGTCCCAGACTTCTGAATATACAGTTGATCCTCAAACAAGAAGATATTGTGTGTCAAACAGAATTGTACGAATTCAAGAATCATGATGTTGTGTCTTGAAAAACGTAACTGGCGTTGTTCTAATGCATATTTAACAGCCTCTAGTCCATGTTGGTGTTCTATTCTAGTATATAGACTAGTGATGTCTAATACCATCAGTAAATATCCCGGTTCCCACACAAGGTTCTGCATTTTCATCAGAAAGTCTTTTGTGTCTCGCACGTAGGATTCCATGGTTGATACCAAAGGAAACAAGGTGTTATCCACAAAGCGGGACATGTTCTCTCTGAGGCTCCCGATAGAGGAAATAATTGGGCGACCAGGTGGACAGTCGCGGTGCTTGTGCAATTTCGGGAGGTGGTAAAATGTAGGAGTCATGGGGCTGTTGGTCCGCAAGAACAGATGTTCGTCCTTGTTCAGCATCTGGAGATCATACCATTTTGTAATCAATGTATCATAGTCTTTGATACTTTGTTGGTAGATCTCATTGGTACATTTACTGTAAAATTTCTCATCCGAGAGCTGCCTCAGAGCTTCCTGTTTCTAATAATCTCGTGTCATTAAAACCACGTTCCCGCCCTTATCTGAGGGTTTCACAATAATATTCGTGTCTGCCATTAAGGTCTTCAGTGCATGTCTTTGTTGTTCCGTAATGTTCTGATTAAGTCTTTGGTGGTTCGCTTTCCGATATTTCAATAGATCATTGTTCATGGCTTCAGAAAATACATCTACTGCATCCCAAGGGGACTGAGGAACGAAGATAGAGACCGGTTTGAATCCACTTGTATCTCTTTCTTGTTCTATACCTTGCATTTCGGCTCTTTGAGCTGTATCTAATTGGGCAAGGTCCTGTGTCTGTTCCAGTTCTAGGTCATCCAGGGTCTCTATAGTACGCAGATCCCTAATGCTTAAGGCATCCGTTGCGGTGATCCTGGAGCCTTTATTCCCCTTGTCCTGTAAATGTGGTCGCAGTTGGAAGTATTTGTGTAATTTTAACTTGTGTGTGAAGCGGAACAAGTCTATTTTAGTCTGGGTGGATTCCAACTCATTGTTGGGACAGAATGTTAGTCCGAGGCTTAGGACTTGTTCTTCCTCAGTCGTAAGCTCTCTACATGTAAGATTGACCACTGTTAGATTCATTTCGTCATTCCCGATGTTAGGGGTATCGGAGGTGTTGGCAGTGTTGGTGATGGGTGGCACTACTTCTTGTTGGCACGATTCTGCTTCGACCAGCGGGATGGCGGCGCGCCGCCTCTGCCTCTTGTTCCCCCCACCTGCCCTTCTGGTTCTCCTTCTTTTCCTGTTTCTGGGGTATTTGCATCCGGTGGTTTGTTTTTCCCTCCCCGGAGCCAGGAGCTCTTTATCACTTTGTACTCCTCTTGAAAAGGGGTTCTTTTGCTTCTCTCCATTGTCTTCAATCCTTTATTACCTCTTCGTTCTTCCGGGTCTGATTGGTTCCCCTCTGAGTCATTCTCAGTGATATCCGATTCAGATGTCACTTCCCCCATTTTGTTTGTCGTTCCAGCACCATTGTTTCTTATTTTCTGGAGGGCTTTGCGTGGAGCATCAAACTTCTTCGCATATGTGAGTACGCGTCCAGTATGGTAATCATTTGCGTCCCTCTCATATTTCTCCTGTTTGCGGAGTCTGATTTTGGCTTCATATTTCACTAGCCGGGCTTCCATATGTTCTTTCATCTGTCCGATTGTTGTTATCAGGCTAGGTTCCGTTTCGCTATCCAATTCAGTATTGATTGATGCGATATCTGGCAATGCTCGTTCTCTGTCGCTCCATGCATATTTGACAAGTATTTTCAATGTCCCTTCACAATATTGTGCGGTATGTTCGAACCAGTCGGCAAGCAGCTGAGGGTCTGGGTTCTCATATGAGGGTACTGTATGGACCCTCCATCCTCGCGGTACCCTCTCTTCAATGTAGTTGGTGAGACTGGTCGCCTCCCACCATTTACGGATCTCCCTTTCATGGAGTCTCTCTAGTTTAGTCAGAGTCACTAGGAGTGGATTGCTGGGCGTTTCTACTGCTGGCATTGCTGTTGTTGCGGGCGTTTTTCTTGCCTTTTAAACATGCCCTTTGCTGCTGCCTGTCGTTCTGCATCTGAAAACATGTCGAGTTCGCACCTGTCCTGCACAGTGTTAGGCTTTTGCTGTGTCTGTCGTAGACTCGTGCAACTCGTGTGGCCCCTCCGCAAGTGTAAGCGTGTTATTGTTTTCCGCCCTTCTATCGTCTTGCCCGTTGATTCCGAAACACTCTGACATGCAGAAAATGGGAACAAGAATATTTCTCACCCAGACGTCTTCCTCGAGAAACACTCGGCGTCTGCTTTGCGTACTCCTCCGTACTTCGTACTCGGGTTCGTTTCAACCTCCCATTGCGGATAAGGCGGTGCGCAGCCACACAACTTTCACAACGCTCCTTTCCCACGAGAGCGGCTGCTCACTCGTCGACGGGTGCTGTCGGCGGTTCGTGGACGCCGCCACACAACGCTCAAAATCCTCCCAGACTCGGCAGAAGAACGAGACCGCACTCGAAGGGTAGAATACTTAAACACACTAGATTTTATTTAGCGGAGGGGCACACACAGACGCGTTTCGGCGTGCTGCCTAAATCAGTGTGTTACACTGCGTTTACTCTCGACATTGTTTTTAAGCATTATTCTGTCGATCCCACATCATTTAGGACATGAACAGAGAAAGGGGACTCGCACCATGTACAGAATAGGGGCGGCCATCTTGTAATGTTTGTTACAATTACAAAAACAGATCAACATCACACATGTTATAGACATTAAAGCCCACCGATGAGCAGGTGCCATATTCTGACTATGGTATATATGATATACATAATCCAAAATGTGTATGTGTATATATATATATATATATATATATATATATATATATATACAATAGAATTGAGAAAGAATACGGAGGTATTCGAAACGCGTCTGACAACATTTGAATAAAGACCTGCTAATCCACGAAAATTGGAGTCTGTATTTCGTTCCTTTGGCTGTGTTCCGGCTGGGCACTGCAGAGGGGATTCGGAGATATTTTCATATGTATATGTATATGTGTGTATATATGTGTATATGTGTGTGTATATATGTGTATATATGTGTATATGTGTATATATGTATATATGTATATATATATATATATATACACATATATACACTGAAAAAAACATAGGTTTCACACCAGTTATAGTCATGTATGTCATGTCATGTATGTCATGTCATGTATGTCATGTCATGTCATGTCATGTGTAGGAGAGTAGGGTCTGCTATCCTATGGTCACCCCAATTTTTGCTTTTTGCTTCACTGGTTTTCGACTTACTGAGGCTGTGGGCCTGCTAATCAGACCCCCAGCCTGCTGTTCTCTCTCTAAATTTATAATACATGTGCTATAGGTACATACCACAATTGGAAATGGACTCCTTGTCAGCCCCTGTACCATGCACTATAGGTGCTCAGGGCATAGGTGCCACCAAGGCCTACCAGGGGCTGAAGCATAGCTTTTGCCACCCCTGGCTGGTTCTTAAATTGACACAACTGGCTGATCACTCAGCTGGGGCAAGTGGGTGTAATCACCCCTTGCTTAGATATAGTATACCTATATCTAAACCTATATCTGGACACATATATAGCCTGTGAGCCACTCCTATGGAAGGCCTCATCAATCCTGGAGGCAGAGTGCGTGGTTTTATGTGAGATGGAGCTCTGGCATGAGCTGAGCCTGTCTGCAGCTGTCGGGAACAACTCCCTAAGCTGATCCGGGATAATGCCATACCATATACTCCTAAGCGCCTTATAATCCTCGCGGTTATATAGCAACTTTGGTTTGGCTTTATCAAAACATGTCGTGTAAGGTGTCATACGAATTGGAATACTACCCCCTCGCCAGTTCTGGCGACGGGGGTAGCATTCCACCCTTCTAGAGGGAGAAGACATGTTACTTTACTGAAACGCGGTTGATTTAAAATGAGCCTCAGATCCACAAAATGGATGCCCCTGCCACAGACACGGGTCTGGCCTCCTGCTGCTGACCGAAACTCGGCAGAGGAGGCCTGGACAAAGAGTTTCCTGTCACAGGGCGGTGTCAAACCACCCCAGACAGGAGATAGTGGATTGGAGTAGGGAGGTTTCAAAGAAACCAGACACTGCCTGGGGAGCACAAGGCTGCCCCTTGCATAATCCGGCCAAACCGGTTCTGGGGCCTCCCAGCCCCTGTCCCAGCGCGGCCTGGATCAAAGGAAAGGGGTGTAACCACCCCCTTCCTGGGTCCCACCCATAGGAGGGGACCTAGCAGAATGTCCAACCCCCCAGATTCGAATAAGAGGGGGAGCAGTGCCAATGCAACTCAGATCATCCTGAAGAAACATAAGAAACGAATTCTGGACCCTTCGACTTTCTACACGACGTGAGAAGACTGAAGAATCTCCCTTGTGGTCAAGGAGTGACCACCCTGTGCAAACAGGTACCATCCAGCCCTCGACCCTTGCTTTGTTGCAGTCCCCGCCGGGACTCGAGCGACAGAGATCGACGAGATCAAGCTTGCCTGCCTTCTCCCTGCCCGATCCACAGTCCCTGCAGAGCTGAGACCCGTGGAGGCGACCGGAAGTGTGGGGCACGCCATCTTGAAAAGGCCACGAGACGCTGACCGTGCAGCCCACGAGTGACCCTCGAAGCTGTACACCGGGGTTTGAGAAGCCCCAGCCCCGAGCTCCACTTGCACCAAAGCTCACCCCTCCACACTCGACGAGTGCTGCGTGGGGCCCTTCTGCCTGTGTTGGCTCGACGCGTTGGCCCGGTCACTTGCCAGCTGGCTTGTGGCCCCTGTGCCGACAAACTGAAATACGACTTGCTTTTCTGGTTGCTCCAGATCTGCACCAGCTCCTGTGAAAAGGAGCCCCCACTCTGACCCTCCTGGTTCGAGTGATAAGCCATCTCCCGGTTCCGCGTGGATTGCTTTTGCCAAGTGCTGTTTGCTGCAATCTTGAAGCCGACGGTGCTGACGGCGAGAGCCTACGTGGGACAGATCGTGACCTGCTCCTGGACGTCGCAGATGCCCCAGAGCCCACGTGACAGCGGAGAGAAGCCTATCGACAACCGCCTGATTGCGCCCGACATTGCCTGGTTCCGTCCTGGTTCCACCCTGGTCACTGCTGAGTGACCCAGACTCTGTCCCCTCTGCTTTCAGGTACTTTTCAACTTCGATCCACCCTTGGATCGCACCGGACACTCCTGCTTCACAGCGCCTGCAGCTGCAACAGCTTCAAGCACCAAGAACCTGCGTGACAGAACCCGACGCCACTTCGACCCTGTGCACCCACGGCCTGTGGGTGAGGTAACTTTGCAACGCCGGTGTCCTTACACTGGTACACATCTCTAGGGTCTGTGTCTAAAGTTTTGTTCCTCTAGGTTCAGCGGAAGTATCATTTAATTCACTTTATCCAACTTTTACGCACCATTGACTTTACATTGGTGCGAGCCGCACTTTCCGTGCTGCACCCGTCTCCTGTGGGCTACTCCCGACTTCAGCATTGCTAGTCCTGACTGCTCCCAGCGAATCTCTAGGCCCTAGGCCTAACCATTGTTCGATAAGTGTTCCTTATACCACTTTTTTAGTATATGGTTTGAGTGGCCACCCGCCCTCATCCATAATTGTGCAACTTTATATGTTTTACTGTGCTTTTGATTTAACGCTTGTGCCCCTTTCCTCATAAAGAGTACTGGGGAGTAATTTAGAAATAAATACATATATTTTTACAATATATACTTGTGTGGTGTCCTTTCATTTGATTACAGGATTGTATGTGGTAAAACAGCTCGCTTAACACGACCTCTTAAGTTAAGCCTTTAAGGCTGCTTAGTCCATGCTACCACTAGGATAGCTTGTCTAACAAGGTTGACTTACAACCTGACATCTTTGGGGTTTGTTTGGACTGATACCCAGTGGTTCCAGAATTGGAAACACTACATATCAGGCCAACTTCTCACATTGGTGTGCAGCGGTGCGGATTTGAGCTTGCTGTTGTTTTGCCATTGCAATCTTTATCAAATTGAAAGATCACATCAAGTACCTCTAGGTACATATAAATCAAAAGCTTAGCATATTAAGTTCTACTGAACTTAGTAGTTGTAGATTAAAGGGATTAGCACACCCTGACTACAACTCACTAGCAAGGTACAGTAGGAAAACACTTAGTGTAGGTAAGTGCATCACTTACACCTCACTAGCAGTCATGTCTGATACAGATAGAGCCTCAGGCTCTGCTCCTGTAGAAGTTGATCCTATAGGGACAACATCCAGATATGACAACCTTAGCCACAAAGACCTGAGTGCCTTGTGCACAGCCAGGGGGCTAAAAAAGGGCAGAGGCCCTACCATTCCTTCCCTAATAGCTCTCCTAGAAAAGGATGACCTAGATAAGGTGAGTCAGGCTCCCTTAGAATCAGGTGAAGGGATAAACTCCCCTGAGAATGAGGATCTTCCTGAAGATGAAGTAGTAGAGGAGGAGGAAGAGGAAGACTCAGATTTAGAAGAACCTGAAGATCAGGATCAGAGGGGAAACCAGGTACAGGTTGCCAGGCTTAACCAGGCCAACCTAGACCTACATGGGAATGGAGAGGGCCAGCACCTCCCCAGATCTCATAACCAAATTCTCCCAGGTAACAGGAGGGTGAGATCTCAATCAAGGGACTCTCATCTTTCTAGTGCCTCAAGAGAATCTCAAAGAGGGATGACTTCCTCCCAGAGAAAAGAGCATAGGGCCAGGATGAGGGCTGTCCAACTCCAAATAGAAAGGGAAGAGGTAGCCTTGGCTCAAGCTAAACTTTCTTTAGCAAGAGAAAGAAAATTGTGTGGCTTAGATGCCACTGGTGGCAGCAAAGTTCCTAAAGAAAAAGACAGGGCCTATGACAATAGAAACCTGACAAAAATTGTGCCCCCCTACAAGGAAGGGGATGATATCCACAAATGGATGACTGCTCTTGAGAGGGCCTGCATGGTACAGCAGGTCCCTGAGGACCAGTGGGCAGCAATTTTATGGTACTCCTTTTCTGAGAAAGGGAGGGACAGGCTCCTCACTGTTAGACCTGAGGATGCCAAAAACTACTCTGTTCTGAAGAGTGCTCTTATTGAAGGGTTTGGCCTAACCACTGAGCAATACAGGTTGTTGTTCAGAGATACCCAAAAAGCACAGACTCAGGACTGGACTGATTTTGTAGATTGTGCCACTAAGGCTCTGGAGGGTTGGCTGCAGGGAAGTAAAGTTTCAGACTATACAGGATTGTACAATCTTATGATGAGAACAGATCCTTAATAACTGTCAGAACCAGCTGTTGCATCAATACCTTGTGGACTCTGATTTGACCTCTCCCCAAGAATTGGGAAAGAAGGCAGACAAATGGGTCAGAACAAGGATTAAGCAGAAAAACCAGAACCAAGGTGACCAGAAGAAAACAGACCAGAAGGGTGGGAATCAGAAAGATAAAGAAAAGGACCAGAAGTCTTCAGGCCCCCAAACTAGCAATAAGGAGGGGGGTTCCCAAAATGGAAACAAGAAAAAGAAGAATGATGGCCCAAAGAAACCTTGGTGTAATACCTGCAAATCAGTTTCACACTGGGGCAGTGAATGCACTAAGAAAAATCCAGTCCCCACCACTGCAGCTCCTAAAGCACCTGCACCCCCTAGTACAGTTAACAGTGGTGGTACACAGCCAAAGGGTTTAGTAGGGTTAACCCTGGGTACTGAGGTGGAATCTGGCCTAGTCAGAATCCCCACACAGGCAGTTCTCCTATATGATGTGGACTTATCTTTGACCACTGCAGTAAGCCCCAGTAACCTGGGCAAATATGGGCAGACTCCCTTAATCAATGAGAAACTGGCTCAGGCCTACAGGGACACTTGTGCCAGTGTCACTATGGTGACACCTGACTTTGTGGACCCTGGACAGATTGTACTAGGTGAAAGTTACCTAGTGACCAATGCAAGCAACTCCACTACTTCCCATAATGTGGCTTTTGTGAACTTCTCCTGGGGAGGGGTAGATGGCCTAAAGAAAGTTGTTGTGAGTGCAGACCTCCCAGTAGACTGTCTGTTAGGCAATGATCTTGAAAGCTCAGTTTGGGCAGAAGTGGAGTACAGGACTCATGCAGAAATGCTAGGGATTTCAGCTCATGTCCTTGCAGTGACAAGGTCTCAGGCTAAGAAGTGCCTTCCTGAACCAGTGGTGGATCTTGAAACAATAGACCAACCACAACCCAAGAGGAGGAGCAAGAGGGTTAAGGCTGTGCCTTCCCACTTGCCCCAGGTTGAGGATCAAGTTTCACAGGAAACTGATTCTGCAGTCCAAGAGGAGACTGTCTCAGATGAGCTTGAACCTGAACAGGTTGAGTTTCTGGGGACAGGGGGACCCTCAAGGGCAGACCTGGGGCAGGCTCAATTAGATTGCCCTTCACTTGAACCCCTCAGACAGCAAGCTGCTGCTGAGGCTGCAGGGAATGCTCAAGGTACCCATAAGGTGTATTGGGATGAAGGACTCCTTTATTCAGAGGCTAGAGACCCCAAGCCTGGCACAACCAGGAGGTTGGTCATACCTTTGAAGTTTAGGGGCTTCCTTCTTACCTTGGCCCATGATATTCCCCTTGCAGGACACTTAGGCCAGAATAAGACTTGGGACAGGCTTGTTCCACACTGTGAGAAGTTGGCCTGATATGTAGTGTTTCCAATTCTGGAACCACTGGGTATCAGTCCAAACAAACCCCAAAGATGTCAGGTTGTAAGTCAACCTTGTAGACAAGCTATCCTAGTGGTAGCATGGACTAAGCAGCCTTAAAGGCTTAACTTAAGAGGTCGTGTTAAGCGAGCTTGTTTTACCACATACAATCCTGTAATCAAATGAAAGGACACCACACAAGTATATATTGTAAAAATATATGTATTTATTTCTAAATTACTCCCCAGTACTCTTTATGAGGAAAGGGGCACAAGCGTTAAATCAAAAGCACTGTTAAACATATAAAGTTGGCACAATTATGGCTGAGGGCGGGGGGCCACTCAGACCATATACTAAAAAAATGGTATAAGTAACACTTATCGAATATTGGTTAGGCCTAGGGCCTAGAGATTCGCTGGGAGCAGTCAGGACAAGCAATGAAGAAGTCGGGAGTAGCCCACAGGATACGGGTGCAGCACGGAAAGTGCGGCGCGCACCAATGTAAAGTCAATGGTGCGTAAAAGTTAGTTAAAGTGAATTAAATGATACTTCCGCTGAACCTAGAAACACAAAACTTCAGACACAGACCCTAGAGGTGTGGGCTAGTGTAAGGACACCGGCGTTGCAAAGTTACCTCACCCACAGGCCGTGGGTGCACAGGGTCGAAGTGGCGTCGGGTTCTGTCACGCAGGTTCTTGGTGCTTGGAGCTGTTGCAGCTGCAGGCGCTGTGAAGCAGAAGTGTCCGGTGCGATCCAAGGGTGGATCGAAGTAGAAAAGTACCTGAAAGCAGAGGGGACAGAGTCTGGGTCACTCAGCAGTGACCAGGGTGGAACCAGGACGGAACCAGGCAATGTCGGGCGCAATCAGGCGGTTGTCGATAGGCTTCTCTCCGCTGTCACGTGGGCTCTGGGGCATCTGCGACGTCCAGGAGCAGGTCACGATCTGTCCCACGTAGGCTCTCGCCGTCAGCACCGTCGGCTTGAAGATTGTAGCAAACAGCACTTGGCAAAAGCAATCCACGCGGAACCGGGAGATTGCTTATCACTCGAACCAGGAGGGTCAGAGTGGGTGCTCCTTTTCACGGGAGCTGGTGCAGATCTGGAGCAACCAGAAAAGCAGGTCGGATTTCAAGTTTCGTCGGCACAGGGGCCACAAGCCAGCTGGCAAGTGACCGGGCCAACGCGTCGAGCACACACAGGCAGAAGGGCCCCACGCAGCACTCGTCGAGTGTGGAGGGGTGAGCTTTGGTGCAAGTGAAGCTCGGGGCTGGGGCTTCTCAAACCCCGGTGTACAGCTTCGAGGGTCACTCGTGGGCTGCACGGTCAGCGTCTCGTGGCCTTTTCAAGATGGCGTGCCCCACGCTTCCGGTCGCCTCCACGGGTCTCAGCTCTGCAGGGACTGTGGATCGGGCAGGTAGAAGGCAGGCAAGCTTGATCTCGTCGATCTCTGTCGCTCGAGTTCCGGCGGGAACTGCAACAAAGCAAGGGTCGAGGGCTGGATGGTGCCTGTTTGCACAGGGTGGTCACTCCTTGACCACAAGGGAGATTCTTCAGTCTTCTCACGTCGTGTAGAAAGTCGAAGGGTCCAGATTTCGTTTCTTATGTTTCTTCAGGATGATCTGAAGTCCGTTGGGACTGCTCCCCCTCTTATTCGAATCTAGGGGGTTGGACATCCTGCTAGGTCCCCTCCTATGGGTGGGACCCAGGAAGGGGGTGGTTACACCCCTCTCCTGTGATCCTGGCCGCGCTGGGACAGGGGCTGGGAGGCCCCAGAACCGGTTTGGCCGGATCCTGCAAGGGGCAGCCTTGTGCTCCCCAGGCAGTGTCTGGTTTCTTTGAAACCTCCCTACTCCAATCCACTATCTCCTGTCTGGGGTGGTTTGACACCGCCCTGTGACAGGAAACTCTTTGTCCAGGCCTCCTCTGCCGGGTTTCGGTCAGCAGCAGGAGGCCAGACCCGTGTCTGTGGCAGGGGCATCCATTTTGTGGATCTGAGGCTCATTTTAAATCAACCGCGTTTCAGTAAAGTAACATGTCTTCTCCCTCTAGAAGGGTGGAATGCTACCCCCGTCGCCAGAACTGGCGAGGGGGTAGTATTCCAATTCGTATGACACCTTACACGACATGTTTTGATAAAGCCAAACCAAAGTTGCTATATAACCGCGAGGATTATAAGGCGCTTAAGAGTATATGGTATGGCATTATCCCGGATCAGCTTAGGGAGTTGTTCCCGACAGCTGCAGACAGGCTCAGCTCATGCCAGAGCTCCATCTCACATAAAACCACGCACTCTGCCTCCAGGATTGATGAGGCCTTCCATAGGAGTGGCTCACAGGTTATATATGTGTCCAGATATAGGTTTAGATATAGGTATACTATATCTAAGCAAGGGGTGGTTACACCCACTTGCCCCAGCTGAGTGATCAGCCAGTTGTGTCAATTTAAGAACCAGCCAGGGGTGGCAAAAGCTATGCTTCAGCCCCTGGTAGGCCTTGGTGGCACCTATGCCCTGAGCACCTATAGTGCATGGTACAGGGGCTGACAAGGAGTCCATTTCCAATTGTGGTATGTACCTATAGCACATGTATTATAAATTTAGAGAGAGAACAGCAGGCTGGGGGTCTGATTAGCAGGCCCACAGCCTCAGTAAGTCGAAAACCAGTGAAGCAAAAAGCAAAAATTGGGGTGACCATAGGATAGCAGACCCTACTCTCCTACATAACCCCCCCCCAAACGCAGGGACATTAAACTTAACCTTGACCAGATAAGTCTTCATGTTCTAAGTGGAAGTACCTGGAGAGACCATCTGCATTACCATGGTCAGTCCCTGGGCGGTGCTCCACTGTAAAGTCCATCCCCTGTAGGGAAATGGACCACCTGAGCAGTTTGGGATTTTCACCCTTCATCTGATTTAGCCACAAGAGGGGCTTATGGTCTGTCTGAATTAGGAAGTGAGTACCAAACAAGTATGGCCTCAACTTCTTCAGGGCCCAAACCACAGCAAAGGCCTCCCTCTCAATAGCTGACCAACGTTTCTCCCTGGGGGTCAGCCTTCTGCTAATAAAAGCAATGGGCTGGTCTTGACCATCTTGATTAAGTTGTGAAAGCACAGCTCCCACCCCCAACTCAGAAGCATCTGTCTGTACAATGAACTGTTTGGAGTAGTCAGGACTCTTCAGGATAGGTGCAGAGCACATGGCCTTCTTCAGGTCATCAAATGCCTTTTGACAGCTAACTGTCCACTGAACCTTTTTGGGCATCTTCTTGGATGTCAAGTCATTCAATGGTGTCACAATGGACCCATAGTTCTTTACAAAGTTTCTGTAATACCCAGTCAGGCCCAAGAAGGCTCTGACTTGTGTCTGGGTAGTTGGAGGAGCCCAGTCCTGTATGGTCTGGATCTTGCTCTCCAGTGGTTGAACTTGACCCCCACCTACTAGGTGGCCCAAGTACACAACCTTGCTCTGCCCTATCTGGCACTTAGTAGCCTTGATAGTCAGGCCTGCCTTTTGCAGGGCCTCCAGAACCTTCTTCAGGTGGATCAGGTGATCCTCCCAGGTGGAGCTAAAGACAGCAATATCATCTAGATATGCTGCACAAAAGTCATCCAGCCCAGCAAGGACTTGGTTCACCAACCTTTGGAAAGTGGCAGGTGCATTCTTCAAGCCAAAGGGCATTACCACAAATTGATAATGTCCACTAGGGGTCGAAAATGCTGTTTTGGCTTTTGACTCCTCAGCTAGTCTGATTTGCCAGTAGCCAGCTGTCAAATCAAATGTGCTCAGAAACTTGGCAGAAGCCAATTTATCAATGAGCTCATCTGCTCTTGGAATGGGATGAGCATCTGTCCTAGTGACAGCATTGAGACCTCTGTAGTCCACACAAAACCTCATTTC
Source organism: Lissotriton vulgaris (assembly GCF_964263255.1). Classification (NCBI taxonomy): domain Eukaryota; kingdom Metazoa; phylum Chordata; class Amphibia; order Caudata; family Salamandridae; genus Lissotriton; species Lissotriton vulgaris. Next base: position 96,208,722 of record NC_141700.1, read on the forward strand.
TCTCTTCCCATCTTTGGTATGAGGTTTTGGCACAAGGACCACTGGGCTAGCCCATGGGCTCTCTGATGGCTCAATCACTCCAAGCTCCAACATCTTTTGTACCTCAGCCTTTATACAATCCCTGACATGGTCAGGTTGCCTGTAGATCTTATTCTTCACAGGCAGATTGTCACCAGTGTCCACCTCATGGGTGCACCAGTTAGTCTGACTGGGTGTGAGTGAAAACAATTGTCTGTGGGCCTGCAACACCTGTCTGCAGTCCACCTGTTGCTGCTCAGTGAGGCTGCCTGCCAAGGCTACTCCTTCAACTGAACCATCATCAGGGTTCTGGGAAAGCAGGTCTGGGAGAGGGTCACTCTCTTCCTCCTGTTCCCCATCTGTGGCCATGAGGAGACTCATGTCCTCCCTGTCAACAAATGCTTTCAATCTGTTCACATGGAGCACCCTGTGGGGGCTCCTAGGGGTACCAAAGTCAACCAAGTAGGTGACTTCTCCCTTCTTTTCAATGATAGGGTAGGGTCCAGTCCATTTGTCCTGGAGAGCTGCTGGCCCCACTGGGTCCAACACCCACACCTTCTGTCCTGGCTGGAACTCAACCATAACAGCCTTTTGGTCATGCCAGGCTTTCTGTAATTCCTGACTTGCCTCAAGGTTTTTGGATGCTCTCTCCATGTATTCAGCCATCCTGGAGCGGAGACCAAGTACATAGTCCACAATGTCTAGTTTAGGCTTTTTGAGAGGTAACTCCCATCCTTCCTTCACCAAACTCAATGGACCTCTTACAGGGTGGCCAAACAAAAGTTCAAAAGGGCTGTAGCCAACCCCCTTCTGTGGGACCTCTCTGTAAGCAAAGAGCAAGCAGGGTAAAAGGATGTCCCATTTCCGCCTAAGCTTCTCTGGTAAACCTTTTATCATTCCCTTTAGGGTCTTGTTGAACCTTTCCACAAGCCCATTGCACTGTGGATGGTAGGGTGTGGTAAACTTATAGTTTACTCCACACTCTTTCCACATTGCTTTTAAGTATCCAGACATAAAGTTAGTACCTCTGTCTGAAAGAACCTCCTTTGGAAAGCCCACTCTTGAGAAAACTGCAATGAGGGCTTTTGCCACCACAGGAGCTGTGGTGGTCCTCAGGGGAATTGCCTCTGGGTACCTGGTGGCATGATCCACTACCACCAGTATAAATCTGTGCCCAGATGCTGTTTGAGGATCCATGGGACCCACAATGTCTATTCCAACTCTTTCAAAGGGTACCCCCACCACAGGTAGTGGTATCAGGGGGGCCTTTGTGGTGCCACCTGACTTACCACTGGCTTGGCAAGTGACACAGGAGCGACAAAACTCCTTGACATTTTCTGACATGTGAGGCCAGTGAAAGTGTGGAACAAGCCTGTCCCAAGTCTTATTCTGGCCTAAGTGTCCTGCAAGGGGAATATCATGGGCCAAGGTAAGAAGGAAGCCCCTAAACTTCAAAGGTATAACCAACCTCCTGGTGGTGCCAGGCTTGGGGTCTCTAGCCTCTGAATAAAGGAGCCCTTCATCCCAATACACCTTATGGGTACCTTGAGCATTCCCTGCAGCCTCAGCAGCAGCTTGCTGTCTGAGGGGTTCAAGTGAAGGGCAATCTAATTGGGCCTGCCCCAGGTCTGCCCTTGAGGGTCCCCCTGTCCCCAGAAACTCAACCTGTTCAGGTTCAAGCTCATCTGAGACAGTCTCCTCTTGGACTGCAGAATCAGTTTCCTGTGAAACTTGATCCTCAACCTGGGGCAAGTGGGAAGGCACAGCCTTAACCCTCTTGCTCCTCCTCTTGGGTTGTGGTTGGTCTATTGTTTCAAGATCCACCACTGGTTCAGGAAGGCACTTCTTAGCCTGAGACCTTGTCACTGCAAGGACATGAGCTGAAATCCCTAGCATTTCTGCATGAGTCCTGTACTCCACTTCTGACCAAACTGAGCTTTCAAGATCATTGCCTAACAGACAGTCTACTGGGAGGTCTGCACTCACAACAACTTTCTTTAGGCCATCTACCCCTCCCCAGGAGAAGTTCACAACAGCCACACTATGGGAAGTAGTGGAGTTGCTTGCATTGGTCACTAGGTAACTTTCACCTAGTACAATCTGTCCAGGGTCCACAAAGCCAGGTGTCACCATTGTGACACTGGCACAAGTGTCCCTGTAGGCCTGAGCCAGTTTCTCATTAATTAAGGGAGTCTGCCTATATTTGCCCAGATTACTGGGGCTTACTGCAGTGGGCAAAGATAAGTCCACATCATATAGGAGAACTGCCTGTGTGGGGATTCTGACTAGGCCAGATTCCACCTCAGTACCCAGGGTCAACCCTACTAAACCCTTTGGCTGTGTACCACCACTGCTGACTGTACTAGGGGGTGCAGTTGCTTTAGGAGCTGCAGTGGTGGGGACTGGATTTTTCTTAGTGCATTCACTGCCCCAGTGTGAAACTGATTTGCAGGTATTACACCAAGGTTTCTTTGGGCCATCATTCTTCTTTTTCTTGTTTCCATTTTGGGAACCCCCCTCCTTATTGCTAGTTTGGGGGCCTGAAGACTTCTGGTCCTTTTCTTTATCTTTCTGATTCCCACCCTTCTGGTCTGTTTTCTTCTGGTCACCTTGGTTCTGGTTTTTCTGCTTAATCCTTGTTCTGACCCATTTGTCTGCCTTCTTTCCCAATTCTTGGGGAGAGGTCAAATCAGAGTCAACAAGGTATTGATGCAACAGCTGGTTCTGACAGTTATTAAGGATCTGCTCTCTCATCATAAGATTGTACAATCCTGTATAGTCTGAAACTTTACTTCCCTGCAGCCAACCCTCCAGAGCCTTAGTGGCACAATCTACAAAATCAGTCCAGTCCTGAGTCTGTGCTTTTTGGGTGTCTCTGAACAACAACCTGTATTGCTCAGTGGTTAGGCCAAACCCTTCAATAAGAGCACTCTTCAGAACAGAGTAGTTTTTGGCATCCTCAGGTCTAACAGTGAGGAGCCTGTCCCTCCCTTTCTCAGAAAAGGAGTACCATAAAATTGCTGCCCACTGATCCTCAGGGACCTGCTGTACCATGCAGGCCCTCTCAAGAGCAGTCATCCATTTGTGGATATCATCCCCTTCCTTGTAGGGGGGCACAATTTTTGTCAGGTTTCTATTGTCATAGGCCCTGTCTTTTTCTTTAGGAACTTTGCTGCCACCAGTGGCATCTAAGCCACACAATTTTCTCTCTCTTGCTAAAGCAAGTTTAGCTTGAGCCAAGGCTACCTCTTCCCTTTCTATTTGGAGTTGGACAGCCCTCATCCTGGCCCTATGCTCTTTTCTCTGGGAGGAAGTCATTCCTCTTTGAGATTCTCTTGAGGCACTAGAAAGGTGAGAGTCCCTTGATAGAGATCTCTCCCTTCTATTGCCTGGGAGAATTAGGTTATGAGATCTGGGGTGGTGCTGGCCCCCCCCATTCCCATGTAGGTCCAAGTTGGCCTGGTTAAGGCTGGCAACCTGTACCTGGTTTCCTCTCTGATCCTGATCTTCAGGCTCTTCTAAATCAGAGCCTTCCTCTTCCTCTTCCTCCTCTACTACATCATCTTCTGGAAGATCCTCATTCTCAGGGGAGTTTATCCCTTCACCTGATTCTAAGGGAGCCTGACTCACCTTATCTAGGTCATCCTTTTCTAGGAGAGCTATTAGGGAAGGAATGGTAGGGCCTCTGCCCTTTTTTAGCCCCCTGGCTGTGCACAAGGCACTCAGGTCTTTGTGGCTAAGGTTGTCATATCTGGATGTTGTCCCTATAGGATCAACTTCTACAGGAGCAGAACCTGAGGGTCTACCTGTATCAGACATGACTGCTAGTGAGGTGTAAGTGGTGCACTTACCTACACTAAGTGGTTTCCTACTGTACCTTGCTAGTGAGTTGTAGTCAGGGTGTGCTAATCCCTTTAATCTACAACTACTAAGTTCAGTAGAACTTAATATGCTAAGCTTTTGATTTATATGTACCTAGAGGTACTTGATGTGATCTTTCAATTTGATAAAGATTGCAATGGTAAAACAAACAGCAAGCTCAAATCCGCACCGCTGCACACCAATGTGAGAAGTTGGCCTGATATGTAGTGTTTCCAATTCTGGAACCACTGGGTATCAGTCCAAACAAACCCCAAAGATGTCAGGTTGTAAGTCAACCTTGTAGACAAGCTATCCTAGTGGTAGCATGGACTAAGCAGCCTTAAAGGCTTAACTTAAGAGGTCGTGTTAAGCGAGCTTGTTTTACCACATACAATCCTGTAATCAAATGAAAGGACACCACACAAGTATATATTGTAAAAATATATGTATTTATTTCTAAATTACTCCCCAGTACTCTTTATGAGGAAAGGGGCACAAGCGTTAAATCAAAAGCACTGTTAAACATATAAAGTTGGCACAATTATGGCTGAGGGCGGGGGGCCACTCAGACCATATACTAAAAAAATGGTATAAGTAACACTTATCGAATATTGGTTAGGCCTAGGGCCTAGAGATTCGCTGGGAGCAGTCAGGACAAGCAATGAAGAAGTCGGGAGTAGCCCACAGGATACGGGTGCAGCACGGAAAGTGCGGCGCGCACCAATGTAAAGTCAATGGTGCGTAAAAGTTAGTTAAAGTGAATTAAATGATACTTCCGCTGAACCTAGAAACACAAAACTTCAGACACAGACCCTAGAGGTGTGGGCTAGTGTAAGGACACCGGCGTTGCAAAGTTACCTCACCCACAGGCCGTGGGTGCACAGGGTCGAAGTGGCGTCGGGTTCTGTCACGCAGGTTCTTGGTGCTTGGAGCTGTTGCAGCTGCAGGCGCTGTGAAGCAGAAGTGTCCGGTGCGATCCAAGGGTGGATCGAAGTAGAAAAGTACCTGAAAGCAGAGGGGACAGAGTCTGGGTCACTCAGCAGTGACCAGGGTGGAACCAGGACGGAACCAGGCAATGTCGGGCGCAATCAGGCGGTTGTCGATAGGCTTCTCTCCGCTGTCACGTGGGCTCTGGGGCATCTGCGACGTCCAGGAGCAGGTCACGATCTGTCCCACGTAGGCTCTCGCCGTCAGCACCGTCGGCTTGAAGATTGTAGCAAACAGCACTTGGCAAAAGCAATCCACGCGGAACCGGGAGATTGCTTATCACTCGAACCAGGAGGGTCAGAGTGGGTGCTCCTTTTCACGGGAGCTGGTGCAGATCTGGAGCAACCAGAAAAGCAGGTCGGATTTCAAGTTTCGTCGGCACAGGGGCCACAAGCCAGCTGGCAAGTGACCGGGCCAACGCGTCGAGCACACACAGGCAGAAGGGCCCCACGCAGCACTCGTCGAGTGTGGAGGGGTGAGCTTTGGTGCAAGTGGAGCTCGGGGCTGGGGCTTCTCAAACCCCGGTGTACAGCTTCAAGGGTCACTCGTGGGCTGCACGGTCAGCGTCTCGTGGCCTTTTCAAGATGGCGTGCCCCACGCTTCCGGTCGCCTCCACGGGTCTCAGCTCTGCAGGGACTGTGGATCGGGCAGGTAGAAGGCAGGCAAGCTTGATCTCGTCGATCTCTGTCGCTCGAGTTCCGGCGGGAACTGCAACAAAGCAAGGGTCGAGGGCTGGATGGTGCCTGTTTGCACAGGGTGGTCACTCCTTGACCACAAGGGAGATTCTTCAGTCTTCTCACGTCGTGTAGAAAGTCGAAGGGTCCAGATTTCGTTTCTTATGTTTCTTCAGGATGATCTGAAGTCCGTTGGGACTGCTCCCCCTCTTATTCGAATCTAGGGGGTTGGACATCCTGCTAGGTCCCCTCCTATGGGTGGGACCCAGGAAGGGGGTGGTTACACCCCTCTCCTGTGATCCTGGCCGCGCTGGGACAGGGGCTGGGAGGCCCCAGAACCGGTTTGGCCGGATCCTGCAAGGGGCAGCCTTGTGCTCCCCAGGCAGTGTCTGGTTTCTTTGAAACCTCCCTACTCCAATCCACTATCTCCTGTCTGGGGTGGTTTGACACCGCCCTGTGACAGGAAACTCTTTGTCCAGGCCTCCTCTGCCGGGTTTCGGTCAGCAGCAGGAGGCCAGACCCGTGTCTGTGGCAGGGGCATCCATTTTGTGGATCTGAGGCTCATTTTAAATCAACCGCGTTTCAGTAAAGTAACATGTCTTCTCCCTCTAGAAGGGTGGAATGCTACCCCCGTCGCCAGAACTGGCGAGGGGGTAGTATTCCAATTCGTATGACACCTTACACGACATGTTTTGATAAAGCCAAACCAAAGTTGCTATATAACCGCGAGGATTATAAGGCGCTTAAGAGTATATGGTATGGCATTATCCCGGATCAGCTTAGGGAGTTGTTCCCGACAGCTGCAGACAGGCTCAGCTCATGCCAGAGCTCCATCTCACATAAAACCACGCACTCTGCCTCCAGGATTGATGAGGCCTTCCATAGGAGTGGCTCACAGGTTATATATGTGTCCAGATATAGGTTTAGATATAGGTATACTATATCTAAGCAAGGGGTGGTTACACCCACTTGCCCCAGCTGAGTGATCAGCCAGTTGTGTCAATTTAAGAACCAGCCAGGGGTGGCAAAAGCTATGCTTCAGCCCCTGGTAGGCCTTGGTGGCACCTATGCCCTGAGCACCTATAGTGCATGGTACAGGGGCTGACAAGGAGTCCATTTCCAATTGTGGTATGTACCTATAGCACATGTATTATAAATTTAGAGAGAGAACAGCAGGCTGGGGGTCTGATTAGCAGGCCCACAGCCTCAGTAAGTCGAAAACCAGTGAAGCAAAAAGCAAAAATTGGGGTGACCATAGGATAGCAGACCCTACTCTCCTACACACACTTTCACTGGCCTCACATGTCAGAAAATGTCAAGGAGTTTTGTCGCTCCTGTGTCACTTGCCAGGCCAGTGGTAAGTCAGGTGGCACAACAAAGGCCCCCCTGATACCACTACCTGTGGTGGGGGTACCCTTTGAAAGAGTTGGAATAGACATTGTGGGTCCCATGGATCCTCAAACAGCATCTGGGCACAGATTTATACTGGTGGTAGTGGATCATGCCACCAGGTACCCAGAGGCAATTCCCCTGAGGACCACCACAGCTCCTGTGGTGGCAAAAGCCCTCATTGCAGTTTTCTCAAGAGTGGGCTTTCCAAAGGAGGTTCTTTCAGACAGAGGTACTAACTTTATGTCTGGATACTTAAAAGCAATGTGGAAAGAGTGTGGAGTAAACTATAAGTTTACCACACCCTACCATCCACAGTGCAATGGGCTTGTGGAAAGGTTCAACAAGACCCTAAAGGGAATGATAAAAGGTTTACCAGAGAAGCTTAGGCGGAAATGGGACATCCTTTTACCCTGCTTGCTCTTTGCTTACAGAGAGGTCCCACAGAAGGGGGTTGGCTACAGCCCTTTTGAACTTTTGTTTGGCCACCCTGTAAGGGGTCCATTGAGTTTGGTGAAGGAAGGATGGGAGTTACCTCTCAAAAAGCCTAAACTAGACATTGTGGACTATGTACTTGGTCTCCGCTCCAGGATGGCTGAATACATGGAGAGAGCATCCAAAAACCTTGAGGCAAGCCAAGAATTACAGAAAGCTTGGCATGACCAAAAGGCTGTTATGGTTGAGTTCCAGCCAGGACAGAAGGTGTGGGTGTTGGACCCAGTGGGGCCAGCAGCTCTCCAGGACAAATGGACTGGACCCTACCCTATCATTGAAAAGAAGGGAGAAGTCACCTACATGGTTGACTTTGGCACCCCTAGGAGCCCCCACATGGTGCTCCATGTAAACAGATTGAAAGCATTTGTTGACAGGGAGGACATGAGTCTCCTCATGGCCACAGATGGGGAACAGGAGGAAGAGAGTGACCCTCTCCCAGACCTGCTTTCCCAGAACCCTGATGATGGTTCAGTTGATGGAGTAGCCTTGGCAGGCAGCCTCACTGAGCAGCAACAGGTGGACTGCAGACAGGTGTTGCAGGCCCACAGACATTTGTTTTCACTCACACCCAGTCAGACTAACTGGTGCACCCATGAGGTGGACACTGGTGACAATCTGCCTGTGAAGAATAAGATCTACAGGCAACCTGACCATGTCAGGGATTGTATAAAGGCTGAGGTGCAAAAGATGTTGGAGCTTGGAGTGATTGAGCCATCAGAGAGCCCATGGGCTAGCCCAGTGGTCCTTGTGCCAAAACCTCATACCAAAGATGGGAAGAGAGAAATGAGGTTTTGTGTGGACTACAGAGGTCTCAATGCTGTCACTAGGACAGATGCTCATCCCATTCCAAGAGCAGATGAGCTCATTGATAAATTGGCTTCTGCCAAGTTTCTGAGCACATTTGATTTGACAGCTGGCTACTGGCAAATCAGACTAGCTGAAGAGTCAAAAGCCAAAACAGCATTCTCTACCCCTAGTGGACATTATCAATTTGTGGTAATGCCCTTTGGTTTGAAGAATGCACCTGCCACCTTCCAAAGGTTGGTGAATCAAGTCCTTGCTGGGTTGGACGACTTTTGTGCAGCATATCTAGATGATATTGCTGTCTTTAGCTCCACCTGGGAGGATCACCTGATCCACCTGAAGAAGGTTCTGGAGGCCCTGCAAAAGGCAGGCCTGACTATCAAGGCTACTAAGTGCCAGATAGGGCAGAGCAAGGTTGTGTACTTGGGCCACCTAGTAGGTGGGGGTCAAGTTCAACCACTGGAGAGCAAGATCCAGACCATACAGGACTGGGCTCCTCCAACTACCCAGACACAAGTCAGAGCCTTCTTGGGCCTGACTGGGTATTACAGAAACTTTGTAAAGAACTATGGGTCCATTGTGACACCATTGAATGACTTGACATCCAAGAAGATGCCCAAAAAGGTTCAGTGGACAGTTAGCTGTCAAAAGGCATTTGATGACCTGAAGAAGGCCATGTGCTCTGCACCTATCCTGAAGAGTCCTGACTACTCCAAACAGTTCATTGTACAGACAGATGCTTCTGAGTTGGGGGTGGGAGCTGTGCTTTCACAACTTAATCAAGATGGTCAAGACCAGCCCATTGCTTTTATTAGCAGAAGGCTGACCCCCAGGGAGAAACGTTGGTCAGCTATTGAGAGGGAGGCCTTTGCTGTGGTTTGGGCCCTGAAGAAGTTGAGGCCATACTTGTTTGGTACTCACTTCCTAATTCAGACAGACCATAAGCCCCTCTTGTGGCTAAATCAGATGAAGGGTGAAAATCCCAAACTGCTCAGGTGGTCCATTTCCCTACAGGGGATGGACTTTACAGTGGAGCACCGCCCAGGGACTGACCATGGTAATGCAGATGGTCTCTCCAGGTACTTCCACTTAGAACATGAAGACTTATCTGGTCAAGGTTAAGTTTAATGTCCCTGCGTTTGGGGGGGGGGGTTATGTAGGAGAGTAGGGTCTGCTCTCCTATGGTCACCCCAATTTTTGCTTTTTGCTTCACTGGTTTTCGACTTACTGAGGCTGTGGGCCTGCTAATCAGACCCCCAGCCTGCTGTTCTCTCTCTAAATTTATAATACATGTGCTATAGGTACATACCACAATTGGAAATGGACTCCTTGTCAGCCCCTGTACCATGCACTGTAGGAAGGTGGCTACCTGACTATGGTTACCCCAGATTTTTTGCCTTGTGTTTAGCTGGTTTTCGACTTAGTTGGCCTGGTTCCCTGCTAATCAGGGCCCCAGGCTATCTGCTCTCTCTGTAAAATGGATTCCATGTACCCTAGGTGCATAACTAGATTGGCTTGGGTCACCTTATCAGCCCCTGTACAGAGCACTATAGGTGCCCAGGGCATAGGTGCATCCAAGGCCTACCAGGGGCTGCAGCATATCTTTTGCCACCCCTGGCTGGCTATCTAAAATTGACACAACTGGCTGATCACTCAGCTGGGGCAAGGTGGTGTAATCACCCCTTGCTTAGATATAGTATGCCTATATCTACACCTATCTGGACACATATAAACCTGTGAGCCACTCCTATGGCAGGCCTTAACAATCCTGAAGGCAGAGTGCGTGGTTTAATGTGAGATGGTGCTCTAGCATGAGCTGAGCCTGTCTGCAGCTGTCGGGACCAATTCCCTTAGCTGTTCCGGGATAATGCCAAACCATATACTATTAAGTGCATTATAATCCTCGCGGTTATATGTCAACTTTGGTTTGGCTTTATCAAAACATGTCGTGTAAGGTGTCATACGATTTGGAATACTACCCCCTCGCCAGTCCTGGCGACGGGGGTAGCATTCCACCCCTCTAGAGGGGACGACATGTTACTTTTGCTAAAACGCGGTTGATTTTTAAAAGAGCCTCAGATCCACAAAATGGATGCTTCTGCCACAGACACATGTCTGACCTCCTGCTGCTGACCGAAACTCAGCAGAGGAGGCCTGGACAAAGGATTTCCTGTCACAGGGAGGTGTGACACCACCCCAGACAGGAGATAGTGGATTGTAGCAGGGAGGTTTGAATGAAACCAGACAGTGCCTGGGGAGCACAAGGCTTCCCCTTGCATAATCCGGTCAAACCGGTTCTGGGGCAGCCCAGCCCCAGCTCCAGTGAGACCTGGACAAAGGAAAGGGGGTGTAACCACCCCCCTTCCTGGTCCCACCCATAGGGGAGGGACCTAGCAGGAGATCCACCCCTCAGATTGGAATAAGAGGGGGAGCAGTGCCAATGCAACTCAGATCATCCTGAAGAAACATAAGAAACGAAATCTGGACCCTTCGACTTTCTACACGACGTGAGAAGACTGAAGAATCTCCCTTGTGGTCAAGGAGTGACCACCCTGTGCAAACAGGCACCATCCAGCCCTCGACCCTTGCTTTGTTGCAGTTCCCGCCGGAACTCGAGCGACAGAGATCGACGAGATCAAGCTTGCCTGCCTTCTACCTGCCCGATCCACAGTCCCTGCAGAGCTGAGACCCGTGGAGGCGACCGGAAGCGTGGGGCACGCCATCTTGAAAAGGCCACGAGACGCTGACCGTGCAGCCCACGAGTGACCCTCGAAGCTGTACACCGGGGTTTGAGAAGCCCCAGCCCCGAGCTCCACTTGCACCAAAGCTCACCCCTCCACACTCGACGAGTGCTGCGTGGGGCCCTTCTGCCTGTGTGTGCTCGACGCGTTGGCCCGGTCACTTGCCAGCTGGCTTGTGGCCCCTGTGCCGACGAAACTTGAAATCCGACCTGCTTTTCTGGTTGCTCCAGATCTGCACCAGCTCCCGTGAAAAGGAGCACCCACTCTGACCCTCCTGGTTCGAGTGATCAGCAATCTCCCGGTTCCGCGTGGATTGCTTTTGCCAAGTGCTGTTTGCTACAATCTTCAAGCCGACGGTGCTGACGGCGAGAGCCTACGGGGGACAGATCGTGACCTGCTCCTGGACGTCGCAGATGCCCCAGAGCCCACGTGACAGCGGAGAGAAGCCTATCGACAACCGCCTGATTGCGCCCGACATTGCCTGGTTCCGTCCTGGTTCCACCCTGGTCACTGCTGAGTGACCCAGACTCTGTCCCCTCTGCTTTCAGGTACTTTTCTACTTCGATCCACCCTTGGATCGCACCGGACACTTCTGCTTCACAGCGCCTGCAGCTGCAACAGCTCCAAGCACCAAGAACCTGCGTGACAGAACCCGACGCCACTTCGACCCTGTGCACCCACGGCCTGTGGGTGAGGTAACTTTGCAACGCCGGTGTCCTTACACTAGCACACACCTCTAGGGTCTGTGTCTGAAGTTTTGTGTTTCTAGGTTCAGCGGAAGTATCATTTAATTCACTTTAACTAACTTTTACGCACCATTGACTTTACATTGGTGCGCGCCGCACTTTCCGTGCTGCACCCGTATCCTGTGGGCTACTCCCGACTTCTTCATTGCTTGTCCTGACTGCTCCCAGCGAATCTCTAGGCCCTAGGCCTAACCAATATTCGATAAGTGTTACTTATACCATTTTTTTAGTATATGGTCTGAGTGGCCCCCCGCCCTCAGCCATAATTGTGCCAACTTTATATGTTTAACAGTGCTTTTGATTTAACGCTTGTGCCCCTTTCCTCATAAAGAGTACTGGGGAGTAATTTAGAAATAAATACATATATTTTTACAATATATACTTGTGTGGTGTCCTTTCATTTGATTACAGGATTGTATGTGGTAAAACAAGCTCGCTTAACACGACCTCTTAAGTTAAGCCTTTAAGGCTGCTTCGTCCATGCTACCACTAGGATAGCTTGTCTACAAGGTTGACTTACAACCTGACATCTTTGGGGTTTGTTTGGACTGATACCCAGTGGTTCCAGAATTGGAAACACTACATATCAGGCCAACTTCTCACATTGGTGGCAGCGGTGCGGATTTGAGCTTGCTGTTTGTTTTACCATTGCAATCTTTATCAAATTGAAAGATCACATCAAGTACCTCTAGGTACATATAAATCAAAAGCTTAGCATATTAAGTTCTACTGAACTTAGTAGTTGTAGATTAAAGGGATTAGCACACCCTGACTACAACTCACTAGCAAGGTACAGTAGGAAAACACTTAGTGTAGGTAAGTGCATCACTTACACCTCACTAGCAGTCATGTCTGATACAGGTAGAGCCTCAGGCTCTGCTCCTGTAATAGTTGATCCTATAGGGACAACATCCAGATATGACAACCTTAGCCACAAAGACCTGAGTGCCTTGTGCACAGCCAGGGGGCTAAAAAAGGGCAGAGGCCCTACCATTCCTTCCCTAGTAGCTCTCCTAGAAAAGGATGACCTAGATAAGGTGAGTCAGGCTCCCTTAGAATCAGGTGAAGGGATACACTCCCCTGAGAATGAGAATCTTCCAGAAGAGGAAGAGGAAGGCTCTGATGTAGAAGAGCCTGAAGATCAGGATCAGAGGGGAAACCAGGTACAGGTTGCCAGGCTTAACCAGGCCAACTTGAACCTACATGAGAATGGAGAGGGCCAGCACCACTCCAGGTCTCATAACCAAATTCTCCCAGGTAACAGGAGGGTGAGATCTCAATCAAGGGACTCTCATCTTTCTAGTACCTCAAGAGAATCTCAAAGAGGGATGACTCCCTCCCAGAGAAAAGAGCATAGGGCCAGGATGAGGGCTGTCCAACTCCAAATAGAAAGGGAAGAGGTAGCCTTGGCTCAAGCTAAACTTGCTTTAGCAAGAGAAAGAAAATTGTGTGGCTTAGATGCCACTGGTGGCAGCAAAATTCCTAAAGAGAAACCCAGGTCCTATGATAGTAGAAACCTGACAAAGATTGTGCCCCCCTACAAGGAAGGGGATGACATCCACAAATGGATGACTGCTCTGGAGAGAGCCTGCATGGTACAGCAGGTTCCTGAGGAACAGTGGGCAGCAATCTTATGGTACTCCTTTTCAGAGAAAGGGAGAGATAGGCTCCTCACTGTCAGACATGAGGATGCCAGCAATTACAAAGTCCTGAAGAGTGTTCTAATAGATGGGTTTGGCTTAACTACTGAACAGTACAGGTTAAAGTTCAGAGATACCCAGAAGACACAGACTCAGGACTGGACTGATTTTGTTGATTGTGCAACTAAGGCTCTGGAGGGTTGGCTAAATGGCAGCAAAGTACATGACTTCACAGGATTGTATAATTTGATTATGAGGGAGCAGATCCTAAGTAATTGTCAGAACCAGCTCTTACACCAGCACCTGGTGGACTCAGATTTGACCTCTCCCCAAGAATTGGGAAAGAGGGCAGATAAATGGGTCAGAACCAGGATTAGGCCTAAGAATCAGGACAATAACCAGAAGAAGGAGTCTACCAAGCCTCAAGATAAGGGTGGGGATAAAAGTAAAGAAAAGACTTCCCCAGGGCCCCAAAATTCCAATGAAAAGGGTGGGCCCCGCGACACTTCTTCAACAGAGAAAAAGCCTTATTGTCATGCCTGTAAACAGGTTGGGCATTACAAAACAGACAGCTGTTGTCCCAAGAATGGCAATAAAGAAAACATACCTCCAAAGCCAGCTCCAACACCTCCTGTTACTGTCAGCAGTAATCCCCCAGGAAGTGGGAGCACACCCAGGAATCTGGGTGGGTTTACTTTTGGAGCCCAGGGGGACCCTGGCCTATCCAGGTCCCCATCCCCAAATGATCTTGTTTATGAGACTGGCATGGGGTTTGCCAACTTCTCTGTTTGCCCAAATACCTTGAGCAAATATAAACAAGAACCCATCATCAATGGTTTGAAAGTTGAAGCCTTTAGAGACACAGGGGCTAGCATCACCATGGTGGCTGACTGTATAGTCCCCTCTAAGCAACTTTTACCAGGTGCCACATACCAGGTAACAAACATTGATGGTATCCAAACAAATCATCCCATGGCAGTAGTAAGTCTCAGCTGGGGAGGTGTCACTGGCCCAAAGAGAGTGGCAGTGTCACCAAACTTGCCTGTAGACTGCCTACTGGGCAATGATTTAGAAATCTCAGCCTGGGCTGAGGTTGAACAGGAAATCCATTCTAGAATGGTAAACTCTAATGGAAAGGTTAGTGGGGCTGTACTTGCTATAGCCCCAATCCAAGATGTCCTTCCTGAAAAGGTTGGTAGGGCTGAGCAACTCTCTGCCCCATCTTTACCAGAAGCTCTTCCAAAACAGAATAGCAAAGCTGTTATGATAACAGCAGAAACCCAAACTGAGTCTCCTCCTGAAAAGGTTGGTGGGGCTGTGATGGCCACAGCCCAAACTCAAACAGATATGTGTGTTGTGAAGCCTGAAATGATGGATCACTCCACCCAAACTGAGAGCATGGAGGAGGAAGAGAAATCTCCCCCTCACCAGACATTAGGACAGGATCAGCCTCCTCAGGGAACTGATCTTACCCCTGATGAAGGAACTGCCCCAGAAGTTGTTAGGCCTGGCCTGACAGAGCCTCTGATGGCAGTGGACCCTTCTCAGGTGGGATCCAGTCTGGAGCAGGTAACCTGCCCCTCTCTACCTTGCCTCAGTCAGCCCAGGGCTGCAGAGGACAAGAAGGACAGTGAGACCCAGAGGGCCCCCTGTCAAATAAAGCACCCCCATCAACAGATTAGGGGCACCAAAACTAGTAGGCCTAGTAAGGTGAAAACTTTAAAAACTCCTGAGGGAGCCCCCTTAAAAACAGTTAGGGACCTCCCACAGATGGATTCTGTTGGGCACAGCCAAACCTGGGACCCAAAGGGCCCAAACCTGAACTGTCCCTCCAGCAAGCCAAACAGAGGGACCCAGCCTCCAGCTTTAGGTAGCCAGAGGTTGACCCTGAGAGCTCAGTGCAACTCAGTTGAAGAAAGAAAGGCACACATGGTGGAAGATAATTGGAGGAAGTTGAGCCCAAAAATAGTGGAGCCTCACTTCAGTACTCCATATCCAAACCAGCCTTTAACTTTGCATAAACACACCCAAGGTAGTGATTCCCTATGGTGGAGACCCTCTAATACCCCTAGGGTGAGGGACTGCTTAGTGGACCATGAGACAGGGGGTACCCATGCTAGTGCAGGTACTTCCTTATATGGCCACTCAGGCAATAAAGGCTTACCTGGCCAAGGATAGCCTTATCTCCTTTCGTTTGGGGGGGGGTTATGTAGGAAGGTGGCTACCTGACTATGGTTACCCCAGATTTTTTGCCTTGTGTTTAGCTGGTTTTCGACTTAGTTGGCCTGGTTCCCTGCTAATCAGGGCCCCAGGCTATCTGCTCTCTCTGTAAAATGGATTCCATGTACCCTAGGTGCATAACTAGATTGGCTTGGGTCACCTTATCAGCCCCTGTACAGAGCACTATAGGTGCCCAGGGCATAGGTGCATCCAAGGCCTACCAGGGGCTGCAGCATATCTTTTGCCACCCCTGGCTGGCTATCTAAAATTGACACAACTGGCTGATCACTCAGCTGGGGCAAGGTGGTGTAATCACCCCTTGCTTAGATATAGTATGCCTATATCTACACCTATCTGGACACATATAAACCTGTGAGCCACTCCTATGGCAGGCCTTAACAATCCTGAAGGCAGAGTGCGTGGTTTAATGTGAGATGGTGCTCTAGCATGAGCTGAGCCTGTCTGCAGCTGTCGGGACCAATTCCCTTAGCTGTTCCGGGATAATGCCAAACCATATACTATTAAGTGCATTATAATCCTCGCGGTTATATGTCAACTTTGGTTTGGCTTTATCAAAACATGTCGTGTAAGGTGTCATACGATTTGGAATACTACCCCCTCGCCAGTCCTGGCGACGGGGGTAGCATTCCACCCCTCTAGAGGGGACGACATGTTACTTTTGCTAAAACGCGGTTGATTTTTAAAAGAGCCTCAGATCCACAAAATGGATGCTTCTGCCACAGACACATGTCTGACCTCCTGCTGCTGACCGAAACTCAGCAGAGGAGGCCTGGACAAAGGATTTCCTGTCACAGGGAGGTGTGACACCACCCCAGACAGGAGATAGTGGATTGTAGCAGGGAGGTTTGAATGAAACCAGACAGTGCCTGGGGAGCACAAGGCTTCCCCTTGCATAATCCGGTCAAACCGGTTCTGGGGCAGCCCAGCCCCAGCTCCAGTGAGACCTGGACAAAGGAAAGGGGGTGTAACCACCCCCCTTCCTGGTCCCACCCATAGGGGAGGGACCTAGCAGGAGATCCACCCCTCAGATTGGAATAAGAGGGGGAGCAGTGCCAATGCAACTCAGATCATCCTGAAGAAACATAAGAAACGAAATCTGGACCCTTCGACTTTCTACACGACGTGAGAAGACTGAAGAATCTCCCTTGTGGTCAAGGAGTGACCACCCTGTGCAAACAGGCACCATCCAGCCCTCGACCCTTGCTTTGTTGCAGTTCCCGCCGGAACTCGAGCGACAGAGATCGACGAGATCAAGCTTGCCTGCCTTCTACCTGCCCGATCCACAGTCCCTGCAGAGCTGAGACCCGTGGAGGCGACCGGAAGCGTGGGGCACGCCATCTTGAAAAGGCCACGAGACGCTGACCGTGCAGCCCACGAGTGACCCTCGAAGCTGTACACCGGGGTTTGAGAAGCCCCAGCCCCGAGCTCCACTTGCACCAAAGCTCACCCCTCCACACTCGACGAGTGCTGCGTGGGGCCCTTCTGCCTGTGTGTGCTCGACGCGTTGGCCCGGTCACTTGCCAGCTGGCTTGTGGCCCCTGTGCCGACGAAACTTGAAATCCGACCTGCTTTTCTGGTTGCTCCAGATCTGCACCAGCTCCCGTGAAAAGGAGCACCCACTCTGACCCTCCTGGTTCGAGTGATCAGCAATCTCCCGGTTCCGCGTGGATTGCTTTTGCCAAGTGCTGTTTGCTACAATCTTCAAGCCGACGGTGCTGACGGCGAGAGCCTACGTGGGACAGATCGTGACCTGCTCCTGGACGTCGCAGATGCCCCAGAGCCCACGTGACAGCGGAGAGAAGCCTATCGACAACCGCCTGATTGCGCCCGACATTGCCTGGTTCCGTCCTGGTTCCACCCTGGTCACTGCTGAGTGACCCAGACTCTGTCCCCTCTGCTTTCAGGTACTTTTCTACTTCGATCCACCCTTGGATCGCACCGGACACTTCTGCTTCACAGCGCCTGCAGCTGCAACAGCTCCAAGCACCAAGAACCTGCGTGACAGAACCCGACGCCACTTCGACCCTGTGCACCCACGGCCTGTGGGTGAGGTAACTTTGCAACGCCGGTGTCCTTACACTAGCACACACCTCTAGGGTCTGTGTCTGAAGTTTTGTGTTTCTAGGTTCAGCGGAAGTATCATTTAATTCACTTTAACTAACTTTTACGCACCATTGACTTTACATTGGTGCGCGCCGCACTTTCCGTGCTGCACCCGTATCCTGTGGGCTACTCCCGACTTCTTCATTGCTTGTCCTGACTGCTCCCAGCGAATCTCTAGGCCCTAGGCCTAACCAATATTCGATAAGTGTTACTTATACCATTTTTTTAGTATATGGTCTGAGTGGCCCCCCGCCCTCAGCCATAATTGTGCCAACTTTATATGTTTAACAGTGCTTTTGATTTAACGCTTGTGCCCCTTTCCTCATAAAGAGTACTGGGGAGTAATTTAGAAATAAATACATATATTTTTACAATATATACTTGTGTGGTGTCCTTTCATTTGATTACAGGATTGTATGTGGTAAAACAAGCTCGCTTAACACGACCTCTTAAGTTAAGCCTTTAAGGCTGCTTCGTCCATGCTACCACTAGGATAGCTTGTCTACAAGGTTGACTTACAACCTGACATCTTTGGGGTTTGTTTGGACTGATACCCAGTGGTTCCAGAATTGGAAACACTACATATCAGGCCAACTTCTCACATGCACTATAGGTGCTCAGGGCATAGGTGCCACCAAGGCCTACCAGGGGCTGAAGCATAGCTTTTGCCACCCCTGGCTGGTTCTTAAATTGACACAACTGGCTGATCACTCAGCTGGGGCAAGTGGGTGTAATCACCCCTTGCTTAGATATAGTATACCTATATCTAAACCTATATCTGGACACATATATAGCCTGTGAGCCACTCCTATGGAAAGCCTCATCAATCCTGGAGGCAGAGTGCGTGGTTTTATGTGAGATGGAGCTCTGGCATGAGCTGAGCCTGTCTGCAGCTGTCGGGAACAACTCCCTAAGCTGATCCGGGATAATGCCATACCATATACTCTTAAGCGCCTTATAATCCTCGCGGTTATATAGCAACTTTAATTTGGCTTTATCAAAACATGTCGTGTAAGGTGTCATACGAATTGGAATACTACCCCCTCGCCAGTTCTGGCGACGGGGGTAGCATTCCACCCTTCTAGAGGGAGAAGACATGTTACTTTACTGAAACGCGGTTGATTTAAAATGAGCCTCAGATCCACAAAATGGATGCCCCTGCCACAGACACGGGTCTGGCCTCCTGCTGCTGACCGAAACTCGGCAGAGGAGGCCTGGACAAAGAGTTTCCTGTCACAGGGCGGTGTCAAACCACCCCAGACAGGAGATAGTGGATTGGAGTAGGGAGGTTTCAAAGAAACCAGACACTGCCTGGGGAGCACAAGGCTGCCCCTTGCATAATCCGGCTGTAGGAGAGTAGGGTCTGCTATCCTATGGTCACCCCAATTTTTGCTTTTTGCTTCACTGGTTTTCGACTTACTGAGGCTGTGGGCCTGCTAATCAGACCCCCAGCCTGCTGTTCTCTCTCTAAATTTATAATACATGTGCTATAGGTACATACCACAATTGGAAATGGACTCCTTGTCAGCCCCTGTACCATGCACTATAGGTGCTCAGGGCATAGGTGCCACCAAGGCCTACCAGGGGCTGAAGCATAGCTTTTGCCACCCCTGGCTGGTTCTTAAATTGACACAACTGGCTGATCACTCAGCTGGGGCAAGTGGGTGTAATCACCCCTTGCTTAGATATAGTATACCTATATCTAAACCTATATCTGGACACATATATAACCTGTGAGCCACTCCTATGGAAGGCCTCATCAATCCTGGAGGCAGAGTGCGTGGTTTTATGTGAGATGGAGCTCTGGCATGAGCTGAGCCTATCTGCAGCTGTCGGGAACCACTCCCTAAGCTGATCCGGGATAATGCCATACCATATACTCTTAAGCGCCTTATAATCCTCGCGGTTATATAGCAACTTTGGTTTGGCTTTATCAAAACATGTCGTGTAAGGTGTCATACGAATTGGAATACTACCCCCTCGCCAGTTCTGGCGACGGGGGTAGCATTCCACCCTTCTAGAGGGAGAAGACATGTTACTTTGCTGAAACGCGGTTGATTTAAAATGAGCCTCAGATCCACAAAATGGATGCCCCTGCCACAGACACGGGTCTGGCCTCCTGCTGCTGACCGAAACCCGGCAGAGGAGGCCTGGACAAAGAGTTTCCTGTCACAGGGCGGTGTCAAACCACCCCAGACAGGAGATAGTGGATTGGAGTAGGGAGGTTTCAAAGAAACCAGACACTGCCTGGGGAGCACAAGGCTGCCCCTTGCAGGATCCGGCCAAACCGGTTCTGGGGCCTCCCAGCCCCTGTCCCAGCGCGGCCAGGATCAAAGGAGAGGGGTGTAACCACCCCCTTCCTGGGTCCCACCCATAGGAGGGGACCTAGCAGGATGTCCAACCCCCTAGATTCGAATAAGAGGGGGAGCAGTCCCAACGGACTTCAGATCATCCTGAAGAAACATAAGAAACGAAATCTGGACCCTTCGACTTTCTACACGACGTGAGAAGACTGAAGAATCTCCCTTGTGGTCAAGGAGTGACCACCCTGTGCAAACAGGCACCATCCAGCCCTCGACCCTTGCTTTGTTGCAGTTCCCGCCGGAACTCGAGCGACAGAGATCGACGAGATCAAGCTTGCCTGCCTTCTACCTGCCCGATCCACAGTCCCTGCAGAGCTGAGACCCGTGGAGGCGACCGGAAGCGTGGGGCACGCCATCTTGAAAAGGCCACGAGACGCTGACCGTGCAGCCCACGAGTGACCCTCGAAGCTGTACACCGGGGTTTGAGAAGCCCCAGCCCCGAGCTCCACTTGCACCAAAGCTCACCCCTCTACACTCGACGAGTGCTGCGTGGGGCCCTTCTGCCTGTGTGTGCTCGACGCGTTGGCCCGGTCACTTGCCAGCTGGCTTGTGGCCCCTGTGCCGACGAAACTTGAAAACCGACTTGCTTTTCTGGTTGCTCCAGATCTGCACCAGCTCCTGTGAAAAGGAGCACCCACTCTGACCCTCCTGATTCGAGTGATAAGCAATCTCCCGGTTCCGCGTGGATTGCTTTTGCCAAGTGCTGTTTGCTACAATCTTCAAGCCGACGGTGCTGACGGCGAGAGCCTACGTGGGACAGATCGTGACCTGCTCCTGGACGTCGCAGATGCCCCAGAGCCCACGTGACAGCGGAGAGAAGCCTATCGACAACCGCCTGATTGCGCCCGACATTGCCTGGTTCCGTCCTGGTTCCACCCTGGTCACTGCTGAGTGACCCAGACTCTGTCCCCTCTGCTTTCAGGTACTTTTCTACTTCGATCCACCCTTGGATCCACCGGACACTTCTGCTTCACAGCGCCTGCAGCTGCAACAGCTTCAAGCACCAAGAACCTGCGTGACAGAACCCGACGCCACTTCGACCCTGTGCACCCACGGCCTGTGGGTGAGGTAACTTTGCAACGCCGGTGTCCTTACACTGGCACACACCTCTAGGGTCTGTGTCTGAAGTTTTGTGTTCCTAGGTTCAGCGGAAGTATCATTTAATTCACTTTAACTAACTTTTACGCACCATTGACTTTACATTGGTGCGCGCCGCACTTTCCGTGCTGCACCCGTCTCCTGTGGGCTACTCTCGACTTCCTCATTGCTAGTCCCGACTGCTCCCAGCGAATCTCTAGGCCCTAGGCCTAACCATTGCTCGATAAGTGTTACTTATACCACTTTTTTAGTATATGGTCTGAGTGGCCCCCCGCCCTCAGCCATAATTGTGCCAACTTTATATGTTTAACAGTGCTTTTGATTTAACGCTTGTGCCCCTTTCCTCATAAAGAGTACTGGGGAGTAATTTAGAAATAAATACATATATTTTTACAATATATACTTGTGTGGTGTCCTTTCATTTGATTACAGGATTGTATGTGGTAAAACAGCTCGCTTAACACGACCTCTTAAGTTTAGCCTTTAGGCTGCTTAGTCCATGCTACCACTAGGATAGCTTGTCTAACAAGGTTGACTTACAACCAGACATCTTTGGGGTTTGTTTGGACTGATACCCAGTGGTTCCAGAATTGGAAACACTACATATCAGGCCAACTTCTCACATTGGTGTGCAGCGGTGCGGATTTGAGCTTGCTGTTTGTTTTACCATTGCAATCTTTATCAAATTGAAAGATCACATCAAGTACCTCTAGGTACATATAAATCAAAAGCTTAGCATATTAAGTTCTACTGAACTTAGTAGTTGTAGATTAAAGGGATTAGCACACCCTGACTACAACTCACTAGCAAGGTACAGTAGGAAACCACTTAGTGTAGGTAAGTGCACCACTTACACCTCACTAGCAGTCATGTCTGATACAGGTAGACCCTCAGGTTCTGCTCCTGTAGAAGTTGATCCTATAGGGACAACATCCAGATATGACAACCTTAGCCACAAAGACCTGAGTGCCTTGTGCACAGCCAGGGGGCTAAAAAAGGGCAGAGGCCCTACCATTCCTTCCCTAATAGCTCTCCTAGAAAAGGATGACCTAGATAAGGTGAGTCAGGCTCCCTTAGAATCAGGTGAAGGGATAAACTCCCCTGAGAATGAGGATCTTCCAGAAGATGATGTAGTAGAGGAGGAAGAGGAAGAGGAAGGCTCTGATTTAGAAGAGCCTGAAGATCAGGATCAGAGGGGAAACCAGGTACAGGTTGCCAGCCTTAACCAGGCCAACTTGGACCTACATGGGAATGGGGGGGGCCAGCACCACCCCAGATCTCATAACCAAATTCTCCCAGGTAATAGGAGGGAGAGATCTCTATCAGGGGACTCTCACCTTTCTAGTGCCTCAAGAGAATCTCAAAGAGGAATGACTTCCTCCCAGAGAAAAGAGCATAGGGCCAGGATGAGGGCTGTCCAACTCCAAATAGAGAGGGAAGAGGTAGCCCTGGCTCAAGCTAAGCTTACCTTGGAACAAGCTAAACTTACCTTGGCAAGGGAGAAAAAAATAAGTGGCTTAGATGCCACTGGTGGCAGCAAAATTCCTAAAGAAAAAGACAGGGCCTATGACAATAGAAACCTGACAAAAATTGTGCCCCCCTACAAGGAAGGGGATGATATCCACAAATGGATGACTGCTCTTGAGAGGGCCTGCATGGTACAGCAGGTCCCTGAGGATCAGTGGGCAGCAATTTTATGGTACTCCTTTTCTGAGAAAGGGAGGGACAGGCTCCTCACTGTTAGACCTGAGGATGCCAAAAACTACTCTGTTCTGAAGAGTGCTCTTATTGAAGGGTTTGGCCTAACCACTGAGCAATACAGGTTGTTGTTCAGAGACACCCAAAAAGCACAGACTCAGGACTGGACTGATTTTGTAGATTGTGCCACTAAGGCTCTGGAGGGTTGGCTGCAGGGAAGTAAAGTTTCAGACTATACAGGATTGTACAATCTTATGATGAGAGAACAGATCCTTAATAACTGTCAGAACCAGCTGTTGCATCAATACCTTGTTGACTCTGATTTGACCTCTCCCCAAGAATTGGGAAAGAAGGCAGACAAATGGGTCAGAACAAGGATTAAGCAGAAAAACCAGAACCAAGGTGACCAGAAGAAAACAGACCAGAAGGGTGGGAATCAGAAAGATAAAGAAAAGGACCAGAAGTCTTCAGGCCCCCAAACTAGCAATAAGGAGGGGGGTTCCCAAAATGGAAACAAGAAAAAGAAGAATGATGGCCCAAAGAAACCTTGGTGTAATACCTGCAAATCAGTTTCACACTGGGGCAGTGAATGCACTAAGAAAAATCCAGTCCCCACCACTGCAGCTCCTAAAGCAACTGCACCCCCTAGTACAGTCAGCAGTGGTGGTACACAGCCAAAGGGTTTAGTAGGGTTGACCCTGGGTACTGAGGTGGAATCTGGCCTAGTCAGAATCCCCACACAGGCAGTTCTCCTATATGATGTGGACTTATCTTTGCCCACTGCAGTAAGCCCCAGTAATCTGGGCAAATATAGGCAGACTCCCTTAATTAATGAGAAACTGGCTCAGGCCTACAGGGACACTTGTGCCAGTGTCACAATGGTGACACCTGGCTTTGTGGACCCTGGACAGATTGTACTAGGTGAAAGTTACCTAGTGACCAATGCAAGCAACTCCACTACTTCCCATAGTGTGGCTGTTGTGAACTTCTCCTGGGGAGGGGTAGATGGCCTAAAGAAAGTTGTTGTGAGTGCAGACCTCCCAGTAGACTGTCTGTTAGGCAATGATCTTGAAAGCTCAGTTTGGTCAGAAGTGGAGTACAGGACTCATGCAGAAATGCTAGGGATTTCAGCTCATGTCCTTGCAGTGACAAGGTCTCAGGCTAAGAAGTGCCTTCCTGAACCAGTGGTGGATCTTGAAACAATAGACCAACCACAACCCAAGAGGAGGAGCAAGAGGGTTAAGGCTGTGCCTTCCCACTTGCCCCAGGTTGAGGATCAAGTTTCACAGGAAACTGATTCTGCAGTCCAAGAGGAGACTGTCTCAGATGAGCTTGAACCTGAACAGGTTGAGTTTCTGGGGACAGGGGGACCCTCAAGGGCAGACCTGGGGCAGGCCCAATTAGATTGCCCTTCACTTGAACCCCTCAGACAGCAAGCTGCTGCTGAGGCTGCAGGGAATGCTCAAGGTACCCATAAGGTGTATTGGGATGAAGGGCTCCTTTATTCAGAGGCTAGAGACCCCAAGCCTGGCACCACCAGGAGGTTGGTTATACCTTTGAAGTTTAGGGGCTTCCTTCTTACCTTGGCCCATGATATTCCCCTTGCAGGACACTTAGGCCAGAATAAGACTTGGGACAGGCTTGTTCCACACTTTCACTGGCCTCACATGTCAGAAAATGTCAAGGAGTTTTGTCGCTCCTGTGTCACTTGCCAAGCCAGTGGTAAGTCAGGTGGCACCACAAAGGCCCCCCTGATACCACTACCTGTGGTGGGGGTACCCTTTGAAAGAGTTGGAATAGACATTGTGGGTCCCATGGATCCTCAAACAGCATCTGGGCACAGATTTATACTGGTGGTAGTGGATCATGCCACCAGGTACCCAGAGGCAATTCCCCTGAGGACCACCACAGCTCCTGTGGTGGCAAAAGCCCTCATTGCAGTTTTCTCAAGAGTGGGCTTTCCAAAGGAGGTTCTTTCAGACAGAGGTACTAACTTTATGTCTGGATACTTAAAAGCAATGTGGAAAGAGTGTGGAGTAAACTATAAGTTTACCACACCCTACCATCCACAGTGCAATGGGCTTGTGGAAAGGTTCAACAAGACCCTAAAGGGAATGATAAAAGGTTTACCAGAGAAGCTTAGGCGGAAATGGGACATCCTTTTACCCTGCTTGCTCTTTGCTTACAGAGAGGTCCCACAGAAGGGGGTTGGCTACAGCCCTTTTGAACTTTTGTTTGGCCACCCTGTAAGAGGTCCATTGAGTTTGGTGAAGGAAGGATGGGAGTTACCTCTCAAAAAGCCTAAACTAGACATTGTGGACTATGTACTTGGTCTCCGCTCCAGGATGGCTGAATACATGGAGAGAGCATCCAAAAACCTTGAGGCAAGTCAGGAATTACAGAAAGCCTGGCATGACCAAAAGGCTGTTATGGTTGAGTTCCAGCCAGGACAGAAGGTGTGGGTGTTGGACCCAGTGGGGCCAGCAGCTCTCCAGGACAAATGGACTGGACCCTACCCTATCATTGAAAAGAAGGGAGAAGTCACCTACTTGGTTGACTTTGGTACCCCTAGGAGCCCCCACAGGGTGCTCCATGTGAACAGATTGAAAGCATTTGTTGACAGGGAGGACATGAGTCTCCTCATGGCCACAGATGGGGAACAGGAGGAAGAGAGTGACCCTCTCCCAGACCTGCTTTCCCAGAACCCTGATGATGGTTCAGTTGAAGGAGTAGCCTTGGCAGGCAGCCTCACTGAGCAGCAACAGGTGGACTGCAGACAGGTGTTGCAGGCCCACAGACAATTGTTTTCACTCACACCCAGTCAGACTAACTGGTGCACCCATGAGGTGGACACTGGTGACAATCTGCCTGTGAAGAATAAGATCTACAGGCAACCTGACCATGTCAGGGATTGTATAAAGGCTGAAGTACAAAAGATGTTGGAGCTTGGAGTGATTGAGCCATCAGAGAGCCCATGGGCTAGCCCAGTGGTCCTTGTGCCAAAACCTCATACCAAAGATGGGAAGAGAGAAATGAGGTTTTGTGTGGACTACAGAGGTCTCAATGCTGTCACTAGGACAGATGCTCATCCCATTCCAAGAGCAGATGAGCTCATTGATAAATTGGCTTCTGCCAAGTTTCTGAGCACATTTGATTTGACAGCTGGCTACTGGCAAATCAGACTAGCTGAGGAGTCAAAAGCCAAAACAGCATTTTCGACCCCTAGTGGACATTATCAATTTGTGGTAATGCCCTTTGGCTTGAAGAATGCACCTGCCACTTTCCAAAGGTTGGTGAACCAAGTCCTTGCTGGGCTGGATGACTTTTGTGCAGCATATCTAGATGATATTGCTGTCTTTAGCTCCACCTGGGAGGATCACCTGATCCACCTGAAGAAGGTTCTGGAGGCCCTGCAAAAGGCAGGCCTGACTATCAAGGCTACTAAGTGCCAGATAGGGCAGAGCAAGGTTGTGTACTTGGGCCACCTAGTAGGTGGGGGTCAAGTCCAACCACTGGAGAGCAAGATCCAGACCATACAGGACTGGGCTCCTCCAACTACCCAGACACAAGTCAGAGCCTTCTTGGGCCTGACTGGGTATTACAGAAAATTTGTAAAGAACTATGGGTCCATTGTGACACCATTGAATGACTTGACATCCAAGAAGATGCCCAAAAAGGTTCAGTGGACAGTTAGCTGTCAAAAGGCATTTGATGACCTGAAGAAGGCCATGTGCTCTGCACCTATCCTGAAGAGTCCTGACTACTCCAAACAGTTCATTGTACAGACAGATGCTTCTGAGTTGGGGGTGGGAGCTGTGCTTTCACAACTTAATCAAGATGGTCAAGACCAGCCCATTGCTTTTATTAGCAGAAGGCTGACCCCCAGGGAGAAACGTTGGTCAGCTATTGAGAGGGAGGCCTTTGCTGTGGTTTGGGCCCTGAAGAAGTTGAGGCCATACTTGTTTGGTACTCACTTCCTAATTCAGACAGACCATAAGCCCCTCTTGTGGCTAAATCAGATGAAGGGTGAAAATCCCAAACTGCTCAGGTGGTCCATTTCCCTACAGGGGATGGACTTTACAGTGGAGCACCGCCCAGGGACTGACCATGGTAATGCAGATGGTCTCTCCAGGTACTTCCACTTAGAACATGAAGACTTATCTGGTCAAGGTTAAGTTTAATGTCCCTGCGTTTGGGGGGGGGTTATGTAGGAGAGTAGGGTCTGCTATCCTATGGTCACCCCAATTTTTGCTTTTTGCTTCACTGGTTTTCGACTTACTGAGGCTGTGGGCCTGCTAATCAGACCCCCAGCCTGCTGTTCTCTCTCTAAATTTATAATACATGTGCTATAGGTACATACCACAATTGGAAATGGACTCCTTGTCAGCCCCTGTACCATGCACTATAGGTGCTCAGGGCATAGGTGCCACCAAGGCCTACCAGGGGCTGAAGCATAGCTTTTGCCACCCCTGGCTGGTTCTTAAATTGACACAACTGGCTGATCACTCAGCTGGGGCAAGTGGGTGTAATCACCCCTTGCTTAGATATAGTATACCTATATCTAAACCTATATCTGGACACATATATAACCTGTGAGCCACTCCTATGGAAGGCCTCATCAATCCTGGAGGCAGAGTGCGTGGTTTTATGTGAGATGGAGCTCTGGCATGAGCTGAGCCTATCTGCAGCTGTCGGGAACCACTCCCTAAGCTGATCCGGGATAATGCCATACCATATACTCTTAAGCGCCTTATAATCCTCGCGGTTATATAGCAACTTTGGTTTGGCTTTATCAAAACATGTCGTGTAAGGTGTCATACGAATTGGAATACTACCCCCTCGCCAGTTCTGGCGACGGGGGTAGCATTCCACCCTTCTAGAGGGAGAAGACATGTTACTTTGCTGAAACGCGGTTGATTTAAAATGAGCCTCAGATCCACAAAATGGATGCCCCTGCCACAGACACGGGTCTGGCCTCCTGCTGCTGACCGAAACCCGGCAGAGGAGGCCTGGACAAAGAGTTTCCTGTCACAGGGCGGTGTCAAACCACCCCAGACAGGAGATAGTGGATTGGAGTAGGGAGGTTTCAAAGAAACCAGACACTGCCTGGGGAGCACAAGGCTGCCCCTTGCAGGATCCGGCCAAACCGGTTCTGGGGCCTCCCAGCCCCTGTCCCAGCGCGGCCAGGATCAAAGGAGAGGGGTGTAACCACCCCCTTCCTGGGTCCCACCCATAGGAGGGGACCTAGCAGGATGTCCAACCCCCTAGATTCGAATAAGAGGGGGAGCAGTCCCAACGGACTTCAGATCATCCTGAAGAAACATAAGAAACGAAATCTGGACCCTTCGACTTTCTACACGACGTGAGAAGACTGAAGAATCTCCCTTGTGGTCAAGGAGTGACCACCCTGTGCAAACAGGCACCATCCAGCCCTCGACCCTTGCTTTGTTGCAGTTCCCGCCGGAACTCGAGCGACAGAGATCGACGAGATCAAGCTTGCCTGCCTTCTACCTGCCCGATCCACAGTCCCTGCAGAGCTGAGACCCGTGGAGGCGACCGGAAGCGTGGGGCACGCCATCTTGAAAAGGCCACGAGACGCTGACCGTGCAGCCCACGAGTGACCCTCGAAGCTGTACACCGGGGTTTGAGAAGCCCCAGCCCCGAGCTCCACTTGCACCAAAGCTCACCCCTCTACACTCGACGAGTGCTGCGTGGGGCCCTTCTGCCTGTGTGTGCTCGACGCGTTGGCCCGGTCACTTGCCAGCTGGCTTGTGGCCCCTGTGCCGACGAAACTTGAAAACCGACTTGCTTTTCTGGTTGCTCCAGATCTGCACCAGCTCCTGTGAAAAGGAGCACCCACTCTGACCCTCCTGATTCGAGTGATAAGCAATCTCCCGGTTCCGCGTGGATTGCTTTTGCCAAGTGCTGTTTGCTACAATCTTCAAGCCGACGGTGCTGACGGCGAGAGCCTACGTGGGACAGATCGTGACCTGCTCCTGGACGTCGCAGATGCCCCAGAGCCCACGTGACAGCGGAGAGAAGCCTATCGACAACCGCCTGATTGCGCCCGACATTGCCTGGTTCCGTCCTGGTTCCACCCTGGTCACTGCTGAGTGACCCAGACTCTGTCCCCTCTGCTTTCAGGTACTTTTCTACTTCGATCCACCCTTGGATCCACCGGACACTTCTGCTTCACAGCGCCTGCAGCTGCAACAGCTTCAAGCACCAAGAACCTGCGTGACAGAACCCGACGCCACTTCGACCCTGTGCACCCACGGCCTGTGGGTGAGGTAACTTTGCAACGCCGGTGTCCTTACACTGGCACACACCTCTAGGGTCTGTGTCTGAAGTTTTGTGTTCCTAGGTTCAGCGGAAGTATCATTTAATTCACTTTAACTAACTTTTACGCACCATTGACTTTACATTGGTGCGCGCCGCACTTTCCGTGCTGCACCCGTCTCCTGTGGGCTACTCTCGACTTCCTCATTGCTAGTCCCGACTGCTCCCAGCGAATCTCTAGGCCCTAGGCCTAACCATTGCTCGATAAGTGTTACTTATACCACTTTTTTAGTATATGGTCTGAGTGGCCCCCCGCCCTCAGCCATAATTGTGCCAACTTTATATGTTTAACAGTGCTTTTGATTTAACGCTTGTGCCCCTTTCCTCATAAAGAGTACTGGGGAGTAATTTAGAAATAAATACATATATTTTTACAATATATACTTGTGTGGTGTCCTTTCATTTGATTACAGGATTGTATGTGGTAAAACAGC
Source organism: Lissotriton vulgaris (assembly GCF_964263255.1). Lineage (NCBI taxonomy): Eukaryota > Metazoa > Chordata > Amphibia > Caudata > Salamandridae > Lissotriton > Lissotriton vulgaris. Next base: position 96,238,353 of record NC_141700.1, read on the forward strand.
TCGCTTAACACGACCTCTTAAGTTTAGCCTTTAGGCTGCTTAGTCCATGCTACCACTAGGATAGCTTGTCTAACAAGGTTGACTTACAACCAGACATCTTTGGGGTTTGTTTGGACTGATACCCAGTGGTTCCAGAATTGGAAACACTACATATCAGGCCAACTTCTCACACCGGCCAAACCGGGTTCTGGGGCCTCCCAGCCCCTGTCCCAGCGCGGCCTGGATCAAAGGAAAGGGGTGTAACCACCCCCTTCCTGGGTCCCACCCATAGGAGGGGACCTAGCAGGATGTCCAACCCCCCAGATTCGAATAAGAGGGGGAGCAGTGCCAATGCAACTCAGATCATCCTGAAGAAACATAAGAAACGAATTCTGGACCCTTCGACTTTCTACACGACGTGAGAAGACTGAAGAATCTCCCTTGTGGTCAAGGAGTGACCACCCTGTGCAAACAGGTACCATCCAGCCCTCGACCCTTGCTTTGTTGCAGTCCCCGCCGGGACTCGAGCGACAGAGATCGACGAGATCAAGCTTGCCTGCTTTCTCCCTGCCCGATCCACAGTCCCTGCAGAGCTGAGACCCGTGGAGGCGACCGGAAGTGTGGGGCACGCCATCTTGAAAAGGCCACGAGACGCTGACCGTGCAACCCACGAGTGACCCTCGAAGCTGTACACCGGGGTTTGAGAAGCCCCAGCCCCGAGCTCCACTTGCACCAAAGCTCACCCCTCCACACTCGACGAGTGCTGCGTGGGGCCCTTCTGCCTGTGTTGGCTCGACGCGTTGGCCCGGTCACTTGCCAGCTGGCTTGTGGCCCCTGTGCCGACGAAAACTGAAATACGACTTGCTTTTCTGGTTGCTCCAGATCTGCACCAGCTCCTGTGAAAAGGAGCCCCCACTCTGACCCTCCTGGTTTGAGTGATAAGCCATCTCCCGGTTCCGCGTGGATTGCTTTTGCCAAGTGCTGTTTGCTGCAATCTTGAAGCCGACGGTGCTGACGGCGAGAGCCTACGTGGGACAGATCGTGACCTGCTCCTGGACGTCGCAGATGCCCCAGAGCCCACGTGACAGCGGAGAGAAGCCTATCGACAACCGCCTGATTGCGCCCGACATTGCCTGGTTCCGTCCTGGTTCCACCCTGGTCACTGCTGAGTGACCCAGACTCTGTCCCCTCTGCTTTCAGGTACTTTTCACCTTCGATCCACCCTTGGATCGCACCGGACACTCCTGCTTCACAGCGCCTGCAGCTGCAACAGCTTCAAGCACCAAGAACCTGCTTGACAGAACCCGACGCCACTTCGACCCTGTGCACCCACGGCCTGTGGGTGAGGTAACTTTGCAACGCCGGTGTCCTTACACTGGTACACATCTCTAGGGTCTGTGTCTAAAGTTTTGTTCCTCTAGGTTCAGCGGAAGTATCATTTAATTCACTTTATCCAACTTTTACGCACCATTGACTTTACATTGGTGCGAGCCGCACTTTCCGTGCTGCACCCGTCTCCTGTGGGCTACTCCCGACTTCAGCATTGCTAGTCCTGACTGCTCCCAGCGAATCTCTAGGCCCTAGGCCTAACCATTGTTCGATAAGTGTTCCTTATACCACTTTTTTAGTATATGGTTTGAGTGGCCACCCGCCCTCATCCATAATTGTGCAACTTTATATGTTTTACTGTGCTTTTGATTTAACGCTTGTGCCCCTTTCCTCATAAAGAGTACTGGGGAGTAATTTAGAAATAAATACATATATTTTTACAATATATACTTGTGTGGTGTCCTTTCATTTGATTACAGGATTGTATGTGGTAAAACAGCTCGCTTAACACGACCTCTTAAGTTAAGCCTTTAAGGCTGCTTAGTCCATGCTACCACTAGGATAGCTTGTCTAACAAGGTTGACTTACAACCTGACATCTTTGGGGTTTGTTTGGACTGATACCCAGTGGTTCCAGAATTGGAAACACTACATATCAGGCCAACTTCTCACAACATACATGACATGACATGACATACATGACATGACATACATGACATACATGACATACATGACATACATGACATGACATGACATGACATGACATACATGACAGACATGACAGACATGACAGACATGACATACATGACATGACATGACTGACATGACATGACATGACATACATGACATGACATGACATGACATGACATACATGACATGACATGACTGACATGACTGACATGACATGACATGACTGACATGACTGACATGACATACATGACATGACATGACATGACATGACATGACAGACATGACAGACATGACATGACATGACATACATGACATGACAGACATGACAGACATGACAGACATGACAGACATGACATGACATGACATGACAGACATGACATGACAAGACAGACATGACATGACAAGACATGACAAGACATGACATGACAAGACATGACAAGACATGACAAGACATGACAAGACATGACAAGACCTGACAAGACATGACAAGACATGACAAGACATGACAAGACATGACAAGACATGACAAGACATGACAGGACAGACATGACATGACTGACATGACATGACTGACATGACAGACATGACATGACAGACATGACAGACATGACATGACAGACATGACAGACATGACATGACATGACATGACAGACATGACAGACATGACAGACATGACAGACATGACATGACAGACATGACATGACATGACATACATGACATGACATGACATGACATGACATACATGACATGACATGACATGACATACATGACATGGCCAGACATGACATGACATGACATACATGACATGACATGACATGACATACATGACATGACATGACATGACATGACATGACATGGCCAGACATGACATGACATGACATACATGACTGACATGACATGACATGACATGACATGACATACATGACATGACATACATGACATACATGACATGACATGACATACATGACATGACATGACAGACATGACATGACAGACATGACAAGACATGACAAGACATGACAAGACATGACATGACATGACATGACATGACATGACATACATGACATACATGACATGACATGACATGACATGACATGACTGACATGACAGACATGACATGACATGACATACATGACATGACATGACATGACATACATGACATGACATGACATGACATGACATGACATACATGACTGACATGACATACATGACTGACATGACATGACATGACAAGACAGACATGACAGACATGACATGACATGACATACATGACATGACATGACATGACATACATGACATGACATGACAGACATGACATGACAGACATGACAGACATGACATGACATGACAAGACAGACATGACATGACAGACATGACATGACAGACATGACATGACATGACATGACATGACATGACCAGACATGACATGACCAGACATGACATGACATGACATGACATACATGACATGACATACATGACATGACATGACATGACATGACATGACTGACATGACTTGACATGACTGACATGACATGACTGACATGACATACATGACATGACATGACATGACATGACTGACATGACATGACATACATGACATGACATACATGACATGACATACATGACATGACCAGACATGACTGACATGACATGACATACATGACATGACATACATGACATGGCCAGACATGACATGACATGACATACATGACATGACATGACATGGCATGACATGACATGACATACATGACATGACATGACATGACATGACATACATGACATGACATACATGACATGACATGACATGACATGACCAGACATGACATGACATGACATGACCAGACATGACCAGACATGACCAGACATGACATGACATGACATGACATGACATGACCAGACATGACATGACCAGACATGACATGACATGACATGACAGACATGACAAGACATGACAAGACATGACAAGACATGACAAGACATGACAGACATGACATGACATGACAGACATGACATGACAGACATGACATGACATACATGACATGACATGACATGACATGACATGACATGACATGACATGACATACATGACATGACATGACATACATGACATGACATACATGACATGACATACATGACATGACCAGACATGACTGACATGACATGACATACATGACATGACATACATGACATGGCCAGACATGACATGACATGACATACATGACATGACATGACATGGCATGACATGACATGACATACATGACATGACATGACATGACATGACATACATGACATGACATGACATGACATGACCAGACATGACATGACATGACATGACCAGACATGACCAGACATGACCAGACATGACATGACATGACATGACATGACATGACCAGACATGACATGACCAGACATGACATGACATGACATGACATGACATGACATGACATGACAGACATGACAGACATGACATGACATACATGACATGACACACATGACATGACATACATGACATGACATACATGACATGACATACATGACATGACATACATGACATGACATGACATGACATGACATACATGACATGACATACATGACATGACATGACATGACATGACATGACATGACATGACATGACATACATGACATGACATACATGACATGACATGACATACATGACATGACATGACATGACATGACATACATGACATGACATACATGACATGACATACATGACATGACATACATGACATGACATACATGACATGACATACATGACATGACATACATGACATGACACACATGACATGACACACATGACATGACACACATGACATGACATACATGACATGACATACATGACATGACACACATGACATGACATACATGACATGACATACATGACATGACATACATGACATGACATACATGACATGACATGACATGACAAGACATGACATGACAAGACATGACATACATGACATGACATACATGACATGACATACATGACATACATGACATGACATACATGACATGACATACATGACATACATGACATACATGACATACATGACATGACATGACATGACATGACTAACATGACATGACATACATGACATGACATGACATGACATGACATGACATGCCATGACATACATGACATACATGACATACATGACATGACATACATGACATACATGACATGACATACATGACATGACATACATGACATACATGACATGACATGACATACATGACATGACATACATGACATGACATACATGACATGACATACATGACATGACATACATGACATGACATACATGACATGACAAGACATGACATGACATGACATGACAAGACATGACAAGACATGACAAGACATGACAAGACATGACAAGACATGACAGGACAGACATGACATGACATGACATGACATGACATGACATACATGACATGACATACATGACATGACATACATGACATGACATACATGACATGACATACATGACATGACATACATGACATGACATACATGACATGACACACATGACATGACACACATGACATGACATACATGACATGACATACATGACATGACATACATGACATGACATACATGACATGACATACATGACATGACATACATGACATGACATACATGACATGACATGACATGACAAGACATGACATGACAAGACATGACATACATGACATGACATACATGACATGACATACATGACATACATGACATGACATACATGACATGACATACATGACATACATGACATACATGACATACATGACATGACATGACATGACATGACTAACATGACATGACATACATGACATGACATGACATGACATGACTAACATGACATGACTAACATGACATGACATACATGACATGACATGACATGACATACATGACATACATGACATACATGACATGACATACATGACATACATGACATGACATACATGACATGACATACATGACATACATGACATGACATACATGACATACATGACATGACATACATGACATGACATACATGACATACATGACATGACATGACATACATGACATGACATACATGACATGACATACATGACATGACATACATGACATGACATACATGACATGACATACATGACATGACAAGACATGACATGACAAGACATGACAAGACATGACAAGACATGACAAGACATGACAAGACATGACAGGACAGACATGACATGACATGACATGACATGACATGACATACATGACATGACATACATGACATGACATACATGACATGACATACATGACATGACATACATGACATGACATACATGACATGACATACATGACATGACACACATGACATGACACACATGACATGACACACATGACATGACATACATGACATGACATACATGACATGACATACATGACATGACATACATGACATGACATACATGACATGACATACATGACATGACATGACATGACAAGACATGACATGACAAGACATGACATACATGACATGACATACATGACATGACATACATGACATACATGACATGACATACATGACATGACATACATGACATACATGACATACATGACATACATGACATACATGACATACATGACATGACATGACATGACATGACATGACATGACTAACATGACATGACATACATGACATGACATGACATGACATGACTAACATGACATGACTAACATGACATGACATACATGACATGACATGACATGACATACATGACATACATGACATACATGACATGACATACATGACATACATGACATGACATACATGACATGACATACATGACATACATGACATGACATGACATACATGACATGACATACATGACATGACATACATGACATGACATACATGACATGACATACATGACATGACATACATGACATGACAAGACATGACATGACAAGACATGACAAGACATGACAAGACATGACAAGACATGACAAGACATGACAAGACATGACATACATGACATACATGACATACATGACATGACATACATGACATACATGACATACATGACATGACATACATGACATACATGACATGACATACATGACATGACATACATGACATACATGACATGACATACATGACATGACATACATGACATACATGACATGACATACATGACATGACATACATGACATGACATACATGACATGACATACATGACATGACATACATGACATGACATACAAGACATGACATACATGACATGACAAGACATGACAAGACATGACATGACAAGACATGACATACATGACATGACATACATGACATACATGACATGACATACATGACATGACATACATGACATGACATACATGACATACATGACATGACATACATGACATGACATACATGACATACATGACATGACATGACATACATGACATGACATACATGACATGACATACATGACATGACATACATGACATGACATACATGACATGACATGACATGACATGACATGACATGACATACATGACATACATGACATGACATGACAAGACATGACAAGACATGACATGACATGACAAGACATGACAAGACATGACATGACATGACATGACATGACAAGACATGACAAGACATGACAAGACATGACAAGACATGACATACATGACATGACATACATGACATACATGACATGACATACATGACATACATGACATGACATACATGACATACATGACATGACATACATGACATGACATACATGACATACATGACATGACATACATGACAAGACATGACAAGACATGACAAGACATGACATGACATACATGACATGACATACATGACATACATGACATGACATGACATACATGACATGACATGACATACATGACATGACATGACATACATGACATACATGACATACATGACATGACATGACATACATGACATGACATACATGACATGACATACATGACATGACATACATGACATACATGACATGACATACATGACATGACATACATGACATGACATACATGACATACATGACATGACATACAAGACATGACAAGACATGACATGACATACATGGCATGACATGACATGACATGACATGACATGACATGACATACATGACATACATGACATACATGACATGACATGACATACATGACATACATGACATACATGACTGACATGACATACATGACTGACATGACATGACATGACATACATGACATGACATGACATGACATACATGACATACATGACATGACATGACATGACATACATGACATGACATGACATGACATACATGACATGACATACATGACATGACATACATGACATGACATACATGACATACATGACATGACATACATGACATACATGACATGACATACATGACATACATGACATGACATACATGACATGACATACATGACATACATGACATGACATGACATACATGACATGACATGACATACATGACATGACATGACATACATGACATACATGACATGACATACATGACATGACATACATGACATGGCCAGACATGACATGACATGACATACATGACATGACATGACATGGCATGACATGACATGACATACATGACATGACATGACATGACATGACATACATGACATGACATGACATGACATGACCAGACATGACATGACATGACATGACCAGACATGACCAGACATGACCAGACATGACATGACATGACATGACATGACCAGACATGACATGACCAGACATGACATGACATGACATGACATGACATGACATGACATGACATGACATGACAGACATGACAGACATGACATGACAGACATGACATGACATACATGACATGACATGACATGACATGACATGACATGACATACATGACATGACATGACATGACATACATGACATGACATACATGACATGACATGACATGACATGACATGACTGACATGACATGACATGACATGACATGACATGACATACATGACATACATGACATGACATGACATGACATACATGACATGACATGACATGACATGACATACATGACATGACATACATGACATGACATACATGACATGACATACATGACATGACATACATGACATGACATACATGACATGACATACATGACATGACATACATGACATGACACACATGACATGACACACATGACATGACACACATGACATGACATACATGACATGACATACATGACATGACACACATGACATGACATACATGACATGACATACATGACATGACATACATGACATGACATGACATGACAAGACATGACATGACAAGACATGACATACATGACATGACATACATGACATGACATACATGACATACATGACATGACATACATGACATGACATACATGACATACATGACATACATGACATACATGACATGACATGACATGACATGACATGACTAACATGACATGACATACATGACATGACATGACATGACATGACATGACATGCCATGACATACATGACATGCCATGACATACATGACATACATGACATACATGACATGACATGACATACATGACATACATGACATGACATGACATACATGACATGACATACATGACATGACATACATGACATGACATACATGACATGACATACATGACATGACATACATGACATGACAAGACATGACATGACATGACATGACAAGACATGACAAGACATGACAAGACATGACAAGACATGACAAGACATGACAGGACAGACATGACATGACATGACATGACATGACATGACATACATGACATGACATACATGACATGACATACATGACATGACATACATGACATGACATACATGACATGACATACATGACATGACATACATGACATGACATACATGACATGACACACATGACATGACACACATGACATGACACACATGACATGACATACATGACATGACATACATGACATGACATACATGACATGACATACATGACATGACATACATGACATGACATACATGACATGACATACATGACATGACATGACATGACAAGACATGACATGACAAGACATGACATACATGACATGACATACATGACATGACATACATGACATACATGACATGACATACATGACATGACATACATGACATACATGACATACATGACATACATGACATACATGACATGACATGACATGACATGACTAACATGACATGACATACATGACATGACATGACATGACATGACTAACATGACATGACTAACATGACATGACATACATGACATGACATGACATGACATACATGACATACATGACATGACATACATGACATACATGACATGACATACATGACATGACATACATGACATACATGACATGACATACATGACATACATGACATGACATACATGACATGACATACATGACATACATGACATGACATGACATACATGACATGACATACATGACATGACATACATGACATGACATACATGACATGACATACATGACATGACATACATGACATGACAAGACATGACATGACAAGACATGACAAGACATGACAAGACATGACAAGACATGACAAGACATGACAGGACAGACATGACATGACATGACATGACATGACATGACATACATGACATGACATACATGACATGACATACATGACATGACATACATGACATGACATACATGACATGACATACATGACATGACATACATGACATGACATACATGACATGACACACATGACATGACACACATGACATGACACACATGACATGACATACATGACATGACATACATGACATGACATACATGACATGACATACATGACATGACATACATGACATGACATACATGACATGACATACATGACATGACATGACATGACAAGACATGACATGACAAGACATGACATACATGACATGACATACATGACATGACATACATGACATACATGACATGACATACATGACATGACATACATGACATACATGACATACATGACATACATGACATACATGACATACATGACATGACATGACATGACATGACATGACATGACTAACATGACATGACATACATGACATGACATGACATGACATGACTAACATGACATGACTAACATGACATGACATACATGACATGACATGACATGACATACATGACATACATGACATACATGACATACATGACATGACATACATGACATGACATACATGACATACATGACATGACATGACATACATGACATGACATACATGACATGACATACATGACATGACATACATGACATGACATACATGACATGACATACATGACATGACAAGACATGACATGACAAGACATGACAAGACATGACAAGACATGACAAGACATGACAAGACATGACAAGACATGACATACATGACATACATGACATACATGACATGACATACATGACATACATGACATACATGACATGACATACATGACATACATGACATGACATACATGACATGACATACATGACATACATGACATGACATACATGACATGACATACATGACATACATGACATGACATACATGACATGACATACATGACATGACATACATGACATGACATACATGACATGACATACATGACATGACATACAAGACATGACATACATGACATGACAAGACATGACAAGACATGACATGACAAGACATGACATACATGACATGACATACATGACATACATGACATGACATACATGACATGACATACATGACATGACATACATGACATACATGACATGACATACATGACATGACATACATGACATACATGACATGACATGACATACATGACATGACATACATGACATGACATACATGACATGACATACATGACATGACATACATGACATGACATGACATGACATGACATGACATGACATACATGACATACATGACATGACATGACAAGACATGACAAGACATGACAAGACATGACATGACATGACAAGACATGACAAGACATGACATGACATGACATGACATGACAAGACATGACAAGACATGACAAGACATGACAAGACATGACATACATGACATGACATACATGACATACATGACATGACATACATGACATACATGACATGACATACATGACATACATGACATGACATACATGACATGACATACATGACATACATGACATGACATACATGACAAGACATGACAAGACATGACAAGACATGACATGACATACATGACATGACATACATGACATACATGACATGACATGACATACATGACATGACATGACATACATGACATGACATGACATACATGACATACATGACATACATGACATGACATACATGACATGACATACATGACATGACATACATGACATGACATACATGACATACATGACATGACATACATGACATGACATACATGACATGACATACATGACATACATGACATGACATACAAGACATGACAAGACATGACATGACATACATGGCATGACATGACATGACATGACATGACATGACATGACATACATGACATACATGACATACATGACATGACATGACATACATGACATACATGACATACATGACTGACATGACATACATGACTGACATGACATGACATGACATACATGACATGACATGACATGACATACATGACATACATGACATGACATGACATGACATACATGACATGACATGACATGACATGACATACATGACATGACATACATGACATGACATACATGACATGACATACATGACATACATGACATGACATACATGACATACATGACATGACATACATGACATACATGACATGACATACATGACATGACATACATGACATACATGACATGACATGACATACATGACATGACATGACATACATGACATGACATGACATACATGACATACATGACATGACATACATGACATGACATACATGACATGACATACATGACATGACATACATGACATACATGACATGACATACATGACATACATGACATGACATACATGACATGACATACATGACATACATGACATGACATACAAGACATGACAAGACATGACAAGACATACATGGCATGACATGACATGACATGACATGACGACATGACATACATGACATACATGACATACATGACATACATGACATACATGACAGACATGACATGACATGACATGACATGACATACATGGCATGACATGACATGACATGACATGACATACATGACATGACATGACATGACATACATGACATACATGACATGACATGACATGGCATGACATGACATGACATGACATACATGACATGACATGACATACATGACATGACATACATGACATACATGACTGACATGACATGACATGACATGACATGACATACATGACATGACATGACATGACATACATGACATACATGACATACATGACATACATGACATGACATGACCTGACATGACTGACATGACAGACATGACTGACATGACTGACATGACTGACATGACATACATGACATACATGACATGACATGACATGACATACATGACATGACATGACATGACATACATGACATGACATGACATGACATACATGACATACATGACATGACATGACATGACATACATGACATGACATGACATACATGACATGACATACATGACATGACATACATGACATGACATACATGACATACATGACATGACATACATGACATGACATACATGACATACATGACATGACATACATGACATGACATGACATACATGACATGACATGACATACATGACATGACATACATGACATGACATACATGACATGACATACATGACATGACATGACATGACATACATGACATGACATGACATGACATGACATGACATACATGACATACATGACATGACATGACATACATGACATGACATACATGACATACATGACATGACATGACATGACAAGACGGACATGACATGACAGACATGACAGACATGACAGACATGACATACATGACATACATGACATGACATGACAGACATGACAGACATGACAGACATGACAGACATGACATGACAGACATGACAGACATGACAGACATGACATGACATGACATGACATACATGACATGACATGACATGACATGACATGACATACATGACATGACATACATGACATACATGACATACATGACATGACATACATGACATACATGACATACATGACATACATGACATGACATACATGACATACATGACATACATGACATGACATGACATGACATACATGACATGACATACATGACATGACATACATGACATGACATACATGACATACATGACATGACATACATGACATGACAGACATGACATGACAGACATGACAGACATGACAGACATGACAGACATGACAAGACATGACAAGACATGACAAGACATGACATGACATGACATGACAGACATGACAGACATGACATGACTGACATGACATACATGACATACATGACATACATGACATGACATACATGACATACATGACATGACATGACATGACATGACATACATGACATGACATGACATGACATGACATGACATACATGACATGACATGACATACATGACATGACATACATGACATACATGACATGACATGACATGACATACATAACATACATAACATACATGACATACATGACATGACATGACATACATGACATGACATACATGACATGACATACATGACATGACATGACATACATGACATGACATACATGACATGACATGACATGACATACATGACATGACATACATGACATACATGACATACATGACATACATGACATACATGACATGACATGACATGACAGACATGACATGACATGACAGACATGACATGACATGACATGACATGACATGACATACATGACATGACATGACATGACATGACATACATGACATACATGACATGACATGACATACATGACATGACATACATGACATACATGACATGACATGACATGACATACATAACATACATAACATACATGACATACATGACATGACATGACATACATGACATGACATACATGACATGACATACATGACATGACATGACATACATGACATGACATACATGACATGACATGACATGACATACATGACATGACATACATGACATACATGACATACATGACATACATGACATACATGACATGACATGACATGACAGACATGACATGACATGACAGACATGACATGACATGACATGACATGACATGACATACATGACATGACATGACATGACATGACATACATGACATACATGACATGACATGACATGACATGACATGACATACATGACATACATGACATGACATACATGACATACATGACTGACATGACAAGACATGACATACATGACATACATGACATGACATGACAAGACATGACAAGACATGACAAGACATGACAAGACATGACAAGACATGACATACATGACATGACATACATGACATACATGACATGACATACATGACATACATGACATACATGACATGACATACATGACATGACATACATGACATACATGACATGACATGACATGACATACATGACAAGACATGACAAGACATGACAAGACATGACATGACATGACATGACAGACATGACAGACATGACATGACTGACATGACATACATGACATACATGACATGACATACATGACATACATGACATGACATGACATGACATACATGACATGACATGACATGACATGACATGACATACATGACATGACATGACATACATGACATGACATACATGACATACATGACATGACATGACATGACATGACATACATAACATACATAACATACATGACATACATGACATGACATGACATACATGACATGACATACATGACATGACATACATGACATGACATGACATACATGACATGACATACATGACATGACATGACATGACATACATGACATGACATGACATGACATACATGACATGACATGACATGACATACATGACATACATGACATGACATGACATGACATACATGACATGACATGACATGACATACATGACATGACATACATGACATGACATACATGACATGACATACATGACATACATGACATGACATACATGACATGACATGACATACATGACATACATGACATGACATACATGACATGACATGACATACATGACATGACATGACATACATGACATGACAAGACATGACATGACATACATGGCATGACATGACATGACATGACATACAAGACATGACAAGACATGACATGACATACATGGCATGACATGACATGACATGACATGACATGACATGACATACATGACATACATGACATACATGACATGACATGACATACATGACATACATGACATACATGACTGACATGACATACATGACATACATGACATGACATGACATACATGACATGACATGACATGACATACATGACATACATGACATGACATGACATGACATACATGACATGACATGACATGACATACATGACATGACATACATGACATGACATACATGACATGACATACATGACATACATGACATGACATACATGACATACATGACATGACATACATGACATACATGACATGACATACATGACATGACATACATGACATACATGACATGACATGACATACATGACATGACATGACATACATGACATGACATGACATACATGACATACATGACATGACATACATGACATGACATACATGACATGACATACATGACATGACATACATGACATACATGACATGACATACGTGACATACATG
Source organism: Lissotriton vulgaris (assembly GCF_964263255.1). Taxonomy (NCBI): domain Eukaryota; kingdom Metazoa; phylum Chordata; class Amphibia; order Caudata; family Salamandridae; genus Lissotriton; species Lissotriton vulgaris. Next base: position 96,255,234 of record NC_141700.1, read on the forward strand.
ACATGACATACATGACATGACATACATGACATACATGACATGACATACAAGACATGACAAGACATGACATGACATACATGGCATGACATGACATGACATGACATGACATGACATGACATACATGACATACATGACAGACATGACATGACATGACATGACATACATGGCATGACATGACATGACATGACATGACATACATGACATGACATGACATGACATACATGACATACATGACATGACATGACATGGCATGACATGACATGACATGACATACATGACATGACATGACATGACATACATGACATGACATGACATGACATGACATGACATGGCCAGACATGACATGACATGACATACATGACTGACATGACATGACATGACATGACATGACATACATGACATGACATACATGACATACATGACATGACATGACATACATGACATGACATGACAGACATGACATGACAGACATGACAAGACATGACAAGACATGACAAGACATGACATGACATGACATGACATGACATGACATACATGACATACATGACATGACATGACATGACATGACATGACTGACATGACAGACATGACATGACATGACATACATGACATGACATGACATGACATACATGACATGACATGACATGACATGACATGACATGACATACATGACTGACATGACATACATGACTGACATGACATGACATGACAAGACAGACATGACAGACATGACATGACATGACATACATGACATGACATGACATGACATACATGACATGACATGACAGACATGACATGACAGACATGACAGACATGACATGACATGACAAGACAGACATGACATGACAGACATGACATGACAGACATGACATGACATGACATGACATGACATGACCAGACATGACATGACCAGACATGACATGACATGACATGACATACATGACATGACATACATGACATGACATGACATGACATGACATGACATGACTGACATGACTTGACATGACTGACATGACATGACTGACATGACATACATGACATGACATGACATGACATGACTGACATGACATGACATACATGACATGACATACATGACATGACATACATGACATGACCAGACATGACTGACATGACATGACATACATGACATGACATACATGACATGACATGACATGACATACATGACATGACATGACATGACATACATGACATGACATACATGACATGACATGACATGACATGACATGACTGACATGACTTGACATGACTGACATGACATGACTGACATGACATACATGACATGACATGACATGACATGACTGACATGACATGACATATGTAGGAAGGTGGCTACCTGACTATGGTTACCCCAGATTTTTTGCCTTGTGTTTAGCTGGTTTTCGACTTAGTTGGCCTGGTTCCCTGCTAATCAGGGCCCCAGGCTATCTGCTCTCTCTGTAAAATGGATTCCATGTACCCTAGGTGCATAACTAGATTGGCTTGGGTCACCTTATCAGCCCCTGTACAGAGCACTATAGGTGCCCAGGGCATAGGTGCATCCAAGGCCTACCAGGGGCTGCAGCATATCTTTTGCCACCCCTGGCTGGCTATCTAAAATTGACACAACTGGCTGATCACTCAGCTGGGTCAAGGTGGTGTGTGAGAAGTTGGCCTGATATGTAGTGTTTCCAATTCTGGAACCACTGGGTATCAGTCCAAACAAACCCCAAAGATGTCTGGTTGTAAGTCAACCTTGTTAGACAAGCTATCCTAGTGGTAGCATGGACTAAGCAGCCTAAAGGCTAAACTTAAGAGGTCGTGTTAAGCGAGCTGTTTTACCACATACAATCCTGTAATCAAATGAAAGGACACCACACAAGTATATATTGTAAAAATATATGTATTTATTTCTAAATTACTCCCCAGTACTCTTTATGAGGAAAGGGGCCCAAGCGTTAAATCAAAAGCACTGTTAAACATATAAAGTTGGCACAATTATGGCTGAGGGCGGGGGGCCACTCAGACCATATACTAAAAAAATGGTATAAGTAACACTTATCGAATATTGGTTAGGCCTAGGGCCTAGAGATTCGCTGGGAGCAGTCAGGACAAGCAATGAAGAAGTCGGGAGTAGCCCACAGGATACGGGTGCAGCACGGAAAGTGCGGCGCGCACCAATGTAAAGTCAATGGTGCGTAAAAGTTAGTTAAAGTGAATTAAATGATACTTCCGCTGAACCTAGGAACACAAAACTTCAGACACAGACCCTAGAGGTGTGTACCAGTGTAAAGACACCGGCGTTGCAAAGTTACCTCACCCACAGGCCGTGGGTGCACAGGGTCGAAGTGGCGTCGGGTTCTGTCACGCAGGTTCTGGGTGCTTGGAGCTGTTGCAGCTGCAGGCGCTGTGAAGCAGAAGTGTCCGGTGCGATCCAAGGGTGGATCGATGTAGAAAAGTACCTGAAAGCAGAGGGGACAGAGTCTGGGTCACTCAGCAGTGACCAGGGTGGAACCAGGACGGAACCAGGCAATGTCGGGCGCAATCAGGCGGTTGTCGATAGGCTTCTCTCCGCTGTCACGTGGGCTCTGGGGCATCTGCGACGTCCAGGAGCAGGTCACGATCTGTCCCACGTAGGCTCTCGCCGTCAGCACCGTCGGCTTGAAGATTGTAGCAAACAGCACTTGGCAAAAGCAATCCACGCGGAACCGGGAGATTGCTTATCACTCGAACCAGGAGGGTCAGAGTGGGTGCTCCTTTTCACAGGAGCTGGTGCAGATCTGGAGCAACCAGAAAAGCAAGTCGGATTTCAAAGTTCGTCGGCACAGGGGCCACAAGCCAGCTGGCAAGTGACCGGGCCAACGCGTCGAGCACACACAGGCAGAAGGGCCCCACGCAGCACTCGTCGAGTGTGGAGGGCTGAGCTTTGGTGCAAGTGGAGCTCGGGGCTGGGGCTTCTCAAACCCCGGTGTACAGCTTCGAGGGTCACTCGTGGGCTGCACGGTCAGCGTCTCGTGGCCTTTTCAAGATGGCGTGCCCCACGCTTCCGGTCGCCTCCACGGGTCTCAGCTCTGCAGGGACTGTGGATCGGGCAGGTAGAAGGCAGGCAAGCTTGATCTCGTCGATCTCTGTCGCTCGAGTTCCGGCGGGAACTGCAACAAAGCAAGGGTCGAGGGCTGGATGGTGCCTGTTTGCACAGGGTGGTCACTCCTTGACCACAAGGGAGATTCTTCAGTCTTCTCACGTCGTGTAGAAAGTCGAAGGGTCCAGATTTCGTTTCTTATGTTTCTTCAGGATGATCTGAGGTCCGTTGGGACTGCTCCCCCTCTTATTCGAATCTAGGGGGTTGGACATCCTGCTAGGTCCCCTCCTATGGGTGGGACCCAGGAAGGGGGTGGTTACACCCCTCTCCTTTGATCCTGGCCGCGCTGGGACAGGGGCTGGGAGGCCCCAGAACCGGTTTGGCCGGATCCTGCCAGGGGCAGCCTTGTGCTCCCCAGGCAGTGTCTGGTTTCTTTGAAACCTCCCTACTCCAATCCACTATCTCCTGTCTGGGGTGGTTTGACACCGCCCTGTGACAGGAAACTCTTTGTCCAGGCCTCCTCTGCCGGGTTTCGGTCAGCAGCAGGAGGCCAGACCCGTGTCTGTGGCAGGGGCATCCATTTTGTGGATCTGAGGCTCATTTTAAATCAACCGCGTTTCAGTAAAGTAACATGTCTTCTCCCTCTAGAAGGGTGGAATGCTATCCCCGTCGCCAGAACTGGCGAGGGGATAGTATTCCAATTCGTATGACACCTTACACGACATGTTTTGATAAAGCCAAACCAAAGTTGCTATATAACCGCGAGGATTATAAGGCGCTTAAGAGTATATGGTATGGCATTATCCCGGATCAGCTTAGGGAGTTGTTCCCGACAGCTGCAGACAGGCTCAGCTCATGCCAGAGCGCCATCTCACATAAAACCACGCACTCTGCCTCCAGGATTGATGAGGCCTTCCATAGGAGTGGCTTACAGGCTATATATGTGTCCAGATATAGGTTTAGATATAGGTATACTATATCTAAGCAAGGGGTGATTACACCCACTTGCCCCAGCTGAGTGATCAGCCAGTTGTGTCAATTTAGATAGCCAGCCAGGGGTGGCAAAAGATATGCTGCAGCCCCTGGTAGGCCTTGGATGCACCTATGCCCTGGGCACCTATAGTGCTCTGTACAGGGGCTGATAAGGTGACCCAAGCCAATCTAGTTATGCACCTAGGGTACATGGAATCCATTTTACAGAGAGAGCAGATAGCCTGGGGCCCTGATTAGCAGGGAACCAGGCCAACTAAGTCGAAAACCAGCTAAACACAGGGCAAAAAATCTGGGGTAACCATAGTCAGGTAGCCACCTTCCTACATAACCCCCCCCCAAACGAAAGGAGATAAGGCTATCCTTGGCCAGGTAAGCCTTTATTGCCTGAGTGGCCATATAAGGAAGTACCTGCACTGGCATGGGTACCCCCTGTCTCATGGTCCACTAAGCAGTCCCTCACCCTAGGGGTATTAGAGGGTCTCCACCATAGGGAATCACTACCTTGGGTGTGTTTATGCAAAGTTAAAGGCTGGTTTGGATATGGAGTATTGAAGTGAGGCTCCACTATTTTTGGGCTCAACTTCCTCCAATTATCTTCCACCATGTGGGCCTTTCTTTCTTCAACTGAGTTGCACTGAGCTCTCAGGGTCAACCTCTGGCTACCTAAAGCTGGAGGCTGGGTCCCTCTGTTTGGCTTGCTGGAGGGACAGTTCAGGTTTGGGCCCTTTGGGTCCCAGGTTTGGCTGTGCCCAACAGAATCCATCTGTGGGAGGTCCCTAACTACTTTTAAGGGGGCTCCCTCAGGAGTTTTTAAAGTTTTCACCTTACTAGGGCTACTAGTTTTGGTGCCCCTAATTTTTTGATGGGGGTGCTTTATTTGACAGGGGGCCCTCTGGGTCTCACTGTCCTTCTTGTCCTCTGCAGCCCTGGGCTGACTAAGGCAAGGTAGAGAGGGGCAGGTTACCTGCTCCAGACTGGATCCCACCTGAGAAGGGTCCACTGCCATCAGAGGCTCTGTCAGGCCAGGCCTAACAACCTCTGGGGCAGTTCCTTCATCAGGGGTAAGATCAGTTCCCTGAGGAGGCTGATCCTGTCCTACTGTCTGGTGAGGGGGAGATTTCTCTTCCTCCTCCATGCTCTCAGTTTGGGTGGAGTGATCCATCATTTCAGGCTTCACAACACACATATCTGTTTGAGTTTGGGCTGTGGCCATCACAGCCCCACCAACCTTTTCAGGAGGAGACTCAGTTTGGGTTTCTGCTGTTATCATAACAGCTTTGCTATTCTGGTTTGGAAGAGCTTCTGGTAAAGATGGGGCAGAGAGTTGCTCAGCCCTACCAACCTTGTCAGGAAGGACATCTTGAATTGGGGCTATAGCCAGTACAGCCCCACTAACCTTTCCATTGGAATTTACCATTCTAGAATGGATTTCCTGTTCAACCTCAGCCCAGGCTGAGATTTCCAAATCATTACCCAGTAGACAGTCTACAGGCAAGTTTGGTGACACTGCCACTCTCTTTGGGCCAATGACACCTCCCCAGCTGAGACTTACTACTGCCATGGGATGATTGGTTTGGATGCCATCAATGTTTGTTACCTGGTATGTGGCACCTGGTAAAAGTTGCTTAGAGGGGACTATACAGTCAGCCACCATGGTGATGCTAGCCCCTGTGTCTCTAAAAGCTTCAACTTTCAAACCATTGATGATGGGTTCCTGTCTATATTTGCTCAAGGTATTTGGGCAAACAGAGAAGTTGGCAAACCCCATGCCAGTCTCATAGACAAGATCATTTGGGGATGGAGACCTGGATAGGCCAGGGTCCCCTTGGGCTCCAAAAGTAAACCCACCCAGATTCCTGGGTGTGCTCCCACTTCCTGGGGGATTACTGCTGACAGTAACAGGAGGTGTTGGAGCTGGCTTTGGAGGTATGTTTTCTTTATTGCCATTCTTGGGACAACAGCTGTCTGTTTTGTAATGCCCAACCTGTTTACAGGCATGGCAATAAGGCTTTTTCTCTGTTGAAGAAGTGTCTTGGGACTCACCCCCCTTCTTGGAGTTTTGGGGCCCTGGGGAAGTGTTTTCTTTACTTTTATCCCCACCCTTATCTTGAGGCTTGGTAGACTCCTTCTTCTGGTTATTGTCCTGATTCTTAGGCCTAATCCTGGTTCTGACCCACTTATCTGCCCTCTTTCCCAATTCTTGGGGAGAGGTCAAATCTGAGTCCACCAGGTGCTGGTGTAAGAGCTGGTTCTGACAATTACTAAGGATCTGCTCCCTCATAATCAAATTATACAATCCTGTGAAGTCATGTACTTTGCTGCCATTCAGCCAACCCTCCAGAGCCTTAGTTGCACAATCAACAAAATCAGTCCAGTCCTGAGTCTGTGTCTTCTGGGTATCTCTGAACTTTAACCTGTACTGTTCAGTGGTTAAGCCAAACCCATCTATCAGAACACTCTTCAGGACTTTGTAATTGCTGGCATCCTCATGTCTGACAGTGAGGAGCCTATCCCTCCCTTTCTCTGAAAAGGAGTACCATAAGATTGCTGCCCACTGTTCCTCAGGAACCTGCTGTACCATGCAGGCTCTCTCCAGAGCAGTCATCCATTTGTGGATGTCATCCCCTTCCTGATAGGGGGGCACAATCTTTGTCAGGTTTCTACTATCATAGGACCTGGGTTTCTCTTTAGGAATTTTGCTGCCACCAGTGGCATCTAAGCCACTTAATTTCTGTTCCCTAGCCAAGGTAAGTTTAGCTTGAGCCAAGGTAAGTTTAGCTTGAGCCAGAGCTACCTCCTCCCTCTCTATCTGGAGTTGGACAGCCCTCATTCTGGCCCTATGCTCTTTTCTCTGGGAGGAAGTCATTCCTCTTTGAGATTCTCTTGAGGCACTAGAAAGATGAGAATCCCTTGACAGAGATCTCACCCTCCTGTTACCTGGGAGAATTTGGTTATGAGATCTGGAGTGGTGCTGGCCCTCTCCATTCCCATGTAGGTCCAAGTTGGCCTGGTTAAGCCTGGCAACCTGTACCTGGTTTCCCCCCTGATCCTGATCTTCAGGCTCTTCTAAATCAGAGCCTTCCTCTGGGTCTTCCTCCTCCTCCTCTACTTCTTCTTGAAGATCCTCATTCTCAGGGGAGTTTATCCCTTCCTCTGTTTCTAAGGGAGTCTGACTCACCTTATCTAGGTCATCCTTTTCTAGGAGAGCTACTAGGGAAGGAATGGTAGGGCCTCTGCCCTTTTTTAGCCCCCTGGCGGTGCACAAGGCACTCAGGTCTTTGTGGCTAAGGTTGTCATATCTGGATGTTGTCCCTATAGGATCAACTATTACAGGAGCAGAGCCTGAAGCTCTACCTGTATCAGACATGACTGCTAGTGAGGTGTAAGTGGTGCACTTACCTACACTAAGTGGTTTCCTACTGTACCTTGCTAGTGAGTTGTAGTCAGGGTGTGCTAATCCCTTTAATCTACAACTACTAAGTTCAGTAGAACTTAATATGCTAAGCTTTTGATTTATATGTACCTAGAGGTACTTGATGTGATCTTTCAATTTGATAAAGATTGCAATGGTAAAACAAACAGCAAGCTCAAATCCGCACCGCTGCACACCAATGTGAGAAGTTGGCCTGATATGTAGTGTTTCCAATTCTGGAACCACTGGGTATCAGTCCAAACAAACCCCAAAGATGTCTGGTTGTAAGTCAACCTTGTTAGACAAGCTATCCTAGTGGTAGCATGGACTAAGCAGCCTAAAGGCTAAACTTAAGAGGTCGTGTTAAGCGAGCTGTTTTACCACATACAATCCTGTAATCAAATGAAAGGACACCACACAAGTATATATTGTAAAAATATATGTATTTATTTCTAAATTACTCCCCAGTACTCTTTATGAGGAAAGGGGCCCAAGCGTTAAATCAAAAGCACTGTTAAACATATAAAGTTGGCACAATTATGGCTGAGGGCGGGGGGCCACTCAGACCATATACTAAAAAAATGGTATAAGTAACACTTATCGAATATTGGTTAGGCCTAGGGCCTAGAGATTCGCTGGGAGCAGTCAGGACAAGCAATGAAGAAGTCGGGAGTAGCCCACAGGATACGGGTGCAGCACGGAAAGTGCGGCGCGCACCAATGTAAAGTCAATGGTGCGTAAAAGTTAGTTAAAGTGAATTAAATGATACTTCCGCTGAACCTAGGAACACAAAACTTCAGACACAGACCCTAGAGGTGTGTACCAGTGTAAAGACACCGGCGTTGCAAAGTTACCTCACCCACAGGCCGTGGGTGCACAGGGTCGAAGTGGCGTCGGGTTCTGTCACGCAGGTTCTGGGTGCTTGGAGCTGTTGCAGCTGCAGGCGCTGTGAAGCAGAAGTGTCCGGTGCGATCCAAGGGTGGATCGATGTAGAAAAGTACCTGAAAGCAGAGGGGACAGAGTCTGGGTCACTCAGCAGTGACCAGGGTGGAACCAGGACGGAACCAGGCAATGTCGGGCGCAATCAGGCGGTTGTCGATAGGCTTCTCTCCGCTGTCACGTGGGCTCTGGGGCATCTGCGACGTCCAGGAGCAGGTCACGATCTGTCCCACGTAGGCTCTCGCCGTCAGCACCGTCGGCTTGAAGATTGTAGCAAACAGCACTTGGCAAAAGCAATCCACGCGGAACCGGGAGATTGCTTATCACTCGAACCAGGAGGGTCAGAGTGGGTGCTCCTTTTCACAGGAGCTGGTGCAGATCTGGAGCAACCAGAAAAGCAAGTCGGATTTCAAAGTTCGTCGGCACAGGGGCCACAAGCCAGCTGGCAAGTGACCGGGCCAACGCGTCGAGCACACACAGGCAGAAGGGCCCCACGCAGCACTCGTCGAGTGTGGAGGGCTGAGCTTTGGTGCAAGTGGAGCTCGGGGCTGGGGCTTCTCAAACCCCGGTGTACAGCTTCGAGGGTCACTCGTGGGCTGCACGGTCAGCGTCTCGTGGCCTTTTCAAGATGGCGTGCCCCACGCTTCCGGTCGCCTCCACGGGTCTCAGCTCTGCAGGGACTGTGGATCGGGCAGGTAGAAGGCAGGCAAGCTTGATCTCGTCGATCTCTGTCGCTCGAGTTCCGGCGGGAACTGCAACAAAGCAAGGGTCGAGGGCTGGATGGTGCCTGTTTGCACAGGGTGGTCACTCCTTGACCACAAGGGAGATTCTTCAGTCTTCTCACGTCGTGTAGAAAGTCGAAGGGTCCAGATTTCGTTTCTTATGTTTCTTCAGGATGATCTGAGGTCCGTTGGGACTGCTCCCCCTCTTATTCGAATCTAGGGGGTTGGACATCCTGCTAGGTCCCCTCCTATGGGTGGGACCCAGGAAGGGGGTGGTTACACCCCTCTCCTTTGATCCTGGCCGCGCTGGGACAGGGGCTGGGAGGCCCCAGAACCGGTTTGGCCGGATCCTGCCAGGGGCAGCCTTGTGCTCCCCAGGCAGTGTCTGGTTTCTTTGAAACCTCCCTACTCCAATCCACTATCTCCTGTCTGGGGTGGTTTGACACCGCCCTGTGACAGGAAACTCTTTGTCCAGGCCTCCTCTGCCGGGTTTCGGTCAGCAGCAGGAGGCCAGACCCGTGTCTGTGGCAGGGGCATCCATTTTGTGGATCTGAGGCTCATTTTAAATCAACCGCGTTTCAGTAAAGTAACATGTCTTCTCCCTCTAGAAGGGTGGAATGCTATCCCCGTCGCCAGAACTGGCGAGGGGATAGTATTCCAATTCGTATGACACCTTACACGACATGTTTTGATAAAGCCAAACCAAAGTTGCTATATAACCGCGAGGATTATAAGGCGCTTAAGAGTATATGGTATGGCATTATCCCGGATCAGCTTAGGGAGTTGTTCCCGACAGCTGCAGACAGGCTCAGCTCATGCCAGAGCGCCATCTCACATAAAACCACGCACTCTGCCTCCAGGATTGATGAGGCCTTCCATAGGAGTGGCTTACAGGCTATATATGTGTCCAGATATAGGTTTAGATATAGGTATACTATATCTAAGCAAGGGGTGATTACACCCACTTGCCCCAGCTGAGTGATCAGCCAGTTGTGTCAATTTAGATAGCCAGCCAGGGGTGGCAAAAGATATGCTGCAGCCCCTGGTAGGCCTTGGATGCACCTATGCCCTGGGCACCTATAGTGCTCTGTACAGGGGCTGATAAGGTGACCCAAGCCAATCTAGTTATGCACCTAGGGTACATGGAATCCATTTTACAGAGAGAGCAGATAGCCTGGGGCCCTGATTAGCAGGGAACCAGGCCAACTAAGTCGAAAACCAGCTAAACACAGGGCAAAAAATCTGGGGTAACCATAGTCAGGTAGCCACCTTCCTACATGGTGTAATCACCCCTTGCTTAGATATAGTATGCCTATATCTAAACCTATCTGGACACATATAAACCTGTGAGCCACTCCTATGGCAGGCCTTAACAATCCTGAAGGCAGAGTGCGTGGTTTAATGTGAGATGGTGCTCTAGCATGAGCTGAGCCTGTCTGCAGCTGTCGGGACCAATTCCCTTAGCTGTTCCGGGATAATGCCAAACCATATACTATTAAGTGCATTATAATCCTTGCGGTTATATGTCAACTTTGGTTTGGCTTTATCAAAACATGTCGTGTAAGGTGTCATACGATTTGGAATACTACCCCCTCGCCAGTCCTGGCGACGGGGGTAGCATTCCACCCCTCTAGAGGGGACGACATGTTACTTTTGCTAAAACACGGTTGATTTTTAAAAGAGCCTCAGATCCACAAAATGGATGCTTCTGCCACAGACACATGTCTGACCTCCTGCTGCTGACCGAAACTCAGCAGAGGAGGCCTGGACAAAGGATTTCCTGTCACAGGGAGGTGTGACACCACCCCAGACAGGAGATAGTGGATTGTAGCAGGGAGGTTTGAATGAAACCAGACAGTGCCTGGGGAGCACAAGGCTTCCCCTTGCATAATCCGGTCAAACCGGTTCTGGGGCAGCCCAGCCCCAGCTCCAGTGAGACCTGGACAAAGGAAAGGGGGTGTAACCACCCCCCTTCCTGGTCCCACCCATAGGGGAGGGACCTAGCAGGAGATCCACCCCTCAGATTGGAATAAGAGGGGGAGCAGTGCCAATGCAACTCAGATCATCCTGAAATCAACTTTAAACTAAGAAGACGACTGGACTTCGACATTCTGATGACAGAAGACTGAAGAGCATCTCCCTTGTGGCCTAGGAGGGGCCACCCTGTGAACACAGGCACCACCCAGCACCTCGACGTCTGCTTTGCCGCCGCCTCCCGCCGGAGCCCGAGTGCAGAGCCTGACAAGACACAGCTTCCTAGACTTCTCCTAGCCCGATCCACAGTCCCTGCAAAGAAGGGACCCGTGGAGGCACCGAGAGACGTGGGAGCGGCCATCTTGAAAGACCCCCGAGACGCTGACTGCGCAGCACCCGAGGCACCCTCGACTCTGTGCTTTGGGGTTTGAAAAGCCCCATAACCGAGCAGCATTTGCACCAAAGATCAGCCCTCCAGCATCTCCACGATCTGCGTGGGGCCCTTTTGTTTTGTGCCACTTGACTCGCCATCCCGTCCGCTTGTCACGTGGTCAGCGGCCATCTTGGCGACGAAATCTACGATTTACACTGTGGGTCTAATTGCTCCAGACCTGCCCTCGCTCCTGTAGAAAGGAGTACCCGCTCTGACCTTGCTGGTCTGAGTAATAAGCCTTTTTCACTTTCCCCGTGGCTTGCATTAGCCAAGGCTTGTTTGCTTCAATCGAGTTGCCACAACCGCCATCCGCTAGAGCCTTCGAGGGACAGCTCGTGATCGACTCCTGGACGTCCTTGACCTCTTCGTGTCCACGCAGCTGCAGAGAGAAGCAACCCCTGATCACCTGTTTGCACCCGACTTTGCCTGGTTCCAATCTGGTTCCACGGTGGTCACTGGTCAGTGACTTTGAACATTGTCCCCTCTGCTTTCAGGTCTTCACCACTTCAGATCCACCCTTGGATCCACCGGACACTTCTGCTTCACAGCGCCTGCAGCTGCAACAGCTTCAAGCACCAAGGACCTGCGTGACAGAACCCGACGCCACTTCGACCCTGTGCACCCACGGCCTGTGGGTGAGGTAACATTGCAACGCCGGTGTTCCCACACTGGTACACACCTCTAGGGTCTGTGTCTGAAGTTTTGTGTTCCTAGGTTCAGCGGAAGTATCATTTAATTCACTTTAACTAACTTTTACGCACCATTGACTTTACATTGGTGCGCGCCGCACTTTCCGTGCTGCACCCGTATCCTGTGGGCTACTCCCGACTTCTTCATTGCTTGTCCTGACTGCTCCCAGCGAATCTCTAGGCCCTAGGCCTAACCAATATTCGATAAGTGTTACTTATACCATTTTTTTAGTATATGGTCTGAGTGGCCCCCCGCCCTCAGCCATAATTGTGCCAACTTTATATGTTTAACAGTGCTTTTGATTTAACGCTTGTGCCCCTTTCCTCATAAAGAGTACTGGGGAGTAATTTAGAAATAAATACATATATTTTTACAATATATACTTGTGTGGTGTCCTTTCATTTGATTACAGGATTGTATGTGGTAAAACAAGCTCGCTTAACACGACCTCTTAAGTTAAGCCTTTAAGGCTGCTTAGTCCATGCTACCACTAGGATAGCTTGTCTACAAGGTTGACTTACAACCTGACATCTTTGGGGTTTGTTTGGACTGATACCCAGTGGTTCCAGAATTGGAAACACTACATATCAGGCCAACTTCTCACATTGGTGTGCAGCGGTGCGGATTTGAGCTTGCTGTTTGTTTTACCATTGCAATCTTTATCAAATTGAAAGATCACATCAAGTACCTCTAGGTACATATAAATCAAAAGCTTAGCATATTAAGTTCTACTGAACTTAGTAGTTGTAGATTAAAGGGAGTAGCACACCCTGACTACAACTAACTAGCAAGGTACAGTAGGAAACCACTTAGTGTAGGTAAGTGCACCACTTACACCTCACTAGCAGTCATGTCTGATACAGGTAGAGCCTCAGGCTCTGCTCCTGTAGAAGTTGATCCTATAGGGACAACATCCAGATATGACAACCTTAGCCACAAAGACCTGAGTGCCTTGTGCACAGCCAGGGGGCTAAAAAAGGGCAGAGGCCCTACCATTCCTTCCCTAATAGCTCTCCTAGAAAAGGATGACCTAGATAAGGTGAGTCAGGCTCCCTTAGAATCAGGTGAAGGGATACACTCCCCTGAGAATGAGAATCTTCCAGAAGAAGAAGAGGAGGAGGAAGAGGAAGAGGAAGGCTCTGATTTAGAAGAGCCTGAAGATCAGGATCAGAGGGGAAACCAGGTACAGGTTGCCAGGCTTAACCAGGCCAACCTGGACCTACATGAGAATGGAGAGGGCCAGCACCACTCCAGATCTCATAACCAAATTCTCCCAGGTAACAGGAGGGTGAGATCTCAATCAAGGGACTCTCATCTTTCTAGTGCCTCAAGAGAATCTCAAAGAGGGATGACTCCCTCCCAGAGAAAAGAGCATAGGGCCAGGATGAGGGCTGTCCAACTCCAAATAGAAAGGGAAGAGGTAGCCTTGGCTCAAGCTAAACTTGCTTTAGCAAGAGAAAGAAAATTGTGTGGCTTAGATGCCACTGGTGGCAGCAAAATTCCTAAAGAGAAACCCAGGTCCTATGATAGTAGAAACCTGACAAAGATTGTGCCCCCCTATCAGGAAGGGGATGACATCCACAAATGGATGACTGCTCTGGAGAGAGCCTGCATGGTACAGCAGGTTCCTGAGGAACAGTGGGCAGCAATCTTATGGTACTCCTTTTCAGAGAAAGGGAGAGATAGGCTCCTCACTGTCAGACATGAGGATGCCAGCAATTACAAAGTCCTGAAGAGTGTTCTGATAGATGGGTTTGGCTTAACCACTGAACAGTACAGGTTAAAGTTCAGAGACACCCAGAAGACACAGACTCAGGACTGGACTGATTTTGTTGATTGTGCAACTAAGGCTCTGGAGGGTTGGCTAAATGGCAGCAAAGTACATGACTTCACAGGATTGTATAATTTGATTATGAGGGAGCAGATCCTAAGTAATTGTCAGAACCAGCTCTTACACCAGCACCTGGTGGACTCAGATTTGACCTCTCCCCAAGAATTGGGAAAGAGGGCAGATAAATGGGTCAGAACCAGGATTAGGCCTAAGAATCAGGACAATAACCAGAAGAAGGAGTCTACCAAGCCTCAAGATAAGGGTGGGGATAAAAGTAAAGAAAAGACTTCCCCAGGGCCCCAAAACTCCAAGAATGGGGGTGGGTCCCAAGACACTTCATCAACTGACAAAAAGCCTTATTGTCATGCCTGTAAACAGGTTGGGCATTACAAAACAGACAGCTGTTGTCCCAAGAATGGCAATAAAGAAAACATACCTCCAAAGCCAGCTCCAACACCTCCTGTTACTGTCAGCAGTAATCCCCCAGGAAGTGGGAGCACACCCAGGAATCTGGGTGGGTTTACTTTTGGAGCCCAAGGGGACCCTGGCCTATCCAGGTCCCCATCCCCAAATGATCTTGTTTATGAGACTGGCATGGGGTTTGCCAACTTCTCAGTTTGCCCAAATACCTTGAGCAAATATAGACAAGAACCCATCATCAATGGTTTGAAAGTTGAAGCTTTTAGAGACACAGGGGCTAGCATCACCATGGTGACTGACTGTATAGTCCCCTCTAAGCAACTTTTACCTGGTGCCACATACCAGGTAACAAACATTGATGGCATCCAAACAAATCATCCCATGGCAGTAGTAAGTCTCAGCTGGGGAGGTGTCATTGGCCCAAAGAGAGTGGCAGTGTCACCAAACTTGCCTGTAGACTGTCTACTGGGTAATGATTTGGAAATCTCAGCCTGGGCTGAGGTTGAACAGGAAATCCATTCTAGAATGGTACATTCCAATGGAAAGGTTAGTGGGGCTGTACTGGCTATAGCCCCAATTCAAGATGTCCTTCCTGAAAGGGTTGGTAGGGCTGAGCAACTCTCTGCCCCATCTTTACCAGAAGCTCTTCCAAAACAGAATAGCAAAGCTGTTATGATAACAGCAGAAACCCAAACTGAGTCTCCTCCTGAAAAGGTTGGTGGGGCTGTGATGGCCACAGCCCAAACTCAAACAGATATGTGTGTTGTGAAGCCTGAAATTATGGATCACTCCACCCAAACTGAGAGCATGGAGGAGGAAGAGAAATCTCCCCCTCACCAGACAGTAGGACAGGATCAGCCTCCTCAGGGAACTGATCTTACCCCTGATGAAGGAACTGCCCCAGAGGTTGTTAGGCCTGGCCTGACAGAGCCTCTGATGGCAGTGGACCCTTCTCAGGTGGGATCCAGTCTGGAGCAGGTAACCTGCCCCTCTCTACCTTGCCTTAGTCAGCCCAGGGCTGCAGAGGACAAGAAGGACAGTGAGACCCAGAGGGCCCCCTGTCAAATAAAGCACCCCCATCAACAGATTAGGGGCACCAAAACTAGTAGGCCTAGTAAGGTGAAAACTTTAAAAACTCCTGAGGGAGCCCCCTTAAAAACAGTTAGGGACCTCCCACAGATGGATTCTGTTGGGCACAGCCAAACCTGGGACCCAAAGGGCCCAAACCTGAACTGTCCCTCCAGCAAGCCAAACAGAGGGACCCAGCCTCCAGCTTTAGGTAGCCAGAGGTTGACCCTGAGAGCTCAGTGCAACTCAGTTGAAGAAAGAAAGGCACACATGGTGGAAGATAATTGGAGGAAGTTGAGCCCAAAAATAGTGGAGCCTCACTTCAATGCTCCATATCCAAACCAGCCTTTAACTTTGCATAAACACACCCAAGGTAGTGATTCCCTATGGTGGAGACCCTCTAATACCCCTAGGGTGAGGGACTGCTTAGTGGACCATGAGACAGGGGGTACCCATGCTAGTGCAGGTACTTCCTTATATGGCCACTCAGGCAATAAAGGCTTACCTGGCCAAGGATAGCCTTATCTCCTTTCGTTTGGGGGGGGGTTATGTAGGAAGGTGGCTACCTGACTATGGTTACCCCAGATTTTTTGCCTTGTGTTTAGCTGGTTTTCGACTTAGTTGGCCTGGTTCCCTGCTAATCAGGGCCCCAGGCTATCTGCTCTCTCTGTAAAATGGATTCCATGTACCCTAGGTGCATAACTAGATTGGCTTGGGTCACCTTATCAGCCCCTGTACAGAGCACTATAGGTGCCCAGGGCATAGGTGCATCCAAGGCCTACCAGGGGCTGCAGCATATCTTTTGCCACCCCTGGCTGGCTATCTAAAATTGACACAACTGGCTGATCACTCAGCTGGGTCAAGGTGGTGTAATCACCCCTTGCTTAGATATAGTATGCCTATATCTAAACCTATCTGGACACATATAAACCTGTGAGCCACTCCTATGGCAGGCCTTAACAATCCTGAAGGCAGAGTGCGTGGTTTAATGTGAGATGGTGCTCTAGCATGAGCTGAGCCTGTCTGCAGCTGTCGGGACCAATTCCCTTAGCTGTTCCGGGATAATGCCAAACCATATACTATTAAGTGCATTATAATCCTTGCGGTTATATGTCAACTTTGGTTTGGCTTTATCAAAACATGTCGTGTAAGGTGTCATACGATTTGGAATACTACCCCCTCGCCAGTCCTGGCGACGGGGGTAGCATTCCACCCCTCTAGAGGGGACGACATGTTACTTTTGCTAAAACACGGTTGATTTTTAAAAGAGCCTCAGATCCACAAAATGGATGCTTCTGCCACAGACACATGTCTGACCTCCTGCTGCTGACCGAAACTCAGCAGAGGAGGCCTGGACAAAGGATTTCCTGTCACAGGGAGGTGTGACACCACCCCAGACAGGAGATAGTGGATTGTAGCAGGGAGGTTTGAATGAAACCAGACAGTGCCTGGGGAGCACAAGGCTTCCCCTTGCATAATCCGGTCAAACCGGTTCTGGGGCAGCCCAGCCCCAGCTCCAGTGAGACCTGGACAAAGGAAAGGGGGTGTAACCACCCCCCTTCCTGGTCCCACCCATAGGGGAGGGACCTAGCAGGAGATCCACCCCTCAGATTGGAATAAGAGGGGGAGCAGTGCCAATGCAACTCAGATCATCCTGAAATCAACTTTAAACTAAGAAGACGACTGGACTTCGACATTCTGATGACAGAAGACTGAAGAGCATCTCCCTTGTGGCCTAGGAGGGGCCACCCTGTGAACACAGGCACCACCCAGCACCTCGACGTCTGCTTTGCCGCCGCCTCCCGCCGGAGCCCGAGTGCAGAGCCTGACAAGACACAGCTTCCTAGACTTCTCCTAGCCCGATCCACAGTCCCTGCAAAGAAGGGACCCGTGGAGGCACCGAGAGACGTGGGAGCGGCCATCTTGAAAGACCCCCGAGACGCTGACTGCGCAGCACCCGAGGCACCCTCGACTCTGTGCTTTGGGGTTTGAAAAGCCCCATAACCGAGCAGCATTTGCACTAAAGATCAGCCCTCCAGCATCTCCACGATCTGCGTGGGGCCCTTTTGTTTTGTGCCACTTGACTCGCCATCCCGTCCGCTTGTCACGTGGTCAGCGGCCATCTTGGCGACGAAATCTACGATTTACACTGTGGGTCTAATTGCTCCAGACCTGCCCTCGCTCCTGTAGAAAGGAGTACCCGCTCTGACCTTGCTGGTCTGAGTAATAAGCCTTTTTCACTTTCCCCGTGGCTTGCATTAGCCAAGGCTTGTTTGCTTCAATCGAGTTGCCAACACCGCCATCCGCTAGAGCCTTCGAGGGACAGCTCGTGATCGACTCCTGGACGTCCTTGACCTCTTCGTGTCCACGCAGCTGCAGAGAGAAGCAACCCCTGATCACCTGTTTGCACCCGACTTTGCCTGGTTCCAATCTGGTTCCACGGTGGTCACTGGTCAGTGACTTTGAACATTGTCCCCTCTGCTTTCAGGTCTTCACCACTTCAGATCCACCCTTGGATCCACCGGACACTTCTGCTTCACAGCGCCTGCAGCTGCAACAGCTTCAAGCACCAAGGACCTGCGTGACAGAACCCGACGCCACTTCGACCCTGTGCACCCACGGCCTGTGGGTGAGGTAACATTGCAACGCCGGTGTTCCCACACTGGTACACACCTCTAGGGTCTGTGTCTGAAGTTTTGTGTTCCTAGGTTCAGCGGAAGTATCATTTAATTCACTTTAACTAACTTTTACGCACCATTGACTTTACATTGGTGCGCGCCGCACTTTCCGTGCTGCACCCGTATCCTGTGGGCTACTCCCGACTTCTTCATTGCTTGTCCTGACTGCTCCCAGCGAATCTCTAGGCCCTAGGCCTAACCAATATTCGATAAGTGTTACTTATACCATTTTTTTAGTATATGGTCTGAGTGGCCCCCCGCCCTCAGCCATAATTGTGCCAACTTTATATGTTTAACAGTGCTTTTGATTTAACGCTTGTGCCCCTTTCCTCATAAAGAGTACTGGGGAGTAATTTAGAAATAAATACATATATTTTTACAATATATACTTGTGTGGTGTCCTTTCATTTGATTACAGGATTGTATGTGGTAAAACAAGCTCGCTTAACACGACCTCTTAAGTTAAGCCTTTAAGGCTGCTTAGTCCATGCTACCACTAGGATAGCTTGTCTACAAGGTTGACTTACAACCTGACATCTTTGGGGTTTGTTTGGACTGATACCCAGTGGTTCCAGAATTGGAAACACTACATATCAGGCCAACTTCTCACAACATACATGACATGACATACATGACATGACATACATGACATGACCAGACATGACTGACATGACATGACATACATGACATGACATGGCATGACATGACATGACATGACATACATGACATGACATGACATGACATACATGACATGACATGACATGACATGACATGACATGGCCAGACATGACATGACATGACATACATGACTGACATGACATGACATGACATGACATGACATACATGACATGACATACATGACATACATGACATGACATGACATACATGACATGACATGACAGACATGACATGACAGACATGACAAGACATGACAAGACATGACAAGACATGACATGACATGACATGACATGACATACATGACATACATGACATGACATGACATGACATGACATGACTGACATGACAGACATGACATGACATGACATACATGACATGACATGACATGACATACATGACATGACATGACATGACATGACATGACATACATGACTGACATGACATACATGACTGACATGACATGACATGACAAGACAGACATGACAGACATGACATGACATGACATACATGACATGACATGACATGACATACATGACATGACATGACAGACATGACATGACAGACATGACAGACATGACATGACATGACAAGACAGACATGACATGACAGACATGACATGACAGACATGACATGACATGACATGACATGACATGACCAGACATGACATGACCAGACATGACATGACATGACATGACATACATGACATGACATACATGACATGACATGACATGACATGACATGACATGACTGACATGACTTGACATGACTGACATGACATGACTGACATGACATACATGACATGACATGACATGACATGACTGACATGACATGACATACATGACATGACATACATGACATGACATACATGACATGACCAGACATGACTGACATGACATGACATACATGACATGACATACATGACATGGCCAGACATGACATGACATGACATACATGACATGACATGACATGGCATGACATGACATGACATACATGACATGACATGACATGACATGACATACATGACATGACATACATGACATGACATGACATGACATGACCAGACATGACATGACATGACATGACCAGACATGACCAGACATGACCAGACATGACATGACATGACATGACATGACATGACCAGACATGACATGACATACATGACATGACATGACATGACATGACCAGACATGACATGACATGACATGACCAGACATGACCAGACATGACCAGACATGACATGACATGACATGACATGACATGACCAGACATGACATGACATGACATACATGACATACATGACATGACATACATGACATGACATGACATACATGACATGACATGACATACATGACATGACATACATGACATGACATACATGACATGACATACATGACATGACATGACATGACATACATGACATGACATGACATGACATGACATACATGACATACATGACATGACATGACATACATGACATGACATACATGACATACATGACATGACATGACATGACAAGACGGACATGACATGACAGACATGACAGACATGACAGACATGACATACATGACATACATGACATGACATGACAGACATGACAGACATGACAGACATGACAGACATGACATGACAGACATGACAGACATGACAGACATGACATGACATGACATGACATACATGACATGACATGACATGACATGACATGACATGACATACATGACATGACATACATGACATACATGACATACATGACATGACATACATGACATACATGACATACATGACATACATGACATGACATACATGACATACATGACATACATGACATGACATGACATGACATACATGACATGACATACATGACATGACATACATGACATGACATACATGACATACATGACATGACATACATGACATGACAGACATGACATGACAGACATGACAGACATGACAGACATGACAGACATGACAAGACATGACAAGACATGACAAGACATGACATGACATGACATGACAGACATGACAGACATGACATGACTGACATGACATACATGACATACATGACATACATGACATGACATACATGACATACATGACATGACATGACATGACATGACATACATGACATGACATGACATGACATGACATGACATGACATACATGACATGACATGACATACATGACATGACATACATGACATACATGACATGACATGACATGACATACATAACATACATAACATACATGACATACATGACATGACATGACATACATGACATGACATACATGACATGACATACATGACATGACATGACATACATGACATGACATACATGACATGACATGACATGACATACATGACATGACATACATGACATACATGACATACATGACATACATGACATACATGACATGACATGACATGACAGACATGACATGACATGACAGACATGACATGACATGACATGACATGACATGACATACATGACATGACATGACATGACATGACATACATGACATACATGACATGACATGACATACATGACATGACATACATGACATACATGACATGACATGACATGACATACATAACATACATAACATACATGACATACATGACATGACATGACATACATGACATGACATACATGACATGACATACATGACATGACATGACATACATGACATGACATACATGACATGACATGACATGACATACATGACATGACATACATGACATACATGACATACATGACATACATGACATACATGACATGACATGACATGACAGACATGACATGACATGACAGACATGACATGACATGACATGACATGACATACATGACATGACATGACATGACATGACATACATGACATACATGACATGACATGACATGACATGACATACATGACATACATGACATGACATACATGACATACATGACTGACATGACAAGACATGACATACATGACATACATGACATGACATGACATGACAAGACATGACAAGACATGACAAGACATGACAAGACATGACATACATGACATGACATACATGACATACATGACATGACATACATGACATACATGACATACATGACATGACATACATGACATGACATACATGACATACATGACATGACATGACATGACATACATGACAAGACATGACAAGACATGACAAGACATGACATGACATGACATGACAGACATGACAGACATGACATGACTGACATGACATACATGACATACATGACATGACATACATGACATACATGACATGACATGACATGACATACATGACATGACATGACATGACATGACATGACATACATGACATGACATGACATACATGACATGACATACATGACATACATGACATGACATGACATGACATGACATACATAACATACATAACATACATGACATACATGACATGACATGACATACATGACATGACATACATGACATGACATACATGACATGACATGACATGACATACATGACATGACATGACATGACATACATGACATGACATGACATGACATACATGACATGACATGACATGACATACATGACATACATGACATGACATGACATGACATACATGACATGACATGACATGACATACATGACATGACATACATGACATGACATACATGACATGACATACATGACATACATGACATGACATACATGACATGACATGACATACATGACATACATGACATGACATACATGACATGACATGACATACATGACATGACATGACATACATGACATGACAAGACATGACATGACATACATGGCATGACATGACATGACATGACATACAAGACATGACAAGACATGACATGACATACATGGCATGACATGACATGACATGACATGACATGACATGACATACATGACATACATGACATACATGACATGACATGACATACATGACATACATGACATACATGACTGACATGACATACATGACATACATGACATGACATGACATACATGACATGACATGACATGACATACATGACATACATGACATGACATGACATGACATACATGACATGACATGACATGACATACATGACATGACATACATGACATGACATACATGACATGACATACATGACATACATGACATGACATACATGACATACATGACATGACATACATGACATACATGACATGACATACATGACATGACATACATGACATACATGACATGACATGACATACATGACATGACATGACATACATGACATGACATGACATACATGACATACATGACATGACATACATGACATGACATACATGACATGACATACATGACATGACATACATGACATACATGACATGACATACGTGACATACATGACATGACATACATGACATGACATACATGACATACATGACATGACATACAAGACATGACAAGACATGACATGACATACATGGCATGACATGACATGACATGACATGACATGACATGACATACATGACATACATGACATACATGACAGACATGACATGACATGACATGACATACATGGCATGACATGACATGACATGACATGACATACATGACATGACATGACATGACATACATGACATACATGACATGACATGACATGGCATGACATGACATGACATGACATACATGACATGACATACATGACATGACATACATGACATGACATGACATACATGACATGACATACATGACTGACATGACATGACATGACATGACATGACATACATGACATGACATGACATGACATGACATGACATACATGACATACATGACATACATGACATACATGACCTGACATGACCTGACATGACTGACATGACAGACATGACAGACATGACAGACATGACTGACATGACTGACATGACTGACATGACTGACATGACATACATGACATACATGACATGACATGACATGACATACATGACATGACATGACATGACATACATGACATGACATGACATGACATACATGACATACATGACATGACATGACATGACATACATGACATGACATGACATGAC
The DNA here is from genome assembly GCF_964263255.1 of Lissotriton vulgaris. Taxonomy (NCBI): domain Eukaryota; kingdom Metazoa; phylum Chordata; class Amphibia; order Caudata; family Salamandridae; genus Lissotriton; species Lissotriton vulgaris. Next base: position 96,279,206 of record NC_141700.1, read on the forward strand.
ATACATGACATGACATACATGACATGACATACATGACATGACATACATGACATACATGACATGACATACATGACATGACATGACATACATGACATACATGACATGACATACATGACATGGCATGACATACATGACATGACATGACATACATGACATGACAAGACATGACATGACATACATGGCATGACATGACATGACATGACATGACATGACATGACATACATGACATACATGACATACATGACAGACATGACATGACATGACATGACATACATGGCATGACATGACATGACATGACATGACATACATGACATGACATGACATGACATACATGACATACATGACATGACATGACATGGCATGACATGACATGACATGACATACATGACATGACATACATGACATGACATACATGACATGACATGACATACATGACATGACATACATGACATACATGACTGACATGACATGACATGACATGACATGACATACATGACATGACATGACATGACATGACATACATGACATACATGACATACATGACATACATGACCTGACATGACCTGACATGACTGACATGACAGACATGACTGACATGACTGACATGACTGACATGACATACATGACATACATGACATGACATGACATGACATACATGACATGACATGACATGACATACATGACATGACATGACATGACATACATGACATACATGACATGACATGACATGACATACATGACATGACATGACATGACATACATGACATGACATACATGACATGACATACATGACATGACATACATGACATACATGACATGACATACATGACATGACATGACATACATGACATACATGACATGACATACATGACATGACATGACATACATGACATGACATGACATACATGACATGACATGACATGACATGACATGACATACATGACATGACATACATGACATGACATACATGACATGACATGACATACATGACATGACATGACATGACATGACATACATGACATACATGACATGACATGACATACATGACATGACATACATGACATACATGACATGACATGACATGACAAGACGGACATGACATGACAGACATGACAGACATGACAGACATGACACACATGACATACATGACATGACATGACAGACATGACAGACATGACAGACATGACAGACATGACATGACAGACATGACAGACATGACAGACATGACAGACATGACATGACATGACATGACATACATGACATGACATGACATGACATGACATGACATGACATGACATACATGACATGACATACATGACATACATGACATACATGACATGACATGACATACATGACATACATGACATGACATGACATGACATGACATACATGACATGACATACATGACATGACATACATGACATGACATACATGACATGACATACATGACATGACATACATGACATGACAGACATGACATGACAGACATGACAGACATGACAGACATGACAAGACATGACAAGACATGACAAGACATGACATGACATGACATGACAGACATGACAGACATGACATGACTGACATGACATACATGACATACATGACATGACATACATGACATACATGACATGACATGACATGACATACATGACATGACATGACATGACATGACATGACATACATGACATGACATGACATACATGACATGACATACATGACATACATGACATGACATGACATGACATGACATACATAACATACATAACATACATGACATACATGACATGACATGACATACATGACATGACATACATGACATGACATACATGACATGACATGACATACATGACATGACATACATGACATGACATACATGACATACATGACATGACATACATGACATACATGACATACATGACATACATGACATACATGACATGACATGACATGACAGACATGACATGACATGACATGACATGACATGACATACATGACATGACATGACATGACATACATGACATACATGACATGACATGACATGACATGACATGACATACATGACATACATGACATGACATACATGACATACATGACTGACATGACAAGACATGACATACATGACATGACATGACATGACATGACATGACATGACATACATGACATGACATGACATGACATACATGACATGACATACATGACATACATGACATACATGACATGACATACATGACATACATGACATGACATGACATGACATGACATACATGACATGACATGACATGACATGACATGACATACATGACATGACATGACATACATGACATGACATACATGACATACATGACATGACATGACATGACATACATAACATACATAACATACATGACATACATGACATGACATGACATACATGACATGACATACATGACATGACATACATGACATGACATGACATACATGACATGACATACATGACATGACATGACATGACATACATGACATGACATACATGACATGACATACATGACATACATGACATACATGACATACATGACATGACATGACATGACAGACATGACATGACATGACATGACATGACATACATGACATGACATGACATGACATACATGACATACATGACATGACATGACATGACATACATGACATACATGACATGACATACATGACATACATGACTGACATGACAAGACATGACAAGACATGACAAGACATGACAAGACAGACATGACATGACATGACATGACATACATGACATACATGACATGACATACATGACATACATGACTGACATGACAAGACATGACAAGACATGACAAGACAGACATGACATGACAGACATGACAGACATGACAGACATGACATGACATGACAAGACAGACATGACATGACAGACATGACAGACATGACAGACATGACTGACATGACTGACATGACAAGACATGACATGACATGACAAGACATGACAAGACAGACATGACATGACAGACATGACAGACATGACAGACATGACAGACATGACATGACATGACAAGACAGACATGACATGACAGACATGACAGACATGACAGACATGACATGACATGACAAGACAGACATGACATGACAGACATGACAGACATGACTGACATGACTGACATGACTGACATGACATACATGACATGACATGACATGACATGACATGACATGACATACATGACATACATGACATGACATACATGACATGACATGACATGACATACATGACAAGACATGACAAGACATGACAAGACATGACAAGACATGACAAGACATGACATGACATACATGACATACATGACATGACATACATGACATACATGACATGACATACATGACATGACATACATGACATGACATACATGACATGACATACATGACATACATGACATGACATACATGACATGACATACATGACATACATGACATGACATACATGACATGACATACATGACATGACATACATGACATACATGACATGACATACATGACATGACATACATGACATGACATACATGACATGACATACATGACATGACATACATGACATGACATACATGACATGACATGACATACATGACATGACATACATGACATGACATACATGACATGACATACATGACATGACATACATGACATGACATACATGACATGACATACATGACATGACATACATGACATGACATACATGACATACATGACATGACATGACATACATGACATGACATACATGACATGACATACATGACATGACATACATGACATGACATACATGACATGACATACATGACACATGACATACATGACATGACATACATGACATGACATACATGACATGACATACATGACATACATGACATGACATACATGACATACATGACATGACATACATGACATGACATACATGACATGACATACATGACATGACATACATGACATGACATACATGACATGACATACATGACATACATGACATGACATACATGACATGACATACATGACATGACATACATGACATGACATACATGACATGACATACATGACATACATGACATGTCATATGTGAGAAGTTGGCAATGTCGGGCGCAATCAGGCAGTTGTCGATAGGCTTCTCTCCGCTGTCACGTGGGCTCTGGGGCATCTGCGACATCCAGGAGCAGGTCACGATCTGTCCCACGTAGGCTCTCGCCGTCAGCACCGTCGGCTTGAAGATTGTAGCAAACAGCACTTGGCAAAAGCAATCCACGCGGAACCGGGAGATTGCTTATCACTCGAACCAGGAGGGTCAGAGTGGGTGCTCCTTTTCACGGGAGCTGGTGCAGATCTGGAGCAACCAGAAAAGCAAGTCGGATTTCAAGTTTCGTCGGCACAGGGGCCACAAGCCAGCTGGCAAGTGACCGGGCCAACGCGTCGAGCACACACAGGCAGAAGGGCCCCACGCAGCACTCGTCGAGTGTGGAGGGGTGAGCTTTGGTGCAAGTGGAGCTCGGGGCTGGGGCTTCTCAAACCCCGGTGTACAGCTTCGAGGGTCACTCGTGGGCTGCACGGTCAGCGTCTCGTGGCCTTTTCAAGATGGCGTGCCCCGCGCTTCCGGTCGCCTCCACGGGTCTCAGCTCTGCAGGGACTGTGGATCGGGCAGGTAGAAGGCAGGCAAGCTTGATCTCGTCGATCTCTGTCGCTCGAGTTCCGGCGGGAACTGCAACAAAGCAAGGGTCGAGGGCTGGATGGTGCCTGTTTGCACAGGGTGGTCACTCCTTGACCACAAGGGAGATTCTTCAGTCTTCTCACGTCGTGTAGAAAGTCGAAGGGTCCAGATTTCGTTTCTTATGTTTCTTCAGGATGATCTGAAGTCCGTTGGGACTGCTCCCCCTCTTATTCGAATCTAGGGGGTTGGACATCCTGCTAGGTCCCCTCCTATGGGTGGGACCCAGGAAGGGGGTGGTTACACCCCTCTCCTTTGATCCTGGCCGCGCTGGGACAGGGGCTGGGAGGCCCCAGAACCGGTTTGGCCGGATCCTGCAAGGGGCAGCCTTGTGCTCCCCAGGCAGTGTCTGGTTTCTTTGAAACCTCCCTACTCCAATCCACTATCTCCTGTCTGGGGTGGTTTGACACCGCCCTGTGACAGGAAACTCTTTGTCCAGGCCTCCTCTGCCGGGTTTCGGTCAGCAGCAGGAGGCCAGACCCGTGTCTGTGGCAGGGGCATCCATTTTGTGGATCTGAGGCTCATTTTAAATCAACCGCGTTTCAGTAAAGTAACATGTCTTCTCCCTCTAGAAGGGTGGAATGCTACCCCCGTCGCCAGAACTGGCGAGGGGGTAGTATTCCAATTCGTATGACACCTTACACGACATGTTTTGATAAAGCCAAACCAAAGTTGCTATATAACCGCGAGGATTATAAGGCGCTTAAGAGTATATGGTATGGCATTATCCCGGATCAGCTTAGGGAGTTGTTCCCGACAGCTGCAGACAGGCTCAGCTCATGCCAGAGCTCCATCTCACATAAAACCACGCACTCTGCCTCCAGGATTGATGAGGCCTTCCATAGGAGTGGCTCACAGGTTATATATGTGTCCAGATATAGGGTTAGATATAGGTATACTATATCTAAGCAAGGGGTGATTACACCCACTTGCCCCAGCTGAGTGATCAGCCAGTTGTGTCAATTTAAGAACCAGCCAGGGGTGGCAAAAGCTATGCTTCAGCCCCTGGTAGGCCTTGGTGGCACCTATGCCCTGAGCACCTATAGTGCATGGTACAGGGGCTGACAAGGAGTCCATTTCCAATTGTGGTATGTACCTATAGCACATGTGTAGGAAGGTGGCTACCTGACTATGGTTACCCCAGATTTTTTGCCCTGTGTTTAGCTGGTTTTCGACTTAGTTGGCCTGGTTCCCTGCTAATCAGGGCCCCAGGCTATCTGCTCTCTCTGTAAAATGGATTCCATGTACCCTAGGTGCATAACTAGATTGGCTTGGGTCACCTTATCAGCCCCTGTACAGAGCACTATAGGTGCCCAGGGCATAGGTGCATCCAAGGCCTACCAGGGGCTGCAGCATATCTTTTGCCACCCCTGGCTGGCTATCTAAATTGACACAACTGGCTGATCACTCAGCTGGGGCAAGTGGGTGTAATCACCCCTTGCTTAGATATAGTATACCTATATCTAAACCTATATCTGGACACATATATAACCTGTGAGCCACTCCTATGGAAGGCCTCATCAATCCTGGAGGCAGAGTGCGTGGTTTTATGTGAGATGGTGCTCTGGCATGAGCTGAGCCTGTCTGCAGCTGTCGGGAACAACTCCCTAAGCTGATCCGGGATAATGCCATACCATATACTCTTAAGCGCCTTATAATCCTCGCGGTTATATAGCAACTTTGGTTTGGCTTTATCAAAACATGTCGTGTAAGGTGTCATACGAATTGGAATACTACCCCCTCGCCAGTTCTGGCGACGGGGGTAGCATTCCACCCTTCTAGAGGGAGAAGACATGTTACTTTGCTGAAACGCGGTTGATTTAAAATGAGCCTCAGATCCACAAAATGGATGCCCCTGCCACAGACACGGGTCTGGCCTCCTGCTGCTGACCGAAACCCGGCAGAGGAGGCCTGGACAAAGAGTTTCCTGTCACAGGGCGGTGTCAAACCACCCCAGACAGGAGATAGTGGATTGGAGTAGGGAGGTTTCAAAGAAACCAGACACTGCCTGGGGAGCACAAGGCTGCCCCTTGCAGGATCCGGCCAAACCGGTTCTGGGGCCTCCCAGCCCCTGTCCCAGCGCGGCCAGGATCAAAGGAGAGGGGTGTAACCACCCCCTTCCTGGGTCCCACCCATAGGAGGGGACCTAGCAGGATGTCCAACCCCCTAGATTCGAATAAGAGGGGGAGCAGTCCCAACGGACTTCAGATCATCCTGAAGAAACATAAGAAACGAAATCTGGACCCTTCGACTTTCTACACGACGTGAGAAGACTGAAGAATCTCCCTTGTGGTCAAGGAGTGACCACCCTGTGCAAACAGGCACCATCCAGCCCTCGACCCTTGCTTTGTTGCAGTTCCCGCCGGAACTCGAGCGACAGAGATCGACGAGATCAAGCTTGCCTGCCTTCTACCTGCCCGATCCACAGTCCCTGCAGAGCTGAGACCCGTGGAGGCGACCGGAAGCGTGGGGCACGCCATCTTGAAAAGGCCACGAGACGCTGACCGTGCAGCCCACGAGTGACCCTCGAAGCTGTACACCGGGGTTTGAGAAGCCCCAGCCCCGAGCTCCACTTGCACCAAAGCTCACCCCTCCACACTCGACGAGTGCTGCGTGGGGCCCTTCTGCCTGTGTGTGCTCGACGCGTTGGCCCGGTCACTTGCCAGCTGGCTTGTGGCCCCTGTGCCGACGAAACTTGAAATCCGACCTGCTTTTCTGGTTGCTCCAGATCTGCACCAGCTCCCGTGAAAAGGAGCACCCACTCTGACCCTCCTGGTTCGAGTGATAAGCAATCTCCCGGTTCCGCGTGGATTGCTTTTGCCAAGTGCTGTTTGCTACAATCTTCAAGCCGACGGTGCTGACGGCGAGAGCCTACGTGGGACAGATCGTGACCTGCTCCTGGACGTCGCAGATGCCCCAGAGCCCACGTGACAGCGGAGAGAAGCCTATCGACAACCGCCTGATTGCGCCCGACATTGCCTGGTTCCGTCCTGGTTCCACCCTGGTCACTGCTGAGTGACCCAGACTCTGTCCCCTCTGCTTTCAGGTACTTTTCTACTTCGATCCACCCTTGGATCGCACCGGACACTTCTGCTTCACAGCGCCTGCAGCTGCAACAGCTCCAAGCACCAAGAACCTGCGTGACAGAACCCGACGCCACTTCGACCCTGTGCACCCACGGCCTGTGGGTGAGGTAACTTTGCAACACCGGTGTCCTTACACTAGCACACACCTCTAGGGTCTGTGTCTGAAGTTTTGTGTTTCTAGGTTCAGCGGAAGTATCATTTAATTCACTTTAACTAACTTTTACGCACCATTGACTTTACATTGGTGCGCGCCGCACTTTCCGTGCTGCACCCGTATCCTGTGGGCTACTCCCGACTTCTTCATTGCTTGTCCTGACTGCTCCCAGCGAATCTCTAGGCCCTAGGCCTAACCAATATTCGATAAGTGTTACTTATACCATTTTTTTAGTATATGGTCTGAGTGGCCCCCCGCCCTCAGCCATAATTGTGCCAACTTTATATGTTTAACAGTGCTTTTGATTTAACGCTTGTGCCCCTTTCCTCATAAAGAGTACTGGGGAGTAATTTAGAAATAAATACATATATTTTTACAATATATACTTGTGTGGTGTCCTTTCATTTGATTACAGGATTGTATGTGGTAAAACAAGCTCGCTTAACACGACCTCTTAAGTTTAGCCTTTAGGCTGCTTAGTCCATGCTACCACTAGGATAGCTTGTCTAACAAGGTTGACTTACAACCAGACATCTTTGGGGTTTGTTTGGACTGATACCCAGTGGTTCCAGAATTGGAAACACTACATATCAGGCCAACTTCTCACATTGGTGTGCAGCGGTGCGGATTTGAGCTTGCTGTTTGTTTTACCATTGCAATCTTTATCAAATTGAAAGATCACATCAAGTACCTCTAGGTACATATAAATCAAAAGCTTAGCATATTAAGTTCTACTGAACTTAGTAGTTGTAGATTAAAGGGATTAGCACACCCTGACTACAACTCACTAGCAAGGTACAGTAGGAAACCACTTAGTGTAGGTAAGTGCACCACTTACACCTCACTAGCAGTCATGTCTGATACAGGTAGACCCTCAGGTTCTGCTCCTGTAGAAGTTGATCCTATAGGGACAACATCCAGATATGACAACCTTAGCCACAAAGACCTGAGTGCCTTGTGCACAGCCAGGGGGCTAAAAAAGGGCAGAGGCCCTACCATTCCTTCCCTAATAGCTCTCCTAGAAAAGGATGACCTAGATAAGGTGAGTCAGGCTCCCTTAGAATCAGGTGAAGGGATAAACTCCCCTGAGAATGAGGATCTTCCAGAAGATGATGTAGTAGAGGAGGAAGAGGAAGAGGAAGGCTCTGATTTAGAAGAGCCTGAAGATCAGGATCAGAGGGGAAACCAGGTACAGGTTGCCAGCCTTAACCAGGCCAACTTGGACCTACATGGGAATGGGGGGGGCCAGCACCACCCCAGATCTCATAACCAAATTCTCCCAGGTAATAGGAGGGAGAGATCTCTATCAGGGGACTCTCACCTTTCTAGTGCCTCAAGAGAATCTCAAAGAGGAATGACTTCCTCCCAGAGAAAAGAGCATAGGGCCAGGATGAGGGCTGTCCAACTCCAAATAGAGAGGGAAGAGGTAGCCCTGGCTCAAGCTAAGCTTACCTTGGAACAAGCTAAACTTACCTTGGCAAGGGAGAAAAAAATAAGTGGCTTAGATGCCACTGGTGGCAGCAAAATTCCTAAAGAGAAACCCAGGTCCTATGATAGTAGAAACCTGACAAAGATTGTGCCCCCCTATCAGGAAGGGGATGACATCCACAAATGGATGACTGCTCTGGAGAGAGCCTGCATGGTACAGCAGGTTCCTGAGGAACAGTGGGCAGCAATCTTATGGTACTCCTTTTCAGAGAAAGGGAGGGATAGGCTCCTCACTGTCAGACATGAGGATGCCAGCAATTACAAAGTCCTGAAGAGTGTTCTGATAGATGGGTTTGGCTTAACCACTGAACAGTACAGGTTAAAGTTCAGAGATACCCAGAAGACACAGACTCAGGACTGGACTGATTTTGTTGATTGTGCAACTAAGGCTCTGGAGGGTTGGCTGAATGGCAGCAAAGTACATGACTTCACAGGATTGTATAATTTGATTATGAGGGAGCAGATCCTTAGTAATTGTCAGAACCAGCTCTTACACCAGCACCTGGTGGACTCAGATTTGACCTCTCCCCAAGAATTGGGAAAGAGGGCAGATAAGTGGGTCAGAACCAGGATTAGGCCTAAGAATCAGGACAATAACCAGAAGAAGGAGTCTACCAAGCCTCAAGATAAGGGTGGGGATAAAGGTAAAGAAAACACTTCCCCAGGGCCCCAAAACTCCAAGAAGGGGGGTGGGTCCCAAGACACTTCTTCAACAGAGAAAAAGCCTTATTGCCATGCCTGTAAACAGGTTGGGCATTACAAAACAGACAGCTGTTGTCCCAAAAATGGCAATAAAGAAAACATACCTCCAAAGCCAGCTCCAACACCTCCTGTTACTGTCAGCAGTAATCCCCCAGGAAGTGGGAGCACACCCAGGAATCTGGGTGGGTTTACTTTTGGAGCCCAAGGGGACCCTGGCCTATCCAGGTCCCCATCCCCAAATAATCTTGTTCATGAGACTGGCATGGGGTTTGCCAACTTCTCTGTTTGCCCAAATACCTTGAGCAAATATAGACAAGAACCCATCATCAATGGTTTGAAAGTTGAAGCTTTTAGAGACACAGGGGCTAGCATCACCATGGTGGCTGACTGTATAGTCCCCTCTAAACAACTTTTACCAGGTGCCACATACCAGGTAACAAACATTGATGGCATCCAAACAAATCATCCCATGGCAGTAGTAAGTCTCAGCTGGGGAGGTGTCACTGGCCCAAAGAGAGTGGCAGTGTCACCAAACTTGCCTGTAGACTGTCTACTGGGTAATGATTTGGAAATCTCAGCCTGGGCTGAGGTTGAACAGGAAATCCATTCTAGAATGGTAAATTCCAATGGAAAGGTTAGTGGGGCTGTACTGGCTATAGCCCCAATTCAAGATGTCCTTCCTGAAAAGGTTGGTAGGGCTGAGCAACTCTCTGCCCCATCTTTACCAGAAGCTCCTCCAAGACAGAATAGCAAAGCTGTTATGATAACAGCAGAAACCCAAACTGAGTCTCCACCTGAAAAGGTTGGTGGGGCTGTGATGGCCACAGCCCAAACTCAAACAGATATGTGTGTTGTGAAGCCTGAAATGATGGATCACTCCACCCAAACTGAGAGCATGGAGGAGGAAGAGAAATCTCCCCCTCACCAGACAGTAGGACAGGATCAGCCTCCTCAGGGAACTGATCTTACCCCTGATGAAGGAACTGCCCCAGAGGTTGTTAGGCCTGGCCTGGCAGAGCCTCTGATGGCAGTGGACCCTTCTCAGGTGGGATCCAGTCTGGAGCAGGTAACCTGCCCCTCTCTACCTTGCCTCAGTCAGCCCAGGGCTGCAGAGGACAAGAAGGACAGTGAGACCCGGAGGGCCCCCTGTCAAATAAAGCACCCCCATCAACAGATTAGGGGCACCAAAACTAGTAGGCCTAGTAAGGTGAAAACTTTAAAAACTCCTGAGGGAGCCCCCTTAAAAACAGTTAGGGACCTCCCACAGATGGATTCTGTTGGGCACAGCCAAACCTGGGACCCAAAGGGCCCAAACCTGAACTGTCCCTCCAGCAAGCCAAACAGAGGGACCCAGCCTCCAGCTTTAGGTAGCCAGAGGTTGACCCTGAGAGCTCAGTGCAACTCAGTTGAAGAAAGAAAGGCACACATGGTGGAAGATAATTGGAGGAAGTTGAGCCCAAAAATAGTGGGGCCTCACTTCAATACTCCATATCCAAACCAGCCTTTAACTTTGCATAAACACACCCAAGGTAGTGATTCCCTATGGTGGAGACCCTCTAATACCCCTAGGGTGAGGGACTGCTTAGTGGACCATGAGACAGGGGGTACCCATGCTAGTGCAGGTACTTCCTTATATGGCCACTCAGGCAATAAAGGCTTACCTGGCCAAGGATAGCCTTATCTCCTTTCGTTTGGGGGGGGGTTATGTAGGAAGGTGGCTACCTGACTATGGTTACCCCAGATTTTTTGCCCTGTGTTTAGCTGGTTTTCGACTTAGTTGGCCTGGTTCCCTGCTAATCAGGGCCCCAGGCTATCTGCTCTCTCTGTAAAATGGATTCCATGTACCCTAGGTGCATAACTAGATTGGCTTGGGTCACCTTATCAGCCCCTGTACAGAGCACTATAGGTGCCCAGGGCATAGGTGCATCCAAGGCCTACCAGGGGCTGCAGCATATCTTTTGCCACCCCTGGCTGGCTATCTAAATTGACACAACTGGCTGATCACTCAGCTGGGGCAAGTGGGTGTAATCACCCCTTGCTTAGATATAGTATACCTATATCTAAACCTATATCTGGACACATATATAACCTGTGAGCCACTCCTATGGAAGGCCTCATCAATCCTGGAGGCAGAGTGCGTGGTTTTATGTGAGATGGTGCTCTGGCATGAGCTGAGCCTGTCTGCAGCTGTCGGGAACAACTCCCTAAGCTGATCCGGGATAATGCCATACCATATACTCTTAAGCGCCTTATAATCCTCGCGGTTATATAGCAACTTTGGTTTGGCTTTATCAAAACATGTCGTGTAAGGTGTCATACGAATTGGAATACTACCCCCTCGCCAGTTCTGGCGACGGGGGTAGCATTCCACCCTTCTAGAGGGAGAAGACATGTTACTTTGCTGAAACGCGGTTGATTTAAAATGAGCCTCAGATCCACAAAATGGATGCCCCTGCCACAGACACGGGTCTGGCCTCCTGCTGCTGACCGAAACCCGGCAGAGGAGGCCTGGACAAAGAGTTTCCTGTCACAGGGCGGTGTCAAACCACCCCAGACAGGAGATAGTGGATTGGAGTAGGGAGGTTTCAAAGAAACCAGACACTGCCTGGGGAGCACAAGGCTGCCCCTTGCAGGATCCGGCCAAACCGGTTCTGGGGCCTCCCAGCCCCTGTCCCAGCGCGGCCAGGATCAAAGGAGAGGGGTGTAACCACCCCCTTCCTGGGTCCCACCCATAGGAGGGGACCTAGCAGGATGTCCAACCCCCTAGATTCGAATAAGAGGGGGAGCAGTCCCAACGGACTTCAGATCATCCTGAAGAAACATAAGAAACGAAATCTGGACCCTTCGACTTTCTACACGACGTGAGAAGACTGAAGAATCTCCCTTGTGGTCAAGGAGTGACCACCCTGTGCAAACAGGCACCATCCAGCCCTCGACCCTTGCTTTGTTGCAGTTCCCGCCGGAACTCGAGCGACAGAGATCGACGAGATCAAGCTTGCCTGCCTTCTACCTGCCCGATCCACAGTCCCTGCAGAGCTGAGACCCGTGGAGGCGACCGGAAGCGTGGGGCACGCCATCTTGAAAAGGCCACGAGACGCTGACCGTGCAGCCCACGAGTGACCCTCGAAGCTGTACACCGGGGTTTGAGAAGCCCCAGCCCCGAGCTCCACTTGCACCAAAGCTCACCCCTCCACACTCGACGAGTGCTGCGTGGGGCCCTTCTGCCTGTGTGTGCTCGACGCGTTGGCCCGGTCACTTGCCAGCTGGCTTGTGGCCCCTGTGCCGACGAAACTTGAAATCCGACCTGCTTTTCTGGTTGCTCCAGATCTGCACCAGCTCCCGTGAAAAGGAGCACCCACTCTGACCCTCCTGGTTCGAGTGATAAGCAATCTCCCGGTTCCGCGTGGATTGCTTTTGCCAAGTGCTGTTTGCTACAATCTTCAAGCCGACGGTGCTGACGGCGAGAGCCTACGTGGGACAGATCGTGACCTGCTCCTGGACGTCGCAGATGCCCCAGAGCCCACGTGACAGCGGAGAGAAGCCTATCGACAACCGCCTGATTGCGCCCGACATTGCCTGGTTCCGTCCTGGTTCCACCCTGGTCACTGCTGAGTGACCCAGACTCTGTCCCCTCTGCTTTCAGGTACTTTTCTACTTCGATCCACCCTTGGATCGCACCGGACACTTCTGCTTCACAGCGCCTGCAGCTGCAACAGCTCCAAGCACCAAGAACCTGCGTGACAGAACCCGACGCCACTTCGACCCTGTGCACCCACGGCCTGTGGGTGAGGTAACTTTGCAACACCGGTGTCCTTACACTAGCACACACCTCTAGGGTCTGTGTCTGAAGTTTTGTGTTTCTAGGTTCAGCGGAAGTATCATTTAATTCACTTTAACTAACTTTTACGCACCATTGACTTTACATTGGTGCGCGCCGCACTTTCCGTGCTGCACCCGTATCCTGTGGGCTACTCCCGACTTCTTCATTGCTTGTCCTGACTGCTCCCAGCGAATCTCTAGGCCCTAGGCCTAACCAATATTCGATAAGTGTTACTTATACCATTTTTTTAGTATATGGTCTGAGTGGCCCCCCGCCCTCAGCCATAATTGTGCCAACTTTATATGTTTAACAGTGCTTTTGATTTAACGCTTGTGCCCCTTTCCTCATAAAGAGTACTGGGGAGTAATTTAGAAATAAATACATATATTTTTACAATATATACTTGTGTGGTGTCCTTTCATTTGATTACAGGATTGTATGTGGTAAAACAAGCTCGCTTAACACGACCTCTTAAGTTTAGCCTTTAGGCTGCTTAGTCCATGCTACCACTAGGATAGCTTGTCTAACAAGGTTGACTTACAACCAGACATCTTTGGGGTTTGTTTGGACTGATACCCAGTGGTTCCAGAATTGGAAACACTACATATCAGGCCAACTTCTCACAACATGTATTATAAATTTAGAGAGAGAACAGCAGGCTGGGGGTCTGATTAGCAGACCCACAGCCTCAGTAAGTCGAAAACCAGTGAAGCAAAAAGCAAAAAATTGGGGTGACCATAGGATAGCAGACCCTACTCTCCTACATAACCCCCCCCCAAACGCAGGGACATTAAACTTAACCTTGACCAGATAAGTCTTCATGTTCTAAGTGGAAGTACCTGGAGAGACCATCTGCATTACCATGGTCAGTCCCTGGGCGGTGCTCCACTGTAAAGTCCATCCCCTGTAGGGAAATGGACCACCTGAGCAGTTTGGGATTTTCACCCTTCATCTGATTTAGCCACAAGAGGGGCTTATGGTCTGTCTGAATTAGGAAGTGAGTACCAAACAAGTATGGCCTCAACTTCTTCAGGGCCCAAACCACAGCAAAGGCCTCCCTCTCAATAGCTGACCAACGTTTCTCCCTGGGGGTCAGCCTTCTGCTAATAAAAGCAATGGGCTGGTCTTGACCATCTTGATTAAGTTGTGAAAGCACAGCTCCCACCCCCAACTCAGAAGCATCTGTCTGTACAATGAACTGTTTGGAGTAGTCAGGACTCTTCAGGATAGGTGCAGAGCACATGGCCTTCTTCAGGTCATCAAATGCCTTTTGACAGCTAACTGTCCACTGAACCTTTTTGGGCATCTTCTTGGATGTCAAGTCATTCAATGGTGTCACAATGGACCCATAGTTCTTTACAAATTTTCTGTAATACCCAGTCAGGCCCAAGAAGGCTCTGACTTGTGTCTGGGTAGTTGGAGGAGCCCAGTCCTGTATGGTCTGGATCTTGCTCTCCAGTGGTTGAACTTGACCCCCACCTACTAGGTGGCCCAAGTACACAACCTTGCTCTGCCCTATCTGGCACTTAGTAGCCTTGATAGTCAGGCCTGCCTTTTGCAGGGCCTCCAGAACCTTCTTCAGGTGGATCAGGTGATCCTCCCAGGTGGAGCTAAAGACAGCAATATCATCTAGATATGCTGCACAAAAGTCATCCAGCCCAGCAAGGACTTGGTTCACCAACCTTTGGAAAGTGGCAGGTGCATTCTTCAAGCCAAAGGGCATTACCACAAATTGATAATGTCCACTAGGGGTCGAAAATGCTGTTTTGGCTTTTGACTCCTCAGCTAGTCTGATTTGCCAGTAGCCAGCTGTCAAATCAAATGTGCTCAGAAACTTGGCAGAAGCCAATTTATCAATGAGCTCATCTGCTCTTGGAATGGGATGAGCATCTGTCCTAGTGACAGCATTGAGACCTCTGTAGTCCACACAAAACCTCATTTCTCTCTTCCCATCTTTGGTATGAGGTTTTGGCACAAGGACCACTGGGCTAGCCCATGGGCTCTCTGATGGCTCAATCACTCCAAGCTCCAACATCTTTTGCACCTCAGCCTTTATACAATCCCTGACATGGTCAGGTTGCCTGTAGATCTTATTCTTCACAGGCAGATTGTCACCAGTGTCCACCTCATGGGTGCACCAGTTAGTCTGACTGGGTGTGAGTGAAAACAATTGTCTGTGGGCCTGCAACACCTGTCTGCAGTCCACCTGTTGCTGCTCAGTGAGGCTGCCTGCCAAGGCTACTCCATCAACTGAACCATCATCAGGGTTCTGGGAAAGCAGGTCTGGGAGAGGGTCACTCTCTTCCTCCTGTTCCCCATCTGTGGCCATGAGGAGACTCATGTCCTCCCTGTCAACAAATGCTTTCAATCTGTTCACATGGAGCACCCTGTGGGGGCTCCTAGGGGTACCAAAGTCAACCAAGTAGGTGACTTCTCCCTTCTTTTCAATGATAGGGTAGGGTCCAGTCCATTTGTCCTGGAGAGCTGCTGGCCCCACTGGGTCCAACACCCACACCTTCTGTCCTGGCTGGAACTCAACCATAACAGTCTTTTGGTCATGCCAGGCTTTCTGTAATTCCTGACTTGCCTCAAGGTTTTTGGATGCTCTCTCCATGTATTCAGCCATCCTGGAGCGGAGACCAAGTACATAGTCCACTGTGAGAAGTTGGCCTGATATGTAGTGTTTCCAATTCTGGAACCACTGGGTATCAGTCCAAACAAACCCCAAAGATGTCAGGTTGTAAGTCAACCTTGTAGACAAGCTATCCTAGTGGTAGCATGGACTAAGCAGCCTTAAAGGCTTAACTTAAGAGGTCGTGTTAAGCGAGCTTGTTTTACCACATACAATCCTGTAATCAAATGAAAGGACACCACACAAGTATATATTGTAAAAATATATGTATTTATTTCTAAATTACTCCCCAGTACTCTTTATGAGGAAAGGGGCACAAGCGTTAAATCAAAAGCACTGTTAAACATATAAAGTTGGCACAATTATGGCTGAGGGCGGGGGGCCACTCAGACCATATACTAAAAAAATGGTATAAGTAACACTTATCGAGCAATGGTTAGGCCTAGGGCCTAGAGATTCGCTGGGAGCAGTCAGGACAAGCAATGAAGAAGTCGGGAGTAGCCCACAGGATACGGGTGCAGCACGGAAAGTGCGGCGCGCACCAATGTAAAGTCAATGGTGCGTAAAAGTTAGTTAAAGTGAATTAAATGATACTTCCGCTGAACCTAGGAACACAAAACTTCAGACACAGACCCTAGAGGTGTGTACCAGTGTAAGGACACCGGCGTTGCAAAGTTACCTCACCCACAGGCCGTGGGTGCACAGGGTCGAAGTGGCGTCGGGTTCTGTCACGCAGGTTCTTGGCGCTTGAAGCTGAAGATGCTGCAGGCGCTGTGAAGGAGAAGTGTCCGGTGGATCCAAGGGTGGATCTGAAGTGGTGAAGACCTGAAAGCAGAGGGGACAATGTTCAAAGTCACTGACCAGTGACCACCGTGGAACCAGATTGGAACCAGGCAAAGTCGGGTGCAAACAGGTGATCAGGGGTTGCTTCTCTCTGCAGCTGCGTGGACACGAAGAGGTCAAGGACGTCCAGGAGTCGATCACGAGCTGTCCCTCGAAGGCTCTAGCTGATGGCGGTGTCGGCGACTCGATTGAAGCAAACAAGCCTTGGCTAATGCAAGCCACGGGGAAAGTGAAAAAGGCTTATTACTCGGACCAGCAAGGTCAGAGCGGGTACTCCTTTCTACAGGAGCGAGGGCAGGTCTGGAGCAACCAGACCCACAGTGTAAATTGTAGGATTCGTCGCCAAGATGGCCGCTGACCACGTGACAAGCGGCCGGGATGGCGAGTCGAGTGGCACAAAACAAAAGGGCCCCACGCAGATCGTGGAGATGCTGGAGGGCTGATCTTTGGTGCAAATGCTGCTCGGTTGTGGGGCTTCTTAAACCCCAAAGCACAGAGTCGAGGGTGCCTCGGGTGCTGCGCAGTCAGCGTCTCGGGGGTCTTTCAAGATGGCCGCTCCCACGTTTCTCGGTGCCTCCACGGGTCCCTTCTTTGCAGGGACTGTGGATCGGGCTGGGAGAAGTCTGGGAAGCTGTGTCTTGTCAGGCTCTGCACTCGGGCTCCGGCGGGAGGCGGCGGCAAAGCAGACGTCGAGGTGCTGGGTGATGCCTGTGTTCACAGGGTGGCCCCTCCTAGGCCACAAGGGAGATGCTCTTCAGTCTTCTGTCATCAGAATGTCGAAGTCCAGTCGTCTTCTTAGTTTAAAGTTGATTTCAGGATGATCTGAGTTGCATTGGCACTGCTCCCCCTCTTATTCCAATCTGAGGGGTGGATCTCCTGCTAGGTCCCTCCCCTATGGGTGGGACCAGGAAGGGGGGTGGTTACACCCCCTTTCCTTTGTCCAGGTCTCACTGGAGCTGGGGCTGGGCTGCCCCAGAACCGGTTTGACCGGATTATGCAAGGGGAAGCCTTGTGCTCCCCAGGCACTGTCTGGTTTCATTCAAACCTCCCTGCTACAATCCACTATCTCCTGTCTGGGGTGGTGTCACACCTCCCTGTGACAGGAAATCCTTTGTCCAGGCCTCCTCTGCTGAGTTTCGGTCAGCAGCAGGAGGTCAGACATGTGTCTGTGGCAGAAGCATCCATTTTGTGGATCTGAGGCTCTTTTAAAAATCAACCGCGTTTTAGCAAAAGTAACATGTCGTCCCCTCTAGAGGGGTGGAATGCTACCCCCGTCGCCAGGACTGGCGAGGGGGTAGTATTCCAAATCGTATGACACCTTACACGACATGTTTTGATAAAGCCAAACCAAAGTTGACATATAACCGCGAGGATTATAATGCACTTAATAGTATATGGTTTGGCATTATCCCGGAACAGCTAAGGGAATTGGTCCCGACAGCTGCAGACAGGCTCAGCTCATGCTAGAGCACCATCTCACATTAAACCACGCACTCTGCCTTCAGGATTGTTAAGGCCTGCCATAGGAGTGGCTCACAGGTTTATATGTGTCCAGATAGGTTTAGATATAGGCATACTATATCTAAGCAAGGGGTGATTACACCACCTTGCCCCAGCTGAGTGATCAGCCAGTTGTGTCAATTTTAGATAGCCAGCCAGGGGTGGCAAAAGATATGCTGCAGCCCCTGGTAGGCCTTGGATGCACCTATGCCCTGGGCACCTATAGTGCTCTGTACAGGGGCTGATAAGGTGACCCAAGCCAATCTAGTTATGCACCTAGGGTACATGGAATCCATTTTACAGAGAGAGCAGATAGCCTGGGGCCCTGATTAGCAGGGAACCAGGCCAACTAAGTCGAAAACCAGCTAAACACAAGGCAAAAAATCTGGGGTAACCATAGTCAGGTAGCCACCTTCCTACATAACCCCCCCCCAAACGAAAGGAGATAAGGCTATCCTTGGCCAGGTAAGCCTTTATTGCCTGAGTGGCCATATAAGGAAGTACCTGCACTAGCATGGGTACCCCCTGTCTCATGGTCCACTAAGCAGTCCCTCCCCCTAGGGGTATTAGAGGGTCTCCACCATAGGGAATCACTACCTTGGGTGTGTTTATGCAAAGTTAAAGGCTGGTTTGGATATGGAGCATTGAAGTGAGGCTCCACTATTTTTGGGCTCAACTTCCTCCAATTATCTTCCACCATGTGTGCCTTTCTTTCTTCAACTGAGTTGCACTGAGCTCCCAGGGTCAACCTCTGGCTACCTAAAGCTGGAGGCTGGGTCCCTCTGTTTGGCTTGCTGGAGGGACAGTTCAGGTTTGAACCCTTTGGGTCCCAGGTTTGGCTGTGCCCAACAGAATCCATCTGTGGGAGGTCCCTAACTGTTTTTAAGGGGGCTCCCTCAGGAGTTTTTAAAGTTTTCACCTTACTAGGCCTACTAGTTTTGGTGCCCCATATCTGTTGATGGGGTGCTTTATTTGACAGGGGGCCCTCTGGGTCTCACTGTCCTTCTTGTCCTCTGCAGCCCTGGGCTGACTAAGGCAAGGTAGAGAGGGGCAGGTTACCTGCTCCAGACTGGATCCCACCTGAGAAGGGTCCACTGCCATCAGAGGCTCTGTCAGGCCAGGCCTAACAACCTCTGGGGCAGTTCCTTCATCAGGGGTAAGATCAGTTCCCTGAGGAGGCTGATCCTGTCCTACTGTCTGGTGAGGGGGAGATTTCTCTTCCTCCTCCATGCTCTCAGTTTGGGTGGAGTGATCCATAATTTCAGGCTTCACAACACACATATCTGTTTGAGTTTGGGCTGTGGCCATCACAGCCCCACCAACCTTTTCAGGAGGAGACTCAGTTTGGGTTTCTGCTGTTATCATAACAGCTTTGCTATTCTGTTTTGGAAGAGCTTCTGGTAAAGATGGGGCAGAGAGTTGCTCAGCCCTACCAACCCTTTCAGGAAGGACATCTTGAATTGGGGCTATAGCCAGTACAGCCCCACTAACCTTTCCATTGGAATGTACCATTCTAGAATGGATTTCCTGTTCAACCTCAGCCCAGGCTGAGATTTCCAAATCATTACCCAGTAGACAGTCTACAGGCAAGTTTGGTGACACTGCCACTCTCTTTGGGCCAGTGACACCTCCCCAGCTGAGACTTACTACTGCCATGGGATGATTTGTTTGGATGCCATCAATGTTTGTTACCTGGTATGTGGCACCTGGTAAAAGTTGTTTAGAGGGGACTATACAGTCAGCCACCATGGTGATGCTAGCCCCTGTGTCTCTAAAAGCTTCAACTTTCAAACCATTGATGATGGGTTCTTGTCTATATTTGCTCAAGGTATTTGGGCAAACAGAGAAGTTGGCAAACCCCATGCCAGTCTCATGAACAAGATTATTTGGGGATGGGGACCTGGATAGGCCAGGGTCCCCTTGGGCTCCAAAAGTAAACCCACCCAGATTCCTGGGTGTGCTCCCACTTCCTGGGGGATTACTGCTGACAGTAACAGGAGGTGTTGGAGCTGGCTTTGGAGGTATGTTTTCTTTATTGCCATTCTTGGGACAACAGTTGTCTGTTTTGTAATGCCCAACCTGTTTACAGGCATGGCAATAAGGCTTTTTCTCTGTTGAAGAAGTGTCTTGGGACCCACCCCCCTTCTTGGAGTTTTGGGGCCCTGGGGAAGTGTTTTCTTTACTTTTATCCCCACCCTTATCTTGAGGCTTGGTAGACTCCTTCTTCTGGTTATTGTCCTGATTCTTAGGCCTAATCCTGGTTCTGACCCATTTATCTGCCCTCTTTCCCAATTCTTGGGGAGAGGTCAAATCTGAGTCCACCAGGTGCTGGTGTAAGAGCTGGTTCTGACAATTACTTAGGATGTGCTCCCTCATAATCAAATTATACAATCCTGTGAAGTCATGTACTTTGCTGCCATTTAGCCAACCCTCCAGAGCCTTAGTTGCACAATCAACAAAATCAGTCCAGTCCTGAGTCTGTGTCTTCTGGGTGTCTCTGAACTTTAACCTGTACTGTTCAGTGGTTAAGCCAAACCCATCTATCAGAACACTCTTCAGGACTTTGTAATTGCTGGCATCCTCATGTCTGACAGTGAGGAGCCTATCTCTCCCTTTCTCTGAAAAGGAGTACCATAAGATTGCTGCCCACTGTTCCTCAGGAACCTGCTGTACCATGCAGGCTCTCTCCAGAGCAGTCATCCATTTGTGGATGTCATCCCCTTCCTGATAGGGGGGCACAATCTTTGTCAGGTTTCTACTATCATAGGACCTGGGTTTCTCTTTAGGAATTTTGCTGCCACCAGTGGCATCTAAGCCACACAATTTTCTTTCTCTTGCTAAAGCAAGTTTAGCTTGAGCCAAGGCTACCTCTTCCCTTTCTATTTGGAGTTGGACAGCCCTCATCCTGGCCCTATGCTCTTTTCTCTGGGAGGAAGTCATCCCTCTTTGAGATTCTCTTGAGGCACTAGAAAGGTGAGAGTCCCTTGATAGAGATCTCTCCCTCCTATTACCTGGGAGAATGTGGTTATGAGATCTGGGGAGGTGCTGGCCCTCTCCATTCCCATGTAGGTCCAAGTTGGCCTGGTTAAGCCTGGCAACCTGTACCTGGTTTCCCCTCTGATCCTGATCTTCAGGCTCTTCTACATCAGAGCCTTCCTCTTCCTCTTCCTCCTCCTCTTCTTCTGGAAGATTCTCATTCTCAGGGGAGTTTATCCCTTCACCTGATTCTAAGGGAGCCTGACTCACCTTATCTAGGTCATCCTTTTCTAGGAGAGCTATTAGGGAAGGAATGGTAGGGCCTCTGCCCTTTTTTAGCCCCCTGGCTGTGCACAAGGCACTCAGGTCTTTGTGGCTAAGGTTGTCATATCTGGATGTTGTCCCTATAGGATCAACTTCTACAGGAGCAGAGCCTGAGGGTCTACCTGTATCAGACATGACTGCTAGTGAGGTGTAAGTGGTGCACTTACCTACACTAAGTGGTTTCCTACTGTACCTTGCTAGTTAGTTGTAGTCAGGGTGTGCTACTCCCTTTAATCTACAACTACTAAGTTCAGTAGAACTTAATATGCTAAGCTTTTGATTTATATGTACCTAGAGGTACTTGATGTGATCTTTCAATTTGATAAAGATTGCAATGGTAAAACAAACAGCAAGCTCAAATCCGCACCGCTGCACACCAATGTGAGAAGTTGGCCTGATATGTAGTGTTTCCAATTCTGGAACCACTGGGTATCAGTCCAAACAAACCCCAAAGATGTCAGGTTGTAAGTCAACCTTGTAGACAAGCTATCCTAGTGGTAGCATGGACTAAGCAGCCTTAAAGGCTTAACTTAAGAGGTCGTGTTAAGCGAGCTTGTTTTACCACATACAATCCTGTAATCAAATGAAAGGACACCACACAAGTATATATTGTAAAAATATATGTATTTATTTCTAAATTACTCCCCAGTACTCTTTATGAGGAAAGGGGCACAAGCGTTAAATCAAAAGCACTGTTAAACATATAAAGTTGGCACAATTATGGCTGAGGGCGGGGGGCCACTCAGACCATATACTAAAAAAATGGTATAAGTAACACTTATCGAGCAATGGTTAGGCCTAGGGCCTAGAGATTCGCTGGGAGCAGTCAGGACAAGCAATGAAGAAGTCGGGAGTAGCCCACAGGATACGGGTGCAGCACGGAAAGTGCGGCGCGCACCAATGTAAAGTCAATGGTGCGTAAAAGTTAGTTAAAGTGAATTAAATGATACTTCCGCTGAACCTAGGAACACAAAACTTCAGACACAGACCCTAGAGGTGTGTACCAGTGTAAGGACACCGGCGTTGCAAAGTTACCTCACCCACAGGCCGTGGGTGCACAGGGTCGAAGTGGCGTCGGGTTCTGTCACGCAGGTTCTTGGCGCTTGAAGCTGAAGATGCTGCAGGCGCTGTGAAGGAGAAGTGTCCGGTGGATCCAAGGGTGGATCTGAAGTGGTGAAGACCTGAAAGCAGAGGGGACAATGTTCAAAGTCACTGACCAGTGACCACCGTGGAACCAGATTGGAACCAGGCAAAGTCGGGTGCAAACAGGTGATCAGGGGTTGCTTCTCTCTGCAGCTGCGTGGACACGAAGAGGTCAAGGACGTCCAGGAGTCGATCACGAGCTGTCCTTCGAAGGCTCTAGCTGATGGCGGTGTCGGCGACTCGATTGAAGCAAACAAGCCTTGGCTAATGCAAGCCACGGGGAAAGTGAAAAAGGCTTATTACTCGGACCAGCAAGGTCAGAGCGGGTACTCCTTTCTACAGGAGCGAGGGCAGGTCTGGAGCAACCAGACCCACAGTGTAAATTGTAGGATTCGTCGCCAAGATGGCCGCTGACCACGTGACAAGCGGCCGGGATGGCGAGTCGAGTGGCACAAAACAAAAGGGCCCCACGCAGATCGTGGAGATGCTGGAGGGCTGATCTTTGGTGCAAATACTGCTCGGTTGTGGGGCTTCTTAAACCCCAAAGCACAGAGTCGAGGGTGCCTCGGGTGCTGCGCAGTCAGCGTCTCGGGGGTCTTTCAAGATGGCCGCTCCCACGTTTCTCGGTGCCTCCACGGGTCCCTTCTTTGCAGGGACTGTGGATCGGGCTGGGAGAAGTCTGGGAAGCTGTGTCTTGTCAGGCTCTGCACTCGGGCTCCGGCGGGAGGCGGCGGCAAAGCAGACGTCGAGGTGCT
Source organism: Lissotriton vulgaris (assembly GCF_964263255.1). Classification (NCBI taxonomy): domain Eukaryota; kingdom Metazoa; phylum Chordata; class Amphibia; order Caudata; family Salamandridae; genus Lissotriton; species Lissotriton vulgaris. Next base: position 96,303,367 of record NC_141700.1, read on the forward strand.
GGGTGATGCCTGTGTTCACAGGGTGGCCCCTCCTAGGCCACAAGGGAGATGCTCTTCAGTCTTCTGTCATCAGAATGTCGAAGTCCAGTCGTCTTCTTAGTTTAAAGTTGATTTCAGGATGATCTGAGTTGCATTGGCACTGCTCCCCCTCTTATTCCAATCTGAGGGGTGGATCTCCTGCTAGGTCCCTCCCCTATGGGTGGGACCAGGAAGGGGGGTGGTTACACCCCCTTTCCTTTGTCCAGGTCTCACTGGAGCTGGGGCTGGGCTGCCCCAGAACCGGTTTGACCGGATTATGCAAGGGGAAGCCTTGTGCTCCCCAGGCACTGTCTGGTTTCATTCAAACCTCCCTGCTACAATCCACTATCTCCTGTCTGGGGTGGTGTCACACCTCCCTGTGACAGGAAATCCTTTGTCCAGGCCTCCTCTGCTGAGTTTCGGTCAGCAGCAGGAGGTCAGACATGTGTCTGTGGCAGAAGCATCCATTTTGTGGATCTGAGGCTCTTTTAAAAATCAACCGCGTTTTAGCAAAAGTAACATGTCGTCCCCTCTAGAGGGGTGGAATGCTACCCCCGTCGCCAGGACTGGCGAGGGGGTAGTATTCCAAATCGTATGACACCTTACACGACATGTTTTGATAAAGCCAAACCAAAGTTGACATATAACCGCGAGGATTATAATGCACTTAATAGTATATGGTTTGGCATTATCCCGGAACAGCTAAGGGAATTGGTCCCGACAGCTGCAGACAGGCTCAGCTCATGCTAGAGCACCATCTCACATTAAACCACGCACTCTGCCTTCAGGATTGTTAAGGCCTGCCATAGGAGTGGCTCACAGGTTTATATGTGTCCAGATAGGTTTAGATATAGGCATACTATATCTAAGCAAGGGGTGATTACACCACCTTGCCCCAGCTGAGTGATCAGCCAGTTGTGTCAATTTTAGATAGCCAGCCAGGGGTGGCAAAAGATATGCTGCAGCCCCTGGTAGGCCTTGGATGCACCTATGCCCTGGGCACCTATAGTGCTCTGTACAGGGGCTGATAAGGTGACCCAAGCCAATCTAGTTATGCACCTAGGGTACATGGAATCCATTTTACAGAGAGAGCAGATAGCCTGGGGCCCTGATTAGCAGGGAACCAGGCCAACTAAGTCGAAAACCAGCTAAACACAAGGCAAAAAATCTGGGGTAACCATAGTCAGGTAGCCACCTTCCTACATCCACAATGTCTAGTTTAGGCTTTTTGAGAGGTAACTCCCATCCTTCCTTCACCAAACTCAATGGACCTCTTACAGGGTGGCCAAACAAAAGTTCAAAAGGGCTGTAGCCAACCCCCTTCTGTGGGACCTCTCTGTAAGCAAAGAGCAAGCAGGGTAAAAGGATGTCCCATTTCCGCCTAAGCTTCTCTGGTAAACCTTTTATCATTCCCTTTAGGGTCTTGTTGAACCTTTCCACAAGCCCATTGCACTGTGGATGGTAGGGTGTGGTAAACTTATAGTTTACTCCACACTCTTTCCACATTGCTTTTAAGTATCCAGACATAAAGTTAGTACCTCTGTCTGAAAGAACCTCCTTTGGAAAGCCCACTCTTGAGAAAACTGCAATGAGGGCTTTTGCCACCACAGGAGCTGTGGTG